>NC_138771.1:229050792-229650792 GCF_965119305.1 Pelophylax lessonae
GGGGCATGCTGGTCATTCTGCATTGAAAGGGGGCACACTGGTCTCTCTGCATTGAATGGGGGCACGCTGGTTATTCTGCATTGAAAGGGGGCACACTGTTCTCTCTGCAATGAATGGGGGCACGCTGGTCATTCTGCATTGAATGGGGGCACGCTGGTCTCTCTGCATTGAATGGGGGCTCGCTGGTCATTCTGCATTAAAAGGGGCACACTGGTCTCTCTGCATTGAAAGGGGGCACGCTGGTCATTCTGCATTGAAAGGGGGCACGCTGGTCATTCTGCATTGAAAGGGGGCACGAGGGTCATTCTGCATTGAAAGGGGGCGCGCTGGTCTCTCTGCATTGTATGGGGGCAAGCTGGTCTCTCTGCATTGAAAGGGGGCACGCTGGTCATTCTACATTAAAAGGGGACACACTGGTCTCTCTGCATTGAAAGGGGGCACGCTGGTCATTCAAACTTGTATTTAGATGCATTTTACTTTAATTACATCAGTATTTTCATAACAAACAATACATGTGCTTAGGGGGTAAGGGTTTCTTTAACTAATCTAGTGGAAGAGACTCGAGTGCTAAAATCCCGCGGGTTAGGGGGCGCAAATTACTTGCCTTGCCCCGGGTGCTGACAACCCACGCTACGCCACTGCTCATACCCCCCCAAAAAGAGGGCTACACTAGACTTTTGTGTAAGTCTAACATTCTTTATTATTCTTTGCTCTTGTTTGCACAATCGCCTCTCCTACACCAGCATCCTCTGCACCAAAGATCAAACTTTTTGCATCATAAAAGCCCAGCACTGGGTTCCCGGAATTAATTATTTCAGTCTAAACATAAAATGACCACATACAGATAAACGTATCTTCATTATAATGTATTTGTGCTACAAACTCCAATTAACATTCACATCACTGAAGCCGATTTTAAACTCACAGCAAAAGTCACCGAAAAGGTTGAAATGACAGAATACCAATATTGTGTCAGTTTTATTATCTAGAGCATTCACAATTTCTCAGTTATTTGTTGCATTATTTATGTAGATGGATAATCATTTATCCAAGGATTTTCAGGCTTGTCAGTCTCAATGGAAATTATACCATTCACAAATACAGTTATTATAAATACATGCACTAATCTCCTCTCAATGTGACTTTAAAGGGAATGTATCACCCAAAAGACCACTTGCTCGTAAAGCAGTTCACCAATTAGATAAAGTAGCAAGCTTCTGTAAAGTCTGGTAGTGTCTGGACTACTATGCATTGCTGAATTCATTGTGGTCATTGCAGCTTTGAATAATATGCCAAAGAAGCCAAGCACAAAGCAGTGTTAGGAGCCCCTGGTCCAATACACTCTACCGCTATACTGGCAAAGATTATAAAAAAAGAAGAAACATAATTTTTCCATGATAATTACTCAAACCAAAAGCATTAGTAAGTAAAGTAAACCATTGACGCTCATTGTTTTAGTCTATTTTACATCCAGTTTTTACAGTACAACTAGAATTTTGTTGAAACAAATACCTTCAATTTAATTTGCACAGTATACACTGCAAAGACTTTAACCAATCTTTTTTAAAACATCAAAGCTTATACTATACGGAAGAATGCTGTTTTGTCCTTTCTCAAACTGATTTCTGAGTGGGAGAGTCAGCATTCATTTCAACACCTGGTGCCATCTCAGTGGTGTAATGAGAAAAGCTGCATCATTTACATTCCTTTTAGAACAACAGTCTATTCCTCTCACTGACCCCAACAATAGGGCACGGTTCCTTTCATTGATATCAATGATGGGGCACAATGCCTCCCACTGACACCAAGGATGGGGCACTGTTCCTTCCATAGATATCAATGATGGGGCACTATTCCTTCCACAGACACCAACGATGGGGCACAATTTTTCCCACTGATACTAATGAAGAGGCACTATTTCTCCCACTGACATCAACAATGGGGCACTATTCTTTCCATTGATACCAAAGATGGGGCACAATTATTCCTACTGACACCAACAATAGGGCATTGTTTACTCCCACTGGATGCTAGAACATTTCTACTCTTACTGGCTCTAGCCCAGCCTTCCTAAAATCTGAAGAACAGTAAAACTGTCCCTTTGTTTAGAAAGTTTGTTGACCCCTGCTTTGGAAGTAGGCATGTTGGCATGTGTAGTTAGCTTGCCTGCCACTAGATGGCTCTGTTGCCATTAAGGCATGGTAAAGGAAACAGTTTTAAGTGGGTGTTAGCTACCCTTTTATAGAAATCCCTCCACTAGTGATGGGATCTGGGAGCATGCCCATCTGGGCAGAGCTTTATAAGGGACATTGGAAGGCATACTTTGTTCCCCCTGACCCTCAGCTGTGGGTCCTGTGACTTGGTGATGAAAACCCAGGGCTGTGGGCTTGGTATACATGGGGAAATGGTCCCAACACTGTGGTGCTCCCAAGGAAAGTAACGGAAGAGAGGGAAGTTGGTTTAACTAAAAGATGTGTGCTAGTGCTCTGCACTGATGTGACTGCTGCCTCACATGTGGTGTTCAGCACCAAAGATTTTGTTAGTATGTCAAATGTGATATGTCATGGAAAGTATTGTGAAGATGAGAAGTTCCCATAAAGTTCTAGAGATGCATTCATGTGTGGACATTCCTTTTATTCTGAATATTAAGGACTCGGGCAAGGGATGTTTAAAGAAAGTCTCTTGCCAGGGGTATGACACATTATGGCGGAGAGTTGCTCTCAACATTAAGTGGGTGACTGTACTATCCAAAAGGAAGCAGGGTGGGGACGTGCACAGTTTGGCCACTTGCACAATCAGTGGTCCCCTTACAAGAAAGCCTTAGGCAACATCTTACCAAAAACAAAACTCCCTGCCTAAAATTCTGTAGACCAGGGGTAGGCAACCTTTCAGAGGTTGAGATCTACTGGAACAACATGAAGGAAATCAAACATCCCGAGGGAAGGGGGCGCTGCCCTTTAACAAAAAACAAAAATCTATTAAGCCCCCAAAAGAAAAAAAAACTGGCTGTATTCACAGTAGTGTTTTCTTACCCCACAGTAAGGTACTTTGCCCCCCCACACTAATCTACCCCAATGTCCCTCCATTCCAGATTTGGGGTTTCAGTCTAGCCATCTGCGCAGTGTTGGCAGGGCTACTAGAGGTCGCTTCTGGTCTCGATAGCCCACTATCTGTTCCTGTGTGACAAGTAGGTGGCCCATTTTTCCCTCTGGGCATATCCTTACTGGGGAAGTTAAGAAGGAGAGGTGGCAGACAGTAAGCTGCTGGTTGTGTGTTGTAGCTTGTAATCTCCACCAGGGGCTGCTAGGTTTTGTTCCCACCGGCTCCCAGGACTTCCCAAATAAGGCTGGACTATGCTGTTCTACCCTCTAATTACCAGGACAGTGGGTGCAGGAAGAGGATGAATGCACTGAGTAAAGGGAACAGACTTACTGATTAATGTAGGGGAGAGGCTGGAGGATGAAGCCATGAAGCCAACTGTGTGTCTGTCTGCAGTGCTGGACCTCAGAGGCTAAAAGCGGCTGCTACACTGCACAGCTGCACTGTCTTTGTACCGACCTCCCAGGAATAAAGCAGCAGCTGGGGAATAAAAAGAAACCTCAGGGTATACACTGCACTGCAAGCTTCATCTTCTCACAGGACCATCTTGGAGTCGTCCCCATACCAGATTAGCAAGCTGGTAATTGGCTGCTAGGGCGAACCATCATCCTAACAACCAATCACCTGCTGGTTAACTTGATAGTTTAAAGCCCCTTTCACACATGCGGACCGTTCAGATCTGCCTGTCAGTTTTTCAGGCGGATCTGAACGCATGCCCCATGCATCTCTATGGGGCAGCGGATGTCAGCGGAGACATGTCTGCTGACATCCGATCCGATCCTGTCCATCAAATCCAGACGGATGGAAACCCTATTTTCCATTCGTCTTGTGTCCTCCATAGAGGACATCGGGGATCTGACACATCCGTCTCCGCACACAGAGTGGAGACGGAGCTGTCATTCGCCTGCTCAGTGGGGATCGGCGGATCAATTCCCTGCTGAGCAGAACGGCTCAGTCGACGGAACAGAGCTGTGTGAAAGGGGCCTTACTGAGGCAGCTCCTCCTGCCCTCTGTCCATTACTGCCCTGCCTCCCCGCTCTTCACTCTGCAGTGAACATGAGAGCGAATGAGGCAGAATGGGAGTATCAGAAAAGCAGAAACATGTTCACAATCTACCCGCTGGCTGCCTGTGGTCGACAGGTAGATCACGATCAACGGGTTGTCGACCCCTGCTGTAGACCAGCTATGCACAGAATGCCTTCTGGATGACATATTGCAAGAAAAAGTAGAGTAACAGCCTGAAAGTAAACACATTCTGCAATATTTGCTCTTTAGATTGCCCATATTGCTCTTGGCTTCCTAAGTTGTGGGCACAACATTTATTTGTAAGCAAATGTTTTATAGAAAAAAATATATATATTTACAGTAGCTTAAAAACATATTACTATTAAATACATATTTTTTTGATGCAAAGGGAATATTATTGAATTGTTCTTCCGTTCACCAACAATTTGTATCACTCACAGTCTGACATTAGCATTTAATCTAAAATGTTTGCACCCTTTGCCAATTCATCAGGTTGAATACATGATGCCATCATCATGCTTTTTCTGTTTCATCTAGTAGACCTTACAGTATTGTTTATTGAAAGTTTGTGATGTGCATTGCCTACTGCAGCTGTGAGATAAAGTTATTGCATGTGTCTTTTTTTTACTTTTTTGTCAGCATGTTATTAATTTGCATTTTAAACTAACATGAACCTAGGCAATGTATTATAAAATATTAAAAAATTAACATAATATGGGAAGTCCTTAATACACGTTAAATTTGTGATCTAAGAGCATTGTCCACTCCTGGCATGTGTAGGCACTCTGCCTTTACACTTCTATTATCTAAGGTTAAGGCTTTTTTTTTTATTATTTAGAAAATTAAGGGCATGCAAACATGGAGAGATGATGCAGACACCTTGCAGATAATGCCCCTGGTAGGAAATGAACAAATAAGTGCACTTTACGACACTGCACTTATCCTATCCTTTTTGCCCTTTTTCCCTGATGTAATCTATCCTCTCCCTTATACTTTCCCCTGCACTGTCCTGGCCACACCATGGTCTCAGGAAACTGTGGTCCCACCACTGTCCTGGCCGCACCTGTAGTCTCAGCTCCAAAGAAGTCTATCGAGTTATAATGCTGGAGTGGCCAGGTCTTGCAGCGTTCAATGCTAACAAACACTGGAGGCCACAGGTGTAAAATCCAGGTAATTATGCATCTGGGGTACAAAACAAAGAGGCCATAAGGACACATGCACGTATCCCTTAAATCAAACACATTAGTTCCACATGCCATTAATTACACAACAGCCAACCACTATGTATTACTATATTTTACCATAGATATTAATTGTTATTTTTTTCCATGGCCTGAGTTTGCATTTAGGACCATTTGCATTAAAAAAATATCACAACATAGTGTAAAAACCCCCAAGCCAGTTATATTTTAAGGTTATAGCACTGAGCAATGCTGTTTTGTAGTAAATCCATCAATACTTAATACATGAAAGTTCAAGTCTGACATCTAGTGTTGTATTTTGGTACTTCTGCTAGTAGCAAAGTGTGGTATTGTGCTAATTTTCAATCAGTGCTGTAGATAAAGAGTTTAGGTTATATTAAATAATCACTAAGTTTAGTTATTAATAATGCAAGCTAGTTGGGTACAACTACAACACAGAATTGCATGGGGAAGTTCAAGTAGTAAAATGACAAAATGTGACAGACAGGATGTTGCCTTCAAAACTGCCTTTTTTAGCTTTCACTATTTTAAAGATAATCACTTGACAAGAGGTGGAGCCTGTGTAAAAAGTTTTACCATCTTCATATCTGTAAGAAATGATGATGTCTAAATGGAGTTGTGGTTTTAGCAATAGTAGAAGCAGATACAAAATATGTAAAATATGTAAAGCGCTGGATAAGATATATGTTACTGATTTTTTCCAGGGGAAAAATTGTGCTTAAATATTATAGGTCAAAACAAACATTAAACGTATATTATACAGAGCGGCAACTCTGATATCAACACAAATAGTAGACAAATATAATAAACAGAGTTGCGCTAGCAATGGTGGTTAGATATGCTGAATACTTAAAATAAAAGCAATCAGAATATACATATACAGTCCAAAAGACTATCACATAAATAATAGTTCCCAATGGGTGTTGTGACAGAAAGTTAAAATTGGGCTCGAAGATACTTCGCCACATATGGTTCCCAACCGGAATATCATGAAGCCTACATCTATCACCATGTGCAACTGACCACCAGAGACACCACCACCTTAGATGTAAAAAATGCCCGCTTACCAGCAGTACTGGAACTCTTTTTTACAGGAGGCCAGTAACGCTTTTTGGCTGATTACCCTGCCAGGGCCTTTGGATGGTATTTCTGAAGACTTTCAATGGACCATAAAGGAATGCATCGGGTTAGGGTGTCTGTGTTATCAGGCTGTTATGGCGATACACAAAATTAACAAGAAACAGAGGAAGAAGGTTAAAATGTCTCCAAAGTGGGTTACCCCTATCAGCCCATGGAACTTGAAGAGAGAGAAGAGACAATCAAGAGCAGAAGTGCAAGCTATTTAAAGAATGCCACTTCTTTGAAAAAACCCCAGTTTCTTGTCCTGAGATGCCATTAATTGTCACAATTGTCACCACCGTTCGTGGATTGAGGGCATACCAAAATGCCAGTTCCTAAGATATGGGAGGAACTGTTTAAACATAACCTTTATGCAGCAGTCAAAAGGTTTGAAGCAAAGATAGCATATATGGAGGCACTGAAAGTTGACAGAAAAACTCAAAAACGCAATTGATTACATCCCTGTTCCACCCTCTAGTTTTGAAGGCAATGACCTTTGGCTAGTCACCTTGCCTACTTCATGGTCTCTAGCTTATTTCACTAGGAAAAGTAACCTGTCAAGACCAGATATTCCAGCACTGGAGGCACCCAAGCACCAGTGCATGCATTTAAAATGTTCTAGAAATGTGGTTGCCCAACATGAAGCATACTGCATCAGTAGTTATCTGCTCTTAACAGAAATCCAATCTTTATATCTGTATTTTTGATCTGAAATGCAAATGTCATTATAAATTTATCCTTAAAGATATACTTAACAAAGAAGGAGAAATGTGCTTGTAGATAGTTTTGGAGTCAATCAAAAAAAAAAAAATGTGCTTAAGATAGGTGATATTATTCTATATGGTCCACTGCTGATGAAGACTTGTGCTTACCTGATGCCCAACATCTACAAAATTCTTAAAAAACAGTGCCATACCTTGCTGAAACATGTGGATAAACATGCTGTACATAGTCTCTGTAAATATCTTCAAGAGTGTGTCCTGTTAGTGGCATGCATTTTAAGTTCTAGTGCACTCTAAACACTTGCCCAAGCTGATCACATGACTTCTGCTCAGAGTGTACATGACCTTCTCCATGCTGGCCTCTACTAGCCCATTCTCTCTGATATCCCTCCAGTGGTCCTCAAGTGTGCAAACAGGGCACGAGCTAAGGCACACAGTCCAGCATTTTGCAAGCATTTGTGCAAGGGACAGCTTTGATTCTGTTAATTTAAAGCAAAATGTATAGTGTTGGTCAAAATGTAAAATCATTTATTAATTTACACTTTGAACTTCAACCATTTCTAACCTACTGCTATTATTTTAAACAATCTTGAAGTTTGAAAACGTTTTGAAGAATTACACATATTTACGATGAGGAGATTTTTCAAGTAAGCTTGCACTGGATTTTCAAAAATAACTTCCTTTTAAGCAACTCCTTTTAAAACGAATCAGATTTTGTTCTTTAATTTGCAGCACAATAACAGCAAGCTATATTAGGAAACACCTATTAAAAACTAAGACAAAGTTTATAGCAATTACAAATTCAGTTTTTTTAAATTTTGATTTACTGTGTCAAAGTCCATTTTGAATGGCTCAGGCTACGGCATAGCACCATGGTTGCTTTACAGTCTAAAATAAACAAGGGGAGGGGAGGGGAGGCAGTCCTAAAAAGCACAACACTCCCCTCCTCTCCACATTCTTAAGGGTCACTATTTTGTTAAAAAAAAAAGTATACTTTTCACTTTCAGACAGCACTTTTTTTCTTCCTAACAATCATTATTTTCTGAAGAAAACATGGGCCTCCAAGGAATGGATGTACTAGCGACTACCACCTACAGGGCCGGATTAAGAGCATCATGGGCTTGGTGCTGAGGATTTTGAAGGGCCTTAAGGGCCGTGCCTTGGCATGCACCCAGAGGAGGAAGGGTGCAGCCATGCATGCCTAATTCAACATGGGATGCTGTCTCTGAAGCCCATAAACACATCCATGCATCGGCAACTGTCCCTCCTTGTCCGGCCTTCGTGCTGTGTGGGGAGGTTCTGAGGGTGCTGCCTGGGGAAGCGAGCATAGAAGCCAGACTTCTGTGTTTACAAGTGACAGAAGAGCGGTAACAGTGAATATGGCCAACCCGGGGCCTATATAAAGGTAGGGGCCTGGAGCTGCAGCTCCAATAGCCCCTATGTTAATCTGGCCCTGACCACCTACTCCTTTTCACCTGACACTGAATAAGTGTAGTGTGTGTGTGCTTTATTTTTCTGATATCCCATTAGCCATGTCCCTATTTATGCCAGCACTCAGTTTTAGCTGTTGCTGGCCAGTATGCAGCTCCTCTCCCCATTTTTATCTTTAGGAACTGCTATTATTTTAATCTGCCATGCAACCACCCAATAAATACAGACAGCATTTCAATATTGAAAAACTAGGACTAGCCTGAAAGTTGCTTTTTGGTTATTCCAGATCTAGAATTGCAATTTTGTGTGTGCGTGCATACAGCCTAGCATTGGAAGCCTGAGGTTTATACTCATCATATGGACATCCATCAATAGGGTGTCCAGCAGTCAAAGTTGCAAATCTCCACTGCCACAATGTCATGAGGGAAAGGGTGGACAAATTCTCTCAAAATACATGCCACTATGGAAATGGAAGGGGCAATGTGCAAGGATTGATTCATTTCTATCCCATCACAATCCTCTCTTCTTTTCCTCTGTAAACGTATTGCCAGTCATCTTTGCACAATGTATTGCTGAACTCAACAACAGATGAGAGGGTTTAGAGGTGCAGGATACCCCAAAATATACAAAAAGGAGGCATGTACTCTGAAGTAGTAATAGTAGTAGCAGTAGGAACTTTAAGAGCAACCAGGCAGATCTATGACCCTTCAAGAACAGTCAAAGTCTTTCCTTTAAGTTGCACTGGATCTCTCTCTCTAATTAATGTGTTTTTTTGACCAGCAGTCAAAAATACCTTGATCTGCGGGCAATAAATCATTCTTGCAATGTCCACACAGTAGCTTCTACTAACCAGAAACTCAATGACCCTCTGAAGATTTCTTACAGATGTTCCCACCTGGCTGCCATCTTCATGTCCAGCTTCCTATGGTTAAAATCATCCAGCAGGGCAGCTAAAGTCCAGAGCGCCAGTACGTTCCCCAGGCTGATGCTAGGCCCAAGTAGAGATTATGTTAAAAACATATGCTCTCTCTAGGAAAAAACAGAGCTGAAGAGAGCCCTGGAAACGCTCCCCAAATATTTATCTTCTCCCAATCCATACATCTGGATAAGGACCACATGCCTGCAATAACAGGCAGAAGCAAACACCAAGCAGAGTCTAGAAAAAAGGTAATCAACAGCTCAGGCTGGCTACAACCTTGCAACAACATACACTACATTTGGCTAGGGACACAACTGCATAGGGCAGGACCCCAACATTTTCTTTTTATAAGTCCTTAGACAATCTCAGGTGTATCCATTAAAAACAGTCACATGTACCAGGCCAGCATTTAGCCTAAAATTTAGAACCAGGAGCTCCAATGTATTTTCTAGCACATGGTTTCTCAACCAGGGTTACGTGGAACCCTAGGGTTCTTCCAAAGGTTGCTAGGGGTTCCTTAAGTAATGAGCTCTTTCTGCCTCTCAGTTGAGATAGGCTGAGCACCCCACTGTTCGGTTTGCACCAGAACTCCCCAACAGGGAAAAAGTTTAATGTAAAAATATTAACCGCGCTAAAGGAAAAATACAGTGAACAGCAGCAACTTCTAGTGTGACCACACCCTGTAGAATATTGTAAAAATAAGTCGCGCTATAATATGATCAATGGAGATATAAAGTCCATACAGTCCAAACATAAAGTAAAGATGTAATCCGGGACCAGGAACCCCAAAGGGTATATGCTTACCAGATTGAGGTAAGGTAAAGGCAGTTTCTTAAGATAAACTTGTCACCTTGATAGTAGATCCAGGTCCACGTGAACGGTTAGCTCAATGGTCATAGGATCATGGAAGTAAAGGTAAAAGCGCAATAGCGTAAAACCTTACAAACTAAATTAATTGGACACCACAGTGTTCGTGATAAATGAATTCAATTGTGTAAATGAATGAACCTCCACCAATAAAATTGATCACTGATAACAGTGAATAAAAAAAACATGCAAAAAATAAAATATAAAAATATGATGGGTACCCCTTACCAAAGGTGATAAAGGTAAACACCAAAATTGATAAACGTGTTATAGCTGAAGTCGCCTCTTACCGGACAACGTTAATTGAATAGCCAATAAAGGAAGGCAAAAGTGTGAGATTTGCGTGTTGAACCACCACCTTTTATAGCTAGATTAGCCTCTTACCATATGGGATAAGGATTATAGCAAACGTGCAGATCACAATTCAGTGTGAACCCGGAGCCAATAATAAGATATACCAATAGGGGTCGCCTCTTACCAAATACAAATAATGTTGAGCCTGTATGGTGATCAAGCATCCAAGGACCCGACCCTTACTCTGGGGTGCTGTTTTCCTCAAATAACGGAGGTATTGCAAGTGTTCACCCACGTAAAGAAAAGAGAGGCTCCCATAGCGTAAAACCATTAAAATTTATTCACAAGTAAAATCAGAAAAACTTACAGCAAGACCAGGAATGAGGAGCAATGTTTGTCAGCCGCCGGCCGGACGGCTTCGCTCGCCCGCACTCTCCGGTCGCAATCCGAAGACGTCAGTACGCCGTGACCCGACGACGTTTCGTCACAGATGAAAACGTCATCTGTGACGAAACGTCGTCGGGTCACGGCGTACTGACGTCATCGGATTGCGACCGGAGAGTGCGGGCGAGCGAAGCCGTCCGGCCGGCGGCTGACAAACATTGCTCCTCATTCCTGGTCTTGCTGTAAGTTTTTCTGATTTTACTTGTGAATAAATTTTAATGGTTTTACGCTATGGGAGCCTCTCTTTTCTTTACGTGGGTGAACACTTGCAATACCTCCGTTATTTGAGGAAAACAGCACCCCAGAGTAAGGGTCGGGTCCTTGGATGCTTGATCACCATACAGGCTCAACATTATTTGTATTTGGTAAGAGGCGACCCCTATTGGTATATCTTATTATTGGCTCCAGGTTCACACTGAATTGTGATCTGCACGTTTGCTATAATCCTTATCCCATATGGTAAGAGGCGAATCTAGCTATAAAAGGTGGTGGTTCAACACGCAAATCTCACACTTTTGCCTTCCTTTATTGGCTATTCAATTAACGTTGTCCGGTAAGAGGCGACTTCAGCTATAACACGTTTATCAATTTTGGTGTTTACCTTTATCACCTTTGGTAAGGGGTACCCATCATATTTTTATATTTTATTTTTTGCATGTTTTTTTTATTCACTGTTATCAGTGATCAATTTTATTGGTGGAGGTTCATTCATTTACACAATTGAATTCATTTATCACGAACACTGTGGTGTCCAATTAATTTAGTTTGTAAGGGAAAAAGTTTGGCCCCGAGCTGCAAACTCTATTAAAGTCTAAGGGACCTGAAGATGAAAAATCTTTTTTAAAAATAATTTTTTAAACATTTTTTTTAAAGGAGCAGTAATTTTAACAATGCTTACAGTGAAATAAAAAAAAAAATGAAAAATTACTTTAAACATAGTGCCTGGGGGCCCCCCTTAGTTTGCCTGTAAAGTGTAGTGTACATACTGTACCATGTATAAAACTGCCTTCAGAAAAACTAACATTTCTAAAGAAAAAAATGACAAGCGGAAATAGCAGCTGCAAACAGTTGCCGGCAAAATGAAAAAAATAAAAATAAAAAATGAAAAAGACGGTGTGGGGGTCCTCACCCTTACCCATTCCATACCAGGCCCTTTGAGTCTGGTATGGATTTTAAGGGGAACCCCATGGCAAATTTTTTCTAAAAACACGGTGTGGTGTCCCCTCCAAAATCCATGCCAGACCCTTATCTTTGCACACGGCCTGGCAGGCCAGGAAAAGGGGGGGGGGGCAAGCTAGCATCACCCCTCCTGAACCATACCAGGCCACATGCCTTCAACATGGGGGGTGCTTTGGGGCGGGGGGGGCTCTGCTCCCTCATCTTAAAATGCCTTGTCCTTATATTGATGGGGTACAAGAGCCTCTTCCCAACAACCCTGGGCGGTAGTTGTGGGTGTCTGCGGGCAGGGGGCTTATTTAAAGCCCTTTAACGAGGGGGCCCCCAGATCTCACCCCCCTCATGGGAATAAGAATGGAGTACATTGTTTTTTTCGGGGGCAGCGGGTGTCATAATTGACAATGAATGGGGGTGGGGGGGTGGTATCTGTGTGTCCTGATTGACGATGGATCTACATCAGGGGCCATTGTTTTTTCTTATTTTTTTAAATAATGGAATTATCAAAAACTGTTTTCTTTTATTTTGACACTTTTTTGGTGAATGAGTACAATATACCCCATACTCATTCACATGGGCAGGATCTGGGGGCCCGTTGTTAAAGGGGGCTTTCAGATTCCAATAAGTCCCCTGCCCAAAGACCCCCAAAACCACTGCCCAGGGTTGTTGAGAAGAGGCCCTTGTCCCTATCAACACTTCCCGCCATGTGGAGGGCATGTGGCCTGATGTGGCCTGATATGGTTCAGGAGGGGGTGCACTCACTCATCCTCCCCCTTTCCTAGCCTGCCAGGCTGCATGCTCGGATAGGGGTCTGGTATGGATCTTAGGGAGAGGGCCCACACATTTTTTTGAAAACATTTTGTCATTTTTTTTTTATCTTTAGGTATTAGCGGTGAAGCCCGCTGACAACTGATAACTCATTCGTTAGAAACAACACAGCGGCCAGCTTCCCTGCCACTAGTTGAAGAAATAGCTAAAATGACAATGAAAGGAGAAGTTATCATTATGGGAGATTTCAATCTTCCAGATATAAACTGGAAAACCAAAATAGCAAGTTCTACCAGGAGTACAGATATTCTAAATTCCCTACTGGGGTTGTCTCTGCAACAAGTGGTTGAGGAGCCAACCCGGAGGGAGGCCATATGATGTCATTGTAGTCGAAACCTTGGGATCTAGTGATCACCAGTCAGTGTGGTTTAATATAAGAACTGTGAAAGAATCACACCACACAAAAACAAAAGTTTTAGATTTTAGAAAAACAGACTTTTCAAAAATGAAATTAGTCATAAATGAGTCCTTATAAGACTGGAACGGATTACATGGAGTCCAGGAGAAATGGGACTACTTAAAAGGTGCACTATTGAAGGCAACAGAAAATTGCATTAGACTTGTCAGTAAAAGCAAAAAAAGGAAGAGACCACTGTGGTACTCAGCAGAAGTGGCCCAAATCATTAAAAATAAAAAGCTAGCATTTTGTAATTATAAAAAAACCCAGAGCAATGAAGATAAGGAAATCTACAAGATTAGGCAGAAAAAGGCCAAGCAAGTTATAAGAACTTCTAAAGCGCAGGCAGAAGAAAAACTAGCTCAGTCTATGAAAAAGGGGGATAAGACATTCTTCAGATATATAAATGAAAAAAGGAAATTAAAACAAGGAATAACTAAATTAAAAACAAAGGACGGAAGGTATGTAGAAGAGAATAAAGGGTTAGCCGACTGCCTTAATGAATACTTCTGTTCAGTTTTTACAAAAGAAAAAGAAGAAGGACCTCCACTTGAAAGGATGACTAATGAATCGTTTGATGCATGTGTCTTTACAGAGGAAGACGTTCTAAGATTGCTGTCTAAAGTGAAGACAAATAAGTCACAGGGTCCTGATGAGATACACCCAAAATTATTAAAAGAGCTTAGTGGTGAGCTGGCAAAACCATTAACAGATTTATTTAACCAATCATTAGTAACAGGAGTCGTCCCGGAAGATTGGAAATTGGCAAATGTCGTGCCCATTCACAAAAAAGGTAGTAGGGAGGAATCAAGCAACTATAGACCAGTGAGTCTGACATCAATAGTAGGCAAATTAATGGAAACCCTATTAAAGGATAGAATTGTGGAACATCTTAAATCCCATGGATTGCAAGATGAAAAACAACATGGGTTTACTTCAGGGAGATCATGTCAAACAAATCTTATAGATTTTTTTGACTGGGTGACTAAAATAATAGACGGTGGAGGTGCAGTAGACATTGCATATCTAGATTTTAGTAAGGCTTTTGACACTGTCCCACATAGAAGACTTATCAATAAACTACAGTCATTGAGCATGGACTCCCATATTGTTGAGTGGATTAGTCAGTGGCTGAGTGACAGACAACAGAGGGTTGTAGTCAATGTAGAACATTCAGAACAAGGTCATGTTGCCAGTGGGGTACCTCAGGGATCTGTACTGGGACCAATTTTGTTTAATATCTTCATAAGTGATATTGCAAAAGGCCTCGATGGTAAGGTTTGTCTTTTTGCTGATGACACAAAGATATGTAACAGGGTTGATATTCCTGGAGGGAAATGTCAAATGGAAAAGGATTTAGGAAAACTAGAAGAATGGTCAGAACTCTGGCAACTGAAATTTAATGTGGATAAGTGCAAGATAATGCACCTGGGGCGTAAAAACCCAAGGGCAGAATATAGAATATTTGACACAGTCCTGACCTCAGTATCTGAGGAAAGGGATTTAGGAGTAATTATTTCAGAAGACTTAAAGGTGGGAGGACAATGTAATAGAGCAGCACGAAATGCCAGCAGAATGCTTGGATGTATAGGGAGAGGTATAAGCAGTAGAAAGAGAGAAGTGCTTATGCCGCTGTACAGAACACTGGTGAGACCTCACTTGGAGTATTGTGCGCAGTACTGGAGGCCATATCTCCAGAAGGATATAGATACTCTAGAGAGAGTTCAGAGAAGAGCTACTAAACTAGTACATGGATTGCAGGAAAAAACTTACCAGGAAAGGTTAAAGGACCTTAACATGTATAGCTTGGAAGAAAGAAGAGACAGAGGGGATATGATAGAAACTTTTAAATACATAAAGGGAATCAACTCGGTAAAGGAGGAGAGCATATTTAAAAGAAGAAAAACTACCACAAGAGGACACAGTTTTAAATTAGAGGGGCAAAGGTTTAAAAGTAATATGAGGAAGTATTACTTTACTGAGAGAGTAGTGGATGCATGGAATAACCTTCCTGCAGAAGTGGTAGCTGCAAATACAGTGAAGGAGTTTAAGCATGCATGGGATAGGCATAAGGCTATCCTTTATATAAGATAGGGCCAGGGACTATTCATAGGATTCAGATATATTGGGCAGACTAGATGGGCCAAATGGTTCTTATCTGCCGACACATTCTATGTTTCTATGTTTCCCATCCCCATTCCTTAAGAACATATTGACTGTGCACTCGGTGGACGAAACATCCTGCCGAGTGCACAGAAAAATGTGGGTGTTCAAACTTTTGCTTAACACTACCTCTCAGTAAAGTTCCCACTGACACCATAGATTTTTTTTAGCTATCTGTAAGGGGGTAATCCTCCCCAATGTCCACAAGTGTAAAGAACGTTTTTCCCACTGACCATCACACTGTTGTATTATGAGTTTTAAATACAGTAATTTTTAGCAGGGGTTCCTTGAGACCGGAAAGCTATTTCAAGAGTTCTTCTACGTTTAAAAGATTTGGAAAAGTTGAAGGCATGATGTTGAAAAGTCTCCCTAGTCAGGGTAAAATAATAGAGACTCTAGATCAGTGGCGGCTGGTGCATCAGGGGCGCAGGGGTGCCACCCCCCCTATCCATGCATCTGGCCCCCTAATTTACATGCGGGGCACTGGACGCATGGACTTCAATGGGGCTTTTATTTTTTAGCCATGTGATTAGAGCCAGAGGCTCTAATAGGCTAGAAAAAAGGGTGGAGCACTGCGCCCCAAGCCCACCCAGTTGTGTGACAATAGCGAATGAAAATTCGCTATTGTTACACAGATCCTCCTCCTGGCCAATCAGGAAGCGGGTCTTGAGACCTGTTTCCCAATTGGCCAAATGGAGAAGGGAGGAGACACAGAAGACAGGAGGAAGAAGCCGAAGCTGCCGCCGGCTGCTGCTGCAGAGCTGGGGGGGGGGGGGTGGTCCTGTCCTCTGTCCTGTCCCCTGTGTCCCTGTCCCCTGTCCTGTTGTGGTCCTGGGGGGGGGGGTATGGTGTGCGGCCTGGTGTGGTCCGGGGGAGGAGGGGGTATGGTGCGGGCCGTCTTCCGCCCCCCCCCGACCCATGGAGCACCAGCCACCACTGCTCTAGATGCTCAGCATCCTGTCTCATAAGCACAACAGAGTGCCTGTCACCGTCCACATTAAGGTAGCCCTACAAAGGTTTAAACAGAACAATTAATTCAATCGTTCATTAAAGTTGAAGTTTAGACAACTGAAAAAAGGAAACTGTTATCCATTCTAACTGCTCAGGTTGCACTGGGAACAGAGAACAAGAAACCTTATTAGCTGATCTTCACTTTTAATCAAGTTTCATCAAATAATTTGTCATTTGCTAGGATTTCTTCTGATTGATTAATGCTTTAAAGGACATGTTGCCTTCATCATTGAAAGTGCGTTTTGCATATCACACAGCTGGTTATTTGTTTCTGGCAACTTATCTGTCAGACTTATTTGCCACACTTTCCATAAATCAGCCTATGTTACAGCATCAAGCAATTAAAAAAAAAATTGTTCACTTTTAATATGGATATCCAGTAGATGGCAGCATTTACATAACAATCAGTTTAGAATGTAACTAGTAAAATATTGACTTTCCTAAAAACATGTAGATACTTGTATTTTCTGTAGGCATTTTGCTAAGCACTTTAAAGATTAGTATATTTATATGTGTTTTGTTATTATACTAAAAACAGGTTTAGACAAATCCTTATATGAAAACAGTGGTTCTGATTCAGTACTATCGGTAGTATTATTAATATTTTTAGTGTTAATAATACCAGTAAGGCTTCATGTACACGGGACTTTTGAAAATCTCGCCTGAACGCTGGAACTTGACAGCTAGTAACCGAAGGTTAAAAACGTCTGTTGTGCCGCATTTACATGCCACGTTTATGCGTGTTTAGCGGTGTTTGCATTTAGAAGTGTTTTTACATTGTAAAATGGTCATTGAAAACACCTATAAAGGAAATGCTTATAAACGTGAGTTACCGCATTTAGATGCGTTTATACGCATTTACACGCTGTTACAAGCATTTGGCATTATTAAATGCCAATAAACTTACGTCTGAACGCATTTTTTTGCTTTAAAAAAAATGCCACTAAGGCTGCATTCACATGTCAGCTTATAATCGCGGGCAGAACCGCCGCGGTTCCGCCCGCGATTCGGAGATTTATTGCAAATCGCGGGACGCCTAGCGTTGCCCGTTGATTTGCAATAGCCCCCCAAACGCCGAGCGATGTTGCCGCGATTTACGCCCGCCGAATCGCGGCAACATCGCGCAAACAAAATCGCGGGACGCAATACGCTCCAAAGAAGCTCTTGTACTTTTTTGGAGCGTATTGCGTCCCGCGATTTTGTTTGCGCGATGTTGCCGCGATTCGGCGGGCGTAAATCGCGGCAACATCGCTCGGCGTTTGGGGGGCTATTGCAAATCAACGGGCAACGCTAGGCGTCCCGCGATTTGCAATAAATCTCCGAATCGCGGGCGGAACCGCGGCGGTTCTGCCCGCGATTATAAGCTGACATGTGAATGCAGCCTAAACTCAACTGCCTCTAAACGACTATAAACGACTCAGTGTACATGGACAGATAAGATAACATGGAGGAGAATTCAGGGGCTGCTGAAAAAAAAAAAAAACACCCAACTGCCCCTAAACCTTCGTTTATCAGCAGCAGTATACACGAGGCCTAATATATTCGATTTTTATAGCACCAACATATTACACATATTACAACATGCACATTAACAAACACTAAATTATGTATACAAAAAATATTGTGAATATGAGAAAATATACTTATGGACCTTATGCCCAAAAAAAAAAACGATAACTATCCCTATGTACCATTATTACCACACAAGATAAATTGTAACCTGCCTATCAGTTTTTAATATTATAAATACTGTGATGTAAAAACATGCACATTAGTCACCGCCCCAAAGTGGCTTACAATCTATCATGCCTTCCAAAGTCACACAACAAGGCTGGACTTACTGTACATGCTTAGAAGACTGACTTTTGTTAGCCCAAAGCCAAAGTCTTCTATACTGGTCAAAGTCCACAGTGCATCCATGATATGGCAACTGGTTCATGGCTCTAGCTAAATGTTCATCAAGCAAATAAAACATCCAGACTGTGGGCCATGTGGGTGGTCTCTAGTTTGTACTTACTTTTTTTTTATTATTTTTTTTTTTATTATTATTATATTTTACAATAATATAGGATATACTTGACTGTTTTTTTTTTTTTTTCGTTTTTTTTTTACAAATTATTCTTCATTGCTCCTGTAATTTATCTTAGGGACCCAAATAAGTTCTCACTAATAAGAGTGCATCCATTTGGGTGATCTACAGTTTGTACTTACTTTTTTATTATTATTTTTTACAATAATATAGGGTATGCTTGGCTTTTTTTTTTTGTTTTTGTTTTTTTTTTACAAATGATGCTCCATTCCTCCTGTAATTTATCCTTGGGCGGCCCAAATAAGTTCTCCTCCCTAACAGGAGTGTATCCATGATATGGGTACTGGTTCAAGGTGTTGGCCATGTGGGTGATCTCCAGTTTGTACTTACTTTTTTTTATTATTATTATTATTTTTTACAATAATATATATGGTATGCTTGGCTGTTTTTTTTTTTTTATTCCTCCTGTAATTTATCCTTGGGTCCCAAATAGGTTCTCCTCACTAATAGGCTATTACTTTAGTTAGCACTTTGGTCTGCTAAGGCCTCTTGCACACGATACTCCTGTTTGATCATCTCCTTTTTCAGCCATAATTTTTGCCTTATTGAAAAGTGCGCACTTGCACGTATTTTCGCGCATATGCGTACGCGCAAATTCACGTAAATTTGCGCCTATGAATATGCATTTTTTTTTCAGATCAACAGTATGATCGTATGCGTTCATTTGATCGCATTTGCGTGTATTTGCACGCATATGCACGCATTAGACCTAAATTACTGTCCAAAAATGCAGATTTTTCTATTTTGTTCTTACTGAAGAATACGCGGCACTCATTTACGCGCCTGTGTGCATAGGCACATTAGAATGAATGGGCTCTATTTTAGCTCATAAAAAAAAGCTGTACTGAGCCTTTTTAAGCTGCAGTGTGCAAGGGGCCTAATAGTGAGTCTACAAACAACATTGGCGAGCTTGCCAAACACATGCTACAGGAGCAGACAAATGCAGCTTTATGAGGATTAGACGAAAACTAGAATTTCTGATTTCAGATTGTGCATACAAAATATTTAGGGTGCCTAAACCTTGACAATCTTGGATAATTTTTTTCCTCCTAGACAGGAGTAGTTTGGAGGTCAAAATGGCCAGCATCAACATGCATCTCTTTTGGCCACTGCAGGAGTCTTGAGGCACAAAGCAGGGAACCTCCAGCTGGTGCTGAAACACGATTTGTGTAAATCTTGGAATATGCCCTGATACACTGTTCAATCATTACCTAATGTGCTGCTCAATTTATTTGCAATAATTAGCATTTATAAGGGGGAAGAATATAATGTAATGTAATTAATGTACAGTAGCTAGAACACACATGGACCATTTTCTGTCTTAAACGGAATCATTGAATCCTATAAACATTTTATACATTATGCGCAGGCTTCGATTTCTTCCTAACATAGCAGAAACGCTTAAAATATAGGTCACTCTTTATATATATTTTTAGATTTTTTTTTTTTTCGTACAATATGTACAAAATAATAATGCACTGTGTTATGCCTCTCTTTCATATCAGGCATTTATTTTATTCTTCAAAGAGTAGAGGGTGTTCTGGGCCAGGTTTCCCATGAATATGACCTATATATATATATATATATATATATATGTTTTGCTTTTTAAGAGGCTATTGAATATGTCTGTATGAAATTACAAGGACATGGTTATACAATAAATAGCGCAATCCTCAAGCTTGGATAAACAGTAAGGTTTTATGCTGACAGGAACACATACAGAGAACAGAGAGCCGGGCCTTTGAGAAAGTCTTCATTCTGTACTCATGGTGAGAACACGGGAGGACACAGTTGAGTGCCATTGATTTATGAGCTATTACTTGTGATCTCTTCACTCTTCTTATATTGTTTTCTTACCTGCTGTAGTGTTTCATGCAGTGAACATTTACTGAATCAAAGAATCTTCGCCTGCAATGCATTGGTATATTGCTAAATGCACAGCTAGCTTTTAAGAGGGTCAGAGAAGGTGCCTCTCTACCAATATTATACAAAGATTTAATCTAAATAATAAAAATAGCACAAACATAAAAATATTAATGTATTGAAATCATTGATAAATAATAAAAAAAAACAGAGAGATTCGATTTCAATTAGTTAAAAAAAAAAACACATCTTAATGAAATAAAATGTAAAGGAGGTAAATCTCCAGTGTTCTCCAGAGCATTTATCATAGTTAGGGAGGAGCAAATGTGCTTGGGTGTTCTTGAACAAGCAGAAAGTCCAACATTTCCAAACTCAAATCCAATGACCAGTGAAGTCTATGGGGGTGAGTTTGAAAATCAGTTCTGGCAATTTTCAAGGCAAATAGGCAAGAGATTGTCAAAGAGCACGGGGAGCTGGGCAATGCTAAGGGGAAAAAATACCAATACAAAAAATGTTTCAAGCAGAGTTCCCCCTAAAAAGTACTCCTCCCCCCCCCTCCCCTGCCACATTTGACATGTCATTTTTTTTGAGGGGAGAAGCAGGTACTTCATTTTGACAAGTACCAGCTCCCACTTCCGCTCGGATCGCCTACTTCTCCTCTCCCCCTCCGTCCCTGCAGTCTTCTGGGACAAGTCACAGGTCCAAGACTGCCAGGCCATTCAGCAGGCACAGCGCGACTTGCACATGGGCAGGGTGCACCCAGCTGTGAAGCCGCAGGATGTCACAGCCGGGTGCCTACAGTTGAAATGCCGGCACCAGGGAGAGGAGAGGGAGAGAAGCGACGGTTCGGGGCCGGGGGACCACATCCCTGGATCCTGGGACAGGTGAGTGTGTGTTTATTAAAAATCAGCAGCTACACTTTTTGCAGCTGCTGACTTTTAATAAACACAAAAATGGAAGGAGCTCTACTTTAACCGCTTTACCCCCGCTCACATTGCTGCTACTGCGGCAATGTGGCTCGTTATCGTCCAGCGAGGTAAACCTACGTCGCTGGACTCCTCCCCTTGTGGGCAGCACGCGCGCGCCGCTGGAGGCTCGCTCCCGCTGTTTTCAGTCACAGCGTGAGTCGGGCCAGGGGAGGAGCGGAGGCGATCGCCACTGCTCTTCCCCGATCGTCGGGGAATCGAGTCTGGAGATCCGCCCGCTTGTGTAAACAAAGCGGGCGGATCTCCTAAGTGACAGACAGTGACAGACTGCAGGTTTCAGCATAGCTGAACCTGCAATCTGTCCCTGTGTCACTCAGTCACCTCCCCCCACACATGTCAGTAAGCACCAGGCATACATTAACCCCTCCCTCTCCAATAAAATTAACCCCTTCCCTGCCAGTGTCATTTTTACAGTAACAGTGCATATTTATAGCACTGATTACTGTAGTAATGTCACTGGTACTCCCAAAAGTGTCAAAAATGTCAGTCAAGGGTCCGATCTGTCCGCCTCAATGTCGCAGTCCCGCAAAAAAAATCGCAGCTCGCCGCCATTACTCGTTTAAAAAAAAAACACCAAAAATGACAGAAATCTTTCCCTTAGTTAGTAAACGCAATAACTTTTGCGCAAACCAATCAAAATACGCTTACTGTGATTTTTTTTACCAAAAATATGTAGCAGAAAACAAATTGGCCAAAAATGATAAAAAATTTTGATAATATTTTTTACATTTTTTTGGGGGGAATTTCATATAAAAAAAATGTGAAAAATATTGTTATTTTTTCAAAATTTTCGCTCTTTTTTTGTTTATAGCGCAAAAAGTAAAAATCGCACAGGTGATCCAATACCACCAAAAGAAAGCTCTGTTTGTGGGAAAAAAAAGGGCATCAATTTCATTTGGGTACAGCGTTGAACGACAGCGAAATTGTCCGTTAAAGTCACGCAGTGCCGAATCACAAAATAGGGTCTGGTCAGAAAGGGGGTAAAATCGTCCGGGGCTAAAGTGGTTCAAAGTCTGCAGCTACACTTTTTGTAGCTGCTGACTTTTAATAAACACAAAAATGACAGGAGCTCCACTTTAAAGAATAGTCAGCTGTTTTTGTTTGCAGCTCATGGTAAACTAGGTAAATGGCAGATACAGTACCATATATAGCATCTATCACCCCTATTGCCATAGCTGCTATTAAAGTTCAGGAAGGCCTAAAGTCAGAGGCAAAGGTTTTACATGAGGAGGTATTATATATATATATTTTAGCAGGGACAGTAATGCAACCTAGGTATTCTCTTAACAAAATAGGTGAGGTAATGATAGCTACAAGGTACAAGGGTTCTCTTGGCATTATCTGCACATGGTTCTCTGGTGTAAAAACAGCTTTTTGATTTGAACTCAACTGCTTCCCTTTTCTGACAATATGTAGGAGGATATTGATAAGAGGAGTGGTGATGTTTTAGAGAAGTTCTAAATCTCACTCTAAGGACCCAATAAAAGAGAGCAGGAAACAATAATTAATACATAAATCCATTAACCGCTTTCGGACCGCCCGCCGCAGAAATACTGTGGCAGGCTGGCCCTCCTGCGTGAACAGCCGTAGGTATACATCAGTCCTGCGCCTGCAGCTAGGGGGCGAGCGCGCCCCGCCGCAGCGCTCTCCTGCCCCCACTCGGCAGCAGGGACTCTGATGCACGGGGCCGGCGGCTCTGATTGCCGTCTGGCACCCGCGATCGTTCCCCGCGGAGAGAGAAGAACAGTCAGTTGTTGTAAACACAGCTGATCATTCTTCTCTGGAATGATCACAGAGCTCCTGTGATCCTTCTATATAGGATCACAGGTCTCTGTGATCATTTCACAAGCACCGCCCCCATACAGTTATAAACACACCCCTAGGTACACATTTATCCCTTTGATCGCCCCTGGGTTAACCCCTTCCTGCCAATGGAATTATTACAGGAGGGGCGTGTCCGGAAGGGAACCAAGACGGACGTGTGGAACAGGAGCTCCGCCGGTTTCACATTCTAATCAACAGCAATCCTCCGTCTTGGCTGCATCTGGGGGGCTGTCATTACCCACAGAGCTTCCCCAACCCTGTTGGACACTATCTGGCCGAAAATTTTTGAATTTAAACCAGCGGGGGGCGGATCGGCGGTTGCGGCCTAGTCGCGACCTGAAGCCGGGGCCTCGATTAGCGGACTCCACGGAATAGCAGCCAGCCGAGGTAGGGGATTTGGTGAGGCCTCCTCTTTCATATACCCTAGGCTACCCCAAGACACCACCAAAGGCCAGCCAGCCGATGCAGCCTCCGCCGCACCCATGACACTGAACATTACCCAGGGGATGGAGCTCTCCAAGATGGCCGACTAGGCCCGGAGCTGCGTGGCACCCCGACATTGTCTCCCGCCCCAAGCCGGTGACCAACCACTCCCAGCGCCGAGAAACGCAGGATCGGCAGCCCCTAGACTTAAGGCCCCAGTACGTGTCCCATAACCGAGCCAAGAGGGACCTCAGACCACAGTACCAGGCAGCGATAGCGGAGACCGCTCCTCTCAAGATGGCGGATCCGGCGCCTCAGATGACAGACATGGAGGAGGGAGATCCGACTCCTGCCGTCCCGACCACAGAAGGCTTTCAGCACCTCACTCCATGGGGCACAGTGAGTACACACTTGCTCCTCACCCCATCCCCAGCATCTACAGAATCCCTGTTGGGACGGATGGCGGAAGAATACTCACTGTCCCCAGCCTGTGCCTCACCCACTGCGCGCCAGGACTGCCCCGGCCTGTGTGACGCTGCCGGGCCTGCATCCCCACTGCCAGATGATATCCTCTCCAGGATGGCGGCCCTTCTGGATTCAGGACTAGCTCAGGTAGCTTTCAAAATCACTTCTGACCTTAGGGTAGACCTCCAGAACCTGGGGTCGCGCATGGAGCTGATTGAAAACAAATTAGACATGACTGTAGCTAAGACCAACCAGCAAACCGGTCTGATCCAAACACTCCAAGAACAATTGGACTCTGCCTTATTCAAAGTTAAGGACTTGGAAAACAGATCGCGTAGGGAAAATTTCAGACTGAGGGGTCTTCCCGACACGGTCACTGACATTCCCGCAGCTATTCACAGCCTGATCAAGGACCTTATTCCGGGGATCCCGGACCACAAGCTAGAACTGGACAGAGCCCACAGGGCCCTAGGCCCCCCCAGAAAGGACGGCAGCCCTAAAGATGTGGTTGTTAAACCACACTTCTACTCGGTGAAGGAGGAGATCATCAAAAGGGCCAGGAATGCCCCTCAGCTCACCTGCATGGGTCATCCAGTCCAAATCTTTACGGATCTAGCCCCATCCACTATTCAAAGACGAAGAGCACTGAAACCATTGCTAACCGTCCTCTCGCAAAAAGAAATAAAGTACTGGTGGGCCTTCCCATTTGCTCTTAAGTTCTCCCACAAGAACAAAACCCACTCCTTTTCCAGTCTTCATGAGGGTGAAAGGCTACTCCTTCACCTTAATCTTCTACCACAGCCGCCGGAACGACAGAGTCCATCCACCAGCTCAAGCTCATCTAAGCGCCCGATCCCGACGAGCCCTCTGACACCTGTGTGGACCCAGGCCAAGTTCAAACGCTCCAAAGACTGTAATCCTCCATGATCTTCCCAGCTACTCCTCAACATCTTCCATCCACAAGGACGTGGTTCTCTACAGTTACTTCTCTCTGAAGTTTGTTATCATTCAGGTCCCACCTGACTTCCCAATTTGTCAATTGACCTGCTACATCAGTTGTCTTGCCCGCCTTTTTTTTTTTTTCCTTCCTTTTGGAAACGGACTCCAGTTTTTGGACTTCTTTTTCCCTTGGTCACAAATTTTTATGAGGGGTCGGGAACGTCTAATGTTCATGTCGAGTTTCTTACTGCCTTTTAACATTCTCGCAGTAACCATATTTTTGGCTAAGCCGTTATTGTTTTCATTCCAGGCTTGTTTTATGTTTGTACTGCCTTCAAGTTCACTTTAATGTAATGTTGGTCACCTTGCATGCATACTTTGGTATTATTTTTCTTTTTCAGCATGTTTCAGATGGGCGGGAGCCCTGTCGGGGTGGTCTCGTACCGCCTCCACCTGTCGCCGGGAGATTCCCTTTATTGGTTGTCTCCTGCGTGACAGCTCCCCGTCACCCAGGACTGGGTGTCGGGCACTTTTCTATGCCTCGGAGCAGATTGATGCAGACCACAATCCGCTCACTCAGGTCCTTTTTGGACGATGGTCTGCCACCTCTACTTTTACTTTTCTACTTTTTTCTCATCTCCCTCTTCCCCTCTTCCATTGCAGCCGAGCTCCGGAGGGATGGGCCAACATCTTTCAACATCCCTAAGGCTACTCCATTTCGGATTCCCACTGTCTCTCATGTTGTGGACATACTGGGGGTAAGTGGTTTACTGTCCCATGGGCTTCCTTCCTCCAAACAGGATGTCTTCTTCTAAGGTTCCCGATCCACTTCTCCGCATAGCCACTCATAACGCTCAGGGTCTTAATTCCCCTGTGAAACGCAGGAAAGCGTTCCAGGAAATGCATCATAGGAAAATTGATGTTCTTATGCTTCAGGAAACGCACTTCCCGAAGACGTATAGACCCAAATTCCTCCATGCCAAGTTTCCCACATTCTTCTTAGCAAATGCAAACAACAAAACACGTGGCGTGGCTGTTTTATTCGCTAAATCTTGTAGATTCAACCTGATCTCGGAATTTGTAGATGCGGACGGTAGATTTCTGCTTGTTAAAGGCACGATCGACGGGCAACTATTCTCTTTTGTATCTTATTACGCCCCTAATCTTAATCAGGTTAAATTTTTTCAATCCATGTTCCAACGGCTCCTCCCGCACCTAGAGGGCCACTTAATCTTTGGTGGTGACTCCAACACGGCCTTTGACTTTAGCTTGGACAAGTCCAGACCGCCGGGTTCCCAGTCACTGAGACCCCCAACACATAGTGTGAAACTGGCAAAATTGCTTAACCAAACGGGATTGATAGATTGCTGGAGGGAAATGAATCCCACGACCAAAGACTATACTTACTTCTCCCATCCACACCAGACGTACGCGCGTATTGATCACATCCTTGTATCCTCTTCTATTTTCCCGTATGTTCAGTACGCTTCCATTAAAGACACGGTCTGGTCGGACCACTCGATGGTGGCGGCCACGATAACTCGACCCCACACCACTAATACAGCCTTCCACTGGAAACTCAACAAATCTCTACTTAGCGAACCTTGCAGAGTCTCAGAGATTGAAAAGTCGCTTTCTGAATACTTTCTTCTTAACGACACGGGAGATGTTTCCCCAGAGGTTATTTGGGCAGCTCACAAATCCACTATTAGGGGTAAACTAATTCAAATGTCTTCCAAAATTAAACGAGATAGACGGGCTCATATCGCTAACTTGGAACATGAGTACTCTACCCTTCTCTCCAATCACAAAGCTGATCCTACATCGGTCTCCTTGCGCGTCTTAGACGAAGCTAGAGCTACTCTTAACCTGGCTCTCACCGGCTCGGCCGAAAAGTACCTGAGATGGCAGGGAGCCAAATTTTACCATCATAAGGATAAAATAGGTTCCATGCTAGCCTCTAAACTGCGTCCCCACTTTCGCTCGATCCACATTCCTAAATTTTCTATTCCAGGGGGCCAGAAATCACAGAATCCCAAACGCATATTGCCGGCCTTTGCGGATTTCTTCAAAAAACTATATACTTCTGACAGAACAGAGGCTGACCCTGATTTAGATAGTTTCCTCTGTGATCTCCGGATCCCTGCCATTGCCACTGAACATAAAGATTTACTAGATGCACCCTTCACGGAGGCGGAGATTGCATTGGTGATTAAATCACTTAAGCTGGGCTCGGCTCCTGGCCCGGATGGGTTTTCTAACATCTACTATACAACCTTCCGAGAATCTTTAACTCCTCACCTGGCCAGGTACTTCAACATGATTCATTCAGGCAACCCGCTGGATAAAGATAGTAACTCAGCCTTCATCTCAGTGCTCCCCAAGCCCGACACAGATCCTGGAGAGGTGAGCAATTACAGACCGATATCATTGATTAACAATGACTTGAAAATACTAACCAAAATTTTAGCTAATAGGATGGCTTCTTTTATCACAACGTACATTCACAAGGACCAGGTTGGCTTCATGCCAGGCAGGCAAGGCCCGGACCAAATTAGAAGGGCGATAGACATTGTCACCCAACTTAGATCAGGCTGGGACGGCTCGGGGAGTCAGGAAGGACTCCTTCTTTCAGTGGACCTACAGAAGGCATTCGACTCAGTCGAGTGGCCTTACCTCTTTGCGATACTGTCCAAATGGGGCTTTGGTCCCAAATTCATGGGTATCATGCACTCCCTGTATTCTACACCCACAGCCAAGATTAGGTACCAGGGGTTCTACTCTGACCCCTTCCCTATTTCCAAAGGCACGAGACAGGGATGTCCCCTCTCACCATTACTTTTTGCAACAGCAATAGAAACTTTGGCGTTGGCTATCCGAGCGGATCCCAACATCAAAGGGGTTTCCTGCGGTCCCTCAGAACATAAGTGTGCTCTTTTCGCAGATGACCTCTTGCTATTCGTTACGTCTCCCACTACTTCTCTTCTGAACATTTGCTCCTTATTAGACAAATTTGCAAAAATCTCAGGCCTACGGGTGAACTTCGCGAAATCTTCCATCCTTAATGTATCCATCAATCCCCAAGAAGCTCTTCGTCTCCAGCCCTCATTTAAGTTTAAGTGGAGCAACTCTCACATAAAATATTTAGGCATAAATTTACCTTCCAGAATTGAACTCCTTCACAAATTGAACTACACGGCAATCTATCAATCCCTGGGGAGGGACTTGACGGACTGGTCTTCCTATAACCTATCCTGGCTTGGCAGAATTAACTCAATTAAGATGAATGTACTCCCCAGACTCCTGTACCTATTTAGAGCTTTACCTGTTCCCATAATCAGGGACCAGCTCAGAAAATTTCAAAACACAGTAATCAAATTTATCTGGGGCAAAACGGGGCATAGGCTGCACCGCAAGGTTTTGTTCCGGCCTAGAAAACAAGGGGGTTTGGGCGTGCCAAATTTTTGGGCTTATTACCGGGCGGCGAGGCTAGCGCAACTTTCAATAGTATATTCCCGATACGAAAAACCGGACTGGGTTCAAATGGAGAGGCAGACGGTCCCGACATACACTCTGGACTTCCTCCTCTGGGCCTCCCCTAGACAAAGACCACCCATACTGTCCCCCACACTCTCAGCGTCTTTTGCACTCTGGGATTCTCTGCGAACCCTGCCGGCTCTGACTTCCTCTCTCCAACCGCTCTCACATATATTCAACAATCCACAATTCCCTCCGGGCCTGAACATCAAAGCATTTCAATGGTGGCTTGACAAAGGCCTCTACCGCATAGGGCAGTTTTTCACCACTAAGGGCCCATACACTCTGAAACATTGTCACGATAAACTGCAGATGCCCACCTCGGAAGCATATAGGTTTCTGCAAATTTCTAATTTTCTGCGCTCGATCTCTACAGGGATGACTCCCCCATTTACTTTTACAGCCTATGAGACGTGGTGCGGAAACTCAGCGGCACAAAGGGGTGGCATATCTCTGATATATTTAGCATTAATGTCGGAAGACTCCAAACTACCCTACATGGAAGCATGGGAAAGGGATCTGGCGGAGGCGTGGGGGGTGGAGGAGTGGGGAAACATGTTTTTCCGCTCTTTCAGGGGCATCAGAAACATATCCTTGATAGAAGCAAATATAAAAGTTTTAACTCGCTGGTACTTAGTACCCACGCGAGTCCATAAAATGTTTCCCTCCTCCTCTCCACTATGTTTCCGAGGATGCCGGGTTCCTGGCGACATGCTCCACGTGTGGTGGGATTGCCCGAGGTTACGGAGCACATGGAATAGAGTACACCACATGATATTCAAAGTCACCGAACTTAGAATCCCCAGACGAGCGGCTTATGCCCTGCTGGGATCTAGAGTGCCCAAGATTTCTAAACACCTGCAACAACTAATATTTTTTATTTTTCTGGTCACAAAAATGACTATTGCCGCAGCCTGGAAGCAACGAAAGGTGCCCATGAGACAAATCAGAAACAAAATCACGTGGATTATGTCCCAGGAAAAGATGGTGGCATCCCTGACAGACACGGTAACTACATTTGAAAAGATTTGGGAACCATGGGCAGCTTATGTGGGAATATCCCTTGTTCCGGGATTGACTTAGGCCATGAGGTTGGGGCGTGCCTCTCTGGAGTTCGGCTGCTTCCCCCTCCCCCTTTTTCTCTCTTCCTTTTTCTACTTCCCTCACCTTTCCTTTCTCGCTTCACTCTCTCTGTTCTTTTCTTCTTCCTTATGTTCAGCAGTCTGGGTCAGTTTTATCTTAGATAGGTCCAAATTTGTACCATATTTCTATGCAGTCCTTGTCCCACCTGACGATGCTGTAGATTCCTCCCACCTACTCAGCTATGTGGGAGCTTGGACTCTTTAGCCACAACTTAGACTGTAATTACTCTATGCAGTCAGTCCTTCTCCTTATTGTTAACTTAATTGGTGCGTACTTGGTATCACAGCTCCCAGATACATCTCTGTTGTATTTCTCACTCTAGCCTCATCTACGCATTGTCATCAATGTTGGATCTGCATTATTGTACAACAATCTTATGTAACCCAGATTGCAAATGTTTCGATTGTTATCTTCTTTATGTTCTTGCTTTTGCATTATTAAAATAAAATATTTGAAAGAGGAATTATTACAGTAACAGTGCATATTTTTAGCACTGATTACTGTAGTAATGTCACTGGACCCCCCAAAAGTGTCAAAAATGTCAGTTAGGAGTCCGATCTGTCTGCCGCAATGTCGCAGTCCAGCTAAAAATCGCAGATCGCCGCCATTACTAGTAAAAAAAAAAAAACAAATAATAATGACATAAATCTTTGCAGTAGTTAGTAGCTGCGATAACTTTCACGCAACCCAATCAAAATACGCTCATTGCGATTTTTTTTTTACCAAAAATATGTAGCAGACAACAAATTGGCCTAAAATTTTAAAAAAATTTGATTTTTGTGTGAATGTTATATAGCAGAACGTGAAAAATATTGTTTTTTTTTTTTTTTTTTTTTTTAGAATTGTCGCTCTATTTTTGTTTATAGTGCAAAAAAAAAAAAAAAAATTGCAGAGGTGATCAAATACCACCAAAAGAAAGCTCTATTTGTGGGAAAAAAAGGACATCAACCTTATTTAGGTACAGCGTCGCATGACCGCACAATTGCCCGTTAAAATAATGCAGTGCCAAATCGCAAAAAATGGCCTGGTCATTAAGGGGGCAAATCCTTCCGGTCCAGAAGTGGTTAAATAAAACATGTTTATTCAGTAATGGTTTGAAAAATATCATATGATTGACCAATAAAAATCAAAATGTGAATGATTTAATGTATGCTAGTCAAGAAAATGAAAAGAATAAAAGGTCAGCTGAGTTGGAAGCTGCTACAAAGCAGCAACATGGAAGAGTCATATGAATACAATAAAACTGTTCACAGTTCATTGTCTTGCATAAAATACATATAACACTGGAATGGCAGAGATGATGCCTACAAAGAATATCCCTTTTTATGTGATAACAGAGAGAGGAATTACTCTAATGTGTTAAACAGACAATTTCAAAAGCACAGAGAAAACCTACTAGAGTATATGCCCTGCGCCCGGTATTCAAAGATAAATATGTGAGTATTGAATTAATTTAGTGAAATAAATTAAATGGGTAAAAAATTGTGCGTTTGAAGCAGCTGCTATAGAGATAATGTGAAGGAGATGCAGGTAAGTAGCCTATAATAGGCTACCTATAGCGCTTGCTAAAGTGTTAAATAGAATTATCACAATAAAATATTGATAATAAGATATAAAGTGATATACATAAATAATTCATACATAAAATTCATTGAGGGGGCTGTAGTGAAAATATCATATAGTGATATACACAAAATAATTCATATAAAAAAATTCATAAGGTGACTGTAGTGAAAGTATCATAAAAAAATCCAAAGAATTATTTTTCAAAGTTTTAAAAGTCCAAAATAAATAAGTAGTGAGTCTCTTGTGCAAACAATGCTAATTCCCAAACAGTAGGTGCAAGTGCTCAGCGTGGTGATTTCTCAATTCGCTCTGTGATACTCAGTGCAGCTTCTATTTCCACCGTGATAAGTGGTAAGAGTGGGTCACTTACCAAAAAACGTGGGTCATGTATGCCTTATGGCATCAAGATCAGCCAAGCTTAGGTAGCCTTCCAGGCTATGATGGAGTCTCCTTGTGGCTTGCTTTGGGTGGATAGGATGGCGGGCTCCCCTCTCTCTCCTCTCACCTCAGGCCAAGTAGGAAGGAAGACAAGAAAAGCTCCGGATAGTGTAGTATTTTTAGGTATAAATTTTATTCCCCAATTCTGGATAAAAAACGTACTGGCAGTAATACAAAGTAATAAACGGTATTAGCCAAAATAAAATAGTTTGCCAATTAAAAAGGGGCCACTAACGGCCGTTAGTGAGCGTGTGTATCAGCGCGAACTGAATACAGGGTAGCGAGCGGGAGGACTTCCGGCTTGCACTCCACCTGCGTCACACGCCACGTACGCTGTGCGTTCCAAATCTTACGCGTTTCGTCACATCCGGTGACTTCTTCGGAGACTACACTACTTATTTATTTTGGACTTTTAAAACTTTGAAAAAATTTTTTTTAGGATTTTTTCTATGATACTTTCACTACAGTCACCTTATGAATTTTTTTATATGAATTATTTTGTGTATATCACTCTATGATATTTTCACTACAGCCACCTCAATTAATTTTATGTATGAATTATTTATGAATTATTTATGTATATCACTTTATGTATATCACTTTATATCTTATTATCAATATTTTATTGTGATAATTCTATTTAAAATTTTAGCAAGCACTATAGGTAGCCTATTATAGACTACTTGTATAAAAAGAAAAGGAGGGACCATAGACCAGCCCCTGAGAACGGCTGCAATAAGGGATGCTCACACCTGCTTCTTTTTCAAAATTGACAAAAAACTTTATTAAAGAGCATAGGACACTTTGTCTAAAAATACCCCGACATATGTCATATATGTTCATGGTTCATAGCTTTTTGTATCCTAATATAATGCAATTGTGAATTGTTCCCCACATGTCGGGGTATTTTTAGACAAAGTGTCCTATGCTCTTTAATAAAGTTTTTTGTCAATTTTGAAAAAGAAGCAGGTGTGAGCATCCCTTATTGCAGCCGTTCTCAGGGGCTGGTCTATGGTCCCTCCTTTTCTTTTTATACTAGTATTATTCAGGCTGTGGTGGCTCCTTACTCACTAATAGAGACCATTAGGAACTATTAATGGGTCTCTTGACGGTTTGTGCACAGCTACATTGCTGGTCACATTAGTCTCTGACACAGGTGCTTCCCCTTTTGCTTGCCTATTATAGACTACTTACCTGAATCAGAACAGGGTTGTGCCACCTTCTGTGCTCAAATCCTCAATGTAAAAACCTTCCACCACTTGTAAAAATGACAGCTTACCAGAACATATGGACTCAGTTACTCATACATGTACTGGGTCAACTATGTTTTGAATGTGTCCAGGAGTGGTACTAAAAGACTCCAATCATTTCCACACGTAACAATGCAATGAATCCACTCCACATAGATTGTCAATGTAAAACTGTATCTCCAAAAGTTATTTAAAAAAGTACAAAACTTACATCATTCCCCAAAAAAAGTGCTTGTAACATCATCCCATATATACAAGATCATAGTGCAATGGCCTGAATGGTAAGACATGGGAGATGATTTTATCTGTTTTTGCTTAGTACAAAGTTTAAGATAGCTAACACACAACTTACTGTTTTGTGAATGCTTTATAAATAGTTATATAATTGTGTAGGAGTTACATCATCAGTGGCAGCCTAATAGAAGACAAGGAAAGACAGAGAAAAGTGTAATTGGCAGAGAGGTGGCACAGACCTTTCTTTGCCAGAGGAGGGCACCCTAGTGGTTAAGCCTGCCATGATATGCAAGTATGCTGTATATACTTGTAAGGTATGATTAAGGATAAGCTTTAGGTTCAAGTTGTGATTGGGTTTGCAGTGAACCCAACCAGTTTTCGGTTTGCTGACCTAGCAAACATATATGGCCATACAAAAGACAGGATTCCTATAGGTCTTTTGTAAGCATTTGTATGGGTGACTTTTTTGTTATCGTTTTGAAGGAGCGAGTGAATACATAAACTGCAGAGAAATCTTACCAAAAGAGTGTGCTGTGGAAAAATCCATACCTCTGTATTCTTCTGTGAAAATATAATCCACATTTATTGAACATACACTATATTACCAAAAGTATTGGGACGCCTGCCCTTACACATACATGAACTTTAACCACTTGCCGCCCATCGTCAAATGACGGCGGAGCGGTGTGGCTCTCGTTCTGGGACGACGTCATATGACGTCAGAATGGCCTCTCTCGCGCGCCCTCGGTAGTGTGCAGTGTGGCGATTGTGGCCGCGCAGTGTTGCTAGGACACGATGCGACCCCGATCTTGCCAACCATCAGTGCCCACAATCAGTGCCCATAGTGTTGCAAGTCAGTGCCCATCAGTGCCTGCTCATCTGTGCTGCCCATCAGTATCCATCAGTGCCGCCCATCAGTGCCTATCAGTGCCGCCTATCAGTGCTCATCAGAGCCACCTATCAGTGCTCATAAGTGCCGCCTATCAGTGCCACCTATCAGTGCGATATATTAGTACCTCCTCATCAGTGCCCATAAGTGCCACCCCATCAGTGCAGCCTATCAGTGCCCATCAGTGCCGCATCATCAGCGCACATCAGTGAAGGAGAAAAATTACTTATTTTCAAAATTTACTGACAGAATATAAGAAAACCTTTTTTTCAAAATTTTCAGTCTTTTTTCTTTTTTTTTAGTAAGAAATAAAAAACCCAGTGGTGATTAAATAGCCCCAAAAGAAAGCTCTATTTGTGTGACATCAAATGATAAAAATTTCATGTGGGTACAGTGTAGCATGACTGCGCAATTGTCATTCAAAGTGTGACAGCGCTGAAAGATGAAAATTTGCCTGGGCAGGAAGTGGGTGAAAGGGCCCTGTATTGAAATGGTTAAAGACATCCCAGTCTTAGTCTGTAGGGTTCAATATTGAGTTGGCCCACCCTTTGCAGCTATAACAGCTTCAACTCTTCTGGGAAGGCTGTCCACAAGGTTTAGGAGTGCGACCATTCTTCCAGAAGCCCATTTGTGAGGTCAGGCACTGATGTTTGACAAGAAGCCTTGGCTCGCAGTCTCCACTCTCATTCCCCCCAAAGGTGTTATCAGGTTGAGGTCAGGACTCTGTGCAGGCCAGTCAAGTTCCTCCAGCCCAAACTTGCTCATCCATGTCCATATTGCCTTGCTTTGTGCACTGGTGCACTTTCATGTTGGAACAGGAAGGGACCATCCCCAAACTGTTCCCACAAAGCTGGGAGCATGAAATTGTCCAAGATGTCTTGGTATGCTCAAGAGTTCCCTTCACTGGAACTGAGGGGCCAAGCCCAACCCCTGAAAAACAACCCCACACAATGATCCCCCCTCCACCAAATGATTTTGATTAGTGCACAAAGCAAGGTCCAATAAGAAACTCATCATCTAGACCATTTGTTTTCTGTAGTCAGCAAAAATTATTGTTGATCCTGCTGTTCACTGTCTCTCCCTCCCTGTGCAGCCTGTCTGCGATTGCGTAAACCAGCTGTTAACATCTACTGAGCATGCTCCAGTTTCAGTTCCCTTCTAAGCTGTTCATTTACTCTCTTTTCTTGTCTGTACAGCCCATCTGACTACATCGCCACACATGTGGATGTATACACTCCATATAAATGACAGTCCACTACCTCCCTCCTCCCCCGTGTCCTCATACTGCTAAACACTATGGGGCTTGAAATAAATTGACAATTGATGGAGGCTTCACCTTCCTGTTAGTGCCAGCATATACATACCATAAACACAGGATGGAGGGGTTTGACACAGACTGTAATTGACAGAACCTCCTCCAGATACCTTTACAGTGTGAACAAAGTGAAAGCTATTGTCAGTCGACTTACACTCCACCTACAGCATGGTTTTTTTTTTTTTTTTTTTAAAACATTTGCTTTGAAATATAGATGTGTATGAAGCTTTAAAACGCTTTGTTGCTATTATTTTATTTCTTTTAATTTCCTATTCTAAAAGCTTTTTTATGTCATGTAACCAGCACTGCATCAATCAGCACTGTGCAGACACAGATTTGTACATTAGCAGAGAACAAAAAACTCCTACCTCAGAACTTTCCCTGAGGACAGGAAAGACCTGAGAAAGAGATATGACCTCTGAACAGCAATGATTAAATAAGGTACTCAGATGATTTTTTTTTTTTTTTTAGAATAAATTGAATACAGGGCCATGATCTACTTTATATACTGTATATAAATAGAAGAGATTATGACAATTAAGTACTGTATGTTTAGTATCACTTTAAAAGGGAACTATTTTTGGACTTTATTTCACACAGACAATTATTGATATTTGTAGGGTCCAAGGATCTAAAGATTCTGAAAATTAGTTCAAGAAACCATCACATTTTACTAGCTTTTGTGTCAAGGGCACTCTAATTATTAGCAAAGTCATTGAAACCCCGGCCCCCATCCCCCATCCCCATCCCTCAAAAAAACTCCCCATGTCATTAATGTAATTCAATAAACCATGTGAACCTTAGGTAAGTGTGACAGACTGCATGGCACCCCACCGGGGTGCTTTCGCCAAACAGTGCCTCCTGCCCTCCAAACCTTTTCAGCAGACTGAGAGCTAAGTCTAGGTGACTCAGGTCAGTGCCCACCATGGCAGTTTGGCACAAGTTCCCCAGAAAGAAGACCCAGGGCTATCCAAATCTCATTAACCAGATTTCACTTGTGTGATCTGTCCACTAGACAATTGAGACAAAACTCATACAATATGCCAGCAGTCTAAAAAAGTGGAATTAATTTATCTTCATAGATTTCTTGAGGGAGATTGTTGATACATTTTTCTGTCTCAAGTGGAGGTGTTTCTCCAACTCAGTCTGCAGGAGGACAGCCATATTTCCTCTGACCATTAACTGTACAAGATCATTAATATTACACCTTCCACCCACTCCAGAAGGGAAGCTTTATTGTCTTTATTCAGAGAATTAATCCAAGCATCACTCTCAGCATTCATCATGTTGTTGTCCATCACTAGAGACTGATCTGCTCTCTACATGGGATCAGAGGCTGAACTTAGCTCTTTTCCTTGCTCTGACTGGGAGAAGCAGACAAATCCCGGTCTCCTGCATGGGCAATAATCAGTTGGTAGAATGCTAGTCCTTAGTTCCAGTTGAGTTTTTTCACATTCTCCCCCATAAAGGTAGACTAACAAGGACACAGACCTACACCTCACCTGGTTGGGCAGAGTGAACCCATATAGTTGGTCCACATGATTTCTGTTCTTGGCTGCAGGGAAGAGTTTTGTTGATAAATGTGGAGCAGAGTTCATGGACCCACTGCCAACACTTCAGCTGGAAATTCCAGCTTTTCTGCATCAGCCTGTTGCTGAGGAGAAGGACTGCATTCCTCCCCTCCCTTCTCTTCAAAAATCCTGGTCTGCTGATGGGTAAGAAGAATTGCCACCCCCGGAACTGCTGCGGGTGTGGGGCAGAGGTCTTGGGGCCTTTGTCCGGTTGCCAGCACTTCAGCCGGGGGGTCTTTACCTTTCCGCGGTTTGGTCTGCTCCTGAGGAGAGGGGCCGACTGCCCTGACTCCCTGGAGCCATGGAGGCACTGTGGGTGCTAGGCAGAGAGCCTTTGAACATTTCACCATTTTTATAAACTTTCTGGACATGCACCAAAGACTGCACTGTGTTTTCTTCACAATGATCATGTTTCCTATGCTGATGGAGCTTTGACTGAACTTCCAATGCATTTGCGTTATGCACTAACTGATCTGCATTCCCAAGTGTTTTCTTTGTTGCCAGATCCTGTACATCACTGCCTAAATAATGGAGACTGGGGAGTGATCCAGCAGCACCTTACTAAGCCTTTTCAGCTTTGGTGGTATGAGCCTTTCCAGGCTGTTGCATTACTCAAGCTAAGGGGTAAGCGCACCTAGTCAATGCCTGTCAATTATTATCCTTTCTGTTATGTCAGCATTTTAGGTGGGTCTGCAACTAAGATTCCAGTCAAGGAGAAGTCACTGTTTGGTAAGAAAGATACCCCTGAAGCCAGATGGAGCCTTCCAACAGGGTGTTGTTTACTGTTTGTTGCTGCTTATGCGCTGCCTTCACAAGTGTAACTTCCTCAGTACAGGCCACAAGTGCAAACCATCTCCTCAGTACAGACCCTCTCCTCAGTAAAGACCCCCCAAGTGCAGACCGTCTCCTCAGTACAGACCCCCTCCTCAGTACAGACTGCACAGAAACTGGCTGCAGGGACCTTTTCTGCCCACATTCACCCGGTTATTTGTTATTGCTATATGTTTTGAGGGATTGTTTACTCTTGGTTTGTTTGATTCAGAACTATATACGTGTTCATTAAAAGAGTTGGTCACATTGGCCTCTGTTCCAGATACTCCAATGTAGATGTCGGACAGTCTGGGTTCTCTGATTAATCAAAGCATTGCCCAGGTGTGAATTCCCATTGTTAATTGAGTCACCTATTGTTTCTGTCTGTCTGCTCATCTCTGTGTCTATACTTATGATTATGTGTAATGAAGTGACTAGGGGGTCCATAGTCCAATCATTAGTGAATACGCCCCCCAGTATATTAGATAGCCCCCGCCAAATTCCTAGCATTGTTATACAGGGACATAGAAGAGAGTGGAAGCAGTTCTGTTAATTTTACTTTAAAAGTGTCATTTAGCATTTATTAGTGTGAGGAAAGGGACATCTAGTGTAGTTAGAGTGCTCTTTTACACTTTAGTTAGATGCAAAAATGTAGTTTCTGTAGGGAAAGTGTGAAGTGTCAGGGTGACCGTAATGTAGTGTAGGGTTAACTGACTGCTATGGCAGGGTGACCAAACCCTTCCATATCAGGGTGACCGTAATGTAGTGTAGGGTGAACTGACAGTGACTGCTATGGCAGGGTGACCAAACCCTTCCATATCAGGGTGACCGCTATAGAGAAAAGCTAGTTTCTCTCAAGTCACTTTCGCTGCAGTAATATGGTTTCGCCCCTGTCAGCTTGCTTTTTGGCTGCAGGCGTCTATAGTGATTTTTTGAGCAAATGTTTGGAGTCAGGCATGACATCTGAACATGTGTATAGAGGGTATATATACACACCCATGTATGTATATATACACCTGCACATATATAGGTGTGAAAGGAGCAGAAAACACTACTTGCGCTAATGAAATAATTACCACCAATATAGTTACGCTCGTATCACACCTATATATGTCTAGGTGTATATATACATATAAGTATGTGTGTATATATACCACTATACACAAGTTCAGATGTTTTGCCTGCCTCCAAAGAACCCAAGAAAATGCCCAAAAAACGCTAGCGTAAAAAAAAAAACGCCCAGGTGTGTTGTTGCAGGCATTTTTTTGGGGTTTTTGGAGGCAGGCAAAACATCTGAACTTGTGTATAGTGGTATATATACACACATACTTATATGTATTTTACACTTAGACATATATAGGTGTTATAGGAGCAGAGCCATATTAGTGTTAATTATTTCATTAGCGCAAGCATATATTTCTGCTACTATCACACCTATATATGTCTAGGTGTATATACATATAAGTATGTGTGTATATATACCCGTATACACAAGTTCAGATGTTTTGCCTGCCTTCAAAGAACCAAAAAAAATGCCCAAAAAAACGCTAGCGCCACAAAAAAAAAACACCCAGGTGTGTTGTTGCAGGCATTTTTTTGGGTTTTTTTGAGGCAGGCAAAACATCTGAACTTGTGTATACGGGTATATATACACACATACTTATATGTATATATACACCTAGACATATATAGGTGTGATAGTAGCAGAAATATATGCTTGCGCTTATGAAATAATTAACACTAATATGGCTCTGCTCCTATAACACCTATATATGTCTAAGTGTAAAATACATATAAGTATGTGTGTATATATACCACTATACACAAGTTCAGATGTTTTGCCTGCCTCCAAAAACCCCCAAAAAATGCCTGCAACAACACACCTGGGCGTTTTTTTTTTTGGCGCTAGCATTTTTTTGGGCATTTTTTTGGGTTCTTTGGAGGCAGGCAAAACATCTGAACTTGTGTATAGTGGTATATATACACACATACTTATATGTATTTTACACTTAGACATATATAGGTGTGATAGGAGCGGAGCCATATTAGTGTAAATGATTTCATTAGCGCAAGCATATATTTCTGCTACTATCACACCTATATATGTCTAGGTGTATATATACATACATGGGTGTGTATATATACCCCCTATACACATGTTCAGATGTTTTGCCTGCCTCAAAAGGCCCCAGAAAATGCCAAAAAAACGCTTGCTACTAAACCGGCAAGGTGTGAAAAGAGAGAAGCCACTAACCTGTTCTATAAGTGACAAAATACAAACGATCTTTTTTTTATGGTTCTGGACATGCTACAGAGCTGAAACTTCACAGGTACACTTTTTAGACTAATAATTTAGAATAATTGGCTCTCTATCAAAAATGACAATTTTTAAGAACTTTTTTTGTGTGATTAATAGTCCCTGGGGTATGACCCAGAACCCTAGGCACTTTTTAGGGGCATTTATTGGGTTTTAGGGCTTCAAAATGGTGTTTTTTGATTACCGAAGTTCGGGTCCCATTGATTTCAATGGGGTTCTGAAATCCGGGCCGAACTTTCGGGAAGTTCGGATGTTCTGGCCGAACCAAACTTTTGAAAAGTTCGATCATCCCTAGTGCCGGATGGTCTGGTCACCTAGGCTGGTTTAAGTGGCTAGTTGTTTAATTAGCTTACTGTTTATAGTTTATATCGGCTGTTCCTTAGTTATGTTAATTAAATTCCTGTATACAGTTTTCTTTACATAGAATAATGTGATTGGGCTCACCTGATCTGGCGTCCTATTTATTCTGTATGAGTTTTGAAAAAAGAGAGTTCTATTATGCATCCAAGCTATTGTCGGCTAGTTATGGATGGTCAGCTATAATATTTGGTTCCTGGTTTTAAACGGAAAGAAGCTATATCTTGATGAAAGCACCCAAGCTGGGTGCTGGATGATTCTGTCACATTTGGTGGCAGCAGTGGGATGTTTCCTCTTGCCTAGGCACACCTAAAACACCACGGGACTCTCTTTACCCATAGCAGATGGAACATCGCTTTGCCAGTCTCAAACACCAGTGGCGCCTGGCCTTGTATGCTACTAACCCCCCCCCCCCCCCCCTCAGGAAGTGATCAGTCAAGTGTTATGGGAGGTGACCAAGCTGCATATGGCTGAAATGCAGCTGGACCGTGGAACACCAGTTATGCCCAACTGAGAACCTCCAGAGGCCCGCAAAAAAGTTACCCTATGCTGCCTCCGCATGTTCCAAGACGGGGGAAGATGAGATGGATGTATACCTGCAAATGTTAGAGCGGTAATGCGGGCTCTAGAGTATCGATGACACAGATTGGGTTATGCTCCTGGACAGCCAGCTTAGGGGGAGGGCCATAGAAGCATACAATAATGTCCCCGATGAGATCAGCCAGGACTATGATCGGGAGAAATAAAGACTGTTAGCCCACTTCGGCATTACCCCAGAGGCCCACCATTTAAAGTTTCAAAACCTCCACTGAAAGGAGGGACAGCCATACACCGAATAGGCTCATCAAATAACCCGAACAGCGGAGAGAGACCACCTCCCCACCTCAGTACAAGCCACCTTCTTAGTACAGCTTCCCAGTACAGACCAATACAGTCCTCCTCTTCAGTACAGACCACCTCCTCAGTACAGACCACCAGAACAGACCAACTCCTCAGTACAGACCACCTCCTTTCCTCAGTAAAGACCACCTCCTCAGTACAGATCACCTCCTTAGTGCAGACCACTGCTTTAGAATGGATCATCAAGACAGACCCCCAGACCACCCAACAATACAGACCAACTCCACCACAGGCCCCTTCTCCCTTAAACTTAATCACCAGTATTGATGAGCCGAACAGAACATCTCGAACAGGGGAAATGTTCTTGCAAACATGCGAACTCCATTAAAGTCTATGGGACACGAACATGAAAAATCAAAAGTCCTAATTTTAAAGACTTAAATGCAAGTTATTGGCCCAAAAAAGTGTATGGGGACCCGGGTACTGCCCTGGGGGCCATGAATCAATGCAAACATTTTTTTTTTTAAAGCTTGTATTTACAGGAGCAGTGATTTAAATAATGCTTAAAACGAAACATTACTTTAAATCGTGCCTGGGGGGGGGGGGGGGGGGCTTAATGTGCCTGTAAAGTGGCACATTTGTGCGATGTTTCTAGCCTGCTGCAGCAATACTGACATTTCTAAAGGAAAAAATGTCATTTAAACTTGCTCGCAGGTGTAATGGATTGTCGGCTCCCGGCAATACAGATAAAAAAAATGAAAAAAACGACATGGGGTTCCCCCTAAAATCCATACCAGACCCTTATCCAAGCACGCAGCCTGGCTGGCCAGAATGGGGGTGAGGGCGAGCGAGCGCCCCCCCTCCCTGAACCATACCAGGCCACATGCCCTCAACATGGGGGGTGGGTGCTTTGGGGCAGGGGGGGCTCTGCCCCCCCTTAAAGCACCTTGCACCCATGTTGATGGGGACAGGGGTCTTTCTCCACTGGGCTGTGGTTGTGGGGGTCTGCAGGGGGGAGGCTTATCAGAATCTGGAAGCCCCCTTTAACAAGGGGACCCCCAGATCCCACCCCCCATGTGAATGGATATAGGGTACATCGTACTCCTACCCATTCACCCAAAAAGTGTAGAAAAAAATAATGACAAAAGCCAGTTTTGCAAAAGTCTTTTATTAAAAAAAAAAAAAAAAAAAAAAAAAAAAAAAAACTGTCCCCATATGATCAGTCGCCCATCCTCCCGAAAAATAGAAAAAAAAAAGAAAAGAAGAAGCTCCTTCTTCTATGGACGCTTTGCACCTAATGAGCTGTTTATAAATGACGTGACATGACGTCAGTAATTTATTCACTGCACCTGAGCAGTGCATTGTGGGGTGGCTTGTGACATCAGGAAGAGAACTGTCAAAATCAAACAGCTCATTAGGAGTGAAGCGTCCATAGAAGCAGGAGCTTTTTTTGTTTTCTATTTTTCTGGCGGACGGGCGCCTTATCATCGGGGGACAGTACTTTTTTTATTTTTTAATAATAGACTTTTGCAAAACTGGCTTTTGTCGTTATTTTTTTGTACACTTTTTTGGTAAATGGGTAGGGGTATCCATTCACATGGGGGGGGGGGGCTGGGATCTGGGGGTCCCCTTGTTACCCTACACACAGTGGATGAGATAAAAGTTAGGGAGAGTGAGTTCAGCTTAATCAGCCTTAACTGTGGCGTAGGTGAGAGAATACCAGGCTTGCAATGAGAGAGCTGTGAGTTTGATTCCCCCAGCCAGTGATTTCTTTATTGGAGGTCAGAGTCCATGATAATGCGGGAAGTCGATGTTCCCGCAAAGAAGCCCATTTGTTCTTCATTCCACAAACGAGCAAACAGCCAATGTTCGAGTTGGAGGTACATCATGTTTACATAAAATGTTCATTTTATTTATTAGAAACATCTTTAAAACAATATATATTTCATTGTGATATACATGATTTGTAAAATATTAAAATACAAGCATTAAAATCAACTTTTGTTTAAATAGTACATTCATATCACATGAGGTAAGTGTTCAAAGGCCTGTTTTATTAACGTTATCCACTTCCTCAGGAGCCAACGATAGCTAGTACTATTCAGAAAATTGTCTAAACAGAAACATAATAGAAATAAATATACAAAGCGCAGCATAGCAATATGTTCCCACCGAGATGTTATATCAAGTGGATGACAAATAGAGAAAGAAGCCACTGATGGCAATTCAAGTGGGGGGCTCTTGGAGCGAATTAAGATAAGTATATAATCCAAATATAACTTCTAAGGTACTAACACAGTTGTATATACAATACAGACCTAGTGCACTTTCACTCATGAATTATCAGAACAGGGATGGCCATTTTAAGGTAAATTATAGCAGGGGATTTATCTTAGATAAAAGAAAACAAAAACAGTTGTACCTCCAAATATATCTTTATACAGAAAAATGCAATGAGAATAAAATCATGTACAGTATATTTATTTACCTTAGACATATAACCCAAAACCCATGTCATCCAAAATGTGTAAAGATTTATTTGGAGGTACAAATATGAAAAAATGTTTTTTCATCTTTTCTTTTATCTAAGATAAATCCCCTGCTATAATGTACCATACATTGCTCATCCCTGCTCTGAAGATTCATGAGTAAAAGTGGTCTAGGTCTGTATATACAACTGTGCTAGGACCTTAGAAGTTATATCTGGATTGTATACATATCAGTGGCTTCTTTCTCTATTTATCATCTACTTGATATAACATCTCAGTGGGAACATATTGATATGCTGCACTTTGCATACTTATTTATATTATGTTTCTGTTTAGGCAATTTTCTGAATATTACTAAATATTGTTGGCTCCTGTGGCGGTGGATAACGTATATGAAACGCGTCGGGCCATTAAAAACTTACATCATGTGATATGAATGTACTATTACATCAATAGTTGATTTTAATGCTTGTATTTTGATATTTTACAAATCATGTATATTACAGTGAAATATATACTGTTTTAAAGATGTTTTTGATAAAAAACGAACATTTTATGTAAACATGATGTGCTTCCAAAGTCTCAACTATATTTTTTCTTTATTTTTCTATATCCCTTCATCCATAATCACCAACAAATACATGCTCGTAGATATTACATTTTAGTGATTGAATGTAAAATGTTATTAACTTCTGCAAAGGATGCAGTGTCCTCAGTGACCACCTTGGCTTCTCATTAGATTTTTTAAACAATATCACATCCTCATATTATTTCTACATTGCATTAAAGTCTAATCCTCCATCGGGTCAAATATACCAACTGCTTTTTTCACAGTTAATGAACTCTCATTTATCATTATTCACATTTTCAGGTAAATTAACTAATTTAAGTTTACTTCCTCTAGTTACAATACGCTCTCTTTCCTGGTCTGCACGGCAAAGTGATACTAACACCTCAGCACCAGGTCTGACTCAAATACGAATACCAGACCATGTCCCAATGAACAGTAGCTAACATTTTTACTTAAAAGTTACCTTTGATTTTTTTCTGGCAATTTATTACAACCATTGCACCCTGTAACTAAGTATTAGTTTGATCAGCTATGATCATGAAGTTGATTGATTTTAAAGACTTCCCCAAAATTCAACAGGGTAAACATATCTGCTACACACAATATATTAAATTCTTCACTTCTGTTGCAAATAGCAAATAAGGAATAGCCTCATCATTTTCCACCTCCCCCTTGACACACAAGCAAACCCATGCAACAAAGCCAGAAGGTAAAAAAGAGGAGAATTAGTTATAATTTTAATCTGCCATCTGCACAATGCTATACACACATGGCATCATTTCTTAGAAATACACCCTTCCCAATCTCCCAGAGTTTCCTCTCTGCAGCCAAAGCTGGAGACTGGAGTCTCCAGAGAATGGACATTGGGAACCCCAGAAATTACAGACTGTTGCACCCCAATGAGCTATAGGGAACTTGCAATGCAATTACATCAAAACTCAACAATCAGGAGATAATTTCCCTCCCTCCCAATGCCAAGTACTGTTGACAATATTGTTCATAATATATCACTTCTAAAAGAACCAAAAATCATAATCGTAAAATGTTTACATCAACTAAAGATTCAAACATCAACACAATAAATAACTTAAAGATGAATTTCAGGTATGGTATATTTTTCCATAGCTACTTTGGTCCAACTAGGACCAATATACAGTAACTATGTATACATAATGCCGATCGCTCTAGAAGCTGCAAATCACTGACGTATACACTGTCAATCCAGTGATTTCTACTTTCCCTGCTTCTGGGTGCTGTGCTGAGCAGCTGGCCTTCTGCATTGTGAACACCGGAAGTTAGCTGTGCAGCACCGGTGCTATTTAGAGAATGCTTTGCATTCTCTGATTGAATGAAGTGGATAGTGTGACATCACTGACCCTCATCTCCACCTCGTTCAATCAAAGATCGCTTTGCATTCATTCAGAAAATGCAAAGGATTCTCTGAATGGCACCCATGCTAAGCATCTGACCTCCTGTGCTCAGAATGCAGGGCAGCTGTTCAGCACAGAACCTGGAATCAAGTGGAAATCACTGATGTGGTAGTGTCTACATCAGTAATTTCCAGCTTCCATGAGCATCAGTCAGGTATGGCATATACAGATGCAGTATCCTCTTAGGTGCAAGGTTGCTAGTATGATAGGTAAATGTAATTATTTTGGCTCTTCTGTAATCATTGGAGCAGTTATTAATTTCTCTGGGCTGTTCTAGACTTCACAGGCTGCAGGTTTGATAGCTTCCCCCCTCCAGATCAAAATGGCGATAAGAAAAACCGTTTACCGACGCCATAAATTTTTCTAAAACTCTATTAATTCTTTTTTTAACAACTTTACAGAATTTTAAATCAGGTCGCAATGTCCATTGCAATCTGGGAACAATTTCCGAAAAGATCAAAACAGCATTCGGAAAAAGAGAATGCAATTGAACAAATTCCAACCTAATAGTGGAAATGACATCCAAAGTTTTTTGTGACCCAATATCATTTCCACCTAAATGTATAATGATAATATAAGGGGAAGGCCAATGTAAAAACAAAAAAGATAGATAAACAGACAAATCAGTACATTTCATTCCTCGTCTTCTAAACCACCATATTTGTAGAGAGTCCATGTCAAAACCAAGGTTTGAACCGTAATTTCGTAGTGTAGCACGGCGTGAGGCCCAGAAAACAAAACAATGCCCTAATATCCACACGTGCTTCCGAATACCTGAAATGTTAAATAAGAAAATTAGGCCTAACATATGATCGATAACAGGAAGAATCCCATCTACCAATATTTTTAATAACTGGTACTGGCAAACCCAAGTTAGCTGCCTCAGTAGCAGCCCCAATACGGAACGAATGCGAGGTAATGTGAAGGTGTTGTAAACCAAGATGTAATAAACATTTCTTTAAAACCGAGTTGAACTGATATTCAGTCAAAGGGGGGCCCGACTCATGAAGAAGAAGACAAGTATCCTCAGGACGAACGAGGAAATAATCATGAAGCAAACCCACAACACAGATCAATGGGTCATTGAAATGCCGAAGAGTGATCCAACGTCCAAGTCCCATTTGATCCGTTTTACTTTTACCCAGATAAATATGTACAAAATCCACGTGCAGCTTAACATTTGAATACAAAAGCCCAGAAAAGGAAACAGAGTTCCTTGGCAACAATTCAGATATTCTGAAAGCTCCGAAGAAACAAATACAGAAAGCCACCTTAAACAACAGCGCCTCAAAGGGAGAAAAACAAATAGTATTGGTGGCAACACAAATGCGCCTCAAAATATCAGCTGTAATCGTAAACCTGGAGTCCGAAGAAAATAGCCTTCATAGCTTGTTTAACTGAAAACCAAGACAGAAGCGAAGGGGCACCGGACAATTTATAGAAAAAGGAAACACCACAAATAATCTTATGAATATGAGAGTAGGAATAACTCCTAGACATCAAGTCCTCAAGGAAGGATAAAACCTTTTCTTCAAAAGAACTTGCAGGATCGGGCACCGAATTGGAGAAGAAAATGCACCACGACCTCCACACGGCTAAGTATTGTGCCCACGTGGAAGGAGCAACCGAATTCCGCACCGCCTGATGAACTGAGGTCAAACCAGAGTCCATAAATGTTGAGGGCATAAACTCCCATGAGCGTCTGTATCCGGAACCAAAGTTCGAAAACGTTCTAGAGACAAAGAATCAGCAATTAAATTACAAACACCAGGAACATACTAGCCTTTATCCAAATATTTAGCTCTAGACACTTAAAAACCAAGTGTCGCAAAACCGCAACAACAGGCAATGATTTAGACGTTAAGCAATTAACAGCGTATACCACACCCAAATTGTCAAAAAAAATTGCCAAAAATCAGAATGAAGCAAAATGTTTCTATCACTAAAGTGCGTACCCCATAGCTCCAGGGAAATCAACAAGGGGAATATTTCAAGTAAAACTATATTTTTAGTATAACCATTTTTATGCCAGGATTCCGGCCACAAACCAGCTGACCAATGGCCTTGCCAAAAGGCACCGTAACCAAAAGAACCGGACGCATCGGTAAACAAATTCAAAGCCGACATAGGACAAAAAGGCTGTCTCCACAAAGTACTACCATTAAAGTTAGTCAAAATTTTTTTCCAAACAACAAGATCCTCTCTTAAACTGCTAGTAATATGGACAAAATGGAAAGGTGAAACAACACCTGCCATGGATTTATAAAGACATCAAGAAAATATCCTACCAATCGGGATAACACGGGATGCAAAGGCCAATAAACCCAGCAACAATTGCAACGTTTTTAAAGTCACCTTTCTTTTGTACAAAACAAAATCTATTAAATAAATCAAACGAAAGATCTTCGCTGGGGGCAAACGAAACTCCATAGAGATAGTATCGATGGTGATACCCAAGAATTCCAAACAATGTGTAGGAAGAACAGTCTAATCGACTGCCAAAGAAACACCAAACTGATTACACATGAGCTTAAATTCAGTAAAAACGTACAAGCAATCCAAAGAATCTGCTTTACCAACAAAAAGGAAGTCGTCAAGGTAATGCAGAACGTTTTTTGAACCGGAGCACATCATAGTAACCCACTCCAAAAAAGGAGGAAAAAAGCTTGAAATACCGACAAGATAAGGAACATCCCATCGGGAGACACATATTGTAAAAATAGTAACCATTAAATGCAAAACCCAATGAGTTAAATGCGCCCGGGTGAATTGGAAGTAGGAGAAAAACCGATTTTATATCTGCTTTTGCAAGCAGAGCCCTATGACCAACATTTTGTATGATACGCAAAGCGTCATCAAAAGACGCATAAGAGACTGCACAGATCTCTGCATTCAGCTCATCATTCAACGAAGAACCTTGAGGAAAGGACAAGTGATGGATCAAGCGAAATTAATTACTCTCCTTTTTAGGAATGATTCCCAATGGAGAAACCCTAAAGTTAGAAAAAGGAAGGGAAATAAAAGGACCAGCAATTCTCCCCTCATGACGTTCTTTAAATAATTTATCAGCAACAATGGACGCATATTTGTCCACAGAACTCAAGTTCTTATAAACTAAGCAACCTGAACCTGTGTAGGAGGGTAATAAAAAACCATGTGAAAAACCACTATACAGCATTTCCGCCATCTGTCGATTTGGCCACATTTTGAGCCACGGTAACATTTCTATTACCTTCACTGGCGTGGCCGCTTTTAAGAAAAAATTCCTTTTAGGGATGCGTAGATAAAGAGGCCAACTTTTTAAAACATCTGGAAGCCGAATGGGCCCCAGAACAATGAGTACATTCGTGTCTGTATCTACACGAACCCGGCCATTTACATTGACCCTCGTTGAAACCAAAACACAGGCCTTTCTTAATAGTTCCAACGGAAACAGTAGTAGGCTTAGGCAAAGAACGTTGTGGCAATAAGAGATTGAGCCAGAGGCCCATGTCTTTCATACCCCAATGAAGAGTCTTGTGAATAGCTAACTTTTGGCGAAAAGACTCGTCATAAAAAAACCATGCTAATCCATTAAAATTTTTATAGGCTTCTAAAATAATCTCTGTATGCTGAAAAAGACCGCTACAACGATCAGGATATTTTTCACCCATAACGCTAGCGTAGATACAGAAAGCCTGAAGCCAATTATTAAAAGACCGCTCTGGCGTTCTCCTCTTTTCATCCTCTGTTCTTTCAGAATCCCTTCTCTCAAACCTACTTTCTGTAGAGGAAGGTAACAAACTCAAAATTTCAATAAATTCCTCCTTCCAAATTTTCTCTTTAATCGCCAATGGAAGGTGAAAGCCTAAAGGCGAAAGTTCGCAAGCCATAGCTTCTTTATAACAATTCTCTGTAACCGCAGTCATTGAAACAGGAGGAGGAGCGGAGGAGACAGTACAAGGGACGTTCATGGAAACAGGTACATTAGACAATGGCAACACACGCAATTCACCATCAACACTATCACTCCAAACTGGAGCAACTGAATTAGTTACAGTAGCAGGAGCATCAACAATTTTATGCAACAATACATTAAACGAACGTGCTAAATCCAACAACATTTTTACATTGTCAGACTCACCAACAGCAGATGTGGCTGACACAGCAGAAGACCCAGGATTTGCAGTCAGTACTCCTTCTGTACCAGTAGATGGCACCCGAGGACGATGTCCAGTAGCAGCAACAGCAACCTGTTAGGAAACAGAGCAGACAGGGGGGAAGGGGATTGATTCCCCAAAACAGGGAGAATAACCGGCTCAACATTTATTAAGGATAGTTCCTTCCTAGGCATATTTGGCTCCCTGCTCTTTTTTGGTGGAGGTGAAGGGGATTCGAACCTGCGAGGTCTGCGCTTGGTCCTGGGTCATGCGCCGGAAGGACCTGGTAAATCGTTCGGAAATTGCCGATCCGAAGGTCGCTCAGAAGGAGGAGACCGGGCGGGACGAGATGACGCAGACACAGGAGGCGGAGACCGGGGGGGGGCGGTGAAGATAAGTGCGGACCTTCACAGGCATGGATGGCCCAGGAAGATGAACCGATTGGACGCCGTCAGAGAATGCAGGAGAAGGGGGGCGAGATGGCAGGAACAAGGCATCCTCACCCTCAGAAACAGGAAAGTCAGGCATCTGCAAACAGCGGCGGATCCATTCTTCCCCACCAGCGGATCCAGCCTGTTCCAACACCGACTGAAGCAAGGACTGCATACTGGAGACCGGAGGAAGAAAGCAGGAGGCACAGGTACTGATACAATTCCTCTTCTCTGTCCCCGCTGACTGATAGCTGATGACGCAGCTATCTCCTTTATATATGGTCTGAATTAACAAAAGGACCGTTAGAATAACTGTAGCAAATTTTAACCAATCAGGGCATATATGTAAATATCCCTGATTAAATATTCATTAGCTTAAAACTGATTGGTCTGTCACTATCCCATAGGTTTAGGTGGATCAATAAATGCTCCCCCTAACCTTATATTCCTGATCGCTGCTACACCAGTGCCACCAGATCAGTGTAAGCCAGCAACAGTGCCCCTGATCACTGCCTCACTAGTCATAGTGTCACCAGACGAGTGTAAGCCAACAACAGTGTTCCTGATTGCTGCCACAGTAGTCCCCAGTGTCACCAGACCAGTGTATGTCAGCAATAGTATTCCTGATTGCTGCCACACTAGTCCCCAGTGTCACCAGACTAGTGTAAGCCAGCAACAATGTTCCTGATGCACCAGATTCAAGTGTCATTAGGCCAGCCCAGCCAACAACAGTGTTCTTGACCGCTACCACAGCAGTGAAGGGTTGCTTCTGCCTACGACCTGTACTGACACTGGTCTGTTTATTGACCATGTTTCTGCCTGCTACCTTGACTGATCTTTTGCCTCTTTTCTGAACATGTCTTTTCCTGCTGCCTGAATTGAACCATCTGCACGTCCCACTGATTTGACTCCAAGACACCAGTTCTAGCCATCCCCTGTGGACAACTGAACTCCTGGAACTGTAGGAACTCTTTTGTTCTTCCTTTCTTTAGCCTTCCTGGCCAGTTAACGTGGCATTTTTGGGAGCAGTCAAGTACCAAGCTATATTCCTGGACCACTTATAAAGAGGTGACCATTACAGTTCACTGTTTTTGATACTATTAGCTGATTTGTGTGATAATCAAGATACGATGTCTAGTACATAATCAGTCCAAAAATTGAAAAAAGTCCCACAAGTTGTATCGTCATACTCAGAAGGAGTAGCAGAATGTGTTTTGGAGAGAAATTGTAAGTTTGCCCATGCTGTGTGTGAAAAATATCCTAATAAATTGACGACATTGTGTAAAAAAAAAATACATTTCATTTTCTTTTTGCATTTGTCAAAAAAAAAAATGATGGCAAAATGTGAAGTCTTAATAACACTCACTCTGCCTCTTAGAAAATATCTTGGGGTGCTTAGTCTGCAAAATATGGTTATTTTGTGGGTATATCTGTTGTGCTGGTGCTCCAGGACCTCTAAAAATGTGAAAGGTAGTCAGGAAATTAGATATGTAAGTTATGTCCCTAGAAAGCCTAAAGGTGCTCCTTGGATTTTGGATCTCTCTATGTGATTAGGCTGTGTAAATGTCTACACATGCAGTATAGCCATACTCAGAAGGAGTAGCAGATTATGTTTTGGGTTGTAATACTAAGTATGCATATGCTATATGTTAAAAAATATTTTATTAATTGACAACTTTTTGTAAAAAAAATAATTTTCATTCCATATTTTCCAAACACGCAAACACGCAAAAAAAAGGAACAAAGTCTTCAAAAGACCCACCATGACTCTTAGAAAATACCTTGGGTTGTTGGCTTTCTAAAATGTGGTCATTTTGTAGTCAAATGTGGAAATGTATGACCCTAGAATGCATGCAAATACTCCTTACATTTTGGGCCCTTTTATGTGGCTAGGCTGTAAAAAAAGGCTCACACGTGTGGTATCACCTTACTTGGGAGGAGTAGTAGTAGTATGTGTTTTGGAGTGTAATGCTAGGTATGCCCATGCTCTGTGTTAGAAATATCTTATTAATTGACAAGTTTGTGTAAACAAATACATTTTAATTGTCTTACCGCATTTTCCAAAAACATGTGGAAAAAAATTATGCTTTTTAAATGTGGTCATTTTGTGGGTGTGCCTCCTATCCTGGCAGTTTACAGACTCAAAAAATATGATAGGTAGGCAAAAAAATTTGATGCATAATGTATGCTACCTGAAAGCCCAAATGTGTTCCTTGGGTTTTGGGTCCTTCTATGCCTCTAAGCTGTGAAAAATGCTCACACATGTAGCATCCCCATACTGAAAAGGAGTAGCAGAATATGTTTTAGAGTGTAATTGTAAATATGGCTATGCTGTGTGTGAAAAAAACAAATTGTATTTCATTTCTTCATATTCCAATAAATTGTGAAAACAAATTACAACTTCACAGAACTCACCATGCCTCTTACTTAATACCTTACACTGTCTACTTTTCAAAAAGTCATTAATGGGGGGATTTGTACTGTTCCTCAAATATAAATACCATAGTTTGCAGACTGACTAAATGACATACACTGACTAGTTGCTTTTTTTTTTTTTTTTTACCAAAGAAATGTAGCAGAATTCATTTTTGCCCACATTTGTGAAGAAAAATGATTGATTTGCAAAGTTTTATAACAGAAACTAAGAAAAACATTTTTTTTCAAAAGATTTGGTCTTTCTTCCTTTATATAGTAAAAAGTAAAAAAAAAACAGAGGTGATTAAATGCCATGAAAATAAAGATCTATATGTTTTATAATCATTTGGGTAGAGTGTTGCATGAGTAATGTCATTCAAAGTGTGACAGTGCTGAAAACTGAACACTGGCCTGGACTGGAAGGGAGTGAAACAGCCTGATCTTAAAGAGGTTAAACTATGTTAAAGATATTTACTATCACAGTAAATGATCCGACACATCTTCACAATTTTCTCTGTATGACAACAACAAAACAGTTAGAGCCGGTTCACACTGGGGCGACTTGTCAGGCGACTTAGTCCATTCAGTGCAATGGAACCATTCTAATCAGAGCAACTCAAGTCGCTCCGACTTAGAAAAAGGTTCCTGCACTATTTTGGGGCGACTTCGGAGCGGCTTGCATTGACTTCTATTAAAGAAGTTGTTTGCAAGCCATGCTGAAGTCGCGCTGCAGGGGGCGGCTTCAGAGTGGGGCGGCTTTGAAGTCGCCCCAGTGTGAACCGGCTCTTACAGTGACTCTTTTAAATAAGACACACAGAAGTACTGTATATTCGCAGTGCAGCATCCACTCAATATTCTGAAGGGAGGGGTAAGCAGGCTGCCAAATTAGTGAGACACATTGCAGAATTTTCACACAACTCAATAGAAATGTGTCTACGTCAATGCCAAGAACAAAACTTTAGTTGCTCTTGTCACATTATAAAGGAAATATCTTAAAAAATAAAAAAAATTATACTTTCCTCCTTCATCTTCTAACTCACTTTTTTGATTAATGCTGGATAAAGATTGCACAGTTTGCTATAATCTGACCTCTTCAAAAAAGGAGGATACATAGGAGGACATGAGTTGGATCTATCTGCTGTAGCTCACAGATCTCGATCTGGGGGCGTATTACCAGCATTTTTTTCCATGCAACTCCAAGGGAGGGGTTGAAACTTCTGTTGGGCTCTCACACTCAGAAGAAACTTTTCTCTTCCGATTGCCAAGAGAGCACTTGCTTTTGGCATTCCCCATTGCTTGCAGGCTTTGCAGTGACTAAACGGTTGATTTACTAAAGGCAAATAAACTGTGCACTTTGCAAAGTACAGTTCCACTCTGCAAGTGCAGTTGCTCCAGAGCTTAGTTAAAGCTTTAGTTTGCAAAGAGTACCCAATCACATGCAAGGAAAAAAAAAAAAAAAAAACAGCATTTTTGTTTGCACATGTTTGGATGGTGGAAGTGTCAGAGCTTCTGCTCATTTACTTAGCTCTGGAGAAACTGCACCTGCAGAGTGCAACTGCCCTTTGCACAGTCTTTTTTGCCTTTAATAAATCAACCTCTATATTTCTCCATATGTGTGCATACTTAGGCCTGGTTCACACCTATGCAGGTTGCAGTTGATGCATACTCCAGGTGCATTTTGCGTTTTTCAATACACATTTTCGATCCATTGAAGTCTATCGAACCAAAAATACAACCTGCTGGTCCTTGGCCCTTTCCATAAAATGCACAGATGTGAACGTGAGCCATAGGAAACCATGTTAAATGGACTGTAGGGTGTTTCTGCAAAACTGAAAATGCACTAAAAAATGCATAGGTGTGAACCAGGCCTTAAAGGGATTGTAAAGGCAGAATGTTTTTTTTAATCTTACTCTAACTTCACAGGTTAGGTGAACAGCACACAGTGTATTTTCAGTGCAAGTAATCAGGAACATCCCAAAGGCCATATATAGAAAAACGAATTCAAGGATTGCTGCACTTACAAATATTTAAGTGCAGCAAATCATGGATTCGTATATATATATACTGTATATATTTCATGCATATATTTTGTGTTGAAAATATAATCCCAGCTTATTGAACATACATGGCACTTTAAAAGCAAATAGCAAAGTATTCAATTATTTACGTTTCAGGATATATTTATACCATTTTGATCATTTATGTAAAGAATCTAATTAACATTTGACACACCCCTTATTAATACCAACCAAACCCCCCAAACTCTGTGAATTTTACTTAGAGCAAGATAACCCAGAGTCTCTCAGAGTCTCTCCTACCCATAACAAAATGGCTGGGTATGGGACAATCGAATGTTTCCCGTATCTAATAACATAAACACAAGACATTACCAGAACTGTAGTCTGACTGAAGCCATGTCCAGAATTGCCCAACAAGTGCCTGTTAGACCTTACAAGCTGACTCTTTCACTAAGCTACCAGTTTAGGGTAATGAGTTTAACCACTTGACCTCTGGAAGATTTACCCCCCTTCATGACCAGGACATTTTTTGTGGTACAGCAATGTGTTACTTTAACTGACAACTGCGCGGTCATGCAATGCTGTATCCCAAAAAAATGTATGTCCTTTTTCCCACAAATAGAGCTTTTTTTTGGTGGTATTTGATCACCACTGCATTTTTTATTTTTTGTCCTATAAACAAAAAAAAAAAATGACAAAAAATATAACTATACATTTTTTTACTTTCTCCTATAAAACATATCCCATAACATTGAAAAAAAAATTGAGTTTCTTCATAAATTTAGACCAATATGTATTCCGCTACATGATTTTGGTAATAAAAATCCCAATAAGCGTATATTGTTTGGTTTACACAATCATTATGGCGTCTACAAACTATGGTATGTATTTATGGATTTTTTTTTATACTAGTAATACCGGCGATTGGTGACTTATAGAGGGACTACGATATTGCCAACGATAATCGGAGACTTACTGACACTTTTGACACTAGTGGCACTAATACAGTGCTGAAAATATGCACTGCCACTGTACTAATGACACTGCTTTGCAGGGACACAAAATCCATCCCTTCCCTCTCTGTCAGAATGGAGATATGCATTGTTTACATAGGCAGATCTCTGTTCTGTGTGTTTTGCTCATGATCGGTGGGTGCCAGTGGACATGCAGTGCTCAGCACCCATAGATACGCTTACTTTGTAAATAATCGAGATGATGTGAAAATCACTCGCCCCAGGAAATAGCAATGAGAAGAGACTAAATTAGACTGCTGCTGCTACAACCCACAGTGGTGAAAAATGAAAGAGATGTAGGGCTCTTTCACACGGGCGTTCCGTATGTCCGTTTTTCATCCCATTCGTGTGCGGATGAAAAACGGACATAATGTATCTCTATGTAAATACGGATGTCATCGGATGATCATCCTCTGACATCCGTTTTTTGTCAGTTCAGTTCAGTTCAGTTTTTTTGAACGGAGGAGAACCCTATTTTTTCTTCCTTTCAAAAAACGGAACTGAAGCAAAAACGGATGTCAGTGGTGTCATCCGCAGACATCCGTATTTACATAGACATGCATTATGTCAGTTTTTCATCCGCAAACGGATGGGATGAAAAACTGACATACGGACCGGATGACACAAGTGTCATCCGTGTCCGTTACAAAAAAAAAAAAAGGGACCTGATCGGGCAAAAAAAAAAGGAACGCCCGTGTGAAAGAGCCCTTAATATGACATTACTAGCAGCACAATGCCTCTGTGAACAGGTGATGGAGTGTCTAGTGATATCCCCCCAGACCTCTCCAGGTGGTGATACAAAAAGATAATGGTTACCCAACAACTGAATACGTAGTGTATGCCGTACAGAAACGTTTGTGTAGTGCAATCAAAAATCCAAATACAAGTATATTATAACAAATAAATGTTCTAAAAGTGCATCAAAAAGCAAACGGTAATATAAGTAATGTCCATACAAAGTGCATCCGTAAACGGTAATATAAATAATATCCAAATAAAGTGCATCAATATACAAAAAAAATGCAAATGTTATCCTTATAAAGTGCAATATTCAACAAATAAGGTGCAATCAGTGTCCATATAAAGTGCATATAAATGGTTGCTGGTACAGTGCCTTGCAAAAGTATTCACCCCCTTGGCATTTTTCGTGTTTTGTTGCCTCACAACCTGGAATTAACATGAACTGTTTGAGGATTTGCATAATTTAATTTACAGAACATTCCCACAACTTTGAAGATGTTTTTTTTTTTATTGTGAAGCAAACAACAAATAGGACAAAATAACCGAAAAAGTCAATGTGCATAACTATTCACCCCCAAAGTCAAAACTTTGTAGAGCCACCTTTTGCAGCAATCACAGCTCGCTTTGGATAAGTCTCTATGAGCTTGCCACATCTTACCACTGGGATTTTTGCCCATTCCTCTTTGCAAAACTGCTCCAGCTCCTTCAAGTTGGATGGTTTGCACTTGTGAACAGCAATCTTTAAGTCTGACCACAGATTTTCTATTGGATTGAGGTCTGGGCTTTGACTAGGCCATTCCAACACATTTACATGTTTTCCTTTTAACCACTCAAGTGTTGCTTTAGCAGTGTGTTTGGGGTCATTGTCCTGCTGGAAGGTGAACCTCCGTCCTAGCCTCAAATCACGCACACAGTGGTACTGGTTTTGCTCAAGAATATCCCTGCGTTTAGCCCCATCCATCTTTCCCTCAACTCTGACCAGTTTCTCAGTCCCGGCTGCTGAAAAACATCCCCACAGCATGATGCTGCTTCCACCATGTTTCACTGTGGGGATGGTGTTCTTTGGGTGATGTGATGTGTTGGGTTTTCTTTGATGGCCGAAATGTTCAATTTTAGTCTCATCAGGCCAGAGCACCTTCCTCTATACATTTTGGGAGTCTCCAACATGCCTTTTTGCAAACTCAAAACATGCCATTTTGTTTTTTGCTGAAAGTAATGGCTTTCTACTGGCCACTCTGCCATAAAGCCCAACTCTATGGAGTGTACGGCTTATTGTCATCCTATGTACAGTCTCTGCTGTGGAACTCTGAAGCTCCTCCAGGGTTACCTTAGGTCTCTGTGCTGCCTCTCTGATTAATGCCCTCCTTACCCGGTCCGAGAGTTTTGGTGGGTGGCCATCTCTTGGCAGGTTTGCTGTTGTGCCATGTTCTTTCCATTTGGTTATGATAGATTTGATGGTGCTCCTGGGGATCATAAAAGATGTGGATATTTTTTTATAACCCAACCCTGACTTGTACTTCTCAACAACATTGTCCCTTACTTGTTTGGCGAGTTCTTTGGTCTTCATGGCAGTGTTTGGTTAGTGGTGCCTCTTGCTTAGGTGTTGCAGCCTCTGGGGCCTTTCAAAAAAGGTGTGTATATCTAATGACAGATCATGTGGCACTTAGATTGCACACAGGTGGAGATCATTTCACTAATTATGTGACTTCTGAAGGTAATTGGTTGCACCAGAGCATTTTATGAGCTTCATAACAAAGGGGGTGAATACATACGCACATATTTCTAAAACATAGTTTTATGTATATATTTTTCTCATTTCACTTCACCAGCTTAGACTATTGTGTTCTGATCCATCACACAAGATTCAGATTAACAAAACATTGAACTTATGGCTGTAATGTAACAAAATAGGTAAAAAGAATACTTTTGCAAGGCACTGTATATTATAGTCTCTTCAAGGTGCTACAGTGAATGTATCTTTTGCAGTATTGCAATCAATGTGGAGTGCTGTTAAGAACAATGATGGTGACATCCTCCATGCTCGTGGGATATGAGAAGAATGCACACTCACCAGAAGTTGTTGACCCCCAATACCGTACAGCAAGGAGTTCAAAAATAGCTTAGGACAATAGTCCTGGTCTTTGTATCATTCGTCCATGCCCAGGTGGTCCTGGGTGGTCCTAAGAAGTGGTGTGTGGGAACACAAAAGAAGGGCTCCTCATAATGTAGTAAGTTAAAAAATTGCCAATGTGTATTAAAAAAAACTTGCATAACATAAAAACATTGGTGGTACAGTGAAAAATCCCAAGGGAAGCTTAGCCAGAGAGTAGCGGGTGAATGGCTATCACAGCCGAACCTTGGTGCCAAGGGGCAGTCCTTAACCACTTAAGGACCAGGCCTATTTCTGACACTTGTTGCTTACAAGTTAAAATCAGTATCAGTAATCAGTTAAAATCAGTATTTTTTACTAGAAAATTACTTAGAACCCCCAAACATCATATATATTTTTCTTAGCAAAGACTCTGGAGAATAAAATGTCACACGGTATTTGCGCAGCGGGTTTTCAACCACAATTATTTTGGAAAAAAATACTCTTCACTGAATTGAAAAAAACTTAACAATAAAGTTAGCCCAATTTTTTTGTATAATGTGAAAGATGATGTTATACCGAGTAAATAGATAGCTAACATGTTATGGTTTAAAAAAATTGCACACACTCGTGGAATGGCAACAAACTATGGTACTTAAAAATCTCCCATAGGTGGTGTTTTAAAATGTTTTAATGGTTACCAGTTTAGAGCTATAGTGGAGTTCTTTTGCTAGGATTATTGCTCTCGCTATGGCGATCGTGGTGATATTTCACATGTGGGATTTAAACACTGTTTACATTTGCGGGCCCAACTTACGTATGCATTTCTGTGGTGCGCAAGCACGCGGGGACGGGGGCACTTTAAAACATTTTTTTATATCTTATTTATTTATTTTTTTACTGTCTTTTAAAAAAAATCTGATCACTTTTATTGCTGTCACAAGCAATGTAAACATCCCTTGTGACAGTCAGGCCCCGTTCACAGTGGGGCGATCCGACTTCCCCAGGCGACCACGCAGGTCGCGGCGCGCTGCTCGCACCGCGACCTCGGAGCGGCCGGCACGGACTTCATTACATTGAAGTCTATGCAGGTTGCTCCGGGTCGCCCCAAAGAAGCTCCGGACCCTTTTTCTAAGTCGGAGCGACTTGTGTCGCTCCTATTAGAACGGGTCCATAGCTTCTGTATGGCAGGCGACCTACGGCGACCTGTCAGGTGACCAGGTCGCCTGACAGATCGCCCCAGTGTGAACGGGGGCTAATAGGCAGTGACAGGTACCCATAATGGAGGGTCTGGGGTAGTATTAAAAACAGCAAAATCTGCGTTTTTGAATACTTCGGATTTTTAAAAATCGGTGCCTTTGGTAGCCGAGTAAACTGTCATGACGCCGTTTCCGGGTTACTTCATAATATCCAAACAAAGCCGATTCCGGCTTTGTTCAGGACTCCGACCAGCCGGCGCACCTGCTAGCTGGTCGCTCGGGTCTTTTCCGGTGAGACAGTCGGACGCTCCTTGTGATGCGAGCGACTACTTAGCCATATCGGATGTTATCACCTGAAAGCCATCCGCTGTAAAAAGCATACAGGATTTAATTATGTGCTGGCCAGTAGAACTTAGTGTTCAGATGTTTGGGGGATAGAGGAGACATCATTGCCTAAATATGGGCAATTAACCACTTTTATACTGGACACTTTCACCCCCATTCCTGCCCAGGCCAATTTTTTAGCTTTCAGTGTTGTCACACTTTGAATGACAATTGCGAGGTTTTTTTTAATTACCTTTTTTCTTTTTTTTATAATTTTTTAAACACACTGTGACCAGAACAATGCAGTGTTACCATAGTAACATTGTACTACTCCGGGGAAGTGGTCAGGACTTTTTTTATACATTATATAAGCATTATATACATTATATAAGTATTTCTATACATTATATAATTATTATAAGCAACCATTTTTCCTGAATTGATTCATTCAGTGTGTATTGTTGTGATTAGCTGTGATTGGCCACAGCTAATCACATGGTACACTTGGGCTGTGATTTGCCCTGCCTGTACCATGTGGTCCTTTTGACCAAACACAGTAGCAAATCAAATTGTACACAATGAATGGCATGAAAGGGAGCAATTGTCATGTGATCTGCTGTGCTTGGTCACAGCAGATCACATGGTATGGGCAGCAGCCCTGTACAGGGATCGGACATTGGCTGTGTGTGAGGCAGGTTTTGGGAGGACATCATATGACATCCACCCAGAATGGCGAAGGTCCCGTCCGGCCTCATTTGACTATAGGCCTAAGAAGGAACTGGCTAAAATATATGCCAAACCTGAAGGGTCCATACAGTGACCCGGGAAAGCATAGATTATGTCCATGTAAGGTCAATGACATCAACAAGTGACCCCACCCCTGTGTATATAGCAGCTGTCATCTACCAGAGCTGTCATTAACCACTTAAGCCCCGGAAGATTTTACCCCCATTCCGACCAGGGGGTATTTTGCGATTCGGCACTGCGTGAATTTAACGCACAATTGCGCGGTCGTGCGACGCTGTACCTAAACGAATTTGACGTCCTTTTTTTCCCACAAACAGAGCTTTCTTTTGGTGGTATTTGATCACCTGTGCGATTTTTTGATCACGCGCTATAAACAAAAAAAGAGCGTCAATTTTGCAAAAATAGCAATATTTTTCACATTTTTTTATATGAAATTCCCCCCCAAAAAAATGTAAAAATCAAAATTTTTAAAAATTTTCGGCCAATTTATTTTATGCTACCTATGTTTGGTAAAAAAAATCGCAAAAAGCGTATTTTGATTGGTTTGCGCAAAAGTTATCGCGTTTACTAACAAAGGGAAAGATTTTTGTCATTTTTGTTGTTTTTTTTTTTAACGCGTAATGGCGGCGATCTGCGATTTTTTTTGCGGTACTGCGACATTGCGGCGGACAGATCGGACCCTTGACTGACATTTTTGACACTTTTGGGGTTACCAGTGACATTTCTACAGTAATCAGTGCTATATATATGCACTGTTACTGTAAAAATACACTGGTAGTGAAGGGGTTAACTTTATTTGGAAGGGAGGGGCTGTGTGTGTCCCTAGGGGCGTGGTTTCTACTGTGATTGGCTGTGGCTCTAGCTGTAAAGACACTGATCAACGGATCTACATACCAGATCCGTTTTATCAGTGTCTTTGCAGCGAAGAGAATGACAGGCAGTTTGTTTACACAAGCTGCCTGACATTCTCCCTCTCCCCCGCCGATCGCCGAGTGACCGGCGGACATCGGGTCCGCTGGTCACACGCGCGGGGGGGTCCGTGACCACGCGGGAGCGGGAGCGCGCCCCGGGGGGCGCGCGCTCGCTCCCTAGACCCTCACAAGCAAGCAACGTAGCCCTACGTTAGTTTGCCTGTGAGGGGCTGACCGCCGACGTAGATAGTCGTGCGGCGGTCGGCAAGTGGTTAATAGGTGAGCAGTTGTTGAGTGCACAAGTAGGCCTGCAAGTGGCATTTTTTTCAGTGGGTGACAAAACTGTTTTTTTTTTTGTTAATTGTTCACTTTTTGTAAATGAGGAGGGGTACGTGTGTATGTGTGTGTGTGTGTGTGTGTGTATGTGCTGTTTTTTTTTTCATTTATTTTTTTCCTTTTGTACATGCTCCCCAGGACAGGGCCCAGACTTCTATGCTATTTATTTAAAGCGGAGTTCCACCCAAAAGTGGAACTTCCGCTTTAGGGAGTCCTGACCCCCCGACATGCCACATTTGGCATGTCATTTTTTGGGGGGGGGAGCGGGTACCTAGTTTTGACAGGTACCCGCTCCCACTTCCGCTCGGAGCGCCGCGGCGCCCTGAGCGGAAGTTCTCCTCTCCCCCTCCCTCCCTGCAATCTTCTGGGACACGTCAGAGGTCCCAGAAGATTGCCGGCCAATCACGGCGCGCAGCGCGACTCGCGCATGCGCAGTGGGTACCCGGCTGTGAAGCCGCAAACTGTAACAGCCAGGTGCCCACAGCAGTGATGCCGGCGCCGAGGGAGAGGATCGAGGCTTCCGGCGGCCGCATCGCTGGACCGTTGGACAGGTGAGTAAATGGCTGGAACTCCGCTTTAACAATCTCTTGCCTATTAGCCCGGTAAGTGGCTACAAAGTTTTTTTATCATTTTGTTCCCTTTGACCTCAATAGGGTTCTAATTCAGCACCTGAACTGCAGTAATGTTCACTGAACCTTGCTCAAATCAAACCTAGGTATGTTTAGCTCATCACTTCTAGCCAGGGTAACCAGGCGTTTGAAGGGCAGTACATCTACACTACTAACACAACTAAACAAATGCCTTTTACTGCATAGCCTTGAACCACTTATCGTTTAACATGCTCATCGCCGACTGCTCCAAGATTTTCAAGAAAAAAAACAGTACAATGCAAGAAATTCACTTTATGCTTTCAAAAGATCAACCATTTTTTTGGTAGCCCTCAGCCTTATAATTCTCCAAAACGTTCCTACAAATACTCTTAAAAGACAACCATTCAGCTTTTTTAGCTTAGTTCAAAAGGTCCTAAATTTCTCATCTTGAAAAAAATTCCCCAATAAGAGGTCCCAAAAATGTTTTTTTTTCTTTTGGTTTAGAGCATCACTAATCCTAATGTGCAGAGGAGGGAGGTACGCATTTTCAGGGCCCACAAGGGGTGTGTTGATCACATTCTTCTTTCCTGGAGTCAGTGATGTCCGTTTTGGCCACTGTTTTTGGGTGTAATGAATTTTCCAGTCTCTGCTGTCCCATTCGCATTCCCATTCAGTTAAAGCCTGTAAACTCTGGCAAAACAGACTACAGTACTTTGAGCCCTTCTGTAAAGTCTTAACAATGTTCACAAATAGAAGTCAAACATTTTGCCTCAATTTCATTTTTAAAACCTAATAGATAACTTAGATACTATTAATATAGCATACAAATTATGTCACTCAAAATCCATGGGTAATGTCAAAATTCTGAATAAATAAAATCAGCATAAAAAATACATAGAAGATTACTTTAAGTTGTTCTGTGGCAAAATCTTTGCTGGCTAGTGTGATAGGTATAGAACTAACACTTTATCTGAACCTCACATAAAGACAGGAGATTATGGCCTAGGAGCCACAAGTGCTGCGAAAGCTTCCCATAGAAGGCAATGGTTATATGTGAGCACATGCCAGTATTTCTGCATACGCAGGTATGCAAAATTACATTTCTATGGGGTACTGTATGCAAAAAATGTAGACGGAAAAAAATGTATTGATATGATAACATGAATACGCAGCACCTTTAGCAGGTAGCTGTGTGCATGTGTCTTAAAATAGTTGATGGCTACTTAGCAACTAGCAGCTCATGGGACATTAAACACTTTTGTAAGGAAAACATAATATACATCAAATCTTACAAAGTGCAACAGTCAGGATTATATAATGTACAGCACAGCTTACAGAGTGCTGTGAACAGGATCACATCTGTGGTATGCACTTTGCAGAATGATTGGTATAGAATTCCCTTGCATTGATAGTCAATGGAGAAATGTATAGGCAGGTTGCCTACTGTGTTCATGTTAGCCAGATTAGGGTGGCTGCCCAGGTTAAGGGGAGAAGAGGTTAAGTCTCATTTGTATCCCCTGCTCGGGTTCATGGGCTTATTTGGGGTCCAGCCTCCTGCCCTGAACCTTACAGGACATGCTGAGACTTGTAGTCTGTCTATGGAGTACTGGCCTTTCGAAATACTCCCAAGTCATGAACTCCTCCAGTCAAGTCGTGTCATTCATCAACTTCTCCTACAATGACTTTACCTGTGCAGGTACACTGGGGCAGCCACTGTTAGAGTTAGTTAGGGAAAGGACGTTTGCCATGTTATCCTTATCATGCCGAATTTTTAGTGAAAGTTGTTTAACCACACAAAGCCCGGTCAGAAGTTACTCAAGGGCTGCATAGGGGTCCTGGCGCACACACACGGGTTTGTTTCTAATACAGCACACAGAAGGTTCCAGTAACATCACAGCAACAAAAGGTTAAACTGCAACCAGTCGTTGGCATAGTACCTGGTAAGGTGATAGGGTTTTCGGTAGTGAGAGGGTCAGATTTAGCGGCTCCCTCCCTAAAGGCCCATCTCTGTTGGTCCCCGGGAGCGGATTAGCATTATGGAGAGTTTTGGCCTAATCACTAAGTGTGGATTAACAAGAGCTAAGTTAGCATGTATAAGGTCCACACTATGTGCTTGGCGGAACCCCATTCTGTTACCGGGAGTGAGGTACACTGACTCATGAAATGGGCGTATGCTCTGCATTTCCCACCTAATGCAACACAAGCATCTGTTCAAGTGTGTAGGATACGGGACACTATCCTTGGAAGTGCATACAACACTATACACAAGTGGCTCATCTCTGAGTTGGGGGACTGCTTTAATGTTTGAATTTCACATGATCGCAGCACTTGTCTGGTCCTGGCATTAATGAGCATGCCTTCAGGCTAGGTGTATACTCTTTGCTATAACAACTGACCCTGTGTAGGTGTATACTCTTTGCTATAACAACTGTCACACAGTTGACCTCCTGTCCAACTTTGCTATAACAACTGTCACACAGTTGGCCTCCTGTCCTGGGAGACCAACCCGGGGTAGGCCACCTGTGTGACCCACACTTGGCACCCAACAAGTTAATGGGGGACATATGGAGGAGATGTCATCTGTCTATCACAACACTCACCCTACCCTTACAAGCGCCCCTTAATCTGGTGCTTAGAGGAGAAAGGTCTTTAAATTGGTGGCCACTGTATTTCCCCTTCATTAAGTTTATTGTCACTGGTTACTTACTCAAAATAGGAGAGACTCTGCTGCTCCCTCACCACTGGCTTTAGCTCTGTTGTGTAATGTCAGTGCTGAGGCTATGCAGCCACTTTAGAAGATCCCTCTACCCAGTACTCGCTGCTAGCTGACAAGTAGTCTCTTGGTCTGGGGCTTCTTGTGTTTTTTTTTTTTTTACATTGGTGGTCAGTGGTAAAGACAACTTACATTGGTCTTCAAAGGCTAAGAGTCTCTTTATGTTGTTGGTCAGTGGTAAAGAGCTAGCTTATATTGGTGTTCAGTGTAGTGACCCTTTACATTGCTGGTCTGTGATGAAGTGCCCCCTTATGTTGTTGGCCAGTGAAGAAATGCCCCTTATGATGTTGGTCAATAGGTAGTAGTGAATCTGCCAAGTATTGGTTCACAAACAGTTTTTCCAAAACTTGCTCAAAGTTTGAAAACTTTGCAGAGAACCCTATTGAAGTCTATATTTTGTGAATGTTGTCATTCACTTCTGGTCATTTGCAGGGCTAATAAGAAAGCTATCATCAAACAAAAGGCATGGGAAGATAGGCTCTGTGATGAAAATGATATAGTACAAAACAAAATATCTTCCTACACCAATTTGTCAGTTTTCCCTAACCTCCACACACATTGACACTATTGTTACTGTCAGCCCATCCTTTTTATAGAAAGTAGGTTGGGTTATTTATTCCTTCAAATTATTGCCTCTTGTAACTAAGCTGATCAGGGGCAAAGGCTATGTACAACATTATAGGTGGTTCCTACTGGCAACAAACCTGCAAGGTTTTATGCCAAAAGTTCATGAATATTGATCTTAGGGACTCCCAAAAGTTTTTCATGTACCCATGGCAGTGGTGAACCTGAACCTCATGCATAGTGGTTAAAGTTGAACTGCCCCCTTATGTTAGTGATCAGTAATAAAGTGTCCTCTTACATTTATGGCCAGTGGTGATGTGCCCCCTTATGTTATTGGTGAAAGATAAAGTACCCACATTGCTGATCATTGTAGTGCCCGCTTACATTGATAGTCAATGGGAATTTCCCCCTCTTACATTGGTGGTCAGTGATTAACTGCCCAGTTATGTGTGTGGTCAGTTGTGGAGTGTTCCCTTTAATTGGTGTTTAGTGGAGAAGGACAACTTTTTTTGGGGTTCACTGTAATTACAGTTTGGTAAGTTGGTAAAGGGTCTGGCTGATCCCAAACATCTTTCCAGGGCACTTGTTAAACTAATCTCTATTCCCAAAATCTCTGCACTTTCAATGATCATTGTTTTTTAGACTGACCATACACAAGTCATTTTCTTTCCAACCTACTGGTTGAATGAAAGAAAATGATATGATTTCTCCATCCACACGCTCGATGTGGATGGGGGAATCCCTTCCCGCTGAGCCTTTGTATTTTGACAGCAGGCTGATTGCCTCACTGTCAAAATAGACTCACCTGCACTGCCAGCTATAGCCAGTGCCACAAATCTAGAGAACATTTTCCAACAGGCTAGTTGCACACATTGGGAACATAACATTGACAAGGCACTCCTGAACTGATATGTGGGTATCATATATGCATGAATTGATAAGACCTCAAAGGGCTGAATATCAGTGATATCAAAAGCCCAGAAACGCAAAGAACAGTGTATCTATTGAACAGTCTATGTTTATTCCACACACTGTTAAAAACAAATGAGATAAACAGTGGTTACCAGTTGATAACCAACCTCATACCACAGGCATGCAGGATATGCTGGGGAACCGGGTACCACCTGTGGGATCCATGTTGGCTCGTCCCCCCGCACCCCAAAACACCTTGTCCTCATGTTGAAGGGGACAAGGGACTCTTCCCGACATCCCTAGGATGTGGTTGTTGGGGGTCTGTGGGCAGAGGGCTTATCAAAATCTAGAAGATAAAGGGGGCCCCCAGATCCCGCCCCCCCATATCTGAATGGGTATCGGGTACATATTATTGGCAACCCATATCTTGCATGCCTGTGGTATGAGGTTGTCATCACCTGGTAACCACCATTCATCTCATTTGTTTTTACCCGTGTGTGGAATAAACCTAGACTGTTTCACTCTATCCTCTGTGTTTTTGGGCTTTTGATACCACTGCTAGTCATCCCTTTGAGGTTGTATCATATCGTGCAAATATGACACCCACATGTCAATTCAAGAGCACTTTGCCAGTGTTATGTTCTCATGTGTTTCTCACCACTATCCCAGTGGTTACTCTGAGGCAGCCCTTCTAAATTACTATTGATATCTGGATCACTCATGGCGGTGGACTTTTCATCAAGGTGGGGTCAGCATAGCGCCTTACAATTCTGTTGTTTAGTTGTACACATAATCCTTTAATTTTTCCAGACTTTATTCTCTGCATGTACTCCTGAAGAAGTGGAGATTAATCTGCAAAACGAGTAGAGTTATAGGGTGCCTAGACATGTTTGGAAAATGTTTTCCCGCTACTCCATTTACTTTTTGCTATGTTTTTTACTCCCATGTGTATACATACCGTTTTGTGATAATTATGTTGACCTTCGATTATGATACAGCTTAATCAATTGTTTTTTACTTACCCTATTATGTTTGATATTGGTTTTCATATCAGTATTATGCAATAAATTATCATTTATTATTTTTACAAATATTGATTATTTGTGTGATTAGCCTCATTCAAAGTCCCTCTGACCAATGTTTCTTCTTTTGTACTATATTGGGATGGAGGATCACGTATGGTGCCACAGACCACAATTTCCTTTGCTTTGTTTAGTTGTACACATTGCTCCCTTTGCACAGTGGATGATATAAAGACAGTAGCAGCCTCCCCTTTGATTGTTCTCATTCTATGGAAATGTCAGCTTTCAGGAATGGGATAATGTTAAAAAAGAGCCAACCTAGCTGGGTGGATGAAACAAGAAAAGGCGCTCCAGGTGAACGAGTCTCTAGTTAATCCCCACACATACTAGGCAGGTGCTAGCCCAGCTCACATAATGTGTAACATAAGGAAATATTCCGGACGCATATGTTAGCTCCTAATCATTGCCTATTGGAACTAGTCACCACAATCACCTATATACAGCTTTAATGTGTTAGAATTAGGTTACAGGTGAACTAACCAATTAAAAACAGTACTGGAACCACAAAGAAAACCCGGCTGCAGTACACGGTACATACACTCAAAACTTATGTGAAGAGTTCAGTCCAGATCCACTGCCAGAAAGAATCTGATAAACCAATTGAACTCGGAGCAAACTTGACAAATTATTCAAAATCATTGTATAGTAAGCAACAATATATACGAAAATATAATAGTAAAAAAACATGTCATACACACAATCTAGTTGATGTTAAGAACAAATGATTTTGAAAATCAAAGTGTTAGAACATCATGAGGACCAATACTGATATATTCTCAAAATATATATATGTGTGTATAGTCCCGGAAAAATGTCACTGACCATATAAAGCTGCAGGGGATCCATTCAGACACAGGAAGGGAAACATGCACTAATAGGTTGTAGGAGATGCACTAAAGGTGCGTTGCAAATAATCTATCAAAAAACAAAAAGGGAACTGGGTAGCAATAGACTGAAGGCAACTAGCTGCGGAAAAATTTGAGGGAAATAGGTGCTTATAGACTGCAAGAAATTAGCTGAAAAAAAGGAAGATTCTCTTCATAAAAATGGGTAAGATCCCACTCAAAATTAAGCCCATTGGGCACTCGTGTTCTCAACAGGAAAATCCAGAAGACCTCCCGCTTGTACAGCAACCTGAAGACATCCCCTTTTCTGTAGATCATACACATGATCATGGATGCGATCCGGCAATCTTCTTGTTGTTCTGCCCACCTATTGTATGTGGCAGATCTTACACTTAATCAAGTATATTAAGTATCTGGTGTTACAATTTATAACATCTTTGACACTATAATTTCTACCACTAACTGTAGACTTACATCCCTCTCCCTTAATCAAATTGTGGACAATAAGGGCAATCTTTTGTGACACACCTAAAATCACACTTAAAATCAAGCCAAGTGGTCCTGTGCTAATTACTAGATGTAAAATAGTTGGGGATAAGGATTTGCCTAGGGAGGGAGCACGTAGATAAACTATTCTAGCCCCACCAGAGAGGATTTGGGCATACACACTGTCATTATATGGGATTGGTAAATGGCATTCAACATAATTTCTAATCTTTCTGAACTCCATACTAAATGGACAGAGAACACAAGTGGTCATTGCTTTTTAACATCACGTGTTTTACTGCCTAATAGATGACTCCTCTCAGTTTTTCTAGCTAAATCAATTGCCCTTTTAACTGTACCTTCAGAGTAACCCCACTGCAAAAATTGATTCCTCATATTAAAGGCCTTCCTCTCAAAATCAGCTTCCCTACCACATATCCTTCGTAAACGTAGAAATTGGCCTACAGGAATGCCACTAATGGTATGTGGAGGATGACCAGATTCTGCCCTTAATATACGGTTTCCAGACAAGGGCTTCCTGTAAAGGTTAGTGACAAAACAGCCTTCCAAGGTTACATCTAGAAAATCGAGGGAACATCTATCCATTTGTCCAGTGAAACTGAGATTTAAAGAGTTATCATTCAAATATAACAAAAAAATTACCCAATGTACCCAGCTCACTAGAAAAAATGAATCTCAGATCATCTATTAAATGCCTGAAAAATTTGATGTATGAACAGAACGGATTAACTGCCCAAAAAATCCTTACCTTCTCCCACCAACTCATGTAGAGATTAGAAAGGGCAAAACCTGGCTCCCATTGCTGCTCCGCACCTTTGGGGAAATCCAGCCGACGTACACCCGTTGGCCAAAACCTTAGCCATCGGTGCCTGATATAGAACAGGGACCCAACGGATAAAGTTCGGGCCAAAGCCATATCCCTCCAGACACCGCCACAGGAAGCCTCATTCAACCGAATCGAAGGCCTTTGCCGTGTCCAAGGACACCACGACTCTGGAGCCAGCATTGTCATGATTGGCCTGTAGGTTCATGAACAGGCGCCTCAGGTTGAAGGAGGTGTTCCTGCCCGGCATAAAACCCGACTGGTCTGCATGGACTAAAGACAAAATAACTTTGTTAAGTCTGATCGAAAGGACCTTGGCCAGTATCTTGACGTCTACCTGGAGTAGAGAAATCGGGCGATAGGAGGCAGGCTGGTGGGGGTCTTTACCCGGCTTGGGGATAAGCACAATTAACGCTTCTCGTAGGGAAGGAGGCAGTGTGGAAGTTTCAAAGGCATGTTCAAACATAGTCAGTAAGTGTGGCACTAATACATCGGAGTAAGTAGAGTAAAACTCTATAGGCAGGCCATCCGTACCCGGTGCCTTGGAACTAGGGAACTTGGCCATAGCTTCCAGGATCTCATCCTGTGTCAGCGGGGCCTCCAAGAGAGTCAGTTGGTCAGCCGTCAGTTGGGGGAGAACGTCTGGGGACAAGAACGGTAGGATTGGTGAGTCATCAACCGGGGCGGTGGAGGTGTACAGGTCCTGGAAAAAGTCCCGGAAACAGCTCGCCACCCTCCCAGGGTCAGAAATGGGGGGACCATGGGGGGAGTGTAGGGTGATTACCACTGGAGGTCTGTCATTACTATGAACCAGATATGCTAAAAGTTTGCCCGCGCGTTCACCATGCTCATATAACTTTTGTTTCTGGACCTGCGAGCCTTCTCAAAATCCAGTTGTTCCACTACTCTAGTCAAAAGTTTTAATTGATCCGCTCCAGCCGGAGTCGGATTAGCCGCAAACGCCGCCTCCGCGGCTGTCAGGGCCCCGGTGGCTTCAACGTAAGCCCGGGCAGAGTCCGATTTAATGGCATTGATAGTGGTCATCAGGGTCGACCTAGCATGTAGCTTGAAGGTCTCCCAGACCACCAAGGGGGAGGCCGAACCACCATTGTCATCAAAAAATTGTTGCCACACGGCGGCCAGGTCAGTCCCCTCAGGGATAAGGGAGAGCCAAAACGGGCTCAGCCGCCAAGTCGGCCGAACACGTTCACACTGAAGCTTAAGTGTGACCCAATAGGGGCTATGGTCGGAGAGACTGCGGGCCGAAAAGCCTGCGTCCAAAAGTCTGGGGAGCAAAAAGGGGGAAATAAAAATGAAATCTATACGGGACATGGAATTATGGGCTGCCGAGAAGCATGAGTACGCCCTAAGGGAGGGCACCTAACCCTCCAGGTATCAAGCAAATTAAATTCTGCCATAAAGCGGGCAAATCTGGTGGTCGTGGGTTGGGGCTGTGCAGGCCCGGAGGTGTGTAACCTATCTAGACTGGGGTTCATGGTGTTGTTAAAATCCCCGAGCCAGATTGCTGGTGTGCGGGGATGTAGCATCATGAAGTCCAGACCCTCTAGTAATATAGTGGCCGCAAAAGGGGGGGGTACATAGAAGGCCAGTAGCAAATAGGGTTCACCATGTAACAGTACGTCCAAAAACACATATCTTCCCAGGGGATCTACTGAGGACCCCCGGAGCTCAAAATGTACTGATTTGGCGACCAAGATTGCCACTCCGTGGGAGTGGGAAGTAAACAGGGATTGGAACGTCCAGCCTATCCACGTGCTCCGCACCTTTGGAGAAAAAAATCCTCATCGAATGAGAAGTAATTATGGGTGAGAAGATAATCCAGGCATTCCTAGATGAACTCTTTCTGTATATGCGAGTACAGACTGCATTGGTCTAGAAAAAAAAGATACTGCTTTAATATGCAGAGAGTGTGGGATGCTAGAATATAGGCTGGACACATCACATGTGATCGAAATGTCATCCTCCATCCACTCATATTCCTGACAAAGTCTCAATAAATGATTTGGGTCACACAAATAGCTAGGCAACCTAACAACTAAAGGCTGGAGTTGGTGGTCTAACCATTGTCCCATCCTTTTATTCAGAGACCCAATATCAGCCACAATAAGCCTACCCACCAGGGGGTTCAATCCTTTGTGGGTCTTGGGTAGATGATGAAAGATAGAAGCAATGGGTGCATCAGGTATCAATATTTCTCCCTCCTACACTGATAAAACACCAAGTCTTGTACCCTTATGAACCAAAGCAGTGAGTGCCAACAGAAATTCACCAAATCTGACCATCTGTCAACCACTTGTCATATGAAACTTATGGAAGTGCAACCGTCCGGAATCATTTTTTAGTTACATAGTTAGTCAGGTTGAAAAAAGACAAGTACATCTGGCTCAACCAATAAAAAACAAAAAACAGTAAAGAAAATCCAACCATACAATCCTATATACACAATCCTATACCCGCCACAGATGATCCAGATTTCCTTATGTTACACTAGCTATGTGGATATTCTGGAAGATTAGCTGAGTTTTATGAACAAAACCAACTAGTTAGCTTTTGTTCACTTCCAGAAACAATTTGTAATTTTAAAAAATAACTCCAGGAAACTGAAGAGAAGTACAATTTGAGGTGTTAAAGCATAAGCCTATTATTAGAGCCAATGCTAATTTAGATTCATGTTTATATTTGAAAATGTTTTGCAGGAAAGAAATCAGTTATTAAAAGTTTCTAAAAAGGTAGGACGAGCAGCTGCATGTTTTGCATAATTTTAGTGTTACAAATATGTTGGCAAGTGGATAGAAATACTAGGCACAAGTTAACAGATTATGTTACTAAAATACTTGATATGAACAGTGTCTCTTATAACTTTATTATTGCAGCTGGAGGCTGCTTTAAATGATTTATATAATTTGTTTTAGTACCCAACCCCAATGCAATGTGTTTCTTTCCATCTTCTCTTCCAGGTTACATCTACGATTAAGTGCAAGGCTTTTCTGCTTATCACAGGGTGTAACATTCCACGGCTATGGAAATTCATGTCCTCCTGGTGGGAAGGTAACACTGGCCAAACTTTTATCTTCTGTAATATTAGTCCTTTAGTTAATCAGAAAACTATTCATTTAATATATTAAGCTAATACATAAAAAAAAAAAATCACTAGCAACTTGGAAAGCAGACCATATTTCATAGGTTGATATTGTACCCACTAGGTTTCAAAGAAATTGGCTCTGACAAGAATATGAGTTTCTACTAGTGCTTTAAATAAGAACTCCAAGCAGATACATCTGTTCTGTTTCAACTGCCGCTTTATGCATTGTCTGTTTGGACACTATGGTCACCTGCTGACTTGGCTCCATCCACAGGCAGTCTAAATCTTCAATAAGACACAGAAGTTGAATCCAAAGCAATTTTCCTTCAGCTAATTATACAACAGAGGAGGTTTTTCCACTCCTCTGAAGTGTAAGAAGACAGTAAATTTCCTGACCCCTATCTCTGTGATTAACCACTTGCCGTCTGCTCACTCGAGCACTACTGCGGCAAAGTGGCTCGATAACGTCTAACAACGTAGACCTACGTCGCCAGACATTCCCCTTTCTCGGCGGCGCGATCCCGCTGTATTCAGTCACAGCGGGAGTCGGGCCAGGGGAGGAGCGGAGGCGATCGCCGCTGCTCTTCCCCGATCGTCGGGGAATCGAGTCTGGAGATCCGCCTGCTTGTGTAAACAGAGCAGGCGGATCTCCTAAGTGACAGGCAGGGACAGATTGCAGGGATCAGCATAGCTGAACATGCGATCTGTCCCTGTGTCACTCAGTCACCTCCCCCCACACATGTTAGTAAGCACCAGGCATACATTAACCCCTCCCTCTCCAATAAAATTAACCCCTTCCCTGCCAGTGTCATTTTTACAGTAACAGTGCATATGTATAGCACTGATTACTGTAGTAATGTCATTGGTACCCCCAAAAGTGTCAAAAATGTCAGTCAAGGGTCCGATCTGTCCGCCGCAATGTCGCAGTCCCGCAAAAAAAATCGCAGATCGCCGCCATTACTCGTTAAAAAAACCCCACCAAAAATGACAGAAATCTTTCTCTTAGTTAGTAAACGCAATAACTTTTGCGCAAACCAATCAAAATACGCTTATTGTGATTTTTTTTACCAAACATAGGTAGCAGAAAACAAATTGGCCAAAAATTTAAAAAAAGTTAGATTTTTACATTTTTTTTGGGGGGGGGGGGGGAATTTCATATAAAAAAATGTGAAAAATATTGTTATTTTTGCAAAATTGTCGCTCTTTTTTTGATTAGAGCGCATGATCAAAAAATCGCACAGGTGATCAAATACCACCAAAAGAAAGCTCTGTTTGTGGGAAAAAAAGGACGTAAATCTCGTTTGGGTACGGCGTTGCATGACCGTGCAATTGTCAGTTAAAGTCGCACAGTGCCGAATCGCAAAAAGTGGCCCAGATGTAAGACAGCAAAATCCTCCAGTGGTAAAGTGGTTAACTAACACTGACAGAGGGAACATGGTAGAAGTGGGGAGGGTCTAGACTAAGACTAAGGCCACTTTCACACGAACGGTTAGATATCAGCTTTTAGCTGCGGAAAGAGGAACTTATTTACTGCAGCTAAATGCAGACAGTGCATCCCTATGGCCCCATTCACACACTGCGTTTAGCAAAGTTTTCATAGTACACGGTTTTGTGCATTTAAGAAAAATAAAGTTGACAGCGTCCAGGAGCGATGTACCCCAGCTATCTGTATATAAACGCATTTAATCGCAGTACAAAGAAAAAATAAGTAAACAGTTGCTATACAAAATGTCAAGAATTTACTACCGCAGCTAAATGCAGCCGCATGTAAACGCAAGTAATCACACATAATCGCAATGTACAAATGTGAATAATCTTTGTGCCAGGAGTGTTGGAATTTCAAAATAACAAAACATGCTTTTCTAGCGGCACAACAACCTCCCGTGTGAAAGGGGTCTAAACCAACTGGCCCTAAACAGGAGGGGAGGGCAGATCAAGATTCCAAAATCACTTTAAAAACAAGTTGCAGTGGCCAAACAAACAACACTGGGAGTCAACATACTATAGAAAAATGATAACTTCATGCAAATTTATACAAGACATAAAATACATGAAAGTGGAGCAGACTAACATGATCACTTCTAGTTTTACATTCATGAAAAATAAAATTCAATGTGTGATTATAGAAACCTTTTTCATTGGATAAATTAGGGATGGATTAAAACCCCTGTCAGGTTTTTATTGCTTTATGTGTCCTTGATAGTTTAATTTTGATTCTCTTTTTGCTCTGTTGATCATTGTCTCTGAGACCAACAGTGATGGAAAATCCAAAATTGTGGGTGGTCACTAGAACAAGAGATGAGAGAAAACCTTCCAATGGGGACATCTGTTCAAATGACAAACGTCTTGCAGAATTCCCCTCATTTTATTGAGATTTTGTCCAGGATAGGAAGTAAAGATAAATATCCCCAATGGGACAATGACACATAAATATACTGACTGATGATCTATCTCTTCCTCGCTCTCTCCAAAACATTAAAACGGTTTGGCTACATGTACATTTTAATGTGGACCCAAAGACAAAAAGATTCACTATGTTATTGGGAAAATTTAGTAATGTTAACTGTTCATAACATAATCAGTTCCTTGAAAAATGTACATTTTGTTTTGAATTCTAAAAAATAGTAGTGCACTTCCTGGTATGTCAGGCTGCCTAGGCACTCCTGTACCCACAGCCTCATTGTTGCATAGTTGCCAACATTTGAAAAAAATTTCCAGGGACACTTTGCAGCACAGCTATCAATTACTTACCACACCCACTTCCCTGAAGCTCCGCCCACTCCGCATAATTAATCTACGCCTACTTATCAGATTATAGGGTCTACTTCATAAAGAGAGAATTACAGGACATTGAAAAGGGAATTGAAAACTTGAGTCCAAAGTAGCAGAGTTGGAATAATTCTCCCATTCAGCTGCACTCCTTCTGCCTAAAGTTTAAAATTCTCATCACAATTCCCTGCAATTCTAAAGTGTCAAATGTGCTCAGGTGTGACCATACAAAAAATGGAATATGGAAATATAAATAAAGTGCAAGGTGTAAATAAGTATGATTATACTATCTGGTATAATTAGGTTTTATTGTACTTATTTACACCTAATACTTTATTTAGATTTACATATTCCATTTTTTGTATGGACACACCTGAGCACATTTCACACTTTATTCACCTGTCTTTGAATTCAGCCCTCTGTATGGTGATAATTTTCATTTACATAAAACAATGTGGCATCCTTTCCTTCCTAACACATTACCCAGTCCATACCAGTATAGATCCTAACACATTACCCAGTCCATACCAGTATAGATCCTAACACATTACCCAGTCCATACCAGTATAGATCCTAACACATTACCCAGTCCATACCAGTATAGATTCTAACACATTACCCAGTCCATACCAGTACAGATCCTAACACATTACCCAGTCCATAGCATCCTAACACATTACCCAGTCCATACAAGTATAGATCCTAACACATTACCCAGTTCACACCAGTATAGATCCTAACACATTACCCAGTCCATACCATCCTAACACATACCAAGTCCATACCAGTATAGATATCCAGCATGAGATTTTTCCCATTGAGGATTGAGGTCTGTTTTCCTTTTTTTGAGCAATATATATATATATATATATATATATATATATATATATATATGCACACACATACACATACACGGATATGTACACACATTTATCTAGAGCTAGAAAACTATATATATATATATGTATCAATTAACAGGTGTATAAATTATATCTATAAAAAAACATTATTGATAGTAGTAATTAATGGAGTGTGAGGCCTCCAGCTTGTCGGAAGGTGCTCTGCCTCCCCCTGCTGGCGGATTTTGGAAAGTGCACCATGCTGACACCCTGCCTTCGGTGACACGTTAAATTTGCGACAGGCGGGAAGAGTGAGTGGGCACAGAGAGAGAGACAACCTGCTGCCAGAACTACAACTCCTAGCTGGGGTGAGAGCGACACTGTGTGGCACAAAATTTAAAAAAAAAAAAAAAAAAAAATTTTTTTTTTTAAATGATTTACAATGTCCCTGATTAACAGGGACACTGTAAAATACCCGGGACAGGCTCCTATTTGCCGGGATTGTCCCGGGAAAAACGGGACAGTTGGCAGGTATGTTGTTGTATATTTGCAGTGTGAGGTACTGCTGCCTCTGACCGGAAGTCCGAGGAGATTTGGGGTGAGATTTTGAGATTTTGGAGGTTTGATACCCTGCTGCTCACTGTTCTCCTTGTTAGGGGCTTTGACGAGAGGAAGTAAAGGCCTGCCTCTGCCAAGATGGCTGCCTCCATACTGACACAGTACAGAAAAAAAACATGGTCATTCAGTAATGGTGAAAGATCAGCTGCAGGGAGACCAAAGGCAATGCTGGTGACTAATCCTTTTTCATCTGTCCGCTATTTCTGAGCACAGCTTCGAAAGTTCAGTTATTCTTTAATCACTTGACCAATGGGCGCCAGACCATTAATTTAAACAAAAATCCTCTGTTAAGAGTATATAAGCATTTAATATGTTTATGCATATTATTTGTCTATAGAAGTATCCCTTGGGTAAATAGCTAAAATCCCTGAGACTTCCGCTAGCCACCACCATCTTGAATGTGATGTCAGCAACCCCAGCAGACTCAGAGCTGCCATCCAAGTGTCAATCTATTTAATATTTTCCTTCAATTCTTCTCTGGCTGCTACATAAATTGTTTTCAAGGCAGGTAAAGAGAAGTAAAAGATGCAGGACCAGCACATACAGTAAGTAGACATTCCCAGAAGAGAAGGGGGCTGTGCTAGGAAACTTACAATTTTATAGCAAGTTCAAAGGCACGGTGTAAGTGAATAGAGCCTAATTTAACCACTTCAGCTCCAGAAGGGTTTACCCCCTTAATAACTAGGCCATTTTTTGTGATCTGACACTGCATTATTTTACAGACAATTGTGTGGTCGTGCGATGATGTACCCAAATAAAATTGATGTCCTTTTTTTCCCACAAATAGAGCTTTCTTTTGGTGGTATTTGATCACCTCTGCGCTATAAACAAAAAAAAGTACCAATTTTGATTTAACTTCCTGCTCTAAAACACATCCAAAAAAAAAATGAAAAAAAAAAAAACATGTCTTTATCAATTTAGGCCAATATGTATTATGCTACATGTTTTTGGTAAAAAAAAATCCAAATAGGCGTATATTGATTGTTTTGCACAAAAGTTAACAGGTCTCTTCATTATCCAGTCAGCGTTTTGAATGGGTCCTGAGTCAGGCTGTGCTCTATATGTGTCGTGCCTCCCGTAGCTGAGCCTAAGGTGTAAAGGGGTCACCCTGGTGGAAGACGCAGGCTAACCTAAGGTGTGAAGTCTAAGTGCCAACTGGTGTTCCCCAGAGCTCCTGATGGTGGAGATGGACTTCGCTGCTTGTTGGCACCAGGTCGCAGGCCTCAGGGTCGCCCAACCATGAGGTGAGCGAGTTCGGGTCCAGGAGCAGAGGAACTGATAGGGATTAGACAGAAGCGTAGTCGCATGAAAGTTGTCAGCCAATGGGAATCGAGAGCTATGAAGGTCATCAGCCAAAAGGGAAATTGAGAGCCAGGAAGGTCGTCAGCCAAAGCCAGGTCATGCACGGATGTACATCAAAAGATAGCCAGCAGAGATGCACCTAGAAGCCCAAACACACGAGCAAAGGACTGCAAGTCAACAGGTGATATATATCCTGTGTGCAACTTCATCACTTAGGGGCGCCCAGGAAGCAGCAGGAAGTGATGAAGCAATCAGAGTCTATAAAAGGCAGCAGTCAGCACATGTCCAAGATGGCTGCAGACAGGAAGGCAAGGTAAGACCTTGACAATATCTATCCGCAATCTAATCTGCTGGGAGTTCAGAGAACTGGCTGTTCTGAGATGCCTGTATAAAAACACTAGCTGAACAGCATGACAAATCCTTTGACAGGTACATTAGTTCACATATGTGTATTTCAAAAAATAAATGAATAAACAACCTTAAACGATAAACAGTCAACAGTGCAGTTTACATGGTATTGGGATAAGGAGGTCTTTTTTTTATTTGGTAAATTAACTTACCAGATATTCTACTGGTAAATCTGAGAAATAAAATGTTCCTTGCCGGAGAGGTGATCCAGATCTTGATGATCTAGCAGGATAATACATGTACACACTTTATATTACTAAAATGTGTATTGGCTGGAGGTTTTGCACCCCTCAAGGAACAGAGAAGGTATGCATAATTGTTACACAAAATACATTTTAATTTTTTAGTCTATGTAAACTAAATCTGCTTCTGTTTTTTATTTTATAAAGAGGAGTAAAAGTTGTTAGTGGAAGGAAAGCCTAAGGCCCCTTTCACACATACGGTCTGTTCAGTTCATCAGTTCAGTCACGACAAAATGTATCAGCTTTTCATCTGTTTTTTTCATCCGGTTTATCATCAGTTTTTTTTACATCCACTACCAATGCAAAAATGGATGAAAAACAGACCGTTTGCCCGTTTACATCCGTTTTTCATCCGATCCATTTTTTTTTTGGATGAAAAACAGGGCATTCATCCGTTCCAAAAAACGGACATTGACGGAAGTAGATGAAAACGGATGTTAACGGATGATCATCTGTTGTCATCCATTTTTACATAGAGATGCATTGATGTCCGTTTTTCATCCGTCAACGGATGGATGAAAAACGGACAAATGGAGCATATGTGTGTGAAAGGGGCCTAATACATAAATTCTCCCCTGCAATCATCAATGTCAGCTAAGTTCAGCCTTATGTTTTAAAATGAAAAAATCACAGTTTTTCTACCTTTATTTTGCGGTATTCAGTGCCTGTCACATGACTTCCATCCCTCTTCCTTTTGAGTCCAAGAGCAGCCAGTGGGCGTGGTAACTGAAGGCTAGTGACATCACTTCCAGGAAGTGACATGTTCCTGTGTAGCCAGTGGATGTATACAGGATGGGAGGAGCTGATCAAAGGGTTCTGCTAAGTGCTTCTCATCAGTAAGGATGCATTGTGCATCTTCATTCATGAGAAAATTAAGAAATAAAAAAAGAACCATTAACACAGGAGGGTTTGGAGGTCCAGTGCACATATACAGTATAGCTGTGCAGTGCTCTGAATCAAGACTACCACAGGAGAAGGGCTCTGAAGGCAAGGGGAACTGTCAGTGTAGCTGGAAGTGCACTGGGATCTCAGCTCACTGTCTACAATGATCACTATACAATAACGCCACATGATACCACCTTGTAGTGTGAGTGTAACACATGAAAAGCAGAGAACTCCACATGATCCAACATTGTAGTGTGAGTGTAATGCATGACAAGCTAAGAACTCCACATGATCTAACATTGTAGTGTGAGTGTAACACATGACAAGCAGAGAACTCCACATAATTCAACATAGTAGTGTGAGTGTAACACTTAACAAGCAGAGAACTCCACATGATCCAACATTGTAGTATTGGTGTATACATTGCAGTGTGTTTCATGTGTTGGTGTGTCACGTACCTTGTGGCAGAGCCTGACGTGTAGAGGGAGACCTCTCGTACAGCCCCGAGTCTGGGGCCACTGATGTTGTAACGGTGGCCATGAGAGGGTGGCGAGGTATGAGAACCTGTAAGATGTCTGTCAGCTGTGGCAGTGGGTAGCAGGTGCCACGCCAGAGATGGGTCATATCGCTGAAACAGGAAGATGGCAGCAGAGACAGCAGACCACAGGTTGGGAAAACAGCAGGCAGCTGGTGCTTGACATGCAGCTGGCAGGTAGCAGGTGCTGGGCAAGCAAGAACCAGGTAGCATGCAGAGCAGGATAACTGAATGTAAGGTCAGACGAGCCAGGTCAGCAACAGACTGTCAGATACAGGCACAAACGGCAGGCAGAGAATGGTCAGGATACACACAGAAGTCAGCAACATAGAATGAGCAGAGGCAGATGAGCAGAAGACAGAGCAAATCCAGAGACAGGCCAAGGTCAGGGCAGGTAGTATTTAAGCAAGGTCAGGGCAAGCCAGGTCAATAACAGAAGTCAGCACAGGAACAGATACAACAGCACGGGTAATAGCTGTAGGTCAGGCAGCACTGGATAATTGAACTTCTCCAATTAAATAGTGCCATTGGCGCCAACATTAGCGACGGGCGTGCACATGTGTTCGTACATTCACAAACGGGAATCTCCAGGCAAATGGGAAACTGCACATCTGCGCCTGTACAACTGTGTATGTCTTGAGGCTTCATCTGTACTATGACTAGTGCCTTCATGACATGGTGTATACACTGCAGTGAGCATTACAGCCTTACAATGACTACACTCTCTCAGCTCTAAGCCAAAATGAGGCTTGGAAGAGAGGAGCTGCTTCACAGTCTGCAGAAGGCTGGTAGGGACGGGGGCAGTGCTGGGCGTTGCTGGGCAGGACAGGGGTAAGTTTACTGAAAGCTAGGCTTGATTTCCCACACAGAGTCCAACAACCTTTTCAGGAAGTGCCTGAGAGCTGCCAAAATCAGCTTAGCAGGCAAACTGTTGTCGGTAAAGAACAGGAAGCAGCTGATTAACTGGCTCAGATTAGCCTTTTTAAGCTAGACGATCAGCAAACCTAAAAATTAATAACATCAAAGTTAAACATATTTTACAAATAAATAAATGGAGATATCCACGCTAAAATGATATGATGGCAATGATGAATCAAAATATAGCAAAAAATTGTAATACATAAAATGTCCATATGCAGCGCTAAAAGCAAAAAACAAAGTAGTCCATATAGAATGATGAAAGGAAGAGATGAGATCCCTGCACCAGCTTCAGTGTGAAATTACAGCACACCACACCCCACCACTGTGTTAATCCAATCTCCTTACCAAAGAAAAGTGAGAGCAGGCAAATATCAGGAACTGCTGATGAAGTGACAACATCAATCATCAGGTAAATGACTCAAACCCATGACCATCAATGAAAAGACTTGCATCAATCACTTCTCCCCATACAAAACTCCAGTTCAATGCAGATCAACTATGCTCGAAATCCCAAGGATAGGGATGATGCCACCAAGAAACGAGGAATGAAACAGCACATAGTGAAGCCCGTATGGGATCGCAAAATATTTTATTTTAATAATACCTACAAAAGTAGATAAAAACGAGCATCAATAAGTATAAAATGAAATGCCATTGCTTAATAGCATGCTTGTGTCTTCAGGGACCTGGCTAACGCATTTCATCCAATAGGACATTGTCAGAGGCGTGGCCTACTGACACAAGCACGCCTATATGTGAATAAAAAACAGAACTTATGTTAGCCGGAAGTTGGCGGCTGGAATGTATTTATATTCGTCAATGTGTTCCAGCGGCCAGAAGTAGACAGCAAGAAAAAAACGGAAGTCAATAGCGAGAACCAAAATGGCCCTCATATGCTCCACTAACCGGATATAGATCACACAGGGGACAATATGCATTAACACCAGGCTGAAATAATCTAGAACTACTAATCTTAAGGAATTACAACCCACTGGCTCCAAATAAGCGGGTGCACACCATATATAAGCAGTTAGAGTCCTATTACAAACTGTATTGCCTAAATACTAAAAATCAGCAAGTGCAAATGCATCCCCCTAATGGTCAAAATTATAGCTACACACAATTTACATGACAAAACTTAAGCAATAGAGTAGGAAGATAAAAATAAAGGTACACAACTCTAACAGGTACAAATGTAAAAATCCAAACAGAGGCAATAAAAAGAAATAAAAGGACTAATGATAGTCATTAATAATCTCAGAAAAACTGAGTAATCCGCTATTATTAATTAATAGTCTCAAGAAAACAGAGTAATCAGCTATTAATAATAAAACAATTCACATCCCAATCTACGTTGAGCCCAAAGGGAATATAACATTTTAGATCATAAATTTAGTGAGTCTCCATCCTAAAAATCTCACGTCTCACAAAGCTACCCCTCCAATGTGGTGTGAACCTTTCTATAGCCATGAAGCACTCCAAATAGTGTTTAGAAACACTATGTTTGGGAAAACCCTTCCTAATGTTAGCTACATGCTCCTTGATCCTCACATTCATTGCTCTAGTAGTACGGCCTATATATTGTAGGCTGCAGGGACAAATAACATGTATAAAACAGTTAGGGAAGTGCACGTAATAAACGTATTGATATCATAAGATCTGGAGGTAAACAATGATTTAAATTGGCTAATCTTTCTGTCCTGAACCTTATTTAAATGGCATATAGCATATTTCGAACATGGAAAAAATCCTTTTAAATGTTGAAGAAAAATAAACTCTATTAGGGGCATCCAAGATGTTTGGTGCCACATAGAGTTTTAGAGGTGGTATACCTCTGAATGACGACCTGTGGGGAGTCCAGAAGGTTTTTAATATTTCCCAATGTCTAGACATGATTTTTTTAATATCATAATATTGATGGGAATATGTGGTGACAAACCAAAAATTGTGATCTTTCCCAATGGTTTTTGTCCTTCCATCACCACCTAGGATGGCAGCCCTATCCATATTTCCAACATCAGAGATAATCTTGTCCAATTCCTCACCTCTATAGCCTTTATCTACAAACCTTGATTTTAACATATTGGTTTGTTCCAGAAAGTCGTCCTTGATGATTCAATTCTGCCTAAGGCAAATTAATTGGCTCTTAGGCACCGATCATTGCCATGAGGGGTGATGACAACTCCCTTGACCAATATATCTGTTATGATTAGTGTTGAGCGAACACGGACTGTATTATTCGTGTTCGTACCGAATAATTGGATTTTTTTTACCCGAACACGGACACGGACACTTTACTGTATGTTCGGGTAAAAATCCGTGTTCGGTCGTTTTATTTCCGGGTTTTGCATGCTTTGGCGCTCTTTTCATGGCGGGCTTTCAACAGCCAATCAACAATCGTTTAACTGGTGTGCCTTAAGCCATCCCAGCCATGCCTGCAAATGTCTTAGTAGCTGTGATTGGCCGTCTGAAGCATGTGACCAAGTCTTTATAAGTTCGAGGCAGCCGCCGCAGCAGCGTCATTCTGCTGCTTAGCTAAGGGACAGAGCACACATCAATGTGCTGGCTGCTGATTAGGGAAAGATAGGCAGGAAAAAACCATTTGTGTCCGGATAGAATTGAGGGACAGGTCGGAGTGTTTAGGCAGGGCGAGTTGTAGGCATTTTAGGGATAGAGTCTGCTGAATTATAGGGTCAGTGTCTTCTACAAACTACAATCGATATTGCTGTGTGGGGGGTGGGGTGAATCTGCACTCAATCCTGATCTACGATCTCTTCTCAATCCTGTTAGGGACAGAGTCTGCTGAATTTTAGGGAAACTGTGTTCTACAAACTACAATCGATATTGCTGTGTGGTGTGGGATTGGAGATAGGCAGGTGTCAGTGATCCACATCCATTTTTCTGTGTGTGAGCTGCAGTGAACACAATCTTTTTGGGCTGCAGTGAACACAATCTTTTTGGGCTGCAGTGAACACAATCTTTTTGGGCTGCAGTGAACACAATCTTTTTGGGCTGCAGTGAACACAATCTTTTTGGGGTGCAGTGAACAAAATCTTTTTGGGGTGCAGTGAACACAATCCTTTTTGGTGTGCAGTGAACACAATCTTTGTGGGGTGCAGTGAACAAAATCCTTTGTGGGGTGCAGTGAACACAATCTTTTTGGGGTGCAGTGAACAAAATCCTTTTTGGGGTGCAGTGAACAACATCCTTTTTGGGGTGCAGTGAACACAATCTTTTTGGGGTGCAGTGAACAAAATCCTTTGTGGGGTGCAGTGAACACAATCTTTTTGGGGTGCAGTGAACACAATCTTTTTGGGGTGGAGTGAACAACATCCTTTTTGGGGTGCAGTGAACAAAATCCTTTTTGGGGTGCAGTGAACAAAATCATTTTTGGGGTGCAGTGAACACAATCTTTTTGGGGTGCAGTGAACACAATCTTTGTGGGGTGCAGTGAACACAATCTTTTTGGGGTGGAGTGAACAACATCCTTTTTGGGGTGCAGTGAACAACATCCTTTTTGGGGTGCAGTGAACACAATCTTTTTGGGGTGCAGTGAACACAATCTTTGTGGGGTACAGTGAACAGAATCTTTGTGGGGTGCAGTGAACACAATCTTTGGGGGGTACAGTGAACACAATCTTTTTGGGGTGCAGTGAACACAATCTTTGTGGGGTGCAGTGAACACAATCTTTTTGGGGTGGAGTGAACAAAATCATTTTTGGGGTGCAGTGAACAACATCCTTTTTGGGGTGCAGTGATCAAAATCCTTTTTGGGGTGCAGTGAACACAATCTTTTTGGGGTGCAGTGAACAAAATCCTTTGTGGGGTGCAGTGAACAGAATCTTTGTGGGGTGAAGTGAACACAATCTTTTTGGGGTGCAGTGAACACAATCTTTGTGGGGTACAGTGAACAGAATCTTTGTGGGGTGCAGTGAACACAATCTTTGGGGGGTACAGTGAACACAATCTTTTTGGGGTGCAGTGAACACAATCTTTGGGGGGTACAGTGAACACAATCTTTTTGGGGTGCAGTGAACACAATCTTTGTGGGGTGCAGTGAACACAATCTTTGGGGGGGTACAGTGAACACAATCTTTTTGGGGTGCAGTGAACAACATCCTTTTAGGGTGCAGTGAACACAATCTTTGTGGGGTGCAGTGAACAACATCCTTTTAGGGTGCAGTGAACACAATCTTTGTGGGGTACAGTGAACAGAATCTTTGTGGGGTGCAGTGAACACAATCTTTGGGGGGTACAGTGAACACAATCTTTGTGAGGTGCAGTGAACACAATCTTTGTGGGGTGCAGTGAACACAATCATTGTGGGGTGCAGTGAACTCAATCTTTGTGGGGTACAGTGAACACAATCTCATACTTCTGAAGATTTGAGGGTGCTGCCTGTTCCATACTCCCCCTACTCCTCATCTAGCCTTTTAGGGGTACAAACAATAGTAATTGGGGCCTAGTGTGGTTGTGTACGTGTGATATACATACACTTTTTTTGGATCATATTTTCTATTCCGCTATTTAATCAAAAACCTTTGGGGATCAGTTAAATTGGGGGATAGTCTGTGTTGGTACGTGTGAGAGAGATCCACCTTTCCAAGTTGTTGGGGTTCATCTCATACTTCTGAAGGTTTGAGGGTGCTGCCTGTTCCATACTCCCCCTACTCCTAGCCTTTTAGGGGTACAAACAATAGTAATTGGGGCCTAGTGTGGTTGTGTACGTGTGATATACATACACTTTTTTTGGATCATATTTTCTATTCCGCTATTTAATCAAAAACCTTTGGGGATCAGTTAAATTGGGGGATAGTCTGTGTTGGTACGTGTGAGAGAGATCCACCTTTCCAAGTTGTTGGGGTTCATCTCATACTTCTGAAGGTTTGAGGGTGCTGCCTGTTCCATACCCCCCCTACTCCTCATCTAGCCTTTTAGGGGTACAAACAATAGTAATTGGGGCCTAGTGTGGTTGTGTACGTGTGATATACATACACTTTTTTTGGATCATATTTTCTATTCCGCTATTTAATCAAAAACCTTTGGGGATCAGTTAAATTGGGGGATAGTCTGTGTTGGTACGTGTGAGAGAGATCCACCTTTCCAAGTTTTTGGGGTTCATCTCATACTTCTGAAGATTTGAGGGTGCTGCCTGTTCCATACCCCCCCTACTCCTCATCTAGCCTTTTAGGGGTACAAACAATAGTAATTGGGGCCTAGTGTGGTTGTGTACGTGTGATATACATACACTTTTTTTGGATCATATTTTCTATTCCGCTATTTAATCAAAAACCTTTGGGGATCAGTTAAATTGGGGGATAGTCTGTGTTGGTACGTGTGAGAGAGATCCACCTTTCCAAGTTGTTGGGGTTCATCTCATACTTCTGAAGGTTTGAGGGTGCTGCCTGTTCCATACTCCCCCTACTCCTAGCCTTTTAGGGGTACAAACAATAGTAATTGGGGCCTAGTGTGGTTGTGTACGTGTGATATACATACACTTTTTTTGGATCATATTTTCTATTCCGCTATTTAATCAAAAACCTTTGGGGATCAGTTAAATTGGGGGATAGTCTGTGTTGGTACGTGTGAGAGAGATCCACCTTTCCAAGTTGTTGGGGTTCATCTCATACTTCTGAAGGTTTGAGGGTGCTGCCTGTTCCATACCCCCCCTACTCCTCATCTAGCCTTTTAGGGGTACAAACAATAGTAATTGGGGCCTAGTGTGGTTGTGTACGTGTGATATACATACACTTTTTTTGGATCATATTTTCTATTCCGCTATTTAATCAAAAACCTTTGGGGATCAGTTAAATTGGGGGATAGTCTGTGTTGGTACGTGTGAGAGAGATCCACCTTTCCAAGTTGTTGGGGTTCATCTCATACTTCTGAAGGTTTGAGGGTGCTGCCTGTTCCATACCCCCCCTACTCCTCATCTAGCCTTTTAGGGGTACAAACAATAGTAATTGGGGCCTAGTGTGGTTGTGTACGTGTGATATACATACACTTTTTTTGGATCATATTTTCTATTCCGCTATTTAATCAAAAACCTTTGGGGATCAGTTAAATTGGGGGATAGTCTGTGTTGGTACGTGTGAGAGAGATCCACCTTTCCAAGTTGTTGGGGTTCATCTCATACTTCTGAAGGTTTGAGGGTGCTGCCTGTTCCATACTCCCCCTACTCCTCATCTAGCCTTTTAGGGGTACAAACAATAGTAATTGGGGCCTAGTGTGGTTGTGTACGTGTGATATACATACACTTTTTTTGGATCATATTTTCTATTCCGCTATTTAATCAAAAACCTTTGGGGATCAGTTAAATTGGGGGATAGTCTGTGTTGGTACGTGTGAGAGAGATCCACCTTTCCAAGTTTTTGGGGTTCATCTCATACTTCTGAAGATTTGAGGGTGCTGCCTGTTCCATACCCCCCCTACTCCTCATCTAGCCTTTTAGGGGTACAAACAATAGTAATTGGGGCCTAGTGTGGTTGTGTACGTGTGATATACATACACTTTTTTTGGATCATATTTTCTATTCCGCTATTTAATCAAAAACCTTTGGGGATCAGTTAAATTGGGGGATAGTCTGTGTTGGTACGTGTGAGAGAGATCCACCTTTCCAAGTTGTTGGGGTTCATCTCATACTTCTGAAGGTTTGAGGGTGCTGCCTGTTCCATACTCCCCCTACTCCTAGCCTTTTAGGGGTACAAACAATAGTAATTGGGGCCTAGTGTGGTTGTGTACGTGTGATATACATACACTTTTTTTGGATCATATTTTCTATTCCGCTATTTAATCAAAAACCTTTGGGGATCAGTTAAATTGGGGGATAGTCTGTGTTGGTACGTGTGAGAGAGATCCACCTTTCCAAGTTTTTGGGGTTCATCTCATACTTCTGAAGATTTGAGGGTGCTGCCTGTTCCATACCCCCCCTACTCCTCATCTAGCCTTTTAGGGGTACAAACAATAGTAATTGGGGCCTAGTGTGGTTGTGTACGTGTGATATACATACACTTTTTTTGGATCATATTTTCTATTCCGCTATTTAATCAAAAACCTTTGGGGATCAGTTAAATTGGGGGATAGTCTGTGTTGGTACGTGTGAGAGAGATCCACCTTTCCAAGTTTTTGGGGTTCATCTCATACTTCTGAAGATTTGAGGGTGCTGCCTGTTCCATACCCCCCCTACTCCTCATCTAGCCTTTTAGGGGTACAAACAATAGTAATTGGGGCCTAGTGTGGTTGTGTACGTGTGATATACATACACTTTTTTTGGATCATATTTTCTATTCCGCTATTTAATCAAAAACCTTTGGGGATCAGTTAAATTGGGGGATAGTCTGTGTTGGTACGTGTGAGAGAGATCCACCTTTCCAAGTTGTTGGGGTTCATCTCATACTTCTGAAGGTTTGAGGGTGCTGCCTGTTCCATACTCCCCCTACTCCTAGCCTTTTAGGGGTACAAACAATAGTAATTGGGGCCTAGTGTGGTTGTGTACGTGTGATATACATACACTTTTTTTGGATCATATTTTCTATTCCGCTATTTAATCAAAAACCTTTGGGGATCAGTTAAATTGGGGGATAGTCTGTGTTGGTACGTGTGAGAGAGATCCACCTTTCCAAGTTGTTGGGGTTCATCTCATACTTCTGAAGGTTTGAGGGTGCTGCCTGTTCCATACTCCCCCTACTCCTCATCTAGCCTTTTAGGGGTACAAACAATAGTAATTGGGGCCCAGTGTGGTTGTGTACGTGTGATATACATACACTTTTTTTGGATCATATTTTCTATTCCGCTATTTAATTTAACTGGGCCTCCATGCGAGACCTGTGTGCCTTGTTGCGCTGTTTTGAGTACTCCACCAACATGGCCAGTGGCAATGACGCCGTTCTCAGCTTAACTATCCCACTTCTATGCCTCCTTGAAAAAACAATTCGGGCGATGATGGAAGAGGATGTGGCACAGGATGAGGAGGAGGAGGAGGATGAAGAGGTAACATTTCCAAGGCTTTCAGGGCAGTCATTCGCAAGGGGCTCCGTGGGTGGGTTCCTGCACACGCAAACGCCAGGGACGCAATTGTCCAGCAGGGGCACAGTTCTGGAGGATGAGGAGGATGAGGAGGAGGAGGAGCTGGAGGAGGAGATGGAACCATGTTCACAGCAGGGTGGCACCCAGGCCAGCTCATGGCCATCACTGGTGCGTGGCTGGGGGGATACAGAGGACACGGACGATACACCTCCCACAGAGGACAGCCTTTCGTTGCCTCTGGGCAGCCTGGCACACATGAGCGATTACATGCTGCAGTGTCTCCACAACGACCGCCGAGTTGCCCACATTCTAACTTGTGCTGATTACTGGGTGGCCACGCTGCTGGATCCCCGTTACAAGGACAACGTACCGTCCTTAATTCACTCACTGGAGCGCGATCGCAAGATGCGCGAGTACAAGCGCACGCTGGTAGACGCCATGCTGCTGGCATTCCCATCTGACAGCGGGGCCACAGTGGAAGCACAAGGCAGAGGAGGAGGAGGAGGAGGTCGCCAACGCAACCAGGGCACCGCCAGCACCTCAGAAGGCAGGGTTAGCATGGCCGAAATGTGGAAAAGCTTTGTCAGCACGCCACAACAAACAGCAGCACCAGCAGCTCAGATGGAACGTCTTAGCAGGAGGCAGCATTTTACCAACATGATGGAGCAGTATGTGTGCACACGCCTACATGTAGTGAATGACGGGTCTGCCCCCTTCAACTTCTGGGTCTCCAAATTGGGCACATGGCTTGAGCTTGCCCTTTACGCCTTGGAGGTGCTGGCGTGCCCTGCAGCCAGTGTATTATCTGAACGGGTATTTAGCACGGCTGGGGGCGTTATAACAGACAAGCGCAGCCGCCTGTCCAGAGACAATGTGGACAAGCTCACGTTCATTAAAATGAACCAGGCATGGATCCCACGGGACTTTTCCGTACCTTATGCAGAATAGCAATGGATACCGACCTTACCCACCCATTGTTCCATTTTTGCTCTTTCTCACTCTTTTGGGGTGTACCCTCATTTAAAATTTTTGAAAAGAAGCAGTGTTGGCTACCTCGTCCTCCTCCTCAGGGCCAGATTAATGTAGGGGCTATTGGAGCTGCAGCTCCAGGCCCCTACCTTTTATATAGGCCCCGGGTTGGCCATATTCACTGTTACCGCTCTTCTGTCACTTGTAAACACAGAAGTCTGGCTTCTATGCTCGCTTCCCCAGGCAGCACCCTCAGAACCTCCCCACACAGCGTGAAGGCCGGACAAGGAGGGACAGTTGGCGATGCATGGATGTGTTTATGGGCTTCAGAGACAGCATCCCATGTTGAATTAGGCATGCATGGCTGCACCCTTCCTCCTCTGGGTGCATGGCAAGGCACGGCCCTTAAGGCCCTTCAAAATCCTCAGCACCAAGCCCATGATGCTGTTAATCCGGCCCTGGTCCTCCTCCACCGCCGCTTCCACCTACACCGCCCATAGGTGTGCGCAGCCTATTGCATTAAGGTGTGCACCCCAAAGTTGAAATACACATGCATGTGTTTGCCAGCAGGGAGAGTAATGTATCGGGGCCATGTACCTGTAGGCAAGGAGAAATAGAGCAGAGCAGGTCCCAGGGAGATCTTTCCCATCTCCTCACTGGCAATGCTATGTGCCCTAGGTGATTAGGGTGTGCCCAGGCACACCCAGCACACCCTGTGCGCACGCCTATGTCACCGCCACATCCACCACCACCTCAACCTCCCTCCTACTCCATATGGGCCTCGTCCTTCAGAGATGAAGAAGAACATTGTTTTATTTTTCTGTTTTTTTTTGTTGTTTTAAGTTATTTCCCTATCCACATTTGTTTGCAGAGCACTTGCCATGCTCTTAATTACGTTTTGCTGCCATTTGCAGCACTCTAGCCCTTTCCTTTGGTGTTTTAGAGCCATTTTAGTGCCTTAAAGTTCGGGTCCCCATTGACTTCAATGGGGTTCGGTGTCCGGGAAAAGTTCGGTAAAAGTCCGGGACACGGACCCGGACTTTTTTTTAAAGTTCGGCCGAACCCGTCGAACACGGACATCTAGGTGTCCGCTCAACCCTAGTTATGATCTGTCGAATCCTTTAGAAATGAAGGGGTCTGAGACACCAGGGGTTGTAGGTATTTATCTATGTACTTCCCAATCAAGGAGGTCACAGAATCCAGCCCACTAATTTTTTGTGGTCCTTGGGAAGATAATAGATAACCGCCACCCTAGATGCTGTTGGTATCAAAAAGGATCTCTCCTTTTTGGTAAGTATTTTATCATTAAACTCTCAATTGATAACTTTGGTCAATTCTTTTTTGCACTTAGTGGTGGGATTGTTGCAAAGAGGTACATAGGTGTCTGAATAAGAAAGAATTCTGTTAATTTCACCATGCGTAAGCGGATTTATCTAAAACAACAATCTCACCACCTTTATCGGCAGGGCGGACAATAATATCCTCTCTGATTCTAAGCCTTCTTTACACTTAAGTTTATTTCTATCTTTTTTAATCCTTAGCTTTTCGATGTCTTTCAACACCAAATCTTTAAACACTGAGATGGATGGAGCCACAATACCCGGTGGGTTAAAGAGGGAAGCATTAGACAAACTGTACTAAATGATTTCTTCTCAGTTTTTACACCAGAAAAGGAGGGGTATAGTGACCAGGACAGTACTGTTAGCAGCACATCACAGGATGTACCGCTGTGGCTAACAGAGGCTGGAATCAAGGAAAGACTTGATAAGATTAACACAAATAAATCACCAGGACCAGATGGCTTACACCCGAGAGTACTCAAGGAAATCAGTCGGGTTAACTAATTGGAGGGGATGATAAAGGACTATATCCAAGAATTTGCTGAGGACAACAGTATCATTAGTAGTAATCAGCATGGGTTTATAAGGGGACATTCTTGCCAGACCGATCTGTTAACATTCTACGAGGAGGTGAACAACAAACTAGACAGGGGGAGGCCTGTTAAAGTGGTGTATCTGGATTTTGCGAAGGCATTCAATACAGTTCCCTGTAAACTTTTAATCTGCAATCTAAGAACTGCAGGCATTGACCACAAGATTTGTTCTTGGATAGAAAACTGGTTACAGGGGCATGTCCAAAGAGTGGTGATAAATAACGTGTACTCACACTGGTCTGGAGTGGTAAGTGGGGTACCCCAAGGCTCTGTTCTGGGACCAATTCTGTTAAATTTCTTCATAAATAATATAGAGGACGGGATTATTAGTTAAATTACAGTTTTCGCAGTTGACACAAAAATAGGCAGGGCAATAACTTCACATCATAACATAGAAATCTTACAGAATGACCTGAACAAAATAACAGAGTGGGCAACAACATGGCAAATGAGGTTTAATGTGGAGAAATGTAAGGTAATGCACATGCACTTGGGGGCTAAAAACATGAATGCAAACTACTCACTGGGGGGGAACCTCTGGGGGAATCAAGGATGGAGAAAGATCTGGGGGTCCTAGTGGAAGATAGACTAAGCAACAGCATGCAATGTCAAGCTGCATCTGCCAAAGTCGGCAGAATATTAGCATGCATAAAGAAGGGGATATATTCCAGAGATAAATCTATAATCCTGCCACTTTATAAAACTCTGGTCCGGCCACATCTGGAGTACTCTGTCCAGTTCTGGTCACTGATCCTCAGAAGGGACATGCTGGAACTGAAGAGAGTCCAAAGAAGGGCAACTAAACTAATTAGGGGATTGGAAGACCTTAAATGCGAGGAGCAATTATCGGCACTTCACTTATTCTCCCTGGAGAAAAGACGCCTGAGAGGGGACATGATAGCAATTTACAAATACCTCAAAGGCGATCCTAGCATTGGAAATAAACTAGTTAGTCTAAGAGAGTGTAAGAGGACACGTGGCCATACAATGAGATTAGAGGAGAAGCAATTTTAGCTACGTAGGGGGTTTTTCACTGTTAGGGCGGCAAGAATGTGGAACTCTCTTCCACAATTGGTGGTATCAGCAGGGAGTATCAATACTTTTAAAAGACTCTTAGATGTGCATCTCAAAGAACACAATATTCAGGGATATGGGAAATTAATATAGTTACTGACACACACACCTACACAGGTTGAACTGGTTGGACTGTTGTCTTTATTCAACCTTAACTACTATGTAACTATGTAACAAACCTGAGTGTCTCACTTCATTATTTATAATATTATTCACTCTGGGGGGGTTTCAAAAGAAGATATCTTTTGATATTAATCTTTCTAATGTACTTTTGCACATCTATAAATGCCCCAAATTTACTTAGGGGTTTTTCAGGGGCAAATTTAGGGCCATGATTTAAAACAAATTCCCCCTTCCCCATTATCAATAAGTGTACTTTTACCGAGATTAAAAATCCCAACATCCATTAAACCCTAAACTCTTTCTGTCGGTGCCTCCAACCCCCTCTGTTCCCTCTTTTGGTTTATATATTTAACATACTATTCATGGCCAAATTTTTTCAATTTTGACTAGAATTTCGCTTTTAAATATATCTAAACCCAGTACCCTACATTCACTATACCTGGTCTCGCACAGTACACAGAACATGGAAATGCAATTATCTTACAGTGGTGATCGAAAGTTTGCGCACACCAGGTAAAAATTTGTATTAATGTGCATAAAGAAGCCAAGGAAAGATTGAAAAATCTCCAAAAGGCATCAAATTAAAGATTAGACATTCTTATAATATGTCAACAAAAGTTAGATTTTATTTCCATCATTGACACTTTCAAAATTACAGAAAAAAAAATGGCATAGAAATGCTGTTTGATCCCACAAAGTTGGAAGCATGAAATTGTGCAAAATGTCTTGGTATGATGACGTCTTAGGGTTTCCCTTCACTGGAACTAAGGGGCCAAGCCCATCCCCCGAAAAACAACCCCACACCATAATCATCCCTTCACCAAATGATTTGGACCAGTGCACAAAGCAAGGTCCATAAGGACATGGATGAGTGAGTTTGGGAAGCTCAGACAAAATATTCAACATTATTTATTTTCTATTGAGACTTCAGACGTGTAGGCAACAACACTAACTCATTTTTGTCTCTGTGCCAACCATTAAGTGCCCCTCCTCTCTGTTGGCTGGCTATGTGTGTGTGCTTTACTTGCTATACTTCATATTCTGTGCTTCCTGACACTGCCTTTCCCCTCCCCTTTCATGTCTGACTAAGTCTCTGGCAGAGTAACTATCAGACACTTTGTACATTTTGCTAGTTGTGCTCGATACTTATGCGATTTTCAGGGGCTGTGCAGTCTGCCTCCATCCCCCATCCCCTCTTTTTTTTTTATTATTTAGCAGTTTGGGGCTGTTCCATTGACATTGGTCAGTTATGTGAATGAGTGAATGCTGAGGTCACTCAGTAGTCACTGGTGCACTCATTGCTTGGCATTCTATATAGTTTTATGATATTGTGTCTCTGGCTATGAAGATGACTGTGTAAATGACTTTTTCTTGGTATGTGCTTGCGTGCAGCCTTTTGTTATACTGTGTGCTTGCTGTAGACTGTTTCTGGGTAATCTCATTAGCAGTTCTGTTTGACCTCAAGAATGGTTAAGTTTAGACCTTAAAAATCTTACTCTTGTTACAAAGTAATATACAAATCTTCAATTGCCTTTCTAGTCAGTATATGTTTCCCACATTCCCCCTCTCTGCATTTTTTACCCACTCTGAAAAAAAAAATGGCATGGGCATAAGAAGGCATATGCAGACACCATCATTGAAAATGGATTTTACAATAGTGGCAGACGATGACAGCGGAAGATAAAGAAAGTGGCCACTGTTGTGAGCACCAAAAATATGGCACATCCTCATTACCTCAAAAGAAAAAGAGGGAAAAAACAACACCAGCGCCTGGCCAAAACCTATAACAACCTATTGTGCATGTCTATATTTTCATCATTCTTAGAAGTGCCACAAATTTGACAGCATTGTGAGTAAATTGCAGCGACACTGTGGGGTTGATTTACTATTACTGGGGAGTGCAAAATCTGGTGCAGCTGTGCAGCGTAGCTTCTAACTTCGGCTTGTTTAATTAAGTCTTGACACAAAAACTTGGAAGCTGCTTGGTTGCTATGCACAGCTACACCAGACTTTGCACTCTCCAGTTTTAGTAAATCAACCCCTACTGTGTCTATTGTGTCTGTGCAAGAGCACCCAGATTTGAGCCCGTGTCTAAATGGGTTCACTTTTATAATTTACATTACATGAAAGTTGTAGTCTCACACATTTTTAAGTCTGTGTAGTCCCCAAGTTATTATTTCTGACTTTTCTTGGAATGCCTCAAAACAGTAGTAAAGTCTGTTTTGTGATTTTTACCTACAAGTAAGCCTATAATAAAGCTTATTTGAAGGCATAGGGTTCCGCCATATGCCTGCTCTACTGCAGTTCTAAGACAAACAATCTTTTTTTTCTGGTTCTGGACATGCTACAGAGCTGAAACTGGTTCTGGACATGCTACAGAGCTGAATCTTCACAGGTACACTTTTTAGACCCCCCAAACACTAAATCCAAAGAAATCTCTTTTTTTTTTTTCAATAATTTTTTCAATAATTGGCTCTCTATCAAAAACGACAAATTTTTAAGAACTTTTTTTTGTGTGATTAATAGTCCCTGGGGCATGACCCAGAACCCTAGACACCTTTTAGGGGCATTTATTGGGTTTTAGGGCTTCAAAATGGTATTTTTTGATTACCGAATTTTGGGTCCCATTGATTTCAATGGGGTTCTGGAATCCGGACCCGAACTTTCGGGAAGTTCGGGTGTTCTGGTCGAACCAAACTTTTCAAAAGTTTGATCATCCCTACTGATTAACAAATGCAAAATTTCTAAAGCTAGCCCTACACCCAGCCTGTAGGATGAAAAAAAATATCTAACAGATTTCTGCATCCACATCATGCAGCACAGATGGATGAATTTCCCGCTGCAGCGGTTGTATTGTGACAGCTGGTACCAGTGTTTGTGAGAATACCGAAGCAGCAGCTGCATATGATTGGACCCAGCCATTGTTCAGTTAATAATCTTTCATCTGGCTCCTGGATTTTTAAATTGAAGGATATCAGGTGGGAGAGTGTTGGGGACCAATCAAAATTCATTTAGTGTATGGCAACCCTTTTTATGATTCCTACATACTTGCACAGTTATATTTAAAGAGTAACTCCACTTTTGTTAGGGAAAAAAACATTCCCCTCTGGGTGATCTCTGTACGTTACAAGGATTTTAACAACCTTTTTTGCAGATTCCTGCCTTTTGTTATTCTGAAGAATTCTCTGTGTGTTTGTTGGTGCCCCTACCAGATAGCAAGCAATTGTGCTGCATGCTTGAAAATGACTTGCTAAGCTATTGCTAGACTTGCCAGGCTTTACAAATGTGTTCCACAATTGCAGCAAGTCCGCATTGCATGACTCCAAATCCACTTTCTTTGCAAACTTTCTGCAAGTCTGCTGCAAGTTATGGTTCAGATATTTTGTGCAATAGTCATCCCACCACAGGGGTCACTGTGGCTGAATTTTCATGCTGTAGACTTGCAGAGCTCTTGCTGTAGACTCACCACTGCAACTTTGCTCTTGCTAGAGACTTGCCATGCAAATTTACTACAAATTGGAAACGTGTCAACTAGAACTAAGTGTTCTGCAAGTATACAAGTTACCAGGGAAAATGTCAGCACATTAACAGATTTACAATTCAACACTGCCATAAATTTGTGGCAAGTTATCCTTGCTATCTGGGCATGTGGAAGGTGTATCTAATGGGAGTGGTTTCATAAATATAAATCAGGTGCTGCACCTGCAGGGCTCTAATGAGGAAAATTGCAGGGTCTGCATCTCTTTAGGCATGATTTCACATTGGGAGTATATCACCAAAAATGCCATTTTTTGTTGCAGGGGATGCCGTAAATCTGACTTGTATATTAGTGCAGACTTCTGGGAAAATCCATGAGCCAACCAAACAAGCAGGAAATGATGTTTCTGGGGGGCGTTCTGTATACACTCTGTGTACAGAAGGCCTCTGGGTTATCATATTGCATTGCATTTTACATAAAATTACAGAGCTGCAGATTGAAAAGGAATGGTAGTTTTTAATAACATTCAATTACAATATGACTTGAGTCGCAATTGTATTTATTTATTTATTTTTTTTAAATTGCTATTTTTTTTTTCCCCAAAAGTGGAGTTACCCTTTAAGCATGCACAACAGCTGTAACAGTAAAGTACAGGTACAACTATAAAAATAGAGGTGGTTAGTATCTATCTATCTATCTATCAGACTGCTTATCTATTTCTGAGATTTTAGCTTTAACACCGCCATTCTCAATTACTTATTCAAGAAGCGCCACATTAATCAGAGAAAAACATTTAAAGCACATATTACATATACTTTTTTTTTTTTTTTTTGCTCACCTTTGAAATGACTTTTTAGTTTATTTCTAGCTTGGTTTTATACATTTTTTTTTCTAAAACCTTTTATTATAGCTTCATCCTGTTCCAAAATAGATGGATTTTCCAATTATGGTCTGTGCTATAAAGATTCCTTTATGCCTCTGGGTAACATTACCCTTGATGATTAGAGACTTCTTAGACTCTCTAGTAACAAAGCCAAGTTCTGCTTCACAAAGATTGTCTTAGAGATTTTGTTTGAATCCAGTCCTTCCACATTACTTGTTCTTCTCCGGAGTCTGGGCTCAATCTTTCAGTTTGTTTTATATAAAAGGAACAAACATTTTATTGGGCTTTTTTTTGGCAGATACATGCATTACTTTTTAAGAGCTATAGAATGTTTCTGAGAAGTAGAGCTGGGCTGCCTACACTGGCACCTCCCTAACAAATACTATTCATTACTCTTATGCAGTGTTATAAACATTACCAAATAACACACACTGTGACTGGCTGCTCATTTTGCCTTTTTCCTGGATTATAAATTTATGCATTGACAATATTAAAAATAATTAAGAAATAAATCAAACGACAGGATGAAATATGGCAAGGATATGGAATAAATTATAAAGTACTGGTAATTAGAAAAAATAAAGATAGTTTAAATAAATATTCAAGCAATACGTGGGGCAGACATTTTTTTAAATTCTAGGGAATGTATAGTGGGGACATTAATAAAACACATTGGTGCATACCAAGCTTCATACAGTAGTAGATTAGTACGTGAACCGAGCGTTATATTAGTTGGATCAATATTGTGGCACCATCCCAAGCAAATATGTTTAAAAAAAGGAAGAATAGAGGGGGAGAAAAACTGCACCTTAAAGCAGAAATCCCATTCTAAACATACCAAGCTTCCCTTCATTTAGAAAACTATACAATAAAGGGTTTTGTTTTGTGTATTTGCAATCTCTGGTCCTGCAATCCGAAAACTGAGGCGGATTTGCAAAGATTGGAAAAACATTTAGAAATAAGACAGATGGTTTATTGCAAACAGACACACAATTAAAAAGTGGTAAGGGGCAGATTTTGTTTTGTCACAATACTACTTTAACATACTACTTTAACCACTTAAGCCCCGGAAGATTTTACCCCCTTCCTGACCAGGGGGTTTTTTGCGATTTTTTACTGCGTGACTTTAACGGACAATTGCGCGGTCATGCGCCGCTGTACCTAAACGAATTTCACGTCCTTTTTTTCCAACAAACAGAGCTTTCTTTTGGTGGTATTTGATCACCTGTGCAATATTTTGATCATGCGCTATAAACGAAAAAAGAGCGTAATTTTTGCAAAAATAACAATATTTTTCACTTTTTTTTATATGAAATTCCCCCCCTAAAAATGTAAAAATCAAAATTTTTTAACATTTTCAGCCAAATTGTTTTATGCTACATATGTTTGGTAAAAAAAAATCGCAAAAAGCGTATTTTTATTGGTTTGCGCAAAAGTTATCGCGTTTACTAACAAAGGGAAAGATTTTTGTCATTTTTGGTGTTTTTTTTTTTAACGAGTAATGGCGGCGATCTGCGATTTTTTTGCGGTACTGCGACATTGCGGCGGACAGATCGGACCCTTGACTGACATTTTTGACACTTTTGGGGGTACCAGTGACATTACTGCAATAATCAGTGCTATATATATGCACTGTTACTGCAAAAATGACACTGGCAGGGAAGGGGTTAACTGTATTGGACAGGGAGGGGTTAAGTGTGTCCTAGGGGCGTGATTCTAACTGTAGTGGGACAATGCTATTGGTGTAAAAACAAAGATCAACGGTTCTACATAGTAGAACCGTCTCATCTCCATTTTTACACAGGGGAGAATGACAGGCGGCTTGTTTACATAAGCCGCTCTGCCTTTCTCCCGCTGTACCGACGATCGGCGAGTGACCGGCGGACATCGGGTCCACCGGTCACACGCCCGCACTCCTCCCTGAACGAGCCGAGGCGGGCACGCGCCTCAGCGGGAGCGCGCTCGCACGCTATTGGCTCTAATAGCAGTGACAGGTGAGCGACGTAGACCTACGTCACTCTGCCTGGCCGGGGCTGACTGCTGCAGTAAATATACTGTGCGCAGTCGGCAACCGGTTAAAGTGGTAAAGGAGAAATGTATATGTTGAATTGTTATAGTTAAATCTGAAGTCTAGCTTTTCAGTGTCAATAACTGAAAGAATTCTCTAATAATCATTGGTTCTCTGACATATACTTAATATTGTTCTGTGTTGTAATAATAAAACTTGTATGAAATATGACCGTTGGCCTCATGTCATTGATAGTGGGTTCTGTGGGGGCCTCTTCACCATATATCAATATTACCTATGCTTACTATATACATTTTTGGTACCTTACCCCCAGGTCCTTCTGAATTCCAAATTATAATAAAATCAGACATAATATAATGAAAAAGTCTTTGTCATACAAAAAAATGTTATATAGTAATCATTCACACAAAATTAAAAATAAAGTGTGTCACAGTGAGTAAACATAGTGGCCTGTGTAGCGCATGCCTACAATGTGGTGGTCAGTGGCCAAAGTGGCATAAATAGAATCTAAGCTTATTTGCTGTAAACATCACATACATTTTTAATTGTCCTTATACCCACAAAATATGCCCTAATTACTGTGTCACCAGTGAGAGTAACACCGACAGAAATAAACCTTAAGGCAAAGGATATTTTAACTATGAATTATTCCTAATACTAATAATGGGCAAAAAAAAAACAAAAAAAAAAAAAACTATCAAAGGCAGTGAAAATTTTCTTCATGTGAATGTTGTATCTATTCATCTTGGATAAATAAAATGACATTCAAGGTTTTAAAAGCAGTGACAGGGATAATTAGCCTAGTTTCACACCCCTGCATTTTGTGCAGGTGCGTTTGCGCAAGCACAGCAGCCCATTCATGTGAATGAGCTGCTGTACCTGTGGGAATCACAGGGCCCAAACCCTTTTTCAAAAAGTGCACCAACAGGTCAGCCGCACCGAACTGTATAGTGCTGTGGCAGCATGCGATTACTGATACCCCTACGCATCTGTGCTAAACAGCAGCGCGTTTTGTCTTGGGGTGTGGTACCAATGTGATTATGCAAAAGTTCTTAACCCTCATATGTATGAACCTAACCTAATGGCATGTCTATTTAATTAACCACCTCCTGCTCTGGCCAATTCTGGCTTTTCTTACATACATGTAAAAATTAAAGTTTTTTTATAGAAAATTATTAAGAACCCCCAACATTATATATATGTATTATATATATATATATATATATATCTATATAGATATATATATATATATATATATATATATATATATATATATATTACACAATACTTGCTCAGCCATTTTTAAAATGCAGATTTTTAGGAACAAATAATTTTTAATGAATTTTAGTGCACAGAAACACAATATAATACCAATTTTTTGGTAACATATAAAAGATGATGTTGTGGTGAGTAAATAGATACCTAACATGTCACATGTTAAAAAAAGTGCTTGCCCGTGGAATGGCGATAAACTATGGGACATTACATTTTCCATAGGTGACATTTTAAAAGTCTTTACCAGTATAGAGTTACACAAGAGATCTGGAACTAGAATTTTTGCTCTCACTCTGACGTTTGCGGCGATATCTCACACGTGAGGTCCGATCAACTTTATTGCTATCACAAGGTATGAACAAGATAGATAGCATGAGCCATGACATGTCCTCTTTTGGAGAGATCTGGTTTCTGATGCTCTGCACTTAAAGTCCAGCAGGAAGACTACAGACAACACTGTGCAGCTTCGGCTGCACCTGGCCATTCTGTACAGCTGCATGTGAGGAGTACTGCTTCATAGTGTGGGGGTGTGGCTCATAGACTCCACCAGGTACTGGATCGATCTGATTTCCAACACTCACCACCTGCTGCCACTCTGCAGATAGGGGTCATGAGCTGTTACCCAATATGCCCACCCCCTCAACACTGGCATTGAAAAAAAGGATGAGGGTTCTATGAGGGAGTATAAGAGGATGTCGGTGGTGCTGTAGCACACTTAAGAACCCTGGTGATTTGCCACCACTGCTTACCATTGCAAGGCACATCCGTTGTGGGAAAGAAATCTGGATACCTGTAAACCTGACCAATTGGGGGAAGTCTTACAAATTCTTCCTAAAATTTCCTAAAAATAGCTAAATGGCTATACCAAATCTATACTCTACATAAATCTTATCACAACCTTAAAATATATTTATATATTTTTTTAGTAGACAGTAATCCTAATTCTGTCTGTATTCTATTCATGAATTTAAGTAAACCTTTACTCTATTTTCAACTTTTAATTAAATATGAAAGTCCTACCTAAGAAAAGCTTCTCTCTGATTTAGTTTAACATTTCTACTGACAAAGGGTTTACCCTGATCTTTTAGTTAATCCCCAGCAACTACTATTCCTCTATTTAATGAGTGTACAGTAAATGTTTGTAAGCAATCTGAAATCAACTTTCATTATGATTACACAAAATGTTGAAAGCCAGATCGTGTATAAAGACTTGAAAGAGTCAAACATTATGGGTCTTGTACACCACAACTACCTAAAACCCAATGTGCAGGTTTGTTAGGTATTTTTTTTACTTAGGTTAAGGCCTTTATGATTTTAAGAGTCCCATCAGTTTATTTTCAGATATGGTTTTATCAGAGCTGAACATATTATTATGACTTCTCAACTAAGTGAATTACAGTGAGAACACATTTCCATAAAAGTAGAATCAGTTCCATGCTTTGCCTTGCACTTAACACTTTGGAAGAACTTGGAAGGTTATTAAATCTAAACCTTTTGTTAACATAACTCACCAACCAATCACAACATGACCATCAGGTACTTGTCTGTGTACACTGTGAATTATTGAAGAGCTCATATCCCTCAGGAACAAAAACATTTCTTTAATTAAACCACGGCAAGTTTCCACACATTTATCAAATAATGTACACTGAAACGCGTTGATCCTTTTATTGTGCACATCTTTAGTTTGTAGGTTACATGCAATATGAGTTATACAATTTTGGTATGTTTTAATCAATTGAGTCTGCATGTTTATTACACTGAATAAAAAAAAAATTAAGAGTACATTACAAAGAAATTTTGCAAAGCACATCCGTTTTATTTTGATAGTTTATATAAAGTTTCTAAGACCGGTGTCCACAGATGTACAGGTTAACAGTAAAACACAACAAGCATTTTTTGACTGGCAGTTAGATGTAGAGCGGATTTTTTTGGCATAGAAACCTTTAGTAAAACATCCCCATTATGTTTGATCCCTTAAAGAACTCTTTTGATAGAAGAAAAAAAGCTTTCTTATATACAAAATACAAAAAGTTATTTTAATGTCATTTAATCTGTAATTTAGCCTTATTCCAATTTTGCCAGGAATATTTTTTTAAAAATAAAAAATTATGATGTCACAGTTTAAATTCACATAATACTGCGTTCAGAGTTGGCAAAGATCCATATAAAAACGAATAAAATGTAAAGTCTTTTATATTTATTAAACATACAGAAAAGTTAATATGTGATTAAAAGGCACATTTTAAATGCTTTCTTGCTGATCTTTATTTATATCTTATTGTAAACGTGTGTAAGATGTATACAACTTTTTTTTCACGGATTTCCACTACTTTTTCTTGACATAGTATTTACTGGTATGTGATCATTTGAAATTAAACCCACAGTTGTTTCACAGAGCAGCTGTTCCATAAACATGCACAATTACCTCTGATAAATGTGTGACTGTTTATGCACTGAGCAGACATTAACCTTTCCTTGAGATAACAGCAGTAATCACCAAAAATTTATTTTGGACAATAATTTTATTTGAAAGGTTGGCCAGAGGGTGACTACAGAGATTGCTGGAAAAATATATAGAATTGAACACCAAAACCAAAAAATGAAAGTCCATAGTATTTTTAATTGTTCACAATTCAATCAAATCACATAAAACAGCTGGATACCCATTTAGGCAAACCATGTTGTTTGCCAGCCACCTGACCAAAGCCAGAGTTTCCTTTGGATTGATTGCATTGATATGTTTTGAAGTCTCAGCACCCTTCCAATAAATCTTTACTGAGATTGTAGAGCAATCATTGACAGATGATCATTTCTTGATCTGGCAGTTATCAGACTGATTAGGCAGCAATCACTTCAAGTCTATAGATGTTTCATCAATAAATACAGCCAAAAAAGTTTAACTATGATGTCAAAGTTTGGCTGAATGCAATTTTGAGTTTCTTCTAAACCATACTAGTATAACCAGTGAAAACGTCAAAGAGATCATGTACAGACAAAAATGCTAAAGAAAAACCTGCATGAGCACAAACTACCCGTGCATTGGGAGATAACTGCTTCCAAAAGAGTTATCAGAGACAGGTATATTGCTTTATGACAGATTCTCTTTAATGGTAGTTTTACTAAGACAAAAATCCCTTATCTACTTAGATCCCAACTGTGAAGCAACAAATATATCCTATGCTAAAGTCCTACACAGAGACACTCTTTCTCACCGCTGTTTGCTGTGTTTGAGGACTGAGGTCTCACTAGGAGCACAGAAGCTCTCTGCTTTTTATGGTCACAGTATAATACCTGATTTTACCAGGAGGCAATGCTTTAGATGAAATTTTAAATGCTTCAGGTGAGGTCCTAAATTACATTTTCCAGCCCTAGTGAAATCACAATTCTAAGTAGACGATGAGGTATGAGGAGATTTGTCTGTGTTACTGCACATAGGAGTTTCGAGACAATAATGGTACAAGGAAATTAACTTGGAACGCTCTTTTAATGTCATTTGGCTATAGCTAATCCTCAAAAAGCTATTTGATTACAGGAATATATTATCTAAATTATATTATATGTATATTAAAGCCCAACTATGATGTAATGTTTTTAATACAAGCAGTGCATCTATACAGATCACATTTTTTACTGCTACTTAAGAGTACCCATTGGCAATATTTTATGAAAATAATTCTGTACAGGAGAGGTGTACAAAGAAGCAGCATGGTCATGCATAGAGGGTGCATAGGGGAGTACCTTACACTTGGCAGGCTTTCTGCACAACTATGCTGTGAATGAAGAATGATTTTATGACACCTCACCTGCTGGGCATTCTGCAGTATATGATTTTGTGAACATGCAAAGGTAGAGAGGGTTGTGACATAGTTGGGTTGTTGGATCCATATTTGGGGGTAATTTGATCTACTGGTTCAACTCAGACCCTTACCCATATAGCTAGGCCACTGATTACCAGCTTCAAAAAAGCACATTGATTATACTTTTGTAATTTGTCAGAAGCATATTATACTTGGATACTTTATAAATTCTTGGCATTCTGGTATTATTAAAAGCAGTGGCATATACATATTTTATTTTATAGTGTGAGAAACATGCACAAATATATATATATATATATATATATATATATATATATATATATATATATATATATATTGTTTAATAAAAACAGGATATATCTAAAGTATCAAGATACATCTGAGCAAGACAAAAGTAGACAAATTAGAGATTTATATTTAAAATTAAATTTAGCCACATACACAAAAAGTTGTCTCTAAACTAAGCAAACTAATCAACATAGGACCAGTTGAGCAATCATATAGTATTCAGAATAATTTTAGCTGAATGCTTTACAGTGTCTGATCTTTCTAGTAAAACATACATATTTTTAAAATCATATAACATTTTTCAAGAAAAGAAAGAAAGAAAGAAAAAAACACAAAGGGAACCATTAACAAACAATATACGTTTGGACATCGGGGGAAATGCAATAAAGCTGCTGCGCCACTTTTCTGATGTTAATCTCTCTTTTTAATGTATTGTGCCAAATTTATGAAGCCTATGTGACACTTTTGGTTCTGACAACAACACATGCATCAAATTCAGGTAGTTCTAAAGTATGCCACTTTTACACTGTGGTGCAATGAATATGCCAAACTCAAAATAATATACCCACAGTTCGTATTCTATGAAAGTTGAGCCAATTAAGATCAACTCTCTCTTGGTGTTCAGAGAAAAACTGGCACTGAAAGATTTTGCAAAAGGCCTCTTTCACACGGAGCGGACTGTATTGCAATTTTTTTTTACGGACACGGATGACACTTGTGTCATCCGGTCCATATGTCCGCATATCATCCCATCGGTTTGCGGATGATATACGGACATAATGTATGTCTATGGGATTGCGGATGTCAGCGGATGACACCGCTGACATCCGATTTTGCGTCCTTTCCGTTTTTCAAACGGAAGAAAAATAGAGCTCTGTTCAGTTCCAAAAAACGGAACAGAACTGAAAGGACGCAAATCGGATGTCAGCGGATGGTCATCTGCTGACATCCGCAATCCCATTGACATGCATTATGTCTGTATATAACCCGCAAACAGATGGGGTGATATACGGACATACGGGACGCCTGTGTGAAAGAGGCCAAAGTGTCTAACATACATTCTAAAAGTGAGCGCAGTATGTGCCAAAGTCAAGTACAAGTTCTAGACAGGTACATAAATTTGGCAAATACTGCACCACTTTCAGCGCCAGTCACATGCGCCAGTCTTTATGAATTCCAGGGATTGTCTCTTTCAGAAAAGGTTAGTGGCAGTGATTTATTACGAATTCAGATCTGAAACCGATTAGGCCTATTAGTAAATTAAGCAGCTAATGTTCATGCTATATTACAGAAGGACATCTAGAACCAAAGAACTGTTTATTAATTAGCCTCATGCAACTTGTCTTTGGCACTTATGTCCTTCATTAATGAAATAGCGTGTTTGTATTTTTCAAAACGTAAGCTTTAATAAACACCATTTGCTAATGTCCATTAAAACAATATAGTAAGAACAATGTTTTGACAAAAAGAAGAGACCTTCAATAGAATCCATGAAATGTTCAAAAAAATGTTTGTGATAAGTGGTTACATTTACACATCTGCTATTTACTGAAAACTCTTGCAATTACAGTAGGCATAGAAATAATCAAGCTTCTCCATTAAACTGAGCTACAGAGCTTCCGTTAAATACATTTATATACATTTTACAAAACTGCAAGCATCTCTAAGTATGTTTGCATTTCTTGCTTTTGGAAATAAAAAATTTGAACTCTCTCAGCTGTAGTCTATTAATTAAACATTCTTTTACAGAACTCCATCAGCTTGAGAAATGAACCAAATAATACAATCTTCATCAGCTTATTGTTAATCAGATACCTGCCCACCTATTGCTTGCATTCTTTTAATTATACCTGTAAGCAATTTGTGGATAGAAAAGCAAAAATACAGTATTTCACAAAGAGACGACAAAATGGCATGTAGCTGGTATCAGAAAAAAAATGTATTTTTATCACAAAACAAACACTCCTTTATACTAAAATCTTCTAAAAGGGTAAAGATTTTGCCCCAGGATACATACTCTAGTTACTGATCCCGTGTCAGTGCTCATAAAATATTGACACATTTCTGACATAAAACTCTGTTTGGTTGTCACCTATACTTCTTTGCGTACAGTAATTCGAATAAAGCTGAACACCTTGCCAATGGCTTCAAACAATGGGTCACAGAATGTGTGGATGCAGATGGAGTAGACTCGGCTAATGCACTGAATTTCAATCAAGTAGCTTTTTATGCATGGAACTACAGCCCAGATGTGCAGGAATGAAAGGATGGCAAAATAAATGCCCCAAACAAGTGACAATGGTATTCCAAAGATTGCAGACAGTAAGCGGTAGAACCAGTATTTAGTCACAGTGAATGTAGTGAAGCTTGCTTTCCAAATCCCATCAAAACTATGGGTCCCCTCAGGTTCAGCTATCACATCTTCAAAGTCAATCTAAAAAAAAAACAAAGAAAACAAAATGTGAAACCAATTTTACTAAGGCAGGGACTATTGCATATACATCCATAGTAATGTTATTTATTTTATCATTTGGAGGAAAAACACATGGGGGTATTACTATTACAATACATGAATTTCCAAGGAACAAGCTTTAACACGAGCATTCATTTTGCTCTACTTATCTATTTTATCTGTACTCAGTACAGAAAAGTATACCTGGTCATCCTATCTGTACAAACTTGTTGGACATCCTATTCCATGTGCAATAATATGAAGTTTTCCCCACTATTTGTGGCCTTAACTCTTCTGGAAGTGTTTTTTTAGAGTGTTTGTGGGAATGCTTACTCATTCAGCAAACAAAGCATTTATGGGATCAAGTACTGATGTTAGGGGACCTTAGCTTTATTGCATAAACTGTTAAAGTTCTCAAACAACCTGTGGTCTTTCAGGCAGGATGTTTTAGATCCAACTGGTCACAACTGAACAGCTGAAAGAGTTTCTGTTCATTGGAAGCTTCTTGTCTTAAGCTTGTACTGTATGGTATAGAAGTTCAAGCCTGATGTTATCCAACTGTTTAGTATGAGTATCAAACACTTCTATTGTTCGTATTCTTTTCTCTAGGAATGACATCAACTGACAACCCACGTGCAGTGAACTATTTCTTGTATAAAACAGTGGTCTCCAAACGGTGGCCCCGGGGGCCTTTGCTTACCTTTATCTGACCCTTTAGGAAATATTCCTGCCACTGACACCAACAATAGGGCATAATTCCTGCCACTGACAACAAAAATAGGGGGCTATTCCTTCCTCTTACACCAATGATGGGGCATAATTCCATCCACTGACAATAAAAATGGGCCACTATTCCTCCAAATGACACCAACTATTTCCCCCCTAATACCAAAGATCAGGAATGTTTATTCCCACTGGGCACAGTTCGGCCCCTCTAATGTCTGAAGGACAGTAAACTGGCCCTTTCTTTAGAACTTTGGAGTCCCCTGGTAAGAAATATTGAAAGGTGACTAAGAAATGTTGTGTAGGTCTTCATGGAACTATTGGAAATATAATAAACAAACATTGTAAACTCACCAAGGTAACAAAAAGGGGAAGATGAAGGATAATTATGTACCTTCATACTGTGATATTCTTACAAGTTGGTCAGTCTGAGACTCTACACAAACACAAATACATACACACACCTATAGAACACCATACATTTTTAGGAAACACAACATTTACAATAAGTATAACTGCCCTTTCTTTGTTATTGGTGATTAACAATTTAACTTTTTTTTCGCAACACCTTAGCAAATACAATTTAGTTGATAATGATAACACTTCCAAACTCTTCATATTGTGTTCTTACACTTTCACATTATTTTCTTCGCTGATGACTATTTCAAAGGTTACAGAATTGCATTTCAAAATTATACTGCAGGAAATCATTAAAAATGGCATTGCCATAATCATCTACAAAAGTTAGACTCATCTGATATTAAATAAGTAAATCTGTATAGCAAATAGAATTGCAAATAACCCGGTAGCACACGTGGGAACTACTTTTCGCTTGCAAATGACTTTCTATCCAATTTTAAAGTTACATCTCAGATAGACTGCTTCAGAATTTACATATATATTTTCCTCCCATCAAATCCTTAGTTTGATAATATTTTTCATGATGATTTACCGAAATGAGTATCCTTCAGTTAGTTAACGAAGATGGTCTAAGGGCCTCACCTCAATCAGCATAGGTAGTAACTCATATGTAATCAGAATAAGACGGCACATTTTGCCCATCAGCAATACAAGGCATCTCAGTAAAAATTATTTAAGTTTGATAGAGTGGGTGAGCAATATAAAACAAGCTGTTATATTGGGTAAGGGAGCTGTCATTTCCTGGGAATGACATCAAAGGAATTCTTAGATGAATTATTCCTCGGAATTGCTACTGATGTTTTATTAGTAAGAAACCTTTACATATTTCAATTTATTAAAAAGCCTAATAACATTCAAACATGCCGAACCCTCCGACATGCTATCTGCATTTTAATATCCAGTTAATGGAATTGAGAAAGTTAATTCCAAAATAAATAAAAACTTTTATTTACATGTACATGGTTTAGCAGAGTGTCCATTCAATTTAGTCATGCATGTAAAATATTTAGTAACAAAGTTATCAGTGAAATGTAAGAGTAATTGACTAAATAAAATGGTGGATCTGGATGCCATTGAACATCCAGTGCATTAACAAAATACCTTGCCCTGCAAAATGGCATTTGTATAGTATAAATGTTCAATATCTCGTGACTACAGGATAGGGGAAATTAGAGGATTTGAAGAGTCTCTTAGTTAGACTAGGATAAACACATCCATGTTAGTACCTTTGTTCCAAGATGGGAAAATGGATAAGACAAAGAACTATAAGGAATGAACAAGCTGTTCATGGGCAGGATTCATTCCAGCTGTATGCAGATTCAAATAATTCCAGTTGCATTACCTCAGTGGGGTTGCTTTACTAAGGCTGTAGAAATTTCATTTAGTGAACCCATGCCTACATCAAATACCCAACCTGTGTAAGTTAATATAAGAAAATAGAAATTCCTATGACATAAACCCAACTTGACTTAGCTAAATCAATATTCTGCTCCCATAGAAAATGAATACTAGTGTGTTTGGTAATGCATATCATCATAAAATATAATAATGTACATATTTTGAATGGAGTGGTGAGAACCACCGTCAGGTTTTTACTACTGTCTTTGTTCCCATCAGGGAGATTCACTCTCTCTAACTGTCCTGATCACCAATGCTAACAAAGAATGAAAGTAAGGGTAAATTCAAAATTGTGAGTTGCCTCTAAAATAGGAATAGTGGGAATATCTTACATTTAAAAGCTATCCACTGTCAACAGGACATGAAGGGAAATCTCTGCAATGAGACAATGGGGTGGATTTACTAAAGGCAAATAAGCTGTTCACTTTGCAAGGGATTTTTCTATAGCTTACTAAATGCGGTGAAAATTCAGTTTGCAAAGAATACCCAATCGTGTGCAAGGATTTTTTTTTTTTTTTTAAATGAAACTTTTGCTTGTACATAAATGACTCATGGAAGTCAGCAGAGCTTCACCTTATTCACTAAGCAATGCTCCCGCACAGTAAACAGGCTAATGCTGACTGGGGTTCTAACCCTCTCCTACTCTATAAAAAGTGAAAAACAAATTTGGATTTAGATATACTTTAAACTTGACAGAACCATTTGGGGAAAAAAAGCTATTTTTGGTGGGGTGATGAAGTTACACCATACACATACAGTAGAGTGCAACAAGCTGACTTGAGGGATACTTACATGGTGTTCCTCAGTGTCATCTAGAAATACTACACTTTAACTATTATTTATAGAGAAATGGGCATTGTTGATTTTTGTAAATTTTGATAACGACATCTACTTGTGCTTCAAGGTAAACTAATAGTTTATGATGACCTATTTTAGTAAATTATCTTATCAATAAAGTTACCAACCTCTGTCACTGGACATCAAAAAACTTAGACTCCACAAACTAAATAATGGAACTTTGCCACAAAACTGTAATGGCTGTGGAAGAAGAACAGCATTTTAAGCAATCGTACCAGGAGGAAGTTCATTGTTTGTCTTTTTCAGAACAATTACTGGCTATTCATGAAACAAAATCTCAAGCACAGGCCTTAGAATTTAGCCTTCCACCCCATTGTGTATATATTTACAGACCTGAGGACTTTGTAGTTCTATTATCTAATTTTAATCAGATATTAAATATGGTGTGGACTATGTGTGTTCTTTCTTCTGGGGATGTAATATAAAGATAAAAAAATAAACACTCAGCTGGAACATGATCATGAATTTTAATTTTATTATGCAAACCAAGACATTTTGCTGTGTTGTTGAGCTTTAAAATAAACAGGTCAAAGGTGGTGAAGAGATATCATGGTGTCCATGCTTTTTGTGCAAATTACAGGCCAAAATCCGTCCAGAATCAGAATTTTTTAGTTCTAAAATGTATTTATGATCTGTGAATCCGAATTAACTTTCAGGCCACTTGTTTCTTGCAGTTTTAGCTGATGTTACCTCTCAGTAGGTGATCGGTACCTGCATCTAGGGACCCTGGCTGAATTATATATGCCTTAACAATCTGAAGCAATGTCTAAAGTATGTAACTTCATTATTCATATATTATTACCAAAGCTTGTAAGTGAATTCTTGGGTCACTACTATAGCTAAAAGTAGATGACATCTCTTGAGTAGTACCTTACCTAAAACCAGACTATAACAGCCTTATATACCATGTTCAATGAAGATACACTGTCAGAAGTAATGAAGCTAAATGTTTCCTCTATTTGATAATCACATCTCAGACCTATGCTTCAGTCAAATGTGAAATCAATGCCTACCCCACCTGTCCAGTACCCCACCTGGTAAGTATACCCCACCTGTACAGTACCCCACCTGGTAAGTATACCCCACCTGTCCAGTACCCCACCTGGTAACTATACCCCACCTGTACAGTACCCCACCTGGTAAGTATACCCCACCTGTCCAGTATTTGTTTTTTGTTTTTTTTTCTTATCCAGGCACCACTTTCTTCTAGTGGCAACCTGGTAATCTGGGAACATGCCTGCTTTGGATGCAAAATTCCAGTTGGCTCCTTGCTGCCACTGATCTAAAAAGGGCCAGGACCAAGGGATTTCTCACAGGCACCAATCAGATACAAGCCTGTCTTGAAAAAGGGATAGAGAACAAACTTGGGCGAATGGTATCAAAATGCATGGTAATGTGCAGGGTAATGTGCATTGCAGAAAGTTGCCATTTAATTCAAATTGGCTCTCCAATACACATATACAGTAATAAAAAATAAAAAAAATGCACCTTCACAATGGTGCACCAGGAAACGCAGAAGAGTGTTGTGGTTCGCTGTGTTGACTAGATAAAGGCAGGTGTTTTTTTATTCACTGAGGTGTATGAGTTAAAGGTATGGATGGACCCTAAAACGTCTGCTTTTTCTTCTAAGTCTGAGGTGGTCTGTGAAATCTGAAGCTGTAGCTTGAAAAGGACTCATATTTAGGTCATTTGCATTAAGTTTTGAATTTCAGCATTTTGAAGTTTGTAGTTGATGGCATTAGTGACTCTCTGGTTGCTCTCACCCAATGTCAGGAATTACTCTTCAAAATAGTGGTTAACTTAAGACCCAATGTGCATCTTTTTAAATATCCCCAGGTAGGTAAAAACCTTGTTTCAGACATATGCTAGGGCGCAATGCCAGAATAGTGTAAGAAATCTTTTTGGTAAATTTGTCAGTTTGCAAAAAAAAAAAGTTAAAGAAGTTCAACCTCAATTTGCTTTCATGGGGAGTTTTCAAATATTTATCAAAAAAAGATATTCCAATAATTTATGACACCATAGAAAGCCCATTCAAAGGGGAATGCTGATAAAGTTTAGTAAGTCATAAAACCTCCTATTTACTGTTAAATTATAAAATAGATGTTCTTTCCTATCTGTGGGATATTAGTAAAAGTCTACTCATAGTCATGGGTTAGCAATTTGTCCTGACTCTCCCTTTTCCAGAACTTCCCACTCACATATCTGGCCTGAATCCCAAAATAAATACCAGGGCCTGGGAAAACTGTCAGACTACCTTAATATCACTTCATAATATGTATTGAAAGAGAACTCAACTCAAGTTTGACTTCATTCTATGTTAGCTATACATATGAAATAATATATGTAAGAACATTTTATTTATCTAGAATTCCCCCTTTCTATTATGTGAGGGTTTTTTTTTAACCACCTTAGCGGTAATCCCGAGCGTGACTCGGGGTTGGTTTTTCATATCAGGAGCGGTAACCCCGAGTCACACTCGGGGTGGATTGCAGAGAGCACAGCGGAGCTTCTCTTACCTTATCCTGGCGATCCAGCGATGATCTCTCATTGCTGCGACCGCCAGCCGAGAGTCCCGCCGCTCCTCCGTCCCTCCGTCGGTACGATCACTTCCTAGTTCCGTTCCCTGCAGCAGCAATGCTGCATGGGAGCGGAACTAGGGAGGGAAATTCAAAAAAAAAAAAAAAAACGTTACACAAAACACACTTTATATTATATATATATATATATATATATATATATATATATGCATATATATATATATATATATATGCATGCATATATATATATATATATATATATGCATATATATATATATATATATATATATATATATATATATATATATATGCATATATATATATATATATACACCGGTAGATATATATATACACACACACACATATATATATATATATATATATATATTATATATATATATATATATATGTGTGTGTGTATATATATATATATATATATACACACACACACATATATCTATATATAATATATAATGCATGAATTATAATCTAATCAATAATATAATTTTATTATATATATTATATATTAAATAATAAAATAATATTATTGATTCGATTATAATTCATGCGTTTGTGTTTCAAATTTATCACATCTGGGATGTCTACTAGAGTCTTGTTTTGGTCAGGTTTAAGTCAGTAATTACTAAGAATTGTAGGCCTATAATACATAACGCCAAATTTCCATGAAAAGAATTGTACCGCTTTTGGTATGTAATTCCAGACATAATCATACCGCCAGGGAGGTTAATGCTTCTGATTATGTAAAACTCCGCTGCTCCTTGAATTATGGCAATAAGGTCCTTTGGTACCTCCCAAAGATTTGCTAGTTTGCTTTGTTTTTCCTTTTACCACGTAAAATAGATTGGAGAATAATCTAGAAACACCAACTAATTGTGACATCCATGGAGATGGAGCGTTAGGTCACTGTGGACATTAGTAAGCTGTGAAGGTCCGAAAATCTGGCAAATATGGTATGGAACTTCATTATGTTTCTGCTAACGACTAAAATTCTCTCCTAAAATTCTGCATTGAGCTTAAAATGTATTTCTACTTTTACAGCCAAACTTGGTTAACATCTACCTTATATTTGTTATATGTTCTCATTCATATAGCATATAACTTTAAAAAATTGCTGCTTTCCACTTTAGACATTCTTTTCTGATAACTTCAGCACTGAAAAGTTCTACTTAGCTCTCTTTATTTATGGAGAAGATGGGTAACTTTGCCATAATTAACCCTGTCTGCACTGTGCTGGCAAATCTCATTATTGGTTGTAAACTAGATTTGAACAGTGTCCTAATATAGGACTAAAGATTTAGAAGCCCAGTTTCTCCATTGCATGTTAATCAGAAAACTTAGCCTGCCCTAAGCCTTTCTATTAGTACAGAAGCACTCTGAACTTGTATTGAAATATTTACAGTCTGCAATGACAGCTTCTCCCAAGAAACATCTAAAAGATATGAGATATTAAAAAAAAATTAGGTATGCTGTGAGAATGGGAACACATAACAATGGACCAGTCAACAAATCTGGACCAGTCACTTTCAAGGAATTTTACCTTTTCAAGCTATGGACTGCCTTTGAGGGCTCTCCTATCAACTGCATCAGCCCTGGTTTTGCTGCCCCATTCACTAGGCTGACTTGGACCTGACCAATTGGACTGGGAGTTTTGTGCTTCTGATTTGCTGGATCTTCTGCCAATGGTTGGCGAAATGCGTAGAGAATACAGCTCAAGACCAGCACTTTGTGATATAGCCTAATACATTTATGGAAAATTGTTGTTGTTATACCTTTTCTTGATTATGTTTATGCTGTACATGGGCTAGGTCTTTATAAGTCCATTACACTCTAATCCCATTGGGGAATACAGGCTACACACCTAACAACTGCTTGTGGTTTTTATATCAATTATATCAATTTTATGGAATTTGTATTGTGAATAAACGTTTGTATTTTTTTTAATCTTCTCGATTACTCACTTCCTTTACCTGGCGTTAAAAGTGGCAACCTTTAAAGTCCCCTTTTCCTTTTTTTGTATTGTACTTCTCTTGGAATGTGGTGCCACGATAGCAATTTATGCTTCACTATGTTTTCTACAAAAAACAGTGGGGTTTTCTCAAGTTTGACTGCAAAAGTGGAAATACACTTTAGGTCGAATTTCAGAATGTTTCCTGCATTATCTCTGAAATGTTATTACAACAAACGTTTTCATCTTTTGCTGGTTTACCCTGAAAGGCCTGTCTTGATTGTCTGGAGCAGTGGTCTCCAAACTGTGGCCCTGGGGCTGAATGCAGCTCTTTGCTTGCCTTTATCTGGCCCTTGAGGCATTATTCCTGGCCATTGAAACCATCAATTGGACACTGCTACCCCCACTGGCACCAACTCTTTCTCCCCTTAATACCAAAGATCGGGCATTCTTTACTCCCACCGGCCACAGTCCAGCCCCCCTAAAGTCTTTCTTTGGAAAGCTTGGAGACTCCTGGTCTAGAGGGTTGTTGGAGGTGCATTGTTTCTTACTAAAAACACTGGGCTAATCATGTCATCACAATACAGGCAGCTCATCTCAAACAAAGAATCTTTGCAAGTTCACTGAAATGTCTTATTTCAATATCCATAGGACAGAAGCAGGTATGTACTTTATCAAAGATACTATTTGTTAATATCCTTAAAAAGTATCTATAATATAAGTTGTCAGTGTCACCATACTTCCATAAATTTCTGTAGCACACTTCTCATTTTTTTAATTTCATTTTAGTGCCCCAGTTCAAACCCCCAAAATACATCTAGGATTGTGTTCTGTAATAGATTTAAAGACTTGATTGTAAATGTCATGTTAACAAAACACTCAAAGGAGAACTGGATCAAAATTAATATGGAAAAAAATTCTTTCCCTCCAAATTAGGATATAGTTTATGCTAGACATTCACGTCTTTGTCAGCTAGTGTACGCAAATCAGAGGGCTTACTTTTAACAGCCAAACACTGGGATGTAGCTGGCCACCAGTATAAAACAAAAGTGTTTGTTTAACTTGCATTCCCTTTGCTTGCATATGCCAACATCTCCTAGAACACTTTTGGACTGTATCTACTAAGCTATGCAATGCAACTTAAAGGAAACCACTCTAAAATCTATATATTTAAATGCTACATTGCATTCATTTTTTTTAAAGTAAGATTGAAAAAAAAAAAAAAGATTTTTCCATTTGAATCTGCAGCCCGCAACCAAATGCCAAAAAATCTAATTATACTTCATTGCAATCATGAGAACTGTACTTTGTGTACAGAACAACCCAGAAATTTCACTCTCTGTTTTTCTAATCACTCAGAACTTGTGAAGAAATTTAAGGCAACCCTGGTCATTAAAGACTATGCGAAACTGTAATAATAACACTTACAGGGAAGGGGTTAACACAGTAAGTGATCAAGGGGTTAAATGTGTACCTAGGGGCGTGTTTCTAACTGTGGGGGGGCGTGGCTTGTGAAATGATCACAGAGACCTGTGTTCCTATATAGAAGGATCACAGGGGCTCTATGATCATTCCAGGGAGAAGAACAGTCAGCTGTGTTTACAACAGCTGCCCGTCCTTCTCTCTCAGCGGGGAACAATCATGGGTGTCAGACGGCAATCATAGCCGCCTGCCCTGTGCATCGGGATCCCCGCTGACGAATGGAGGCGGGAGCGGCGCACACTCACCCCCTAGCTGCAGGCGTGCGACTGACGTATACCTACGGCAATTCACACAGGAGCGGCTGCCTGCCGCATTATAACTGCGGCGGGGCGGTCTTTAAGCGGTTAATCATCTACTTATGTTCAAGCAAAAAAAATAAAGTTTTTTAAAATTTTTCTTGCAAAATGATTGGGATTTCTTTGCAGAGTGATCTTTCATCAAACAGAATCACAAGGCGCCTGTCACCTAAAAAAGTACAACAACTTCTTTGGAACGACAAGCATCTTGCGATTCTGTTTGCGCGATTTTACTGCGATTTGTCAGGCGACAATCATGGCAAAATCGCACCATGTTTGGGGTGCCATTGCAAGTCATGGGAATCGCAGGGGTGTCCCACGATTTGCAATGATTCAGAAGCGATTCTGCCTATGATTTGATATGCCAGTATGTGAACGGAACGTCAGAGAGTGCTCCTAATCTCAGCTCGTTACCTGTATGGAAGACACCTGGGAGCCAGAAATCTTGCTGATTGATAGGGGATCACTCATTAACCACTTAAGGACCAAACCTATTCCTGACACTTGCTGTTTACAAGTTAAAATCAGTATTTTTTGCAAGAAAATTACTTAGAACCCCCAAACATTATATATATATTTTTAGCAAAGACTCTGGAGAATGAAATGGTGGTTGTTGCAATATTTTTTATCACACAGTATTTGCGCAGCGGTCTTTCAAACGCAATTTTTTTGGAAAAAATAAATTTCACTGCATTTAAAAAAAACTAAATAATTAAGTTAGCCCAATTTTTTTATATGTGAAAGATAATGTTACGCTAAACAGGTACCCAACATGTCAGGCTTCAAAATTGCGCACGCTCGTGGAATGGCAACAAACATTGGTACTTAAAAATCTCCATAGCTTTCTGCTGCCATAACCACGGTATTTAACGTCAAAGTGCAGATGTATAACTGCGGCAGGCGGTTCGGAGGTGCTTAAAATGCCAATTATTGTATAACTTTTTTTGAAATGCGTTTTTCTGGATATTTTTGTTGTTGTCTCACTGTTAAAATAAACCTGGTATTAAAATTGTAGACTGATAATTTCTTTGTCAGTGGGCAAACAGGCAAAATCAGCAGGGGATCATACTTTTTTCCCTCACTGTACATCTGTATGCATCCGCCTAAAGGAAAGTAACGGCGTATACCCACCTACAGCCATTCCTTTCTTTGGGTGGCTGTACACAGCACCTATGACTCTTGGGCAGGAAAATATGCCCAAATTTTGTGCTCCAATTTTAACCATAAGAAAACTTTGGCTCTTCCTTGTACAATGTAGATACTTTTCTACCACTATTCTCTGTTAAAGGGCAATCTTTTACCCTGGAGGAATATGGCTGACAATGCCATGCTCCCCCAGGATTTGAATGACACCAATCTATGGAACAGGAAATGTTGGGAAATCTCACCAGCAGGCATATAGCCATTAATTTCTTAGGCTATTTAATACAGGTCTGTATCTATCAGTTTGTCGAGGATAAACTGGGAAATTAAAGAGGTTCTTTACTATGGAAAAAAAAAAAAAAACAACAATCAAAGTAAGCAGCTACAAATACTGTAGCTGCTGGCTTTTAATGACAGAACCCTTACCAGTCCAGGGATTCTGCGCTGTTCTCACCCGGGCCAGTTCTTCACTAGCCTTGGGGTTCCTGATGCTGGCATTCTAGCTGTGGACAGCCAGCTGTGCTGCTTGCGGCTTCACAGCTGGCTGCACACTGTGCATCCACAGGTCATGCTACACACTGTGCATTCACAAGTCATGCTACACACTGTGTATCCACAAGTCATGCTGTGCACTGTAAATCCACAAGCCATGCTGCACACTGTGCATCCACAAGTCATGCTGCGCACTGTGCATCCACAAGCCATGCTGCACACTGTGCATCCACAAGCCATGCTGCGCACTGTACATCCACAAGCCATGCTGCACACTGTGCATCCACAAGCCATGCTGCACACTGTGCATCCACAAGTCATGCTGCGCACTGTACATCCACAAGCCATGCTGCACACTGTGCATCCACAAGTCATGCTGCGCACTGTACATCCACAAGTCATGCTGCACACTGTGCATCCACAAGCCATGCTGCGCACTGTAAATCCACAAGCCATGCTGCACACTGTGCATCCACAAGCCATGCTGCACACTGTGCATCCACAAGCCATGCTGCGCACTGTGCATCCACAAGCCATGCTGCACACTGTGCATCCACAAGTCATGCTGCGCACTGTACATCCACAAGCCATGCTGTGCACTGTAAATCCACAAGCCATGCTGCAGACTGTGCATCCACAAGCCATGCTGCACACTGTGCATCCACAAGTCATGCTGCGCTTTGTCAATTGTCCAGCAGTCTTCTGGGACCTGTGGAATGTCCCAGAAGGCTGCGAGGAGGGAGGGGGATTGGAGAACTAGGCGATCCAAGCTGAAGTGGGAGTGGGTCAAAACCAGGTACCCACTCCCCCCAAAAAAATGACACACAGAGAAGGCGAGGGAAGGGGACTCAAAGCGGAACTTCCCCTTTGGTTGAAGCTCCACTTTAACTTGAGTTTTCATATGAACTTTTTACATTGGAACACAGAATATATGTAACTGATATTTAGTTAACATGGCTCTATGTATCTGTAGATGTGTTATACATACATGCCAACATGCTGGAGAGAAATGCATGATTCTAATATTCTCATGACACACTGGGTTATTTATTGCTATACTAGATTAGGCAGTTACTGACAGTCCTCCCATCCTGCTGAAATATTGTCTGTGATCTCTGAAGTGCCAAATTCATTTCTTATCATTCTGCATGGGGGAAAGGAACACATTCACCTTAAGCTGTTATGGAATGTTCTTCCTTTCTATTCTAGATTAAAAGTTTATCAGCAGATGAAATTCCTCTAATGTTGTCATAAATAACCTTTTTCTTAGCAACATTACAAAACAATTATAGGAAAGCACACTGAATGCCATTTAATAATAGAAAAGTAATAAATTCTACCAATCTGTAGAAGTAAAACAATCGTAAACACTAAGGTGTATACCCAACAGAAACACCACATTTTCAGATCACAGGCCCATGTTTGAAAAAAAAAAAAAAAAAAACAATATTTTTCACTTTCTGCTATATAACATTCCCAATAAAAAAAATGTAAAAATCAAAATTTTTCATCAATTTACGCCAATATGTTTTCTGCCACATATTTTTGGTTAAAATAAATCCAAAAAGGGTATATTGATTGGTTTGCAAAAAGTTATTGTGTCTACAAACTAGGGGGAAGATTTATGTCAATTTTATTAAATTATTATTATTTTTTTTTTACTAGTAATGGCGGCGATCAGCGATTTTTAGTGGGACTGTGACATTGCGGCGGACAGATCGGACACCTAACTGACATTTTTTACAGTTTGGGGGGAACAGTGACAATACTACAGTAATCAGTGCTGAAAATATGCACTGTTACTGTACTAATGACACTGGCAGGGAAAGGGTTAACACCAGGGGCAATCAAAGGGTTAATTGTATGAATAGGGGGTGTTTTCGAACTGTGAAGGGGATGGGCTTATAGAATGAGCACAGGGACCTGTATTCCTAAATACAAACAGTATAAAAAGGTCCTTCTTCAGGAGTGGATGCTATGGGCGGATCTAAAGAGTACATAAAGTATCAATGTCAAGTATACAAATTTATATCATAATGTCTAAGATAGTATATAGACTCATAAAGGACCCTATACTAAGGTTACATACTTACAGGTATAATGAGCCGAAATGAACAAAATGGCACTTAGTCCTGATATATAATCTATTAGACATTATGATATATATTTGTATACTTGACAATGATATTTTATGTACTCTTTAGACCCGCCCATAGCATCCACTCCTGAAGAAGTGAGATATGTCATCACGAAACGCGTTGAGTTTCAAGATGCCTCAGTTTCATCATGCATTGTTTCCTACTATACCTGCAAGCATGTATATGCAAATGTAGTTATGTTTTACTCTTTGATGTGCATGTGGCCACACATGACGATTTGTTCTATTTTTAATAAACTTATTGTTACTATACATCTATTAGCCCCTATGTGTCCACCTCATTTAAAGTTCCAGGGCAGCCTTCTTCTTTTTGTATCTTGTGTTCCTAAATAGGAAGAACACAGGAGCCCTGTGTTGATTGCTGCAAGAACATGTGTCTGCTGCATTTATAATGGCAGACCGCTGTTCTGTCTCCCCGGGGTTGATTGTGGGTGCCCGGCGGCAATCGCGGTCGCCGGCCCCACAGATCAGCTTCCCCCCTCATGATCACTCCTGAGGAGCGATGTATGGGTATGGCGATTCGCCCAGCTGAGCCACCTTGCTGCGGTATATCTGTGGCAGGTGATCGGCAAGAGGTTATGGAGATTCACCCTCTCCATTTGTCCTTTTTATCATTATCATTGAAAATGAAAGTAAAAGAAAGTCCCAAATTTTGGGTTGTCCCCAGAAAATAATAGAGAGGAAATCTTCCAATGGAGACACTAATTCTGGTGACCTGGGGGTCCCTAAAAAATTCCCTGATTTGCAGGGATTTCCTCCCTCTTCCTGTTTGGCTATGGGACAGGAAGTGAAGGGAAGTCTCGGCAATGGGACACAGATAGTGGAAAAAAAATCTGACAGGGGTTATAACCCTCCCTTACTCTATCCGTCACTATGGAGAGCACTATGGTTAGTTAAACCTGCTTTGGCAGTTTACTGCATTTGATGAACATTTGCAAGGTGTGGCTTTTGCTAGGGTACATATTCACCCTATTATGGGTGAATGTTGTTAGCAAGTGCATGCCATATGTGGGCAAAGTTTCACTAGGCCAATCTGTAGATGAATGTTTTGCAAATACACACATGGCCATAAGATTACATATTGCTCAGAGAGCAACGAGGAGTATTTTGTTCCTAAATTGGAACATGTGAGCTTTTTTACCCCAACAACTTTACCTATCTAGATTACAAGAGCAAGTAGGTTTTACACTTTTACCCACTTCGTACTGGCAAGGTATTAAAATAATAGGAAATATTTTTAAGGGTATTAATCTGCTCTAAAGTCATAGGAGAGAAGTTATTATCAGTTACATCTCAGAATATTTACAATATGTTTAAACACATAAAATGCTTTTCTGATGGTTACAAAACTGGATATTTTCAAGAATTTCCTAGTTCAAGACAGTTTTAAATCCAGGGTACTTGATAAGGTATATGGTTAACAATTTAACAATTTCTTATACAAATTCTGAACGATTTTTATTGAGAAAAAGAAATGTGTATAAAAACAGTAAATTTCTTATACAAATTCCACCGTCTCTGATTTGTATTTTGTAAATGTCCTTATGACATAAAAAAAATGATAAAATTCCTTCATGTATTGACCATACCTAGTGAAAGACTCAAGCCCTACTGGAAGTAGTCTCAATATATAACATTACCCATATGAGGTATGCTATTACATACTAGTGATGAGATTAGATTAGGCAGTTTGTTGCTATAACAACCATAGCTACATTACAGACTGCTCTTATCATCCGCAGTCATCAAACAACCAAAAATATGTATGAGAACATTACATCCATATATGTGTAACAAAACCCAGACAAATTTCAGTTTTAGAAATGTTTAACATATACAATGTGGATGATTTACTAAATGAGCCAAGCATGTTCGCTTTGCAAAAGGATTTTCACTTACTTTACAGATTAGTGAATGAGGTTAAAGTGTTACCAAACCTACAACAGGAAAATTAGTCTGTATATGCAGTTAAGCATGCTCACTGGGGAACCTCAGGGGTTAATCCTCTACATTGTGTAAAAAGGCTGTTTGATCCTGTCTTCTCTGATCCTCCCTCTTTTCCTGTCCCCAATCCATCTCATGATAGAACAGAGCCTTGGTGGTACTCTGAACATGCTCAGTTTGGTGTGTATTGCTAGAGGGCTTTTTTTTTGGAAGGGTGCATGTGATCACCACAGGGCCAATCAGCACTGTCCAGACAGAGGGTCAGGGTTCCTGCAGTCTCATAGGACAGTCAGAGGAGAATGAAGACTCCTCCTTTAAGATTTAACCAGTGCTTGGCCGGACACTGATAGAAGTTACAAGACTGCTATATACTGCTGATAAGAAAAAGTATGTAGCAGTTTATATTTACTATAAATAATAAATAATTGCATTTCCGTGTTCTGTGTACTGCAGGAGACCAGTATAGTGAATGCAGGGTGCTGGGTTCAGTAACACTTTACGCTGTGCTAACTTCTATCTTTCAATCATGCGCATGCATAAATCCTATTTTTTTTTTTTTTTAATTTTCCTTGCACATTATTGGGTTTTCTTTGCAAAGTGAATTTTCATCACATTCATTAAAGAGGAGATCTGGTCATTTCTATGTTTGTTAAAAGTCAGCAGCTACAAAAAGTATAGCTGCTGACTTTTAATAAACAGTTACTCACTTATCCCAATCCAGCATATGGTCACCAGAGCCGTCACTACTCTCCCCCCCCTAACAAAAAGACATGGCAGAAGTGGCAGGAGAGAGGAGAGGAGTACTTAAAGCGGACCTTCCCCTTTTGGGTGGTGCTCCAATTTAACCACTTCTGGACTGGAAGACTTTCCCCCTTAATGATCAGGCCATTTTTTGCGATTCGGCACTGCGTTACTTTAACGGACAATTGCGTGGTTGTGCAACGCTGTACCTAAATAAAATTGATGTCCTTTTTCTCCCCACAAATAGAGCTTTCTTTTGGTTGTATTTGATCACCTCTGCAATTTCTATTTTTTGCGCTATAAATAAAAAAGTGCAACAATTCTGATAAAAAAAAAAACAATATTTTTCACTTTCTGCTATATAACATTCCCCAAAAAAAAAAAAATGTAAAAATCAAATCACATTTTTCATCATTTTAGGCCAATTTGTATTCTGCTACATATTTTTTGATAAAAAAAAAATCCCAATAAGCGTATTTTGATTGGTTTGCGCACAAGTTATCGCATCTACAAACTAGCGGAAAGATTTATGTAATTTTTATTTATTTATTTATTTTTTTACTAGTAATGGCGGTGACCAGCAGTTTTTAGCAGGACTGCGACAATGCGGCGGACAGATCGGACCCCTAATTGACATTTTTTACACTTTTGGGGGGACCAGTGACATTACTACAGTAATCAGTGCTAAAAATATATACGCTGTTACTGTAATAATGACACTTGCAGGGAAGGGGTTAACTCAGGGGCAATCAAAGGGTTAAGTGTGAGCCTAAGGTGTGTGGGGGGGGGCTTGTGAAATCAATACAGAGACCTGTGTTCCTAAATAGAAAGAACACAGGAGCTCTGTGTTGATTGCTGACTGAACGGCGGTCTGCTGTGTTTATAATGGCAGACCGACGTTCTGTCTCCCTGGGGAGTGATCACGGGTGCCCAGCAGCAATTGCGGCTGTCGGCCCCGTGGACTGTGGGCATGCACGCGGCGAGTGGGCATGCACGCGGGGCCCCCAGGATCGCTCCCGCGGAATGCCGTACAGGTACAGAAATTCACAGGAACCTGCCTGTAACTGCGGTGGCTGGTGGGCGAGTGTTTAAGCCAAGGAAAAGTCCCTTGCAAGGTTACTTTGGTAAATCAACCCAACAGACTGCCGTCATCTGATGCAGCCGAATGGGTGAAGACGGTGAATTTTCTAATTTTGCTCCCCTTGTTAATAGCAGAACCAACTAGAACTGTGTCCATTCCAAAAGAATTTTTCATTTTCAGTTAGATCCTTTTGAATAAACATTCTATTTCATTTATCAGCTTAATTGTCTGTCTTTAATTAAAACAAGCAAGTCCTTCTCCTTTGAAGACCAGGTTTTCCCTTGTAAAGTCAATCGTTGCAGAATTCTATTTGGGAACGAATGTAAAACTGACATTCTTAGGATAAAACTGTTTTTCATTAGATGTTTCCCATAAACGGATGGTATTATTTCTATAGTGAGTTTTGTTCTGGCCATTGCTTTGCCTCTTGATTCCAAGTAAGAACAGATCCCAGTACATTTGCCTGCAGCTGCCTAACAGTTGTTTGGGAAAAGTCTGCTCATACAACTGAAGCTCTGCAGAAAATTGGAAGAAGTAGGTGTAAGTGATTCAAAATAGCAAATGAGTCATCTTCAAGGAAAACTATAGCTAAGACACATGCTGACATATGTGAAAGAGCTACTTGTTTCACTTACATATGAACACGGACTAATCTATAGAAATCACACCCGAGTGAATTATGTTTCATATGGCAGGCAATGATTTGTAGCCATGTCCTTTCTGATTTTGGAGCTTAAGAAGTTCTATTCTGTATGCTTGCAGCCTGGTTATAGGAATTTCCAGATCATACTGAAAGAATGTCCCATGCTGCAAAGTGGAAGACATCATTCTCCGGGAAAGGTATTCTGTACTTGTCGCCTGAGAATGAGGAGAGGGCCTTTATCTTATGATTGTGTGGGTTTGGGTAAGTCTTTGTAAAGGACTCAGCGTATCCTATGCAATTAGTGTTCCTTTACTCAAATGGTGCAGAGAAGCGCTAGAGAAATGTGGTAATAAAAGTGATAATACACCGAAAAGCACACATTTATTAAATTGCAGCTTACCCGTACTCAGTGGCGTAGCGTGGGGGGTGCTGGGGGGGCCAGCCGCACCGGGCGCAAAATTTGGGGGGGCGCAGTGTCATGCTGCCATTTAGGAGTCTGCTCAGCCATCCTTAGTGTAGGAATCAGGTAGGTCTCTGTAGTGGTCAGTGTAATTGTCAGGTAGGTTTGTGTAGTGGTCAGGTAGGTCAGTGTAAGAATCAGGTAGGTCTGTGTAGTGGTCAGGTAGGTCTGTGTAGTGGTCAGGTAGGTCAGTGTAGGTGTCAGTATAGAAATTTGGTAGGTCAGTGTAGTGATCAGGTTGGTTAGTGCAGGAATAAGGTAAGTCAGTGTAGGTGTCCGTGTAGTGGTCAGGTAGGTTTGTGTAGTGGTCAGATAGGTCTGTGTAGTGCTCAGGTAGGTCTGTGTAGTGGTCAGGTAGGTCAGTGTAGGTGTCAGTATAGAAATTTGGTAGGTCAGTGTAGTGATCAGGTTGGTTAGTGCAGGAATAAGGTAAGTCAGTGTAGGTGTCCGTGTAGTGGTCAGGTAGGTTTGTGTAGTGGTCAGGTAGGTCAGTGTAAGAATCAGGTAGGTCTGTGTAGTGCTCAGGTAGGTCTGTGTAGTGGTCAGGTAGGTCAGTGTAGGTGTCAGTATAGAAATTTGGTAGGTCAGTGTAGTGATCAGGTTGGTTAGTGCAGGAATAAGGTAAGTCAGTGTAGGTGTCTGTGTAGTGGTCAGGTAGGTTTGTGTAGTGGTCAGGTAGGTCTGTGTAGGTGTCAGTATAGTAATCAGGTAGGTCAGTGTAGGAATAAGGTAGGTCTGTTTAGTGATCAGCTAGGTCAGTGTAGGTGTCAGTGTAGTGGTCTAGTAGGGGGCGCAAATTACTTACCTTGCCCCGGGCGCTGACAACCCACGCTACGCCACTGCCCGTACTTATATGTGATAGCTGCATTCGTTTTCTTTTTTAGGCTTTCTTTCTTTTATTTTCACCTGCTGATTTGGCCAATAAGTCTTTTGTTTTTCAACAGAGCAAGCTGTCATACAAATGTAGCAGTTAGAGCAGGGATCCTCAAACTACGTCCCTCCAGCTGTTGCAGAACTACAGATCCCATGAGCCATTGTAAAATTCTGGCACTCTCAGACATGACTAGGCATGATGGGAATTGTAGTTCCTGAACAACTGGAGGGCCATAGTTTGAAGACTCCTGAGGGTTGAGACAAACCATTTACCACTGAAAGGGTGCTTACAATGATCAGCTTCTGATCATTTTCCTAACCACTTAAGCCCCGGAGGATTTTCCTGCTCAAAGACCAGGGCCTATTTTGCAATTCGGCACTGCGTGACTTTAACGGACAATTGCGCGGTCGTGCGACGCTGTACCCAAATGAAATTGCCGTCCTTTTTTCCCACAAACAGAGCTTTCTTTTGGGGGTATTTAATCACCTGTGCCATTTTTATTTTTTGCGCTATAAACAATGTAAAGTAGTGAGTGTACAGCCTGTATAACAGTGTAAATTTGCTGTCCCCTCAAAATAACTCAACACACAGCCATTAATGTCTAAACTGCTGGCAACAAAAGTGAGTACACCCCTAAGTGGAAATGTCCAAATTGGGCCCAAAGTGTCAATATTTTGTGTGGCCACCATTATTTTCCAGCACTGCCTTAACCCTCTTGAGCATGGAGTTCACCAGAGCTTCACATGTTGCCACTGGAGTCCTCTTCCACTCCTCAATGATGACATCACGGAGCTGGTGGATGTTAGAGACCTTGTGCTTCTTCACCTTCCCTTTGAGGATGCCCCACAGATGCTCAATAGGGTTTAGGTCTGGAGACATGCTTGGCCAGTCCATCCCCTTTACCCTCAGCTTCTTTAGCAAGGCAGTAGTCGTCTTGGAGCTGTGTTTGGGGTCATTATCATGTTGCATTACTGCCCTGCGGCCCAGTCTCCGAAGGGAGGGGATCATGCTCTGCTTCAGTATGTCACAGTACATGCTGGAATTCATGGTTCCCTCAATGAATTGTAGCTCCCCAGTGCCGGCAGCACTCATGCAGCCCCAGACCATGACACTCCCACCACCATGCTTGACTGTAGGCAAGTCACACTTGTCTTTGTACTTCTCACCTGGTTGCCACCAGATATGCTTGACACCATCTGAACCAAATATGAGTATCTTGGTCTCATCAGACCACAGGACATGGTTCCAGTAATTAATCTTCCTAGTCTGTTTGTCTTCAGCAAACTGGTTGCAGGCTTTCTTGTGCATCATCTTTAGAAGAGTCTTCCTTCTTGGACAACAGCCATGCAGACAAATTGTATGCAGTAAGCGGCGTATGGTCTGAGCATTGACAGGCTGACCTCCCACCACTTCAACTTCTGTAGCAATACTGGCAGCACTCATTCGTCTATTTCCCAAAGACAACCTTTGGATATGACGCTGAGCGCGTGCACTTAACTTCTTTGGTCAACCATGGCGGGGCCTGTTCTGAGTGGAACCTGTCCTGTTAAACTGCTCTATAGTCTTGGCCACCATACTGCAGTTCAGTTTCAGGGTCTTGCCAATCTTCTTATAGACTAAGCCATCTTTATGTAGAGCAACAATTCTTTTTTTCAGATCCTCAGAGAGTTCTTTACCATGAGGTGCCATGTTGAACTTCCAGTGACCAGTATGAGCGAGTGAGAGCGATAACACCAAATTTAACAAACCTGCTCCCCATTCACTCCTGAGACCTTGTAATACTAATGGGTCACATGACACTGGGGAGGGAAAATGGCTAATTGGGCCACAACTTGGACAGTTTCAGTTAGGGGTGTACTCACTTTTGTTGCCAGCGGTTTAGACATTAATGGCTGTGTGTTGAGTTATTTTGAGGGGACAGCAAATTTACACTGTTATACAAGCTGTACATTCACTACTTTACATTGTAGCAAAGTGTCATTTCTTCAGTGTTGTCACATGAAAAGATATAATAAAATGTTTACAAAAATGTGAGGGGTGTACTCACTTTTATATATATATTTATCTATATACATATATATATATATATATATATATATATATATATATATATATATATATATGTGTATATATATAGATAAATATTTATCTATCTATAGATATCTATCTATATCTATCTATCTATCTATCTATCTATCTATCTATCTATCTATCTATCTATCTATCTATCTATCTATCTATCTATCTATATCTATCTATCTATCTATCTATCTATCTATCTATCTATCTATCTATCTATCTATCTATCTATCTATCTATCTATCTATCTATCTATCTATCTATCTATCTATCTATCTATCTTTCTCTATCTATCTATATCTATCTATCTATCTATCTATCTATCTATCTATCTATCTATCTATCTATCTATCTATCTATCTATCTATCTATCTATCTATCTATCTATCTATCTATCTATCTATCTATCTATCTATCTATCTATCTATCTATCTATCTATCTATCTATCTATCTATATATATATATATATATGTGTATCAAATAGGTCACTGTTAAAAGTACATTGTATTAATGATTAACATTAGTTAAAAGATTTTCCAAAAACACCTTAGTACAGTAATCATCCCCAATTCTTTTGCCTACCACCCAGGAGAAAGTCAGGAGAGGAATTCACCCATTTTATGTACGTAGATCTCATTCATATACACTGAAGTATTGGTCCTCATCAGATTTATAAAGGACCGTTAGTCAGAGTCACTGAGGACCAGTGGGACAGTAGTTTGGAAAAATGAGAAATCCAAATACTGTTACCCAGAAAAGAAGAGCTAAATTCTCTCACTGCAAAATTAAAAAACAAAAACATTAATTATTCCTTCCTAAATAATAATTCCCTCTTCGGGGCTTAGTTACACTGACAGTTGTGAGAACAGAGATGTGCTGTCACTGCTAGAACAGCGATAATTATTGCCCACCAAATTGTGTATAAATATAACAATTCTTATTATTTTGCCAACGTTTATAGGAAAGCATGCCAACTATACATAAAATATGAACATTAAAATAGGAGAAAATAAGTCTCTTTTTGCTTAGTTTGCATGCTTGCTCAGGCTGCTCCAGTGACTTTTAGCTGGTAATTTGGGAGATGTGGAATTTAACTACAGAGTGGGAAGCTGACAATACAGAATCTAGGATCCATTGTCCCAGGCACAGGCCTGTTTACTTATTTAGCAAATATTTTTACCCAATGTCACACTTGTGCAGCAGCTCGTTTGGAAAGAATGTGTCTAATGAGGAGGACAAACTTTTCTGCAGTTAATGTTTGCCTGTGAAATTTGTTCTACTTCAAGCACGGCCGGCATCATGGTGTAATAGTTGTTAATAACCCGAGAGGAGACCAGTGCTTGCTACCTAGAACTTCTTGTAACCATACAGATGTGTCCACCTTCTTCCATGGAAAGTTTTCATCACTCGGTTACATGTCAGATTCCATGGACAAAATCAATAGTTTAACTTTCACAGTAGATTCATATATATTCACTTTCCAAAGACTTGTGACAGTTGCTTTAAATGGTATGCATTAGCCTTTTAACCGCTATACAGGAAAAACAGCTATTTACAGCAATGTTTCTCAACCTTTTTTCAGTCAAGGCATCCTTTAAAACTATGGACAATCTCAAGGCACCCTCCAAAATCATGGACAGTCTTGAGGAAACCAATTCTAAAATATTCGAATAGTTTTACATAAAGCAGCAGCAAAAATACACGTAGGACACCAAACGTTAAAGAGTAAGGAAACCCTCATAAAATAAATTAGAAACAAAAAAACCTGTAAAGACAAAGGCATAATGAGCTAGTATGCATCGCATACTAGCTCATTATGAAATACTTACCTTAACCACTTTACCACCGGCGGATTTTGCTGTCTTACGTCTAGGCCACTTTTTGCGATTCGGCGCTGTGCGACTTTAACTTACAATTGCGCGGTCATGCAACGCCATACCCAAACAAAATTTACGTCCTTTTTTTCCCACAAACAGAGCTTTCTTTTGGTGGTATTTGATCACCTGTGCGATTTTCATTTTTTGCGACATTAATAAAAAAATGCGACAATTTTGAAAAAAATAACAATATTTTTCTACTTTGACAGTTAAAAAATATCCAATATATTCAATTTTTGTCATATATTTAGGCCAAAATGTATTTAGCTACATGTCTTTGACAAAAAAATTCTCAATGAGCGTATTTTTAACCGCTTTATGACCGGAAGGTTTTACCCCATTCCTGACCAGGCCATATTTTGCGATTCGGCACTGCGTTATTTTAACGGACAATTGCGCGGTCGTGCAATGCTGTACCCAAATTAATGTTCTTTTTTCCCCACAAATAGAGCTTTCTTTTGGTGGTATTTGGTCACCTGTGCGATTTTTACTTTTTGCGCTATAAACAAAAAAAGAGAGACAATTTTGAAAAAATAACAATATTTTTCAAATTTTTTATATATGAAATTCCCCCCCAAAAAAATGTAAAAATCAAAATTTTTTATCATTTTAGGCCAATTTGTTTTCTGCTACTTATGTTTGGTAAAAAAAAAATCGCAATAAGCGTATTTTGATTGGTTTGCGCAAAAGTTATTGCGTTTACTAACTAAGGGAAATATTTCTGTCGTTTTTTTTTAACGAGTAATGGCGGCAATCTGCAATTTTTTTTGCGGGACTGGACATTGCGGCGGACAGATTGGACCCTTGACTGACATTTTTGACACTTTTGGGGGTACCAGTGACATTACTACAGTAATCAGTGCTATAAATATGCACTGTTACTGTAAAAATGACACTGGCAGGGAAGGGGTTAATATTTATTGGAGAGGGAGGGGTTAATGTATGCCTGGTGCTTACTACCGTGTGTGGGAGGAGGTGACTGAGTGACACAGGGACAGATCGCAGGTTTAGCTATGCTGAACCCTGCAATCTGACCCTGCCTGTCACCTAGGAGATCCGCCCGCTTTGTTTACACAAGCGGGCGGATCTCCACACTCGATCCCCGACGATCGTGGGAAGAGCGGCGGTGATCACCGCCTCTCCTCCCCTGGCCCGACTCCCGCTGTGACTGAATAGCGGGAGAGAGGGGGATGTCTGGTGATGTAGGTCGATAACGAACCACTTTGCCGCAGTACAGTCAACGTGACTGGTCGGCAAGTGGTTAAAACAAAGCCCTCGCAGTGCCGCCGGCTCAGTGACAGGATGGCCGACACGTGCAGCCGTTCTGCTTCCTTGTTCGCTTCCTCCGGCCATCTGATTAGCCGGAGGCGCGATTACATCACTCCCAGGCATCTGCCTGATGACGCTAGTATAAGCGAAATGCGTTGTGGTCCCTGCTAAACCCGGAAGTCTAGAGTAAGAGCAACGCCACCTCCACACTGCATTGGAACGCACGCCCGGACCGCTGCCACGCTACAAGGGAAACAAGGAAAGCAGATCGGTGAGCATTAGGAGACTGCAGATCCTGCGCCCCCGATCCTATTACTAACCAATGTGCATTGTCCTGTGCCAGGTGGGCACAACAATATGTAAGCAGCCAATTTTTATGATTTATTTAATTGCACAATAAATACAGTATTACACTATTTTTTGGCTTCACATTTGTCTCCCTGCATATGGGCATAATACTTATCCACAAGAGATAATACATGGAGGAGTGAGGAGAAGGAGGATTCTATTTTCCTATCATCTTTAAAACATTTTTTGGAAACCATACAAATAAATAATGTGGAATGAAGGAGTCCTAATGGTCTGATCCATCCAAATAATAGGATCACAGGCGTTTGAGGTCTGTGTGACCTATTAATATCTGGTAAGAGGCATTGATTATCACCCTTACTCACTGGAGCACCTGATCTATAGGAAATTAACTCCTACACCATTTGCATGAACTTTTTGGATCACAGTTTACTATTGAAGCACTATTATATTTTATTTTGCCAACTTATTTATTCACAGAGCATTGTTTTTATTTTTATATTTATTGTATTGGGACTTTTGAAGATACAATAAGTGTATCACAATTGTCAAGCAGCTAGAGAAATTTTATTTATATTTTATAATTATAATTATGTTTATTGCACTGTTTTCAGCCCCGGTTCACACTTATGCGATGCGGGAAGGCTGCGAATCCGCAGCCTGTTCCCGCATCGCAAACGCACCCCCGGCAGTTCACACTGCCATATGCGATTCGCTGGGGGTGTCAATGAAATCTTAGAGCCGGTTCACATTTGTGCGGCTGCGGCGATCACATGTAATGTCGGAGCGCACTACTCCTTCATTACATGCGATCGGCTGTGCGGTGCGAGTTTAGCCATACACTTTGTATGGCTAAATTCGCACCGCACCCGCAGCAAACACGCACAGGACCCTTTTTGGCAGCCGCATCAGGATCGGATCGCACAGCGGTTCACACTTGTGCGATCCGATCCTGTGCGAACTGCAAGATCGCACTGCGATATGCGATCAAACTGGGGGTGTCGTTAGGATTACATTGACACCCCCTGCGTATCGCATATGGCAGTGTGAACTGCCGGGGGTGCGTTTGCGATGCGGGAGCAGGCTGCGGATTCGCAGCCTTCCCGCATCGCATAAGTTTGAACCGGGGCTTAACGACACCCCCAGTTTGATTGCATATCGCAGTGCGATCTTGCAGTTCGCACAGGATCGGATCGCACAAGTGTGAACCGCTGTGCGATCCGATCCTGATGCGGCTGCCAAAAAGAGTCCTGTGTGTGTTTGCTGCGGGTGCGGTGCGAATTTAGCCATACAAAGTGTATGGCTAAACTCGCACCGCACAGCCGATCGCATGTAATGAAGGAGCAGTGCGCTCCGACATTACATGCGAACGCCGCAGCCGCACAAATGTGAACCGGCTCTCAAGGAGCTATATTCATCATTCTATTGATTGCACTGTATAGTATTGAGACAAATACACGTTTTCTACTAGCACTTCACTTTATAGCAAATATTCATAGTGATTTTGCACACAAGAGCTAGCACTTTATTTTGAACATTTACAGCATTATTTTCACATTAGAACCCGCACTTTATTATCTATTGCAAATATTACCCAACCTAGTAAGAATATCTATTTATACCAGCGCCATTTTATCTATTTTAGTCATTGTAATTATACAATTAAAGGGGCAGCAGGTAAATGACAGATTTTAACCAGGCGCCTTCACACCAATAACCTATTCTGTCTAACCTGTGTAAGGAAGATCTGTATAAATATGGAGGAGGGAGCGCTCAACAATGGCTGCCAATACCTGAGAGTGGTGATGTCACTCATAGGCCTACTATGGCCCATGTCGGTGCCACCTTTGGCTAACACAGAGGATCCAGATCACGTTACTGGACCAGAGTGACCTGAAAATAGGTACGCATACAGATATTTCTTAAAAACATTAGTTAGCATATGTGTTAGGAGAGGGCATTTTAAGATGAATTACTTTATCCTAGAATTCTACCTAGCCTTTTCAATTACTTGACCTCTGGAAGATTTACCCCCTTCATGACCAGGCCATCTTTTTGTGAAACGGCACTGCGTTACTTTAACTGACAATTGTGCTGTACCCAAATAAAGTGCATGTCCTTTTTTTCCCACAAATAGAGCTTTCTTTTGGTGGTATTTGATCACCTTTGCGCTTTTTATTTTTTGCGCTATAAACAAAAAAAGTCGATAATTTTGAAGAAAAAATATACAATATACCCCCTATCCAATGAAAAATGAAAATAACATTTCTTCATAAATGTAGGCCAATGGTATTTTGCTACATATTTTCTTTTAAAAATTCCAAAAAGGCATATATTGATTGGTTTATGCAAAAGTTATAACGTCTATAAACTATGGGATATTCTTTTTTTTTGGTAGTAATGGCAGCGATGAACGACTTATAGCAGGACCGGGTTATTGCAGCGGACACTAATTGAAACTTTTTGGGGACCAGTGACAGTGATCAGTGCTAAAAATATGCACTGTCACTGTACTAATGACACTGGCTGGGAAGGGATTAGCATTAGGGGTGATCAAAGGGTTAATTGTGTGCCTAGCCAATGTTTTAGTACACTGTGGGAGGTGCTTTAACTAGGGGAAGAGATGGAGTTTATCCCCACAAATTTAATCGGCGATCTGCCTAAAGATCAGTGGGTGCGAGTCGGCGGTACCCACCAATTGGCTCCATCTGTGTATAATTACAGTGGGAGTGAGCCACCGGTGGCGCGCATGCACGCCCCCCTACCCAGGTATGTTGGGTCATGTAAATATATACAATCCTGCGCAGAGGTGCCATAGTAAAACTGCTATAATAGGACTGACCTTAAGTGGTTAACCACTTGCTGACCACCAGCAGTATATATACTGCGGCAAGTTGGCTCTGTCCCACGAAACAACGTAACTGTACGTCATTTCGCAGGACCGCTACTGGGGACACGCACGCGCCCATTAGCTACAGAGGGAGCCAATCAGCGAGTCCGGCAGAAATTGCCACCAGGCACACGCGATCGCTCCCCGTGGAGACAGAACGACGGTCTGCCATTATAAACATGGCAGACTGCTGTTCTGTCAGTAATAAACACAGGGATCCTCTGTGTTCATTCAGCAAGCCCTTCCCCCACACAGTTAGAAAGCACCTCCTAGGGACACATTTAACCCTTTGATCACCCCTTCCCTGCAAGTATCATTATTACAGTAACAGTGGATATTTATAGCACTGATTACTGTAGTAATGTCACTGGTTCCCCCAAAAGTGTCAAAAATGTCAGTCAAGGGTCCGATCTGTCTACCGCAATGTCGCAGACCCGCTAAAAAATCGCTGATTGCCACCATTACTATTAAAAATAAATAAATAAATAAAAATGACGTAAATCTTTCCCCTAGTTTGTAGACTCGATAACTTTTGTGAAAACCAATCAATATAAACTTATTGGGATTTTTTTTTTTTTACCGAAAATATGTAGCAGAATACATATTGGCCTTAAATGATAGAAACATTTGATTTGTAAATATTTTTTATTGGGAATGTTTTATAGCATAGCAGAAAGTAAAAAAAAATGTTATTTTTTTTTTCCCAGAATTGTCACTGTTTTTTTATAGCGCAAAAAAAATAAATATTGCGGAGGTGATCAAATACCACCAAAAGAAAGCTCTATTTGTGGGGAAAAAAAGACATCAATTTTATTGGGGTACAGCGTCACACGACCGCACAATTGCCGGTAAAGTAACGCAGTGCTGTATCACAAAAAATGGCCTGGTCATTAAGGGGGTAAATCTTCCGATCCAGAAGTAGTTAAAGTGCAAATACAGTGCATTAAATCAGGGCTGACTGGCTTTAGTGCCCATAGAGAACATGTGATCAATATTTAAAAATGGAATCTCTTTATTCTGTTAATAGAACTTTAACTAATAGAATATTAATAATTAATAGAACTATAATAATAATAATATAATATTAATAGTTAATAGAACTTTATGTATTACACACATGTTCTGCAAACAATATAGAAGACAAATGGCCCCATTAAAGTCTTATCATTCGTACATTGATATAGGACGAGAACAACAATTCTTAGCCTTGGGGGGGGGGGGGGAAATAGATTGAATGATTATTGACTTATTATTACATATACCGTACATATTATTCACATAAACTGTTCAAAATGTTCAGTGAAATGTGTGAGAAATGTGATTAAAGGGTTGTTTTTTATTTTTTGTGGCAAGGCCGCTCCGAGCGAATACACTCTAAATGAGTAACGAGCAACCCACAAACTCATTCCTTTCCGACCAACACATTTCCTAGGATGTGTAATGGAAAATAAGTAGTAGTAGAGAGCAGACCAATGGAACGGGAAAAGGAGAATATGGCTGTCATATAGTCATAAACTAGTTTGACAATATAAAGGCCACCCCAAGCCAAAGGCATTTTATTTATTCAGGATAGAGAGGGGAAAGGGTAAAATCCTGGTTAGGTTTGTATAGGGGGGGGTGAAATCTCTCTAACACAGATATAGACAGCAATAGAGTAGATAAAAGTAATAAACACTGTCAGATTTTTATTCCTGTCTCTGGTCCAGCCAGGAAGATTTTCCCTCTGTGTCAGTCATAGTGATATGATGAGTGTCAGGGTGTGGCAGGTTGTCACATGGACAGGAAGTGAAATGAAAACTCCACAATGGGGATACAGAAAAAATACGAAAACTCAACAGAGGTTCTAACCCTTCCATAAGATATCCAAAACTAAAACACACACACATGCTACAGTACATTTTATTATAGCACACATGTATTAGTTATTATAGCATTGCTTAACTAGGTAAATTATTATTTTGTTTACTTTTCATAGTTTTACAGGCTTGCCCACTGTATTCTCATGAGTATTGGGATGCATTTCTTTACACTCACATGAACTTTAATGGCATCCCAGTCTTAGTCTATAGCAGGGGTCTTCGAACTATGGCCCTCCATTTTTTCAGGAACTACAATTCCCATCATGCCTAGTCATGTCTTTGAATGTCAGACTTTTACAATGCCTCATGGCAGGGGCGTAACTACAGGGGTTGCAGGGGTTGCAATCGCAACCGGGCCCCATGCTCAAGGGGGCCCATGTGGCTCCCATGTAGACCTGAATAGGAGGGGCGACAGGGGCAGCATGTAGAGAAATCACTGTCCTCCTTTTTCCTTCTGTAGCTGCAGGAGGAAAATGGAGGAGATTGGTTCCTCTGTACGCTGCCCCCCACCACTTCTCCTATCCAGTATACTTGTGTTCTGCTGTCTCTGGGCCCCTGTGTGCTTCCCTGGTCCCCCCCCCTTCTCTGCTGCCCCCCCCCCCCCTTCAGAATGCTCCCTTCCCTCTCCTGCCAGCTGCTGCAGGGGATGTGTCACAATAGAGAACCAGGAAGGGGTCGGTAAATATGTAATTTAACAGCTCCTTCCTTTTCTGAATGGACAGAGTCATAGTCAGTGACATTGTAAAAAAATTAAATAAAATGATAAAAATAAAAATACAAATAATTAAAATACCAAAGAAAAAAACTACTGACACTAGTGGGTGAACTTCCAGGATCGCAAAGGTCACACTTGCGACAGGACCCTGGCATTCCACCACCGTGGGGAGGCCCCAAGATGGCAGGAAGGGGGCCCACTGCAGAACTTGTGAAAGGGTCCCGCTGCGGGACTGTAATAACCGGGACCGTAAAAAAGGGCCCCGCAACTAGAGTAAAGGGCCCCAGGGCGCCAGGGGTCCAGGGGGGTCCAGGGGGCCCTTCCTGGTTTCTTGCACGGGGCCCTGAAGGTTCTAGTTACGCCTCTGCCTCATGGGATGTGTAGCTCTGCAACAGCTGGAGGGCCGTAGTTTGAGGATTCCTCATCTATAGGGTTCAATATTAAGTTGACCGTGCCCCTTTGCAGCTATAACAGCTTCAACTCTTCTGGGAAGGTTGTCCACAAGGTTTAGAAGTGTGTCTATGGGAAGATTTGACCATTCTTCCAGAAGCGCATTTGTGAGGTCAGGCACTGATGTTGGACAGAAGGCCTGGCTCGCAGTCTCCGCTCGAATTCATCCCAAAGGTGTTCTATCGGGTTGAGGTCAGGACTCTGTGTAGGCCAGTCAAATTCCTCCACCCCAAACTCGCTCATCCATGTCTTTATGGACCTTTCTGTGTGTACTGGTCCAAATTATTTGGTGGACAGGGGATTATGGTGTGGGGCTGTTTTTCAGGGGTTGGGCTTGGCCCCTTAGTTCCAGTGAAGGGAACTCTTAAGGTGCCAGCATACCAAGACAATTTGGACAACTTCATGCTCCCAACTTTGTGGGAACAGTTTGGGGATAGCCCTTCCTGTTCTAACATGACTCCGCACCAGTGCACACACAAGGTCCATAAAGACATGAATGATTGAGTATGGGGTGGAGGAACTTGACTTGCCTACACAGAGTCCTGACCACAACTCGATAGAACCCCTTTGGGGTGAATTTGAGTGGAGACTGCGAGCAGTGCCTGACCTCACGAATGCGCTTCTGGAAGAATGGTCAAACACTCCCATATACACCCTCCTAAACCTTGTGAACAGCCTTCCCAGAAGAGTTGAAGCTGTTATAGCTGCAAAGGTTGGGCCAAATCAATATTAAACCCTAATGACCAAGACTGGGATGCCATTAAAGCTCATGTACGTGTAAAGGCAGGCATCTAACATAGTATATTTGATATGGTATTTTTATAACAATTTGCAGAATTGCCACTAGGGGGAACTCTCAACCTCCAAGTGCAATAACTCCAACTGCAATATTTTTGTAATACACACAGTACAGGAAACAGCTTTCAGTAAATGATCTCAATATGTGATATATATATATATATATATATATATATATATATATATATATATATATATATGCGTACATGGGGCCAGTCAATCTCTTTTTTTTTTTTTAATGTTAAAGTTACAAAAAACCTTTTTAGGCATTGGATAGTGTAGCGGGAGGTTCAACCCACTGTCGGTTTCATTTTTGGTTGTCTGGGTTCTGTTGTGGAGTTTTTCTTTCACTTCCTGTCCCTGAGACGCAGCAGGAAGTGAGAGGAATTCTCTACAAAACAAGGGGATTCCCCATTTAGATGGTTGTCACTGGAACTGGTATCCCCACAGGAAAATTTAGCTTTCCCTTTTGCTCTAATGACAACTCACAGATTTCAATTTCTCTTCTGCCGCTGTGACAATGGTCAACCAAACTGGGGACAAAGGCAGCAAAAACAGCTTGTAACCCTTCCCTGCTCTATCCAACCCTACAAATGTATTGTCTTTACACACACACACTTTAAAATAAAATAAAATAATACAAAGATTATGTATAGTAAATAATGACTAGTGACTATTGAACAGTTAACATATTGGCTACCATATTGCAAATGAAAAGAAGAACATATTGGGAAAACTTGCTTAGGAGCATTACACAAGACGAGTGTTAAAATCCTGAGAATGGGAGCTTGGTATTGAGAATGCCAAAAGATCTCATAATGTATAATTATAGTTATGGCAGCAAGAATATAAAGATAATTAGGACCACATTGCTGTTGGTTTACAAAGTTAGATATATATTATATAATGGGAAACAAATACTGTACCACATTCAGGCCAGCTCTCCATCATGAGGTATTTATGTATTTTAGCTGAAGTTAAAGCTTGTTTGGCTGTACTTCTCCTTTGGATCACAGGAGTGTAGTTCATTCTTCACTCCTGTGACCCATTTTCAGCAGAGAGTGGGTTGAAGTCCGCTCTCTGCTGACGTCACCGAAGTCAGTTCAGGCACCACGTCATCATAGCCATGGAGTCGGGATCTGCCAGGTACCTGGACTGACACCTGGCTCAGCCTCCCAGGGGCCACTTCCCGCCCATCCACCACCCAGTGCTCCAATGAGCAAAGAGGAGGCAGAGCAGAGAGCGGTGACTGACAGTCAGCAGCTCTCTCCTCGGGGAGCTGTCAGAACCAAGCGATCAAACACCACTGATCGCTCGGTTCTCAGTGTAGAGGTGCAGAGGGACAGATACCGCATCTTACAGATGCTGCATCCACCTAGGTAAGTATAACTCTAAAAAAAAAAGAATCCTATACATCCCTTTTAATGATAAGTATTGGGTATTTTTTTGTTGATTAAAGGCTGAGGATTCCAATTGTTATTATATATGTCGATATAAGTGACTACTCCTTTACGCTGGGTTCACTATTGCGAATTGGATGTGCATCCAATTCGCATGTCAGGAGATTGTGACCGGCTCTCTATGGAGTCGGTTCACATATCTATGGAGCAGCTCTGGAGCAAAGTCCACAGGAGTCCTGTGCATCTTCTGGTCTGTTTCAGGTCTGAATTCAGCCAAAAATTTGGACTTAAATCCTACCTGAAACAGTTATTTAAAACTTTTTAAAATAAATTGTCCAGCATTAAAAAAAAAATAAATAAATAAAATGTTGCTCAACTCACTTCCTTCCCAGAGATGCCACTGCAGACCATTCAACAATTAAGTGACAGTTCTTAAAAAAGTGGAACTTTAGTCAGTGTTTGTTACCCCAACATTTAATATTCCTGATATGTGCCTGCTGTATCATGTACTTGTATGACAACATATCCTGTTCTCTTTGTATTGCTTCCTTTGTGTGAAATCCCTGGTGTTCCCGCCAGTCCCTCTGCTTTCCTATTAAAAACTGACCACACTAAGTAGGAAAGCACAATGTGGTCAGTTTTCTAGCTGTGCTGGGAACTCAGCCTGCTGTCCTACAATGATCAGACTTGTTCTGACAGGCCTCCCCTGCACAGCCATTCACTGGGAAGCTCAGTTTCTACTCCTCCCCCGTTCTTTTATGCAGCTGAGAACAGAGGGGACAGAGGGAATGTGATCACTTATAAAAAAGGGGAAAAAAATTATTGATAATGTTTTTTAATATCTATACACAAATGGTTTGCCTTTCATTTCTATTTTAAACTGAATGGATTGTTTTACAAGATGATCGTTTACAATCACTTTAAGTCCTGCTAGATCACTTCAGGCTGGCCCCTTTTGCAGGTATAGCTTTATAAAAGATTAAAAAGTGCCTATACTGGTAAAAATACAGTAATACATTGTTTCACCCTGCTCTGCACATGCTCAGTTGTTCTTAATTTGTAGGCATATTTAGGCACCACCGGGTTAGTAGAGGCTGATCTGTTGACAGCCTTCAACCCTCCTGTCCTTTACAGCAAAGGAAGCTGCTTCTGTTTGATCTGCAACTGCCACGGTGTCGCACATGTGAACAGCTATGACACTGTGCCTTTGATGGTTTGACAGTTTGGTTGGGGAAAACAAGCAAATGTGATAGTTAGCAATCACAGGATTCCAGGAATGAACTTGCAAGCGGAACTTTACCCATAACAACTTAATAATGTTCGTTAGCCAGTAACATACATGCCTCCAGCATTAATCCTGTTTCTTCTTGCTGGAGGTGGCCATTTTGCTGAAGCCCAGAGCCCCTGAACAGCAGTAAATTATAAAGCAGGACCTATTGATTTAACGGTTTCAAAAAACAGTTACATTTCTGGAATGCTGGGATTGCTAGTGCCTCGTTTCCACTGAGCGGAACGGTTCGGGTCGGTACAGTGTGAAAGGGTTAGAATGGTCCGGTCTATTCAGGTGAGCGTTTCCACTGCAAGTCGGGCCACCAGGGACTATGCGGGGTTTACACCAAATGAGGTGTTTGTTTTGCTCTTTCATTTGACGTGAGCATTGAAGTTTTCCTGTCCGCCAATCAGTGGAATCTATCGTGTGACACCAGTAGCTCCGCCCTAACCGTACCGTACCATTTCCTATGGCCCTACATCTGAAGCAGGACCAGGAATGGTGCGGTTTGGTTTGGTTGTATGGGCCACTTTCATAATGGAAACACTCAAATTAGCGTACCGTACCAAACCGCTCAGTGGAAACAAGGCATAACTGTCACATTTGATTGTGTCTTAAACCAAATTGTAAAACCATCAAATGGCCAGTGTAATAACTGATCACATGAGCAGCACCATGGCAGCTGCAGATCAAACAGAAGCAGCTTCTTTGGCTGTAAAGGATAGAAAGGTTTCATTCCATTTTAAGGTTGTCAGCAGATTGCCTAAAAATGCCTAACATGGGAGGGCAACTGAGTATGTGCAGTCAGGGTGAGACAATGTGTTACTGGATTTTAAACAATATAGGCACTTATTTTTATTGCTTTACATAGCTATGCCTGCAAAATGGGCCAGCCTGAAGTTATCTAGCAGGACTTTATTTTCTGACTAAACTTTAACTTAATGTCACTCAAAGTAATTCCTGGAGTACAAGGTTTAATGGAACTGCCCCTGAGGGGTGTTACCATGGCATGGTGTCATTACATCAGAGGCGCATTACTGAGGACCACCGAAGGGGCAAAGTGAAAGATGACATCCCATGTGACGTCAATTGACCCACATGAAGACCTTTTTTAAATAAAGTTTTTACACAATATACACACACAAAGCAAAAAATGCATGGAGGGGAGGAGGACTGGGGGGTGGAGGGTGCAGTTGGGTTCCTCTGTGGACCATGAAGATGCATGACTGTAATGGTGCCATGTAAGGAATGTATTTAGCTAGTGGTGTCAGTTCTAGGTAGGTGACCTGATGGCACCTTCCCTTGTCTGAATACTCATGAGGTTGAACACTGAGCTGTTTGATAGCATGGTAACATGTTATAATTTATGTGTCTAAATGATCTGGAAGTGACACACAGCAGAGACGGCTTGTATAAAGGTTGAGGAGAAAATGTCAGAACAGAGAGAAAAGATTAACGTTCAGCAAAAAGAAGGGATAAACACTGGAGACAGGAACAGATGATGAGGTGTGAATGAGGGAGATCCAGAGGGCAGGACGCAGCTATGCAGGAAAAGGAAGAGCGCTAATGGATCAAAAAGAGGCAAAGAGACTTTGTACTTCTATAAAGACTGGATAACAAGAGGCAGGCAGTGTGATACATTGTATATCTTTCCTAAAATCTGTATCTAAACCAAGAACAAACATGTCATACATTGCAGCTTTGCAGACCTTAGATGTGCTAGCTTTCCTTTTATTTTTTTCGGATATTTTTTTTTCTTTATTTTTACTTGAAAATAAAAAAAATCCCTCTGTTATCAGCTATATAAGAGCTGAGGGCAATTACCGGTTTCTGTCCAAGGGTGACAACACTCAATGTACTTTATTTATGGATGAGCAGTGTTGTCACCATAGGCTGCTCCTGATATGGATCATAAAACATCTTTTCCTTCCTCCATAACATGGGGAAAAGAACGGGGACGGAGGCGGGGATGGGGGGGGGGGGGGGGGGTCCTGTAGTTAACAGAGGTGAAGTGGTCTGGACTGATAATACTGCTCGATAATTTAGTGCCGTGAAGGCAGAATGCACAAGAGGTTAGAAGCTCACTAGATTTGTGGCAGGATCAACAGTTTTTTTTATTAGAAATAACAAAACATTTTCAAAGGATGTTTTCTAATAGGAGCGACACAAGTCGCTCCGACTTAGAAAAAGGGTCCTGTACTACTTTGGGGCGACCTGGGAGTGACTTGCATTGACTTCCATTATGTGAAGTCCCTGCAAGTCTCGCCAAAGTCACGGTGCACGCTGTGCACTGAGACTTCACAGGTCGCCCCTCGAAGTCGGATTGCCTCAGTGTGAACCGGCAAACAGATAAAAAGGTAGTAGATAAAAAAAAAGAGTGCCAGTTCACACTGATCCGACTTGGACCGCCACTTGTCAGCCTGACAAGTCGCGGTCCGTCGCGCTCCCATTGTTCGGTACAGGAACCGTTCTAATAGAAGTGACACAAGTCGCTCCGACTTAGAAAAAGGGTCCTGTACTACTTCAGGGCGACCTGCAGCGACTTGCATAGAAATTCATTTTGTGAAGTCCGTGCAAGTCGCGCCGAAGTCGCGCCGCTGCAGTGTGAACTGGCACTAAGGTTAACATACACAGAGGAATTTACTGAAGCGATACGGACAGTTTTCTGGATCTATGGCTCTTTAAATGGCCAGATTTAAAAATCCTTACCGCCTGTTTCGGTAACTTTACTGATAAATATGGCAGATGAGTAGTTCCTTATAGTGACACCTTTCCAAAGTGGCGTATTAATGCACCAAATTCAAAAAATAATTGCCTCCAGTTAATAGATAATGAAAAGGGAGGTAATTAAGTCCTACTCTAACTTGGTGGACAGATGAAAGACATATATGCTGCTGCTAACCCCTCCCTGTCTCTGGTTGCTATGGATGTTGCCAGTTTCACAGCTGACAGCCTCCTAGCAACCAGTGAGGCTGCAATGGGCGGAGCCTGATGAGGAAGCTGAGACACTACTTCTGATTCAGGTCCACTCTCACCTTGCAATTGACATTAGGCAGTGGGTGGATTCTTTAGCCATGAGCAGGTAATGATTCGGCCACTGCCTGCTGTCAAACACAAGAAAAGCAGACCTGATAGGGAATTAGTGTCTGCCAATCCCCATCAGGTTTTGACCCCCCCCCCCATGCTATGGGGGGGGGGGTGTTTGAAGTGGGAAAAAAGGGACACTACAGTAGGGGGGTGTGAAGGGAGCACAGGAGGAAATTAGTGCAGGGGGGGGGGGTGTGAAGGGGTCAAAGAAGGATACAAATGTAGGGGGGGTGCAAATGGGTAAAGGAGGACACTACTGTAGGGGGGGGAGGGTGAGTGGGCAAGAAGGGACACTCCTGTGGATGTTGGTGTGAAGGGGGCAAAGGAGGACACTACTGTGGGAAGGAGTGCAAAGGGGACAAAGGAGGATACTACTATGAGGGGGTTGTAGGGGGCAAAGGAGCACACTACAGTGGGGGGGGGGGCTGAAAGGACAATGTAGGACACTACTGTGGGGGGGGGGGCTGAATTAGGACACTACTGTGGGCGGTTATGAAGGGGTAAAGGAGGGCACTACTATGGGGGGGGGGGGTTTGAAAAAAGGGACACTACAGTAGAGGGTGTGAAGGGAGCACAGGAGGAAATTAGTGCAGTGTGGGGGGGGGTTTGAAAGGGTCAAAGAAGGACACAAATGTGGGGGGTGGGTGTAGATGGGCAAAAGCAGGACACTCCTGTGGGGGGGGGGGAGGGTGAGTGAACAAGAAGGAACACTCCTGCGGATGTTGGTGTGAAGGGGGCAAAGGAGGACACTACTGTGGGAAGGGGGTTTGGAGGAGACAAAGAAGGAGCTACTGTGGAGGGAGGAGGGGCAAAGTAGGACATTACTGTGATGGAGGGGGTGTGAAAAGGACAAAGATGGACACTGTGGAGGGGCAAAGGAGACATTACTGTGAGGGGTATGTGAAGGGGCAGGGGAGGACAATAGTGTGTGTGTGTTTTTGGGTGGGGGGGGGGTTGTGATGTGAAGGGGCAAAAAAACGACACTATTGTGGGAAGGTGATGTGAAGGAGGGGAGAGGACACTACTGTGGGGGGGGGGGGGGTTGATGTTATTGTGAAAGAGGGCTGAAAACACTACTGTGAAGGGGGCTGAGAACACTGCTGTGAAGGGAGCTCAGAACACTACTGTGAAGGGAAGCTAAGGACAAAACTGAAGAGGGACTGAGAACACTACTATAAATGGGGGCTGAGGACACAACTGTGAAGGGGGGCTGAGAACACTATTGTAAAGGGGGGCTGAGGACACAACTGTGAATGGGGGGCTGAGAACACTACTGTAAAGGGGGGGCTGAGGACACTACTGTGAATGGGGGTCTGAGAACACTTCTGTCATGGGGGGCTGAGAACACTTCTGTCATGGGGGGCTGAGAACACTACTGTAAAGGGGGGGCTGAGGACACTACTGTGAATGGGGGGCTGAGAACACTTCTGTCATGGGGGGCTGAGGACACTGCTGTGAAGGGGGCCTAAAGACACTGCTGTAAAGGGTAAACTGTGATGTGAAGTGGAGGACAGTGATGTAAAGGGGGGGGGGGGACTGAGGATAATGATTGTGATATAGGAGGATGAGGGCTGTGATTTGAAGGATCTGCATCATCTCACAAACATGCGATTCAGGCCTCTGCTGTAAGAAAATTGTCTTGACCGGACCTCCGTACATTTTAATTCATACACCTGCTGTAGAGCAATTCCCAGTGGACTGCCTATTAGAGATGGCTGGGTGGCAGTTTGCAGATGTTCAGAAGGAGATGCTGCTAAACCTGAATACATTTTTTTAAATGACAATCCCATTGGGGATTTTATATTGAAATGCCAAGCTGCAACTGCATACTGCCATCACACTGCCATGAATTGGCACTTTTAGCAAGCAGAATGCCTGGTAAAACCTACAGGTAGTTAGAATTGCTACACCATGAACTGAAGAATCATGTCTGCAGCAATGTAAACAGACTTGAGTGGCCACCATGTCCACTTGTTGGTAAGCGGTTGGGACCTATTTGTACTGCCACTTGTTACCTGTGAGAATGTGGCCTTTACTATTAGAAGTTGGCATATGTATTTATTCGTCATTGAATCTTTGGCCAAAATGTAACATTTCTGATTGGGAAAGTTAGCAACTGCCATGGTCTAAACTGTCAGTATAGCACCTTTGGTATCTGTACCAGCTTTGCAGAAGGGCTGATACAATAATGCATCTAGACAAACATCTATGATCTACACTGTGGGGCTGATTTACAACAATTCGGCCCATAAAATCCTAGAGTAGTTTTCCCCTGCATTATTTTAGGAGAATCATTCTAATTGGTTGTATTGGGTAACTCTTTTGCTGTAATTTTTTTAGCTAGTGTTTCTGTAACCCAGCCCCATAACCTTCAAGTGCAGTGGGAGGAACAATGCCTTCCTTTACATTGTGGTGATTTGGGAGTGTTACTGAACTCGCGCTTCCTAACAAAGAACATTTGTTAGAGGAAACATTAAAAAAAAAAAGAAAAAGAGGAGCTTTCACCTGGAGCATCTTCAGGATGACTTTCCAAGTTAAAGCAAAAATAGGAACCCCAGGCCTATCCCTCTAAAAGCTGAATACATTTGAAAAGCTTATTTGATACTTCTGTGGAAACCTGTCGCAGTGTTACACCATCACCTAATCATGATGACCCCCCCAGATTTCTAAGAGCTTGTTCACACCAGCACAGCCCTTCATAGCCCTACACAATGTACTTTCTAGGGGCTGGGTCAAACCAATCCGCATGCTAAAATTTATGGGCGCTGATGTGCATCGTGTGTGGTGGTGTCTTCATCACATAATCAGGATGATGTACCCCCAAAATTTCTAAGGGTTCGTTCACACCAGCACCGCTCCTTACTGCCCCCTACACAATGCACATTCTAATCGCTCATTTAAACCAGCTCACATGCTAAAATGTGAGCACTTGTGTGCGTTGTGAAGGGTGATGTCTGCTTTACACAATCATGCTGACCTACCCCCCAACTTTCTAAGGGTTCACCAAAAAGTCTGCACGCTGGTTTGTGTTATGTAAGGACGGTGAAGGGCAATGTCTTTTTTTACATAATGACATACCCTCCCGCTTTCCAAGGGCTCATTCACAGCAGCAATGCCCCTCAAAGTCCATATACAATGCATTTTATAGGAGCTCATTCACAACAATTTGCTTGCTAAAATGTCTATGTTGTGTCTTCTTCACATAATCATGATGATGTACCCCCCAACTTTCTAAGGCCTCTTGACACTAGCTCATGCGATAAAATATGTGCGCTTACATGAATTGTGTAGGGGCGGAGTGTTCTTTACATAATCGTGATGACATACTCGCAACTTTATAAGGGCTCACCAAAATGACTGCGCGCTGTGGTGTATTGTGCATTGCACCATGCCTTTACAAGGTACATATTTTAGCATGCTGGGTGGTGTGAATGTGTTTTGTAGGGGTGGTGAATGGTAATACTGGTGTGAATGAGCCTTTAGAAAGTGTGTTTTGTAGGGGTGGTGAGGGATAATGCGTGTGTGAATAAGACCTAAGAAAGTGCGTATTGTGGGGGTGGGGAGGGGTAACTCTGGTGTGAATAGGCCCTATGAAAGTGTGTTTTGTAGGGGTGGTGAGGGGTAATGCTGGTGTAAATAAGCCCTAAGAAAGTGTGTTGTGTGGGGTTGGTGAGGGGTAATGCTGGTGTTAATAAGCCCTAAGAAAGTGTGTTGTGTGGGGATGGTGGGGGGTAATGCTGGTGTTAATAAGCCCTAAGAAAGTGCGTTGTGTGGGGATGGTGGGGGGTAATGCTGGTGTAAATAAGCCCTAAGAAAGTGTGTTGTGTGGGGATGGTGAGGGGTAATGCTGGTGTGAATGAGCCCTAAGAAAGAGTGTTGTGTGGGGATGATGAGGGGTTATGCTGGTGTTAATAAGCCCTAAGAAAGTGTGTTTTGTAGGGGTGGTCAGGGGTTATGCTGGTGTGAATGAGCCCTAAGAAAGAGTGTTGTGTGGGGATGGTGAGGGGTAATGCTGGTGTGAATGAGCCCTAAGAAAGAGTGTTGTGTGGGGATGATGAGGGGTTATGCTGGTGTTAATAAGCCCTAAGAAAGTGTGTTTTGTAGGGGTGGTCAGGGGTTATGCTGGTGTGAATGAGCCCTAAGAAAGAGTGTTGTGTGGGGATGGTGAGGGGTAATGCTGGTGTGAATGAGCCCTAAGAAAGAGTGTTGTGTGGGGATGGTGAGGGGTTATGCTGGTGTTAATAAGCCCTAATAAAGTGTGTTGTGTGGGGATGGTGGGGTGTAATGCTGGTGTAAATAAGCCCTAGGAAAGTGTGTTGTGTAGGAATGGTGGGGGGTAATGCTGGTGTTAATAAGCCCTAAGAAAGTGTGTTGTGTAGGGATGGTGGGGGGTAATGCTGGTGTAAATAAGCCCTAAGAAAGTGTGTTGTGTAGGGATGGTGAGGGGAAATGCTAGTGTGAATGAGCCCTAAGAAAGTGTGTTGTGTAGGGGTGATGAGGGGTAATCTGGTGTGATCGAAACCTAAGAAAGTGCATTGTGTAGGGATGGTGAGGGGTAACGCTGGAAAGAATAAGCCCTAAGAAAGTGTGTTGCGTATGGATGGTGAGGGTAATGCTGGTCTTAATGAGCCCTAAGAAAGTTAATTGTGTAGGGACCTTGAGGGGTTGCACTAGTGTGAATAACCTCTTCGAAAACGAGTTGTGTAGGGGCGGTTAGGGGTAACACTGGTAAAAATAGGCCCTAAGAATGTGTGTTGTGTAGGGATGGAGAGGGGTAACGCTGGAATGAATGAACCCTAAGAAAGTTAATTGTGTAGGGACCTTGAGGGGTTGCACTAGTGTGAATAACCTCTTCGAAAACGAGTTGTGTAGGGGCGGTTAGGGGTAACACTGGTAAAAATAGGCCCTAAGAATGTGTGTTGTGTAGGGATGGAGAGGGGTAACGCTGGAATGAATGAACCCTAAGAAAGGTAATTGTGTAGGGACCTTGAGCGGTTGCATTAGTGTGAATAAGCCCTTCAAAAATGAGTTGTGTAGGGGCGGTGAGGGGTAGCGCTAGTGTGAACAAGTCCTTCTAAATAAGTCCCAACACGGTTAATGTTTTCTTTTTTTTTTTAATTATTACAAAGGGTCACAAAATGACACTTCATTCAACTCTAGGGACCGCAGCAGGTTGCAACATGCTGCAGTGACATGCAGTATGTTGTGCTGCACTACATTTCTACCCAACACACTGCGACACAACATTATAGTTTGAGGAGGGCACATAGAAAAACATTATTTTCTATGGGGGTGATATACTGGAGAGTGCAAAATCAGGTGCAGCCGTGCATGGTAGCCAATCAGCTTCTAACTTCAGCTTGTTCAATTAATCTTTGACTAAAAAAACCTGGAAGCTGATTGGTTTCTATGCAGAGCTACACCAGAATTTGCACTCTGCAGTTTTAGTAAAGCAAACCCCATGTGTCCTTGCAGTGATCTATGCAGATCAATGTAGTTCAATGGATATGATGTGAATGAGCCCTAAAATGGGAAAGAGGATCCCCTTGTATCACAAAGTATGTAAGCAAAGGACACACCCCGGCCTCGCCTCCAGTTACACAGGCCAGAAGAATATGCCAAAAATTCCTGCTTATGTCCACAAGTGATTTTTTTACTTTTTTATACCAGTTTTCAAAGTAACACTCACAATATTATAGAGGCAGTATGATTATTGTGCAGGACACTCTGAGATCTATACATCAGATCAAAGACAGGACAGGGGGATTTAGTTCCAAAAGAGAAACAGTCCATCCAAATAAGGGACAGACAGGAGAAAAGTGATTATATTTTACTAGACGTCGTATCCAGCATGTCCTCTATGACAGTTATACAACTCTACTGATCTCTCTAAAGCTGGCCTTATCATACAATCTCCTAAAACTTTGTAAAGTGAGCACAAGCCTAAATGATTTTCTCAGTCACTAACAAAGTTTGCATGCCAATGCACTATATAATTGATGTTTGATCTATGAGATTGTACAATCATATTGTCTCTAGTGTATGGTAACCTTATAACAGACCATACATTATACAATTCTCTTATTTCATTTCCTTTAGATGTACCTTCAACTGTGTAGTGCATGGGCCTGCCTGATTGCATACAAATTGAAACATTTGACCTCATATTATATGGTTTTGGGCAATCTGAGGGAAAATGGTACAAGAAATATGTATAATATATGTCCAGCCTTAAACTGGATACACACTATACAATTTTCTTCAGATTTTTTCCTTTAGATTTATCAAAAACATATAATAGGAGGCCAAACCTAAACACTTTAAATTTGTATGCAATTAGGCAGGCCCTTCCACTACATAGTCGAAGGTAAATCTAAAGGAAATCTAGCAACAAAAGTTGTATAGTGTGTATCCGGCTTTAGGCCCCTTTCACACAGGGAGTCCTTCAGGCGGACTCTGCTTTTCTTGGCGGATCCCCCGCTGAGTAGGCGGATGGCAGCTCTGTCTCTGCGCTGTGTGCGGAGACAGAGCTGTCAGGTCCCCACTGTTCTCTATGGGGGAATAGGATGAGAACGGACCGTCTGTCCGTTCTCATCCGATCCCATCCGCTGGACGGATGGAAAATAGGATTTGACGGATCGGATGCTGACATCCGATGCCCCATAGAGATGTATGGGGCGTCCGTTCAGTTCCGCCAAAAAAACTGACAGGCGGATCTGAACGGTCCGCCTGTGTGAAAGGGGCCTTAGGGTTCATGCACAAAGACAGACATACAACCTACCATACTACCAAATGGCTGTACGAGGCCATACCCCTGTAAATGCCAATGCTTCTTTGCATCTGTGTTCAGCTATGTATACACGTCTGACGTATTTCCCAAGCACAAACATTTCATGCTCAGGAAATACATTAGATGTGCATACACAGGTAAACATGGATGACAAGAAGCACTGACACTTAAAAAGTATAGCCATTCACTTTTGCAGCAGGCTGTACACGGGCACGTGGAGCTCCTGGGCACATGGTAAAGCGGCGGACAATCTACACAAAGCATAAAAAATGCCTATGAACTCTTTGTGCGCATCAACCTTTAAGCTCACCACACATGTTACAATCTGATTGTACCATCTTTTTTTTTTTTTTTTTAGACCTACCAACAACTCTGTAGTGCAAGGGTCTGCCTGATTGGATATAAATTGGTTAATTAGGTAGGTCCTTATATTATATAGTTTTTTTTTAATTATTTATTTATTACAGGTACTCATGTTTTGGTAAATCTTAGTTGATTGTACAGAGACTGTACAATCAGATTGTAACACGTATGGTCGAGCTTTAGATCTGGGCGTACACATTATTTATATTAGCAGGTCATTTTCCTATGCAAGGCATTCTAACATTTAAAAGTTCAGCAGCAAACACTAGAAATAAATACATACATAGAATAAAAATAAATGCATAGAAATGAATAATCAGGATAGAGATAAATAAATAGAAATTAATACATAGACTAGAAATAAATACATAGAAATGAATAAACAGGAAAGAGATAAATAAATAGAAATGAATACATAGGATATAAATAAATGCATAAAAATAATAAACAGAATAGAGATAAATAAATAAAAATAAATATGTAGAAGTAATAAACAGAATAGAGATAAATAAATAAAAATAAATCCATAGAAATATTAAACAGAATAGAGATAAATAAATAAAAATAAATATGTAGAAGTAATAAACAGAATAAAGAAATAAAAATAAATCCATATAAATAATAAACAGAATAGTGATAAATAAATAAAAATAAATGCATAGAAATAATAAAAAGAATAAAGATAAATAAAAATAAATCCATATAAATAATAAACAGAATAGAGATAAATAAATAAAAATAAATGCATAGAAATAATAAACAGAATAAAGATAAATAAAAATAAATCCATATAAATAATAAACAGAATAGAGATAAATAAAAATGTATAGCAATAATAAACAGAATAGTGATAAATAAATAAAAATAAATCCATAGAAATAATAAAAAGAATAGAGTTAATAAATGCATAGAAATGATAAACAGAATAGAGATAAATAAATAGAAATAAATGCATAGAAATAATAAACAGAATAAAGATAAATAAAAATAAATCCATATAAATAATAAACAGAATAGAGATAAATAAAAATGTATAGCAATAATAAACAGAATAGTGATAAATAAATAAAAAAAAATCCATAGAAATAATAAAAAGAATAGAGTTAATAAATGCATAGAAATGATAAACAGAATAGAGATAAATAAATAGAAATAAATCCATAGAAATTAATAAACAGAATAAAGATAAATAAAAATAAATCCATATAAATAATAAACAGAATAGAGATAAATAAAAATGTATAGCAATAATAAACAGAATAGTGATAAATAAATAAAAATAAATCCATAGAAATAATAAAAAGAATAGAGTTAATAAATGCATAGAAATGAATAAACAGAATAGAGATAAAAAAAAAGAAATGAATACATAAAAATAATAAATGCCTATAAATAAATAATAATAATAATAGAAAATAATATTTATAGTAGAAATAATAATACATAAATAAAGGTAAGTCCTGATGCAGAGCAGTGAGTGCCATTCCCCATCACCTGATGACAGTTGTTCCCAGGTGCTGTCACCATGTCCCCTCCTCCCTCCTCCTCCTCCTCCCCAGCTCACCTTGACCACATCGTCATTGAGGTGTTTGGGGTCCCTGTTGACCAGGTCGATCTCCTTGGTGAGGACATCATGAGCTGTCTTGTCGCTGTCATCTGCCATGGTTCTGTTGTTGGGTTTGTAGATGTTGCCTTGATCTCGGATGATGGGGGTCGTGTAGAGCACACCCTGGGGTGCAGAGGAGTGGAGAAGAAGAGAAGGGAAAAGGCAGATTTTTAGCAGTGTGTGACCATAGATGGGCAGAGCAGTGCAGAGCTGTCAGATGGAGCAGAAGAAAGTTGTCTAGCAGTGTACAAGTAAGGCTTGGTTTATAAGAGGAGCCATGCACCACACCACACCCCTCTGTACCAGATCACTCTTCTCTCCAGCAGGGGTCATCACATCGGGAATATTCCTCATTCCTCGGGGATTCCTCATCCCCCCCTCCCGGACAGGCAATCCCTGTCACACCCAGCCCGGGGCCATGGATAGCTAGGACTTTCCAGGACCACACCCGATCGGAGGAGACCTCTGCTGTCCTCCACGTTGTCAGCGCTCATATCTCATCATCACATGCACTCTGTACACTCACATCGCTCTACACTTCATCGTCACAGCTCCTCTCATATACAATGATACGTTCCATGCCCACACTTGTGCAAAAGTCTGAAGTCACAACTTTTTTTTGGTTTTCAATAAAGTATGGAATAGTTAAAGTGACATTACACCCTGCTTCTGTACTTTCACAGCTTTCATCACTACTTCTCCCCTACCTGTCAAATCTGACATTTCTCTCCTACATGTAAAAATCATCTTTCTTTTTTTTTTTAAATAAATAGGAAATTTAAATAGAAAAATAGAAAATTACTCAGAAACCCCCAAACATATTTTTTAGGCAGAGGCACTAGAAAATATAATAGTGGGTTTTGCATTTTTTTTACCTAGTCTGGTTGGAAAAAGACACAAGTCCATCTCGTTCAACCAATAAAGGTGGAGGAATAAAAAAAATCATACAATCCCATATACACAATCCTATACCCACCCTAGATCCAGAGGAAAGCAAAAATCCCCAGCAAAGCAAAAGCTCCAGCAGGGGAAAAAATTCCTTCCTGACCCCCCCAGAGGCAGTTATATTATGTACATTTAGGAAAGGATTCAGACCTTTTTTAACCACCTCAATACCAGGCACTTAAACCCCCTTCCTTCCCAGACCAATTTTCAGCTTTTAGCGCTGTTGCATTTTGAATGACAATTGCGCGGTCATGCAACACTGTACCTAAACCAAATTTGTGTCATTTTCCCCACAAACAGAGCTTTCTTTTGGTGGTATTTGATCACCGCAAGGTTTTTTCTTTTTTGGTGCACAAATAAAAAAAGCCCGAAAAGTTTGAAAAAAAAAAAAAAAGTTTTTTTGTTTATGTTATAAAATTTTGTAAATAAATACGTTTTTTCCTGCACTGACAGGCACTGATGAGGAGGCACTGATGGGGTGGCACTGATATGCAGCACTGATGGGCACTGATAGGTAGCACTGATATGCAGCACTGATGGGCGCTGATATGTGGCACTGATAGTTAGCACTGATATGCAGCGCTGATGGGCACTGATAGGCAGCGCTGATGGGCACTGATCGGCGGCACTGATGGGCACTGATAGGCGGCACTGATCGGCACTGATAGGTGGCACTGATGGGCACTGATAGGCAGCACTGGTGGGCAATAATGGGCACTGGTGGGCGGCACTGATAGATGGCAATAGTGGGCACTAGTGGGCAGCACTGATAGATGGCATTGGTGGGCAGCACTGATAGGGAGGGCACCACTGGCAGGCTCTCTGAGCCTAGATTGCCATCACTGGTAGCCATAGTGGGCATCCCTGGTGGTCATGGGTGGGCATCCCTGGTGGCTCTAGTGGCACCCCCCCCCCCCCCCCAGGGCTGCACTGGTAATCAATTTTCTGATTACCAGCACAGACCCCCCCTGTGATCAGTGAGTAATTAGAAAAACTCACTGATCCCCCTGGCTGCAGTACAGATCGTCTTCTTCTCCTCACTGACAGGATCTGTGTGAGGAGAAGAAGAGATCGAAGCCGTTACAACGGCTGTATTTACATTACATGACGGCTGTGATTGGACACAGCCGTCATGTGATCAGGAGGGCCAATCACAGGGCCCTCCTGCCAAAACTTGTTGCTCTGTGTCCGAGGGACACAGGCACATCGAGATCGCGCCGCTGCGCATGCCCGTGGCGGCACGATCTTGCTCCTTCTGCGGGACGTTTGACGTTTGGGAACGTCCGATCAGAAGGACGAGACTCCCACCCGGCCTTATACGTACAGTGGCCGGGTGGGAGGTGGTTAAAGCAATCTACTGAGCTGGCCAGAACCAGCTCTTGAGGGAGTCTATTCCATATTTTCAAAGCTCTTACTGTGAAGAAACCTTTCGTTATCTGGAAGTTAAAGCTCTTTTCCTCCCTTTTTTTAATAGAACAACAATACCAAGTAATTAGATACCTAATATGTTACGCTTTAAAATTGCATACGCCTGTTGAACAGTGCCAAATTGTAGTACCTAAAAAACTCCATAGGTGACACTTTATAAACCTTCACAGGTTACCAGTTTAGAGTTACACAGGACAGGAGGTCTCTCGCTCTGACGTTCATGGTGATACCTAACATGTGTGGCTTGAACACCATTTACATATGCATGCAGAACTTACATATGCGTACGGGCAATACAGGCTGACTGTTTACAAGCTGCAGGGCTCATCAGTGCCCTCTCAGTCCATTCAGAACTACAAGCTGTCAGCTGTGGTAGCTAATGGTAATTGTAATCAATGTGGCCATGTGTGCGGAGTCCTGCATGTCCACTCTGTTTGTGAATTCTGACAGCGGGTGCGGGGAGAAGATCCACCTCCCGCTGTCATACTGAGGCAGGGAGCTGGGGGAGAGGCTGCAGGAGCTGGAACAGGTTGCATGTTACACACTAAAAACAGGTGGAACATATAACATGTTCTGAAAGGTGAACTTATCTTTTAGAGCTGAGTTCCAGATCTGGCAGTAATTTGGTTGCATTGATCCAGCTTGGACCAATGTAAATATATATAGTATGTGTCATACCTGTGGGATCCCTGGGGAAGCTGGAAAAACTGTAGAAGGCACAGCTACTATAGTGATTGCTGTTAGCTTCCATGTCCCATGCCGGGCTGCTGCTCTTTTGCATTGTGAATAAGGAAGGTCCCTTGCTTGGCATGGGTGCCATTCAGAGAATGCTTTGCATTTTCTCAATCAATGCAAAGCATTGGTGGAGAAGCAGGCGGGTGATGTCACAATCTCCAATTCATTAGAGATCACTTTGCATTTACTGAGAGAATGGAAAATGTTCTGATAATGGTGCTTGTACAAAGTGAGGGACCTCCTGTGTTCATTAAGCAGCAGGGCATTGAAGCTAATGCACATCATTGTAGCAGCAGGTGCAGTGTCTACTCCAGTGATTCATAACCTCTGCAAGGATCTTAGAGGTATGGCACAAACATACTTAGCTTGATCTAAGCTGGAGCAAGGTAACTATGTAAAATTGCCATACCTAGAGTAAAGGAGGGTTATACCCCCTGTCAGTTTTTTACCCTTTTATTTTACCATCTGTATCCCATTGGAGAGATTTACTTTCACTTCCTGTCCTACAGCCAAAACAGGAAGTGGGAGGAAATCCCTCCAAAATAATAGAATCTCTGGTTCTTACCAGAACTAGTACCCTCTATGTAGGATTTTCACTTTATCCCTGCTCTGGTGACAATCTGTTATTTGGGACTTACTTTTACTTTCACTCTTTGTGATAATGGTAAACAGGAACCATAAAGGAGTGAATCTTCCTAATAAAGACCCAGACAGTAATGTAAAAACCTGATAGGTGTTCTAATACCTCTTCACTCCATCCTAAACTAAAAAATTAAATTTGCCTTTAGGTATGCTATGGGGGCACTTGCAGAAGCGGAGGAGCTGAGAGCGCCAGCGGGGGAAGCCAGAAGAGGAGGTTCGGGGCTGCTCTGTGCAATGATATTGCACAGAGCAGGTAAGTATAACATGTTTATTATTTTAGAAAAAAAACGTATCCAGTACAATTGCTTTCACTTCTGAATTCCCCCTGTGAATGAGCCCTATAGAAGTTATCACATCCTCTGCAGTACACAGATTAAAAAATGTTTTCTATGCAAAAGTACAATGCTGCTATTCACCGAATTCAAAGTAAACCTGTGGGGGCTGCTACTGCTGACCTCCTTAAAATGCTGGTTGCCTGGCTCTTGCGCAGAATCATTGACTTCAGTACTTTGTTAGTCCTTGATTTTTAATACTCATGCAGTCAGGAGGGTCAGGGTAAAGTCAGTCCTTATCTGTATAGTTGTTCTTACAGAAATTGAGGGATCAAAAGAACGCGAAGCATGAGAATGAGAAGTTACCAATGGCACCCTTCTCTCTAATAAAACAAAACCTAGTGTAAGGATCTGCTGCCCCTACAGCCTGTATTCGTAAATAGCTGTTGTTTGTTACAACAGAATTAGTTGGGTATAGACAGGTACTTCCCTGCTAGCTAGGTCAGAAACCACCAGAGGAAGGAATTGGAGAGAGAGGGAGGAACTGAGCTATATGATCTTCTACACACATTAGCTGCAGTTTTTCACCCAGACCAGAAGCAGAGACTAATATGCAAGTATTCGTATGTTATAATAGTTTAACTACAGCTGCCCATAGCTTCTTAAGTATGTATCTGAATCCTTGTGACAGACGTATCTCAGTCCCACATGCACAGTGACCGATAGCTAGGTTTATGGAAAATTGGTGGAGGAGGACTTCAGCTGAGGAGAGTTTGTGTTTGAGAAGCTGCTCTATCCTGGGAGAGCAAGTCACACACACGAAGGGTTTTTTCTTTAATGCAGAAAATGCATTTTGCATTTAGAATCACTATAAGCTATATCTTTTTCTTTTTGTCTAAGGACTCAATGACCAGTGATAATAAAAGCAGGTGGTTGAGCCAAGATTTTATCAACCTCCACCACCCTGAACACCTGCTGCGACAAAAATTAGATGGCATACTGCTTTCGGCAGGTGATAACATTGCTGAACACAACCCGTTCAAGAGATTGGGGACATACATGCAAAAAAAAGTGCCATGAAGATCCTAGAGTTGCAGTATTGTGTGTGCATGAGCCCTTATGAGGTCCTAGTACCATAGACCAGTGTTTCTCAGCCTGGCACCCTGGTGTGCCATCAAGGGTTGTCAGGGGTGCCATGCTGCTTCCCATATTTTTCCTGCAATTCCATGTTGAAGGCGGGCCAGACACCAGTACCATGGAAATGCATAATTCTAATAATTCAGGACAGCCCCAGCATATAGAAGTGGAGGGAAGATCTGCCTTCATTTAAACCTGTTCCAGCTCCCAGCTGCAGCCATTCTGCCACATTCTTGCTATAGTAAAGATTGGAAGGTAGGACTTTGATGTGAAAGGGTGGTGGAGGGGGGACCAAGACGTTAATGTGAAAAGGGGGAGGGGTGTGAATTCTGATGCTTGATACTATCTGGAAACATTGGTGATGTGACAGCCCTACCCAGGCTCTAAAAGAGATATGTGGATATTAACATTTGTTATAGAGGCCAATAAGATAAGATGAGAGCGTACCCATAAGAGTTGGTGGTGGAATTACACCTTAACACAAAATGGAAGTTTTCACTTGAGAAAGTTTTTCATTATTTATGCGAGTTTATAAAAGACTTTTATTTATGGGATACAGTATAATAGGGTTTCTACCAACTCTAGAGGCGTCTTACACTCCCACATCCCAATTCAAACATTATTCCACAGTATATAGAGATTATATCGCTAGAAGTAAGAGGACGTTTCAAGGAGTGACGACGTCATTGAGGTGAGCATATATAACCAAGAATTTTGTATAAAATTTCAAAATTTATTATGTTCCAAATATTCTATAAAACATCAATACATTAAAATCACATTCGCAGATAAGACTGCGCCATTATGTATGTAGACAATGATGTTCGTAGATGTGGTTCAACATGTTTCGCAGAAGTCTGCTTCTTCCAGGAAGCAAACTTGTACATTTACATCAACAGTCCATATTTAATTGTTATTATCTCCAAACAATGGGGCAAGACCACCACCAGATGACAGCCCACCGACAGCCGGTAAAGAACCAGGGTCAGGTTTGAGGGATATCGGACCACACCTAGTCTGTGTGATAGTCTTTCTCCAAATCAATTTTTATTTATGGGCACTTTTGTCTTTTAACACTTACAATTGTTCAACACACTTATATTTTCATGTCTGCACCTGTGTATAGCACATGTGGAATTTATTATCACAAGAAAGCAGTGAATAGGTATGATAAATAGCTCTTGTGATTGGTGGCACAATTCAACATAGAGTTGATTATAATAGCCCAGCATCATTTATTTATTTATAATTTTAAAGGGTGCCATTAATGAAAAAAAGGAAGAGAAATGCTGCCATGGATGAAGCATGTCTAAGTACCTGCTTTCATGCTTACCTGTCTTCATAAAAACCAGGTATCCATAAAATCCAAAAACTTTTATGACTGTTATTTGGCCTGCTTCCTCCAACCCACACATTTTCTATTGGTCTCCAAACTCAATGGTAGCAGAAAGAAGCTAAAACTCTGGTCCGACCGCATCTGGAGTATTCTGTCCAGTTCTGGTCGCCAGTCCTCAGGAGGGATGTGTTGGAGCTGGAGAGAGTCCAGAGAAGGGCAACTAAACTGATTAGGGGATTGGAGGACCTTGATTATGAAGAGCGTCTGCAATCGCTTGATTTATTCTCCCTGGAGAAGAGACGCCTGAGGGGGGACATGATAGCAATTTTTAAATATCTCAATGGGGATCTCAGCTTAGAAAAAAAGCTGTTCAGTCGAAGGGATTGCATGAGGACTCGGGGGCATACAATGCGATTACAGGAGAAGCGTTTTAACCTCAGGCAACGTGGGGGGTTCTTTACTGTTAGGGCTACAAGATTGTGGAATTCTCTACCACAAGAGGTGGTTTCTGCGGGTAGTATGGTGGCTTCCAAAAGACTATTAGACGTACATCTCAAGGATCAGAACATTCAGGGGTATGTGAGATGATTACAGCCACGCACACCTACACAGGTTGAACTGGATGGACTATTGTCTTTATTCAACCTCACCTACTATGTAACTATGTAGCAGGGAAAAAAGTTTGTGGTTGATATCTGAATAATAGAGTGACGAAAATTTGGGATAGCTAGCAACTAAAAGGTAAAGCAAGCAAATAAGAAAGGAGCTGAAAGTTCATGCATCATGGATCTGGGAACTCAAGGTGAGCCAATGAGTTTACTTTAAATGTATATTCAATTCTCAGTTTTTAGCCACTTTTATTTGTTGTTTTAACTAGTTTCAGCCTTGGAGCATGCTAGACATGCCCAAAAAAGGGCATGTGTAGCATGTCCAGGCTCTCTGCCCTGCTTCTGGGATCCCCCTCCAAGTGTACCGTAATTGTAGGCTGTTATTAACCAAAGCCAGCATTATTGTATACTCAGAGAAGAAGGCGGCAGCTCTAGCCATCAAAAGACCAAAAGTGCCCCCCCCCCCCCTGCCAGAGCACACTGGTAAGAGCTCTCAGCCATGAGAGAGCTGATCGGATGCCGGCACACCTTTTTCGATCATGCCCCTTGGACAGAAGTCAGACGTTCGGCCGGCTTCTGTTGGACCGGCTGCCGTACACACAAGCCGAATGTCGGACAGTTTCTATTGAACCCACCGACACTGCCCGATAGTCAGCCCATGTGTACCACAATTTCGTCTCCTCTCTTTAACTGATTATTTTGTTTGTTTCTATGTTATTAACGAAACTATATATAGTTTTAATATTTTTACATATTTAACATATATTTACACATTTCCTATTAAAAAAGCTCAAAATTGAAAACAAGAAATACTTTATTTGATTTGTAAAATAATTCTGCAATGCTTTGTACCAGAAGCAAAATTATAATGTCATTTTAAACAGGACAAATTACAGAATCATTTACAGAATATATTACAGAATTTTATGTGCAGTAACACTATTTCTTTATAAACTAATACCGCTCAAAAAAAGAAAAAGTGCATTTTGCTTAGTTTGTTTAGTATTTTTGTTTAGGTTTGCAAAAAAAAAAAAAATAATAATTGTTGCATGAAAAGAAAGCCTTTTTAAGGTTTTACCCCCTTCATGACCAGCCTCCTTTTTTTTTCGCTATTTAGCACTGCGCTAATTTAACTGGAAATTGTGCGGTCATGCCACGCTGTGCCCAAACAAAATTTATATAATTTTTTTCACTTAGGTGGAGCATTCTTTTTTTGGTATTTGATCACCACTGGGGTTTTTATTTTTTGTAATATAAATAAAAAAAAAAAAAATTTTTGAAAAAAAACATTTTTTACTTTCTGCTATAAAACACATCCAATATAAATAATTAACATTTCTTCATAAATTCTGGCCAAAATGTATTCGGCGGCATGTCTTTAGTAAAAAAAATCCCAATAAGTATATACTGATTGGTTTGCATAAATGTTATAGCGTCTACAAACTATTATATATATATATTTATATATTGTAATTTTTTTTTATACTAGTAATGGCAGTGATCAGTGACTTATATTAGGACTGCAATAGTGTGGCGGACAATCTGATTCTAACTGATGCTTGGGGAGGGGGGGGGCGAACTGACTAATTGCCACTGACATCACCAGTGACACTTATACAGTGATCAGTGCTAATATTATACACTGTCACTGTACTAATGACACTGGCTGGGAAGAGGTTAACATCTAGGGTAATCAAGGGGTTACATGTGTGCTTAACAAGTATAATGTGTGCTGATTTTTACTAAATGTCTCTTTGTCTCTTATTCCTGCTTTGTTTCCTCTGTACAAAGCTCTGTGTAGATTGTCAACACAGGGCTCTGGACTGTGATTGCACACAACCGATCAACAGGTCCCGGTCATGAATCATTGGCTCAGATTTTCTGACTGAGTCCCACTGTGTACAATCACAGACAAACATGCGATTTAGAGCCGGTCAAGTCGCGCTCCCTCGCGGTCCATTGACCACTACAGGACCCGTTCTAATAGGAGCGACACAAGTCACTCCGACTTAGAAAAAGGGTCCTGTACTTCTTTGGGCGACCTCGGAGCGACTTGCATAGACTTCAATTATGTGAAGTCCATGCAAGTCGCTCCGAAGTCGTGGTGCATGGGAATGCACAAGTCGCCCCTGAAGTAGTACAGAGTCGTGTCGCCCCCAGTGTGAACCGACACTTACTGTAAACCCGGAAGCAGGCAGTGACGTATGGCTGCTCATACGCAGTATATCGTGGGCGGGTGGCAAAAGGTTAAAAAAAACGCATATGTATTACTTTGCTATCTTTAGTAATGACAAAGGTATTGCTGAATAAACATAGCAGAAATGTAAACATTACTCTTATCCATAGGGGATGAATGGGTGTGAGAGGCGACTGAGTATGCATCGTTTTCATCCTTTAATCCTTGCCTATAGTCCAGTTTATTGCTCATGTTCCCTGACCGCTGCCCCTTGTTTCCTGTTTCAGGGTGGCGTTTGCTTGCAGCATCCTATGGAGCCATTCATAGGGAAAGAGTTGTATCTCCCTACATCAGGGGTCTTCAAACTATGGCCCTCCAGTTGCTCGGGAACTACAATTCCCATCATGCCTAGTCATGTCTGGGCATGTCAATGTTTCATGGGATGTGTAGTTCTGCAATGGCTGGAGGGCTGTAGTTTGAGGATCCCTGCTCTACACCATGTGCATCAATAAAAACACACAGCCATTACAGTCTGACTGGACACTGCACGGTCCACTATTAAAAGAGAAGTTTGTTTTTTTTTTTTTGTTTTTTTAAATCATACTTACCTAGGTGGATGCAGCATCTTTCCCACATCGGCTCTAAAACTGAGAACCAAGCAATCAAACACAGCTGATTGCTCAGTTCTCAGAGCTTCGTGAGCAGAGAGTAAGTGTCAGTCAACGGCCCTCTGCTCCCCCCCCCCCCCCACTGTCACTGGAGTGCTGGGCTGTGGAGGGGGCAGGGGCAGCTGGCTCAGGCTCTTAGCGGCTCGCTAAGAGGCCTAGCCAGGTGCCAGTCCAGGGTTGTGGACCATATTTTTACCATATTGTCCAGGGTTGTGGACCATGTCTTTACCATATTGTCCAGGGCTGTGGTCCATATCCTGACCATATTGTCCAGGGTTGTGGACCATATCCTTACCATATTGTCCAGGGCTGTGGTCCATATCCTGACCATATTGTCCAGGGTTGTGGACCATATCCTTACCATATTGTCCAGGGCTGTGGTCCATATCCTGACCATATTGTCCAGGGTTGTGGACCATATCCTTACCATATTGTCCAGGGTTGTGGACCATATTCTTACCATATTGTCCAGGGCTGTGGTCCATATCCTGACCATATTGTCCAGGGTTGTGGACCATATTCTTACCATATTGTCCAGGGCTGTGGTCCATGTCCTGACCATATTGTCCAGGGTTGTGGACCATGTCTTTACCATATTGTCCAGGGCTGTGGTCCATATCCTGACCATATTGTCCAGGGTTGTGGACCATATTCTTACCATATTTCCAGGGTTGTGGACCATATCCTTACCATATTTCCAGGGTTGTGGACCATATCCTTACCATATTTCCAGGGCTGTGGACCATATCCTTACCATATTTCCAGGGTTGTGGACCATATCCTTACCATATTTCCAGGGCTGTGGACCATATCCTTACCATATTTCCAGGGTTGTGGACCATATCCTTACCATATTTCCAGGGCTGTGGACCATATCCTTACCATATTGTCCAGGGTTGTGGACCATATCTTTACCATATTGTCCAGGGCTGTGGACCATATCTTTACCATATTGCCCAGGGCTGTGGACCATATCCTTACCATATTGTCCAGGGTTGTGGACCATATCCTGACCATATTGTCCAGGGTTGTGGACCATATCCTTACCATATTGTCCAGGGTTATGGACCATATCCTGACCATATTGTCGCCATCTTGCCCCAGCCTGGACCGGCTCTGTGACGTCAGCCGACAGCGGCCTTTAGCCTGCTGTTTGCTGAAAATGGGTCACAGGAGTGCAGAACGAACTTTGGCTGTACTTCTCCTTTAACTCCTTTTTTACTGTAAAGTCTACTGTAAACTCCTTTTCTACTGTTTAGGAAAGCTGCACTGAGAAAGCAGAAACCAGCAACATGGAAAGCTGTGAAATGCAAGTGCTGGAGTAAGAATAATAACACATAGTTTACTGGGAAATGTTTATTTTATTGTTAGGAGATTGAGGCCTAACTGGTGACCTGTCGAAGTTTATTTTTTTTTTAATATGTAATTTCAAGAATGTTGGGAAGTTATTTCCAAGCTTTCTGCAAAATATCAGCATGTCTGTTTACTCTCATCAAGCTCCTATCCACTTGGTAATGTTATGAGGAATGTAACATTGTCAGTCACACTCTGAAATCTGCACCAAGTTCTGAAAACAATATAGATTGTAAGCTCTATCGAGCAGGGCCCTCTGATTCCTACTGTATTAAAGTGTATTGTATTTGTACTGTCTACCCTCAAGTTGTAAAGCGCTGCGTAAACTGTCGGCGCTATATAAATCCTATATAATAATAATAATAGTAAAGCATCCTCAGACTGTGCAATAAATACTGTAAGGCCTGGTTCACACCTATGAATATCTTAGTGCATTTTCAGTTTTGCAGAAACACCCTACAGTCCATTTAACATGGTTTCCTATGGGTCATGTTCACATCTGTGCATTTTACGGTAAGGGCCAGGGACTTTTTTCTGGTTTTTGGTTCCAAACCAAAAAAAAAAACAACCTGCATAGGTGTGAACCAGACCTTAGGTTGGATGAATAGGAGAGAATACTAAAGAGTCATTCCAGCCTTGTGAATGAAGGATCATGTAGATAAAATCTACAATGCATGTTGGCAGGTCTATGTAAAATCAATAAACTGGAATTTGGATAAAAGTCAGTTTGAAAGTGAACCTACAATCACCTCAACACTGCTTAGTTGAAAAACATTTCTATCCCGTAGTACTTCCTTTGCATTTATATACAGAATTCATAACATTTTAAGGACAGTATTACGTAATCTTAGGCTCCATTCACACTAATGCGTTTTTTTCATGCTTTTTTGCAGAAATGCATTTCATTTTTTTAACATGGGTACCTATAGAACACGTACACATCAATGCATTTTTGTGCCTCTGCATTTTTGGAAAGGGTCGGGAACTTTTTATCCTGCAAAATGCAGCGTTTTGCATGTAATAAACTTCAATGGAATCGCATCCAAAACGCAAGTATTTCGTTTTTACCGCAATTTTGCCACGATTTGCATTTTTAAATCTGCCCCAACAACACATTTTCCCCCCAAAAAAGCATAAAAAAATGCAAATCGCGATAAACAAATGTGGAAAACACAGCAAAGAGCACTACAGAAATGCTCAAAAGCAACATGCAAAGGTGTGAATTGAGCCTAAAAGGTTGAATTTGAACATGTAAAAGCTCACTTTTGTACTGTGTTAGTCAAATGGACTTTATGATGATACACAGTATATATCTTACATAAAATATACAGTAAAAGACATCACACTGAAAATATAGGCTGATACTTGTTTTCAATTATTTGGGAAAAAAATGCAGGAATTTTCTTTGATACTTGAAAGCTCCTCAGGCCTCAGCACACAGTCTATAATAAATGACTCAATTAGGACTGTGTTCAGAAGATCCTTTGATTTTGGTCAAAAGAGTTCTAATTTTAGAAATAATCCTCCTATATAACATTTCATGAGCCCATATAAATATAGTATTTCATTTCTATCACAAAAATACAAATGTGTGAGTTAAGAATCTATACACTAGAAAAATGTATATATTACCCTCGACCCCCTCCCAATGTCACATTATACATTGGCAGTTCCCTTTTTTGTAAGTAGACATGACATCCCTATAATGTTGTGCATGCAGTGACGCCATATTTGAATAGTTCATTCTAAATGGGTCAACCAATAGATAATTTGGCACTGTATGGCTGAGATAAAATGTTGCTCTTCTAAGTATGCTGATGAGTTTGGTGCAGTGTGGGTGTCATGTCTGGGTTCCCCTTGGAGTGACTTGGACACAGGACTCAGGTTGCCCTCATTTAGAGTTGCCATGGTGCAGATGGGTTTACCTTCAGCATCATAACAACCAATGGATTCCGCGATGGTGGGGGCTGTATGAGTGGGTGGCTCTGTGATAAGGGAGGGGGCTGTTTGACTGGGGGGGTGGGGGAGATATGTGATTGGAGAGCTCAGTGATGAGGAACTCTGATATGATGGGAATAATCTGTGGTGATTGGGGGACTCTGATTTAATGGGAAGGCTCTGATGTATAGGGGAGGCTTCGATTTGATGGGGGCCTCTGATGTGAAGGGGTGACTCTGATATGATCTGGAGGCCCTGGTGTATAGGGGAGACTCTGATGTCAACGGGGGACCTTATATATGACGGGGGAACCTCTAGTGCGAAGGGGGCAGGGCCGGTGCTAGACTATTTGGCACCCTAGGCAAGACCAGATGCTTGCACCCCTCCCTAAAAAAAATGTACACATTGCCCCCTTCCTGTACAAAATGACCCCCCCTTTTAACCCTACACTCCCCTTCCTGTATACACTGCCCCCTTTAATCCTACACCCCCTTGCTGCACACACTGCCCCCCTTTAACCCTACACCTCCCTTTATAAACACACTGCCCCCCTTTAACCCTTCACACCCTATACACACTACCTTCCTTTAATGCTACACACCCCTTCTTGTACACACTGCCCCTCCCCCTTCTTGCACACACTGCCCTTCTTTAATGCTACACCCCCTTCCTGCAAATACTGCCCCTCTTTAACCCTACACCCCCTTCATATACACACTGCCCCCCTTTAACCCTACACCCCCTTCCTATACACACTGCCCCCCTTTAACCCTACACCCCCTTCATATACACACTGCTCCCCTTTAACCCTACACCCCCTTCATATACACACTGCCCCCTTTAACCCTCTTCACACCCCTTCATATACACACTACCTTCTTTTAACGCTACACACCCCTTCTTGTACACACTGCCCCTCCCCCCCTTCCTGCACACACTGCCCTTCTTTAATGCTACACCCCCTTCCTGCACACACTGCCCCCCTTTAACCCACACCCCCCTTCATATACACACTGCCCCCCTTCAACCCTACGCACACCTTCCTATACACATTGTCCCCCTTTAACTGCCTTAATGCTACACACCCCTTCTTGTACACACTGCCCTTCTTTAATACTACACCCCTATCCTGCACATACTGCCCCCCTTTAACCCTACATGCCCTTCATTTACATACTGCCCCCCTTCAACCCTACGCACTCCTTCATATACAAAGTGCCGCCCTCTCTAGAGGTGACATCCACAGGGTATGAGGATTACTTTTTTTTACATTTTAAACTAGGGTGTCTTGGGATTTTTCATACTTTTCATGGATGCCACGACTGAAATAATGTAGAGAAACACTGGTCTGGTGTACTCACTACCCATTACTCCTTTCCATACTCATAGTTACCTACACCCCATTTAGTAGTCAATAGGCACACTCTCATTGGTCAAGGGTTTAATGCCAGACATCAAATGAGTCATGCCCTGGTAAATAAAGCAATATCAGGCAACTTGATGTATCTGCCCTTTAGACAGGCCTTAGATTTTAAAGATTGAATCAAAGCAATCATATGTAAACTTCTAAAGGTAAATGATGGGGTGCCTTAGAACAAAAAACATAAGCTCACAAGACAAGGTTTAAAGGCTTATTATACTTTTTGTAAAAAGATATTAAATGAAAAAGAAAAATGTGCATTTGTTTTTCTATTTCTTTGCATTGAAGCCAGCAAAGGATTGGATCTCAGGTACAATGCACAGGCTCCTGCAGACTATTCCCCAGGTCTGTACTGATGTATGGACCTTCAGTTATTGAATTAGAGGAATTAATTCATAGCCCAGAAGTGCAATGAAGTCACTACACACGTCCCCCATTGAGAGCTATCAGTTCCTCTGTGGCGGTGGCAGATGGGACTTGTAGTCTTTTATGCACAGATCCATGTGAATGGATGACACAGCTGTGAAAAATTAAAAATAGAATGCTGCAGGGAGAAGAACAACACTATTCCGATAAGGGGAGGGGGGATCAGTTTATGGGTAGGGGGTTAAGGAATGTTTCCATGTTTAATGTTACACCCTAAATATGGATGTGCCATGAAATGGTCTTAAAGGTGGAATTAGCCTTTTAAACTTCTGGACCGGAAGACTTTCCCTCTTAATGATGAGGCCATTTTTTGTGATTTGCCACTGCATTACTGGACAATTGCGCGGTCGTATGGTGCTGTACCCAAATAAAATTGATGTCCCACGAATAGAGCTTTCTTTTGATCCTATTTGATCACCTGTGTGATTTTTATTTTTTAGCGCTATAAACAAAAAAACAGCGACAATTCTGAAAAAAAAAAAAAAAAAAAAACAATATTTTTCACTTTCTGCTATATAACATACCCAATAAAAAAATGTAAAAATCTAATTTTTTCATCAATTTAGGCCAATTTGTATTCTGCTACCTATTTTTGGTAATAAAAATCCCAATAAGCGTGTTTTGATTGGCTTGCTCAAAAGTTATCATGTCTACAAACTAGGGGAAAGATTTGTGTAAATTTTTTTTATTTAATTTATTTTTTACTAGTAATGGCGGCGATCAGCAATTTTTAGCAGGACTGCGACATTGCGACAGACAGATCGGGCTTGTGGAATCAACACAGAGACCTGTGATCCTAAATAGGAGGAACACAGGCGCTCTGTATTGATTCCTGAGAGAACAACAGCAGACCGTCGTTCTCTCTCCACGGGGAGTGATCGTGGGTGCCCGGCGGCAATGATTGCCCCGTGAATCAGCTTTCCCACTGGCATATGAGGGCGCCCCCAGGATCGCTCCCGCGGATCACCATACAGGTATGGCGATTTGCGCAGCCGAGCCAGCATGCCACAGTATATCTGCGGTGGGCAGTCGGCAAGTCGTTAACCAAAGTCCGGTAAGCTGATGCCTTAGAATCCAGCTGAACCTAGTATCAGAGAGGCACACATGCTCCTAGGCAGAATATCTACACTTAAAACGTTATAATGACTGACCGGATTACTTTAAGACGAATGATAAATGACCTGAAAATCTGTTCTAAAAATAATATACGGCAAAGCAAAGGAATATGCTTTCAACATAGTAAAGCTGTTTTTATAAATATCCAGCAGTATATTGAAACAAGTTTTAGCTTGGATAATAAGTCATTTGTGTTCGTTAGTATTAAAACAAATATTTCTGTGCTAGTTTTTCTTACAAAAGTGCTATTATTTTGCAGGCATTAAAATCCCCTCTTCGTGTCTTCACAAGTATGCAGCATTTGGCAGACAATGCTATTCTGCAGTGGCAGCCACCCTCTCTGGCACAGTCCTAGATAAAGGCTCAGCCTGACACTGGAAAAGAATTGCAGGAAGCCAACACCTACTTCATGGCTAGAGAGGCATAGCGACTTATTGGGGTCCCTGGTGCCAGAACAGAGGAAGGTCCCTGGCTGTAAGTACAATGAGCTCATTATGCATGGAGCCATAAATGAACATACACACAGTAATGCATTGTGTTACCGGTTACCAACCACAAGGCCAGACTCTAGAAGTCAGAGTGAAATAGTTAAGGGATGTCAGTAATGTCCTTTGGCAACTAGGAATATTTACAGTGGAACTAAATCCATCAAATGAAGTGTTTTCTAAATTTGTAGCATTCACTGTTGCTTGGATTGTCAAGCTATCAAATGGCTGGTATCATAGCTGATTACATGTGGACCTGTATTCTCATCTGTTGATCCGGCCAGTATTTTTCAACTTCCTTTAACAGACCAGGCAGTCCGGCAAAAGTAATAAAGGGTTAAGAAAAACTATTTAGCACTGGCAGGGGTGCTTACAAATGTCAGCTTTCATTTATCTATGTAAAGCCTTTATCCCAAACAGTTGCAGTAACTTATTAACAACTTTAGCCCCGGAGGATTTTCCTGCTTAACGTCCAGGCCACTTTTTTCAACTTGGCACTGCGCGACTTTAACTGACAATTGTGCAGTCATGCAACCCTGTACCCAAACGAAATTTACGTCATTTTTTTCCCACAAACAGAGTTTTCTTTTGGTGGTATTTGATCACTTCTGCGCTTTTCATTTTTTGCAATATTAATAAAAAAAGAGAGAAAATTTTGAGAAATAATTGACATTTTCTACTTTGACAGTTAAAAAATATCCAATATATTCAATTTTTGTCATATATTTAGGCCAAAATGTATTCAGCTACATGTCTTCGACAAAAAATTTCTCAATGAGCGTATTTTTAACCACTTTAAGACCGGAAGATTTTACCCCCTTCCTGACCAGGCCATATTTTGTAATTCGGCACTGCATTATTTTAACGGACAATTGCGCGGTATGTCCTTAGTAATTGCGGCGATCTGCGATTTTTTTGCGGGATTGCGACATTGCGGTGGACAGATCGGACCCCTAACTGACATTTTTGACACTTTTGGGGGGACCAGTGACATTACTACAGTAATCAGTGCTATAAATATGCACTGTTACTGTAATAATGACACTGACAGGGAAGGGGTTAACCCTGTTGGTGATCATGGGGTTAAATGTGTGCCTCATGCTTACTGACGTGTGTGGCGGGAGGGGGTTGTGTGACATAGACACAGATCACAGGTTCAGCTATGCTGAATCCTGTGATCTGTCCCTGCCTGTCACAGAGGAGATCCGCCCGACGATCGGGGACGAGCGGCGGTGATCACCGCCTCTCCTCCCCTGGCCCGACTGAATACAGCGGGAGCGAGGGAGAGAGGGAGGAATCCAGCGACGTAGGTCTATGTCGCTGGACCCAGCCGAGCCGCTCTCTTGCAGTAGCAGCAATGTGAGCGGTCGGCTAGTGGTTAATAAATGTTAGCTGGAGTTCGACTCTCATGTGTTAGTCAAGTCCATTTACAGTAAATCTGGTGGTGTTTCTAACACTACTATCCTCTCAGACTGACAATGCTTCTGTCCAAAGGTGTCTCCATTGCTCCTCCATCCAGAGTGGAGACACCCTTGAATACTAAAGCAGCCTTTAAAGAGCATTTTGACAGTATTCACCGTCGATGGAATTTAAAGACAGATAAGTAATGGTTTGGATTGCTTCATATTTGCCAGCAATATCTCCATATAGAAATATTAAGATGTATTCCCATTTGCCATGAAATCTGTAATTCGTAAATGCTGTGTATATGACATATCTTTCAATGTCAGAAAGATTTTCATTTTGTTGTGTTTGGGAGGGAATGTGGATTGCCCTGTCTCATTGTTAAGTGTTAATAGCCTCCCATTGTTCTGTCTGTCTGCCTTAAGAGAAACGTATTATGGGATGTATAAAGATATGTGGATTGGTTGCTAAGGGGGAGGGGGGATTGTCCCACATTGTATATTTTGTACACTGTATGAGAGTGTAAAACTCTGTTCCTATTGGATGGTGAATATTATGTTCAGTCTTCAACAAGGTCCATCAGGGTGGTAACCTTGTGGGTGAAAACTGTATATATGTCTTGTTCAATAAAGTTGTTCTAGAGTTCCTTCACCCTCAATCTAGAGTCCTGTCTCTTATTGGGGGAATCTGCTGCAAGGGATTGCTATGGTCTTCCATTCTCCCTTGGATAATCACTGAGCTCTTGTAAGAGCTTGTTCTGCTGCACTCTCTGGGGAAAGAGAAGTTCACCCACAGGAACCTGGAGCCTTGTCGGAGGTCCAGGGTGGGTAGGAGACTGCAAGACCCTAACCAAGCTGCGGCGGTTCGTGGGGTCTGAAGTGATTACGGTGTCTGGTGGAGTGCTTGGAGCTCCTCGGGAAGCACTAGGAGCATCTGTCAATGGAGGTACCCAGTACAGGGGTGCCCTGTTCCATTACAAGCATTAACTCAGCTATATTATTAATGAGCATTTTTGGATGCACAAACATCAGGCGATGCTCCGCAAATGCACTGTGAGATGTTTGGTTTTATTTTTTACAAGGCTAAAAGGGGAAATGATTGCTGGGGCACCGCACTGTTAAAGCCCTGTTAACACCATAGATGAGTTTACTGTGTATTTATTATTAATATTATTATATAGGATTTATATAGCGCAGACGCATCGCTTTACAACTTGAGGCTAGACAGTACAAGTACAATACACTTAATTACAGTAGGAAACAGCTTGTTAGAGCTTACAATCTAAGAGGGAGGGTCAAGAGATAGAAGAGGTAATAACTGTAGGGAGATGGGCTAATGGAGAAAATAAAAGTACATTTGTTAGGTGGTTGCCAGAAAGGTTTCTCTGAAGAGATGTGTTTTCAGGAATCGTCTGAAAGTGGACAAAGTAGGAGATAGTTGGATGGATTGGGGTAGAGCATTCCAGAGGATGGGAGAGGCTCGGGAGAAGTCCTGGAGGCAAGCAAGGGAAGAGGTTACAAGGGAGCTAGAGAGCAGGAGGTCCTGGGAGGTACCAAGAGAACGAGTTGGTTGGTATTTGGGACCAGGTTAGTGATGTAGCTGTGCGCCAAGTTATGGATGGCTTTGTAAGTTATGGTTAGTAACTTGAATTTAATTTGTTGGTTGAGTGGCAGCCAATGGAGGGATTGACAAAGAGGGGTAGCAGACACAGAGCCGTTTGCAAGGTGAGCCTGGCAGCAGCTTTCATGATGGACTGAAGGGGGGATCGACTTGTTAAAGGTAAGCCAATGAGAAGGGAGTTGCAGTAATCGAGACGACAGATAACCAGGGAGTGGATTAGAAGCTTGGTGGTATAATTGGTTAGGAAGGGGCGTATCTTGGAGATGTTGTGGAGTCTGCAAGCTTTGGACAGTGACTGGATGTGTGGCCGACGCCCTAACACTAACACTGCAATGTGTATACCTCCATACGCTCCTATTTTAAAGCGGTTGTAAAGTCTCATTGTTTATTTTCCAACAATAAAAAAAGGTGTTATACTTACCTGCTCTGTGAAAGGGTAATGCACAGAGTGGCCCTAATCCTCATCTTCTGGGATCCCCCTCTGGCTTTTCTTCTCCGTGTGCATCCATAGGAAGCTGTTTCCTATGGTGTCCCACCTGCGGGCTTGATCGTGAGCTGAGCTTTATGCGTTTATTGACATACACAGCGTGGCTCAGGCCCATCCCCAAAACCCTCCCCACAGGATTTGATTGACAGCAGCAGGAGCCAATGGCTCTCACTGTTCTCAGCCAAGTCTGTGAGAGATGGGAGAGGGAAGCACAGGGCTGAATCGGGGAAAGGGGGGAGGGCTATTGAAAGATTTTTACCTTAATGCATAGAATGAATAAAGATGAAAAATAAACTTTTGACTTTATAACCACTTTAATAATTTTGAGTGATAGGTGTTCAGGAAGAGGTAAAATTATGACCCAACCAACTTTTTTCAACATCTCTGTGAAAAGCCCTAAGACATGAAGTTTGCTACCGGCAGGATCAAAAGATAAAAAAAGAAGGGAAAAAAGTCTAAAAAAAGAAAACCAATGCACTCATTAGATATAAAGTTTAACTCAACTTTTGTTGAGAAAAAAACACTCCCATCTAGGTGATGAATGTACATTACAAGGACTTATATAAACGTTGCTGTTGATTGCTACCTCGTCTGTGTCAATGTGCAGAGTTAATCTGAATGGGACTGCCTTTTTATATTTTTGATTAGCTGATGACCCTGCAGGGATCTAATGAGAAAAAATTGCAGGGTCTCAAACGCTTTAGAAATGAATAACTCTTTTCGGAGTATCTCATTAAATATGAAATTGTTATTGCAGAAGATGCCTACAATGTGACTTATATATTAGAAAAAAAAAAAAACATAACATTTCCAGGGATGTACCGAACACCAACTGTATATAGAATTCCTCCAGGTTGTCATATTGCATTGAATTTTACAGAAAAAAAAACTAGAGCACTGCAGATTAAAGTGATACTAAACCTTCATTTTTTAAAAAATGTAATATAACAAACACGTTTTAATTACCTGCTCTTTGCAATGGTATTGCACAGAACAGCCCGATCCTACTTATCTAGAGTCCCCCGCTGGCACTCCTGACTCCTCCCCCTGCCTCCATAGCATGCTGCTTGCTATAGGGGCACTTTTGCATGCTCACTCCCAAGTCAGCCCCATTTGTCCATAAGACACACAGAGCACGGCTCATCCACGCCCCAGCTCCCTCTTCATTGGCTGTGTGTGAAAGCAGCAGAAACGAATGGCTCCCACCGCTGTCTCTAAGCCAATGAGGAGTGAGAGAGCTGAGAGAGCCTTGGCTCTCGTGGACATTGCTGGATTGAGATGGGGCTCTGGTAAGTATAAGGGGGCTGCACTCAGAGGGTTTTTTACCTTCATACACAGAATGCATGAAGGTAAAAAAAATTCTGTCTTTACAACCATTTTAAAAAGAAAAGGTCATTTCTAAGGATACCAGTCATATACTTTTACTGTACTGTATATATATATATATATATATATATATATATACTTCCCAGCAGTACACTGTAGTCAAACCATTGAAAGCTGAATTGTGACTGCTTACTTTGGGTTAGCTTATAGCATTGCTCTCTTCACAACAATGCACAGTGTAAAAAGAAGTTATGTTTCCAATAACTGTTAGGTTACATCTTTACAGCCCTGAACCGGACAAGTAGTTGTACAGACAAGCTCTACTTTTACATTACTTATGTCTAGGACAGCACGTTTCCTTACTTCAGTTTTCATAAACCTACACCCTGCCAATAACCAAATGACATAAATATATAGTTATCACAGAAGACTGCATGTACTTTTCACTTGCCTTTATTTATGTGTCTTATGCGCCAAACTTTATGAAATGTATCATATAGATTCCAGTGACAGCTGTTGGTTTTCCATAAGACACAAGGCTAACCTTTGTTTAATAATTCTCTTCATTCTATGGAAATATTGGAAGTCCGGTCCTAGGTCATAACAGTTTATTGGAAACAATACAGCCATTTTGTAAGTTAGGTGAGGTAGACTTACACTATTGCTATAACTAACATTCTCACATTCCTACTGTAATTTGTAATGACTTTTTACATTGGAAAAATAAAATCTATTTAAACATCAATAAAGCGGTATAACCGGGACTGTAGCTGATATCTGCTGTGGAACTTCATCCTTTTGTTGCTGCTGTATTATCCTTCTGCATTGTGGACTGGGTTAAACTGAATTCTTAAATGCAGAAGGGCAACAGCCATCTTTAAGGAGACCGCTTTGCAATTATCATCTATGGAGTGCCTCCAGTGCAGGGGGTGGCCATCTTTGCTGAGTCTGAAGAACAGTGATTGGCTGATGTAACAGAGCAAAGAGAAGTGTGCACTGCGGCCTGGTGAGAGGAAAGGAGAGAGGATGGTCTCTGAAGCAAAAAAAGTTGAAAAATTAGTTTTGTGTAGTTTCTTTTTTTCGTTTAACGGATCATGCCTTATGATCGGCATTCGTTACTTTGGATCATTCGTAACTTCAGATGCATTTGTATTAATTCCATATGTGTAGATGCAGCATTCGTTACTTTGTTCCGTTCCATTCGTTTAGATAGGGCATTCATTACTTCAGGTAATTCGTAACTTCAGATGCATTTGTATTCGCTATGTTCAATTTGATTAGATATGGCCTTCATTACTTCAGGCAATTCATAACTCCAGATGCATTCATATTCACTACGTTCCATACGTTTAGATAGGGCCTTCATTACTTTAGGCAATTTGTAACTTCAGATGCATTCGTATTTGTTATGTTCAATTTGTTTAGATGCGACATTCGTTACTTCAGGTAATTCGTAACTTCGGATGCATTCGTATTCATTCCGTTCCATTCATTTAGATGTGGCATTCGTTACTTCAGGTAATTCGGAACTTCGGATGCATTAGTATTCATTCCGTTCCATTCATTTAGATGTGGCATTCATTACTTCAGGTAATTCTGAACTTCAGATGGATTCGTATTTATTACATTCCATTCGTTTAGATGCGGCATTCGTTACTTCAGGTAATTCGGAACTTCGGATGCATTTGTATTCATTCCGTTCCATTCATTTAGATGCAGCATTCGTTACTTCAGGTAATTCGGAACTTCGGATGCATTAGTATTCATTCCGTTCCATTCATTTAGATGTGGCATTCATTACTTCAGGTAATTCGGAACTTCGGATGCATTTGTATTCATTCCGTTCCATTCATTTAGATGCAGCATTCGTTACTTCAGGTAATTCGGAACTTCAGATGCATTCGTATTCATTCCGTTCCATTCATTTAGATGCACCATTCGTTACTTCAGGTAATTCTGAACTTCGGATGGATTCGTATTTACTCCATTCCATTTGTTTAGATGTGGCATTCGTTACTTTAAGTAATTCAGAACTTCGGATGCATTCATATTCGTTCCGTTCGATTAGTTTAGATGCAGCATTCGTTACTTCAGGTAATTCAGAACTTCGGATGCATTCGTATTCATTCAGTTCCATTTGTTTAGATGCAGCATTCGTCACTTCAGGTACTTCGGATGCATTCGTATTTGTTACGTTCCATTCGTTTAGATATGACATTTGTTACTTTGGGCTCTGACCTTTTGATTATTCGGACATTGGTGGTTGTATTCGTAATCAACAAATCCAACAGAACAGTGTGACCAGCCCACCACATCCTGTCCAGACTCTGGATGGAATGCAGTCTGACACAGAAAAACACACAAGGTAATAAGGGATAAGCTCATTGGCCAGAGATAACACACTAACACTGCCCATCCAAAAATGGAATTAATCCGAATATATCCAAAAGAAATACAAATACGAATGCATTCATCAATTATTTCTTTATATTCAGCGATAATGAATAGTCGGAAAGAACGAAAATACAAAAATTTAATTATCCGGATGTAATCGATTCGTTAAACTCGTAGGTTGAATCGTTTTTCGTTCTTTCGGATTTTTGTGTTTTTGTTCTTTTGGATTTTCATTCTTATGGGTTTTTCATTCTTTCTGACAATTATGACACTATCTCAGCAGGATTGAAAGTTAGAGATCATCAGCAACCTCTAACCCTGTCTGACTTGAACTGGACTTTTACGGAATCAGAGCATGTGCCCAGAGACCTTGAAGAGGATGCCCTGGGACTGGTAAGAGACTCACACCACATAAGGTAATCTGTTTTCTGCTGGGAACTGGAGCAAACTGACTTAATTGGCCACCTGGTTGGCTCCTGGTGGAGGCTTTCAGGCTTTGGCAGAATTGAGCTGCTGTTTCGTTAGTGTCCCACTCCTTTACAATTAAAACAGATCTCAATGGCTTCTCATTAGAGACAGCCTTAGGCCTCTTTCACACGTGCGGACTGTTCAGATCCGCCTGTCAGTTTTTCAGGCGGATCTGAACGGATGCCCCATGCATCTCTATGGGGCATCGGATGTCAGTGGATGAGAACAGACAGGCGGTCCGTTTTTATCCGATTCCCTCATAGAGAACAGTGGGACCTGACAGCTCTCTCTTCGCACACAGCGCGGAGACAGAGCTGCCATCCTCCTGCTCAGCGGGGGATCGGCAGATCGATCCCCTGCTGAGAATAAACGGAGTCCGCCGACGGAGCGGCAAGTGTGAAAGGGGCCTTAGGCCCCTTTCACACATACGGTCCGATCAGATCCGCCTGTCAGTTTTTCAGACGGACCTGATCGGATGCCCTATGCATCCCTATGGGGCAGCGGATGTCAGCGGAGACATCTCCACTGACACCCACTGCCATCCGATCTGATCCTGTCCGCCAAATCCGGACGGATGGAAACCCTATTTTCCATCCGTCTGGCAGATCGGATCGGATGGGATCGGATGAGAACGGACAGGCGGTCCATTCTCATCTGATTCCCCCATAGAGGACAGCAGGGATCTGACAGCTCCGTCTCTGCACAAAGAGCGGAGACGGAGCTGTCATCCGCCTGCTCAGCGGGGATCGGCGGATCAATCCCCCGCTGAGCAGAACGGAGTCCGTCGGCGTAACGGACAGGTGTGAAAGGACCCTTAGGAGTTGAAAATTGGTTGCATTTGTTTTATTTTTTATTTTTTCCCCTTTCCCCTTTATCCAGCCAGGTTATCCAGCCAGTAACATACTTATTTTCTTAGGGTGTCTCCAGTCCACTGAAAGAGCAATGGAGACACCCATAGGCAGCACCATTGCCATTCTAGAGAGAGGGTAGCTCCACAGGCAATGTACAGGGCAGTGCTGAGGTCAATGCTATTTTTACTTGATAATATATATTTTGGGCACACAAGGTGTATTTTACACCTTGATTTTATATTTATCCTTTATAGCTATTTAGGAATAGATTTCAATGACAGCTTTTGTCCCTGGAGTTCAACTTTAAGCAATTATATCAATAGTTGTTTTCCTTATGGGAAAAATAGTAGCTGATAATTGCTCCCCTGTCAGCGTTAAAGGGTTTGCCTCAGTCCTCTAACTGCCACTTTTGCTAAACAGTTTAGGTTGTTAAAGGAAGTAAAAAAGTAAGAGACTATCTGGTAGGTTCAAAAGGTGAAAATAAAGAAAAAATCCTAAAACAAATAATAATGTTTTTGTTCTTTTTAGTGTAATACTGCTTTAATCGAGAACCTGTGAATTTTTTTTTTTTTTAGACCACTGTAACTCTTTAGTGATATGAACAAAAAATTCCATCAAAATATGGTGTAATACATTTCCTCATGTGCAGGAAAGCTATTCACAGTGGAAAAGTGAGAAAGGAAGAACAACAAGAAACAATAAAAACTGACCTGACTCCCAAAGCAACTGAACAGTATACATTGTTATTTCTCATGAAACTCTTTTCCTTGTAGGAAGATGGCAGTGGCCTATATTATTCAAGAAACTCATTCCAATAGGAAGGTGAACAATATTTAGCACATAACAGTGGATGATCAAGTTGTCACTTGGTAGACTTCAAGTAGGTTCAGGGCTGGCCGTTGTGTTAAAGGACATTGTCCTGAAAAGTACTTGGTTATTGGGTATTCCTCTGCAAATATTACATTTATGTTGATGCTGGTGCATTAATCGAAAAATGTATAATTAAACATACACTTCAGTCAGATTCTAAAACATGTACTGGGTCACCCAGTTCATTGGTAATCAGTAATCAGGTCTTCTAGGAACACCTAATCCATAGCCCGTTGTTTACTAAGTGTTTTTAGAACTGCAGTCCCAAACACACTAGGGACCAGATTTGTGGTGAGCTGAATCCCGCACCACACAGACCCTACCGCTGTCGGCTCTGGCAGCTCTCCGTTCCCATGTGAATTCTTGCTGTGCAGCCTGGTTCCTAACAGGCCATGGACCGGTACCTGTCCGTAGCCCAGGGGTTGGGGGACCTCTATTTTAGAAGATTCCAGTGATCTCTAAGTACTTTAATGTTAGTGTGAAGATATTGTTATACTGACCCTGGGGACTGTTGGAGTGAAGGAATAATGAAGGTATGCTCGAGACTTACATTTTATGTTACAGTGACCATGTCACTAACTAAAAACATCCCCAAAGATGACCCTGGGGACTGTTGGAGTGAAGGAATAATGAAGGTATGCATGAGACGTCCCCAAAGAGGCTTACCCGAAAAATAAGATGGTGACTACTTACCTTTCCTGCTGTCCACTCTGCCAGAACACTCCTTTTGCAAGAAACCTCAGCTGAAGTCTGTTTGGAAACCGACACTTCTGGGAGTGTCAATCTCCCCGGGTAGCCGCACCTCACTGATTCCTCCTTCCACCTTTTACGTCACTACTGTATTCAGCCAGAAAGGTATTCGCAGCTTTTTTTCCAGGTATGCAAGTTTTAGGATATTTTTAAGTAATAACAGGGTCACTTCAAAGATGGGATTCAGGCAGCTATAAAAAGCAAATTATTTCAGGTGAATCTTTTTCAGTGTAACTACTTTAAGTATTTATATATTTCTTGATATTAGCCCACTGTAGTTTTCTGTATTGCAACACTGAGACTAGGAAAGGGAAGACCAATTAAGGTTTGATTTACTAAAGACAATAAAGCTGTTCCCTTTGTAAGGGAATTTTCTCTTAGTATAGTGAGTGAAAAGAAACTCTGGTGATGGTCGTCATCCAATCGTTTGCAAGCAAAGATACTGTTTTTTTATTTTCTTTGCATGTGATCAGATTATTTTTAAAAAGTAAAGTTTCACCCAATTTACTAAGCTAAAAGAAAATTGCCTTACAAAGTGAGCCTCCTATTTTCCTTTAGTAAATCAACTCATATCTCCTAAGAGTCAGTTGGGCTCTGCTGGGTGTGTTTTGACCTGTATCCCCGACCCAGCTGTGCTTCTATTGTTGGAGTGTGGCCTAAGGATCTGGCAGTAGTGCCCATAAAACTGGCTGCACAATGTTTTTAGTAAGCTAAACAGTTCTCCTACATGTAATTCAATTGGGCAACCGATTATCTAGAGTTTAGTTTTATGCTATGCTATGTTTTATAGCATTATATTATTATTATATATTATATATTATTATATTATTATTATAGCATCTATATAACTATTGAGTTATATAGATATAGCATGTATGAATTTCGAAACAGAAGGAAGAAGCCAACTCAATATCAATAAAATATTATTATGGGTATCTATTAAAATGCATATTTGTTTCTCTGCCTTTTTAGCCCATAGAAATGTGATGGGCATCTTTCTAACTCATAGTTTAGGTTAAATGCCCTCTGTAAATGATAATGCAGGCAGTGTTTAACTTGAACTCTGCGTGATGTAACATAAAAGCTATATCATCCTTATTTTTATATTAAAAATGCAATAACTATCATTAGAATTCATCCAAACTAACATAGCTAGCTCAGGATCACAAAACAGCATAATAAGAATTCATTCATAGTACTGTGGTGTTGAGAAATATGATATAGGATTTACAATGTTGGAACAAGCCCTGCATGAAGACCACAAACTCACTAGCATACTAGCATCTGGAATTTTATGAGACATAGCATGGGAACTACCAATTAAAAAGTTAACCAATCAGAAAAATGTATACACACCCATAAAAATAACTGGTATCCATCCTACCATAGGTTAGGCCAAGCCTTGTGTTACCAATAAAGCTCTAGATCTATGTTCAGCACCTATTGATAAGCGATACCAATGCCTGACACAGAAAGGTCACACATGATCAGTCGTTAGGTTGTCTATGGTTACATGCTAGACTTTAATAAGGAAAAAAACAATGTTAAAATTTAGCAACCCAGAGCAACCAATCTGGATTCACAGTTTTCTAAACTGACTACTTTAAACTCATAAATGCCATAATTATAATTGGTATATGGCCTATTACTGTTTAAAATATTGTATTAATAAATTTGTCTTTGGAATGATTTCCTTTGTTATCCCACTTAAGAAGTCTTATTTTTTATTTATCTTTATTGATTACAGGTACTTATATAGCGATGTCAATTTATGCAGTGTTTAACGTGTATATATATATATATATATATATATATATATATATATATATTGTACAATCACATCAGTCCCTACCCTCAAAGACCTTACAATTAAGGTCTCTAACTCACATTCCTTCATATACATACTAGGGCCAATTTAGACAGGAGCCAATAAACCTACCAGCATGTCTTAAGACCTGCTTCATACCTATGCATTTTTTAGTGCGTTTTCAGTTTTGCAGAAACACACTACAGTCCATTTAACATGGTTTCCTATGGTTCACGTTTACCTCTGTGCATTTTATGGAAAGGGTCAGGGACTTTTTTCTGGTTTTTGGTTCCATAGGCTTCAATGGATCAAAAACGTGTATTGAAAAGTGCAAAATGCACCTGGAGTATGCAAACGGCAACCTGCATAGGTGTGAACCAGGCCTCAGAGTGTAGGAGGAAACCAAAGTACTTAGAGGAAACTCATGCAGGCACAAGGAGAACATGCAAACTCCAGGCAGGTAGTGCCATGGTTGGGATTCAAACCTTATATAAATATAATCAAATACCAATTCAGAGGAAAACTCATTAGAGGAAACTCATGCAGGCACAGAGAGAACATGCAAACCCAGGCAGGTAGTTCCATAGTTGGGATTCAAACCTTATATAAATATAATCAAATACCAATTCAGAGGAAAACTCATTAGTGGAAACTTATGCAGGCACAGGGAGAACATGCAAACCCCAGGCAGGTAATGCCATGGTTAGGATTCAAACCGTATGTGAAAATATAATCAAATACCAATTCAGAGGAAAACTCATTAGAGGAAACCCATGCAGGCACAGGGAGAACATGCAAACCCCAGGCAGGTAGTGCCATGGTTGGGATCTAGACCTTATATAAATATAATCAAATACCAATTCAGAGGAAAACTCATTAGAGGAAACTCATGCAGGCACAGAGAGAACATGCAAACCCAGGCAGGTAGTTCCATGGTTGGGATTCAAACCTTATATAAATATAATCAAATACCAATTCAGAGGAAAACTCATTAGAGGAAACTTATGCAGGCACAGGGAGAACATGCAAACCCCAGGCAGGTAGTGCCATGGTTGGGATTTAGACCTTATATAAATATAATCAAATACCAATAAAACTTTGCATACACTGTAATAAAAATGAATCGGTCTGTTACAAGATACAACTAACGATATATAAGGTACAACTAATGATCCCTCTTATTTACTTCAAAAATATGTTATAGACCCGCCCAACCTTAAAAACCTCTACTTTGCATCAGAACTTGATAGAGATTTGTCTCGAATATATGCACAATTAAAGGATCATACTCTTTTTTTTATTTTTGGAGAATAAGCAAAATATGTTTGAACATTGTGAAAAACCTCAGACTTTGCTTGCACCAAGCTTTTTTTTTTCTTGTTAGTTATCCCCTCAACTAGCCATTTATGGCCAACTTGCTATGAGCATTCACAAGGAATCCTAAGTGTGCAGCCCAATTATCGTAATACTGTAATTTAGCACATCTACATTATTAAAAGCCAGTAAATGAATTAGTAATTGTATAAAAAAGCCGGTTTATAATTTTATTGCAGCTCAGCAGTATTATTTCAATTTGTGTCTGCATACTATGAAACGACTCGCATTAGTCAAATTTTCTCCGTGTGGAAAAGGGAGAGGCAACACAGGATTCTTCAAAAATGCACTTTGAAGGTTTTGCAGTGCAGAACAGCTTTTCCAGCACAAGTCTGTAATTTTGACTTTCTGTGGAAGCTTCACTTACAATTCTCCTATTCAAAGAATCCTGAGGTTAGGCTAGATGTGCATTTTACGGAAAACAGAAGTGACCTCACCATGTGGGTATGAACACACCTGTGCAAAACAAATGCCATTTCCTAAACTCCCTTTTTCGACTACACATCAGCAAGCACAGGAGTGCCAAACAGAGCTCATGAAGAATAAATCCTTTGCTAGGGAAGCCAAGTTACATTCCATTCTCTACTCACCCCCCCCCCCCCCCCAGAGCAAACATTTTATTGCATAAACATATTTTTAAGGAGTTAACATGCCCATGTCAAGGCTATCAGCTCAAAATGGTTTGCACAGGGTAGTGTCCCTTAGAATTCCTCTATCTCTCGCTTCTACTTTGACAGTCTGTAAATCATCTCATCACGTGACCCACTGTACTTTTTAACATGTTGCAGGTACACATGTATTAAATATAGATTCTTAACGTTTTACAAAGTATATTACTATATGAGCTTACTGCCTGAGCTAGAAGAAAGAGACCACTCTGAGCACTCCTACCTCTTCATCTATGTATTTGCCACCAGACATGCTGTCCTTCAGTTGCCAGGAGCTCTGAATGAGATTTGAGGGAGGTATGATTTAAGGGATCTGAGGGAGGAAGATACAGCATTGTGTAAAGGAACAGCTAGGAAAGGAGGGGAAGGAGGTGGCTGCGAGCATGATTGTTGCTGGCCCACTTCCAATGTTTGTTCTGCTTGGTTTTGGCATAGATGACAGCCCCGTTGAGCTCAGACACATCCCCAGGGCTCGTAAAACATCAGAACAAAATAAGGTGCTGTGATCCACAAAACTTTTCCTCCAAAGTAAAACTTTGCTTTACCTGTACATTACTATTCTCTTGTTAGTATTGGATTGCTTCAACAGAATAGATGCCATTGTGCATTTTCCCCACATTTTCAGGTGCTCTAAGCATATAAGAGCTATTTGAATAAAGCACGGTATTGAGCAGTTAGAGGATTACTGAATGTGGTATAAGATCATGGGTTATAAAGAGGACAGTTTTTACTAAAGGATAAGAAGTACGGGTGAGGTGAGATACAAGATACAACTTCAAACACTTCTCTAACTCAAGAGACAACACATAGGATTAAATAACAAATAGAACTGACAAATTAGAAGTATTTTCTTTGTTACAAGCTTGTCTGCTAACATAACTGATGGCATCAGTAAGCTTGAATGTATGATGTTTCTCAGATTCACGGAGCCGGCGTGTTAGGTATGTTATTTATATTTTTTTACTATTGAGGTGCCGTTGAGCAGTTACATTTCCATTATATAAAATTGGAAGAGCTAAGAGTCATCAGATGCAGTTTTTACCATAATTAGAAAAGTTTATGAATAAAATAATTAAAAAAAATAATGAATTAACAATTTTTTTGGATTATTAAATTGGACCTATAGGCCCCGTTCACACTGGGGCGATCCGACTTGGGGGGGCGACCTCGGAGCGGCCGGCACGGACTTCATAACATTGAAGTCTATGACGGTCGCTCCGGGTCGCCCCAAAGAAGCTCCGGACCCTTTTTCTAAGTCGGAGCGACTTGTGTCGCTCCAATTAGAACGGGTTCGCAGCTTCCCTATGGAAGGCGACCTACGGCGACCTGTGAGGCGACCAGGTCGCCTTAGTGTGGACGGGGGCTTACTCAAGTGTTTGTGAAGGTATTTTTATTGTTTTGTTTAAAATAACAAACATGTTATACTTGCCTGCTCTGTGCAATGGTTTTGCACAGAGTCGCCCTGGAACTCCTTTTCTGGGCATGCTCCTGAGTCGGGCTGAGTGTGCCCATTGACACACACAGCTCTGTTCGGCTCCGCCCCCTGATCTCTTCTTACTGATTTAGAGGCGATGGCTCCCGTTTCTGTCAAAGTCTCTTGTTGGACCAGGAAGAAAAGCTGCAGTAGATGAGGTGGATTGAGAATGACTGGGCTGTGGTAGCTAGAATTTACAGTATTAAGATGAAAAAAACTTTAATGATGTGATTGCTGCTGAAATGAAGAACAAGAGCCCAGATTTGCTTTTCCTGCCTGTCAACCGAGATCATATAGCCAGGTGCCTATATCATCACAAATACTGGAAAGGCAACATTGAAAAACACAGAATTTTCCCTAAGAAGATAAATTAGTATTGCAGTTTTTTTTATTTCTTTTGATTATCTATCCCAATGTCTTCTGAAGCAATCTTGTTGCTACTTCTCCAAAATCACAAAGGCACCCTGTAAAGAAGACAGCGGGGTTGATTTACTAAAGGCAAGGCAAGTCAACTGGTCACTTTGCAAGCAAAGTTGCTTAATGACTGTGATGAAGTATAACTTTGCAAGGAACACCAACATTTTGTGTATGGAAACTGGAAAAAACAGCACTTTGTTTACACATGATTGGATAATGGAAGTCAACTGAGATTCATCTCATTCACTGGGAAAAAAAACATTCCTTTGCAAAATGAAACTTCCCTTGCAAAGTGAACCTAGACTGTTGTAAATCAACCACAATACATTTTTTATTTGTCCTACAGGCATAGACCCCAAACTTTGCTCTCTTGCAGAACTGCAGCCAAAACTGGAATGGGACATGGCTGTGTTGAATACCTTTTCCTAGATGTGCAGAACTACAGTGCATGATGTGAACCAGTTATTTGACAGAGACAAGATATACCTGTGTTCAAAGCCCAAAAGCTTGTACATGTATTTAAACTCAGGCACTAAAGTGGTGTGACCATATGGTCACACAACAAATTCTAGATGAACCCTCTGCACACTGCTATCCACCCTTTCCAGCAAACTATGCAATGAAAAACAGGGATTTTTAGTTCACATATATTACAATACATGTTTAAGCTGGCCAACTACGTCAAAGTAATCCCTCTTACGGCCAATCCTACACTGCTCTGCCACTGCAAATGTGACAGTGGACATCATGCCATCATGGGGCATAGAGACACAAAGTGGTGGAAAGCTACTAGGTTCAGATCTTGTCAATGACCTGTGTGGCAACAGAGAAAACATATACCTGTGCTCAAATACCAATACCTGTATAGCAGTGGGCAGAGGGTTCATCCAGAATTTGTAGTGTTAATATGTGGTCACACCCCTTTAGCACCTGAAAGTTTAAATACATGTACAAGCTATTGGGATCTGAGCCCAGGTATATCTTGCCTCTGTTGTAATGCAAGTCAGTGACTAGACCTGAACCCAGTAGCTCCCCCCCCCTTTGTGTCTGCATGCCCCAGGTTGGCATGTTGTCCACCATAGCATTTGCAGTGGCAGAGCAGTGTAGGACTGGACATAAGAGGGATTACCTTGACACAGTTAGCCAGTTTATACATGTATTGCAATATTTGTGAACTAAAAATCCCTGTTTTTCTTTGCATAGTTTGCTGGAATGGGTGTATAGCAATGTGCAGAAGGTTCATCCATAATTTCCAGTTATTTGACAGACACGGAAGTGTCACATAACAGTGGTGGCTGTAGCTTTGAAGAGTGTGAAGAATAAAGTTGACAGGTAACTAGGCATCTTTTAACCACTTCCTTACCGAGTCATGTAAAATGACGTCGGCAAAGTGGTTGTCTAGATCCGGGCCGCCGTCATATGACGTCGGCCCGTTCTAGCTGCTACTGCGCGCCCCCGGCGGCGCGCAGCGGCGCGATCAGGGATGAGGCTCGTCCCTCGGACATAGCCCATCACTGATCAAGGTAAACAGCCAATAGAAATTGGCTGTTTACCACGTGATCGGCTGTGTCAATCACAGCCGATCACATGAGCGGCTCCAGCACGAGCCGCTCGTTCTCTCTGCAATGCGCGCCCCCGGGGGCGCGCAGAGCAGCGATCGGGGACGAGGCTCGTCCCTCGGACAGAGTCGATCCCCGATCTAGGTAAAGAGCCAATGAAATTGGCTCTTTACCACGTGACCGGCTGTGTCCAATCACAGCCGGTCACAAATGTCAACAGAGAACACGGTAACTAGCTGTCACCGTGTTCTCCTCCTCACACACTGATCCTGTGTGAGGAGGAGATTGTGGTAACAGCTAGTTACCAAGTACAGTGCACCCCAAACACACTGATTGCCCCCCCCCCAATAAAGAGCACCTGTCACTAGCCCATCAAAGTACCCGAGTACCTGTCATCAGGTACTCAGATGACAGGTACTCGGGTACTCTGATGGGCTGGTGACAGGTATTCGGGTACTCTGATGACAGGTACTCGGGTACTCTGATGACGGATACTCTGATGACAGGTACTCGGGTACTCTGACGGGTACTCGGGTACTCTGATGACGGGTACTCGGGTACTCTGATGACAGGTACTCGGGTACTCTGATGACGGGTACTCGGGTACTCTGATGACAGGTACTCGGTTACTCTGATGACAGGTACTCGAGTACTCTGATGACGGGTACTCGGGTACTCTGATGACGGGTACTCGGGTACTCTGACAGGTACTCGGGTACTCTGATGACAGGTACTCGGGTACTCTGATGACGGGTACTCGGGTACTCTGATGACAGGTACTCGGGTACTCTGATGACGGGTACTCGGGTACTCTGATGACGGGTACTCGGGTACTCTGATGACAGGTACTCGGGTACTCTGATGACAGGTACTCGGGTACTTTGAGTACCTGTCAACGGAGTACCCGTCATCAGAGTACCTGAGTACCTGTCACCTACCCATCAGAGTACCCGAGTACCTTCCACCTGCTCATCAGAGTACCTGACGCCTGAAGTACCCAAGTACTTGCCGCCTGCTCATCAGTACCCATCACTACTCATCAGTACTCATCAGTACCTATCACGTATCAGTACTGATCATCAGTACCCATCAGTACAGTATCACCTATCACCTATCAGTCAGTGAGTACTACTCATCAGTACCTATCACCTGCCTGTCACCTGCCCATCAGAGTACCCGAGTACCTGTCACCTGCCTATCGGAGTACCCGAGTACCTGCCACCTGCTCATCAGTACCAGAGTACCTGTCACCTGCCCAACAAAGTACCCGAGTACCTGTCACCCTTCATACAGCCACCATGTCCAAGTCCAAAAAGGTTTATATACGTCGTCCGTTTAAACCTAAATACCGGTGTTATGGTAGCAGATAGCTGCCATAACCCTGGTATTTTTTTAAACGGTGGACGGTTGGCTTTCCGATAAGGGTGGTCCCAGCGGCGGATTCGCCGTGGGATCACCCTTCCGGGATGGCGGAAGAGGCGCCCCCCCCTCCCGACGCGTTCCGGTCCCTTTCCCCGCTTACCGGACCCGCCGGCAGCGGGGAAAACGATCCGGTCCCGAATCCTCACAGACAGGATGTCGAGTGAGGGCAAGCTTGCCCTCACTTGACTCTATGGTCTTGGAGGACCGGAGCTACGGAAAATGTTGTTGCCTAGCAACCGGTTTAAAGGTCCTTTTTTTTTTTTTTTTTCATTTTATATTATAATTATTATTATTTTTTTTTTTTCTATCTTTTAGTGTACTTGTGAGATCTGAGGACTTTTTGACCCCAGATCTCACAAAAAAGAGGTCCTGTCGTGCCTATTTCTATTACGAGGAATATTTACATTTCTTTTAATAGAAATAAAAATGATCAATTTTTTTTTTTTTTTTTAAACGGTGTAAAAAAAAAAAATAATAAATAAAATAAACAGTAAAAAAAAAAAAAAAAAAAATTAAAGCGCCCTGTCCCCGTTAGCTCGCGCGCAGAAGCGAATGCATACAGAAACCCCGCCCACATATGTAAACGGTGTTCAAACCACACATGTGAGGTATCGCCGCGATCGTTAGAGCAAGGGGAATAATTTGAGCCCTAGACCTCCTCTGTAACTCAAAGATGGCAACCTGTAGAAATTTTTAAATTGTCGCCTATGGGGATTTTTAAGTACCAAAGTTTGTCACCATTCCGTGAGCGTGCGCAATTTTGAAACATGACATGTTGGGTATCTATTTACTCGGCGTAACATTATCTTTCACATTATGGAAAAAAATTGGGCTAACTTTACTGGTTTATTATTTTTAAATTAAAAAAAGTGAATTTTTTCCAAAAAAATTGCGTTTGGAAGACCGCTACGCAAATACGGTGTGATAAAAAATAGTGCAATAATCTCCATTTTATTCTCTAGGGTCTCTGCTAAAAAAAAATATATAATGTTTGGGGGTTCTAAGCAGTTTTCTAGCAAAACAACTGATTTTAGCTTGTAAACACCAAATGTCAAAAATAGGCCTAGGCAAGTGGCTAGGATGCATGATGATGCTCCTTGGATGTTAGGCCCCTCTATATGGCTAGGCTGTGAAAAAGTCTCACACATGTGGTATTGCCATACTCAGGAGGAGTGGAAGAATGTATTTTGGGGTGTCATTTTTGCTGTGTACATGCTATGTGTTAGGAATATCCTATAAGTTGACAACTTTGTGTAAAAAAAAAAAGTTTTCATTTTTTTCCCACATTTTCCAAAAACCTGTGGAAAAAAATGATATGTTCAAACGACCCATAATGCCTCATAGAATATACGTTGGAGTGTTTGCTTTCCAAAATGGGGTCATTTTGTGGACTTTTCCATTGTATTGGTGCTCTAGGGCCTTGAAAAGTGTGATAGGTAGTAAGAAAGTTTTATGTGTATTTATGCTCCTAGAACGCCTGAATGTGCTTCTTGGACGTGGAGTCTCTTTTTGTGGCCAGGCTGTGTAAAAGTCTCACACATGTGGTATCGCCATACTCGGAAGGAGTAGCAGAATGTATTTTTGGGTGTAATTTTTGCTGTGTACATGCTATGTGTTAGAAATAGCTTATAAATTGACAACTTTGTGGGAAAAAAAAAGAAAAAAAAATTTTTCTTCATTTTCCCAAGAATTGTGGGAAAAAATTACAACTTCAAAAAACTCACCATGCCTCTTACTAAATACCTTGGACTGTCTACTTTACAAAAAGGGGTCATTTGGTCGGTATTTGTACTGTCCTGACATTTCAGGGCCTCAAGAAAGGAGATAGGCAGTCAGTACATCTGGTGTGATCAATTTTCAGTAATTGGTACCATAGCTTCTAGACTCAATAACTTTCACACAGACTAAATAATATACACTAATTTGGGTTAATTTTACCAGAGACATGTAGCAGTAAACATTTTGGCCCAAATGTATGAAGAAAAATTTATTTTTTGCAAAATTTCATAATTGAAACTAAAAAAAAGTGGTTTTTTTTCAAAATTTTTGCTCTTTTTTTGCATATATCACGAAAAAAAAAAAAACCCCAGTTGTGATCAAATACCACCAAAAGAAAGCTCTATTTGTGTGAAAAAAATGATAAAAATTTTGTTTGGTTATAGTGTAGCATGACTGAGCAATTGTCATTCAAAGTGTGAGAGTGCTGAAAGCTGAAAATTGGTCTGGGCAGGAAGGGTGTCTAACTGCTCTGTATGGAAGCGGTTAAAGTAGAACTGTAGGCAAAACCCCCGTTAGTTGTTTTTTTTCGCCATCTTTGTCCCACTGGGGAGATGTCCTTTTCCTTGATGTCCCATAGCCAAAACAAGAAGTAAAAGGAAATCCCTTTAAATTAAGGGAATCTCTTGGGGCTTTCCAGGTCACCGGAACAAGTATCCCCATTGGAAGATTTCCCCTCTATTACTTTTTTGAGGACAACCCAAAATGTGGGATTTTATTTCATTTTATTTTCTTTGATAATAGAGGACAAATAGAGTAAATCTCTCTAATGGAGGAACAGACAGCAATACAATCCCAATATGTGTTCTAATTCATCTCCTCTCTGCCCAAAACTAAAAAGAAAGGTTTTGTCTTTATTTATACTTTAAGTACCTAAGCTTTTTTTTTTTATTTTTTTATTTGTTTGTGAGCTAGCAACAGGCTAGTTTTACAGTTAGGTCCATATATATATCGACACAGGCACAATTTTCATACCTTTGGCTTTGTATGCCACCAGAATAAAATTAAAATGAAACAATCAGCTTTAATTCAAGGGGTTGAACATAAATATCAAGTACAAATTTTAGGAACTGCAACCATTTTTTATACACAGTCCCCCCATTTTCGGGGGCTCAAATATATTTGGACAGATGAATATAATGATAAATAAAATGTTCATTTTTAATATTTTGTTAAGAATCCTTTACTGCCAATGACTGCCTAAAGTCTAGAACCCATGAACATTACCAAAAAATGGGTTTCCTCCTTTATGATGCTTTTCCAGGCTCTAACTGCAGCTGCTTCCAGTTGTTCTTTGTGGGTATTTAGTTTTGCTTTCAGCAAGTGAAATGCATGCTCAATTGGATTGAGATCAGGTGATTGACTCAGTCATTGCAGAATATTCCACTTCTTTTTCTTCAAAAGCTCTTGGTTTGTTTTTGCAGTGTGTTTTGGATCATTTTCCATTTGTACTTTGAAGCGCCGTCCAATTAACTTTGCTGCATCTGGCTGAATCTGGGCTGACAGTATATCTCCAAACACTACTGCTTCTGTCTTCTGTCACATCATCAATAAACACCAATGACTCAGTGCCACTGGAAGCTATGCATGCCCATGCCATCACATTGCCTACATCAGGTTTTACAGATGACGTTGTGTGCTTTGGATCATGAGCTGTTCCAAGCTTTCGCCATACTTTTTTCTTCCCATTATTCTGGTACAGATTAATCTTAGTTTCATCCGTTCAAAGAATGCTTTCTCAAAACTGGTCTGGCTTATTTAGATGTTTTTTGGCAAAATCTTACCTTGCTTTTCTATTCTTCAGGCTTATGAATGGTTTGCACCTTGTGGTGAACCCTCTGTATTTGCTCTTGTTAAGTCTCTTGATTGTAGACTTTCACAATTTACCATAGAGAGGATCCTGTGATCATTCACCACTGTTGTCTTCTGTGGATGTCCAGGCCTTTTTATGGTGCTGAGCTCACCAGTGCCTTCTTCTTTCCTCAGAATGTACCAAACTATTGATTTTGCCACTCCTAATGTTGAAGTAGAGGTCCAATTTAAATGTAGGGTAAACTCCATAAGGAAATTTTAAAGGCATGGCCTCCTTGTAGTTCTATGCAAAACATTCAGCTGTGTCAGCACGCAACAGGCACTACTAGGGGGCCAAATTCATGTTTTTTTTCTCATTGTAGATTCCCAAAGTCTTCAGAACTCCCGGGGGCTCTCATAAGCACTTGCTTTCTTAAGCCTCGTACACACGATCAGATTATCGAACGATCTTTCGTCCGTTTTTTGTTGCATGCAAGTCTCATATCGAAAGTGAAGAGATTACTTTCATACGAAAATTCCCGTATGACAGAATTCAACTTCAGAAGTGATGTCATGTGTTGAATTGTTTTGTATGTGTTCTTTCGTGTCTGAGCATGCCTAGTCTTGCTCTTACGATTTTTTTTGGACAAAAACTGTACTAATTAAACGAAAATCGGACGTGGTGTTGACATACGATAAAAATTTTATAGCCTGCACATCCAGTTTTTGTCGTTCGAAAATCGGCTGTCAAAAGCACTATGCTAACGATCTGAAAATTGGCAGATCGTTCGTCGGATGAAATTTCACTTCCGATTTTCGTATTGTGTGTACAGGCCTTTAGTCATGTTGTGATCCTTTCCCTGCCCCTTTCCATCACTGTTGGCCTAGTACTGAAATGGGTAGCCTTGCTGGTCAATTGAGAAATATAGGTAATAAAGGAAGAGGACGGGGGGGGGGGGGTTGGGGTGTGTTTAGGCTAGGAACTCAATTTAATAAGTAAACTTTTTTTTAAATTGATGGGCAGGTCTTGTATTAATTTATATCAAAGGATTTTTGTTCTTGGTGTCAGTGTGTGTGTGTTTTATTTTTTTTTCTTGTGAAATGTTGTCATCTAACATTGGAGTTATGACTTTTTACAGACTTGAAAAACAGTGTTTTCAGAGAAAATGTTATTCTTGTACATGAGTCAGATTTGATCAGAAAAAGTCAAAGACAGGACCAAGGGCCATAATGTGAATGTCTGCTTACCTATGCTCGGATCCCCATTTCTTGAAACACTTAGCAGATGCTTCACTAACCCTTTGGCTCAATATTTATTGAAATTCAGTGTAAAGTCAAAACTTTCTTTTGAGGGAATGGTTAAGAGCCCGTTCACACTGGGGCGACCTGTCAGGCGACACAGAGAAGCTGTGGACCCGTTCTAATAGGAGCGACACAAGTCGCTCCGACTTAGAAAAAGGGTCCGGAGCTTCTTTGGGGCAACCCGGAGCGAGCTGCATAGACTTCAATGATATGAAGTCCGTGCCGGACTTCACCGCGACTTCACAGGTCGCCCCGGGAAGTAGCATCGCCCCAGTGTGAACGGGGTCTAAGACCCCTTTCCGTTTTTTTTTTTTTTTTGCTGTCTGGGAGATTTGTCCTAATTCCCTGCCCCATAGACACTGTAGGAAGTAAGATAAGATCCCTTCAAAGCGAGATGATATGTCCTTTTGGCCAATTGCCACCAGAACAAGTTTCATCATTGGAGGATTTCCCTTCCCCTCCTATTCCTGTGACAACTCAAAAATGTTGGATTTCCCATCACCTTCTGTGAATCATGGGTCACCAGGACCACTTGTGAGAATAAATCTCTCTTGTGGGGTCACAGACAGCAATAAAAAAAAACTGCCAGAGGTTCTAACTTTTCCCCTTACTTTTTAAAACAGAAAAAAAAAGTTATACATATACTTTGAGAGCTCTGTATTTGGGAATTGGACTATTTCTGATGCCTGACAAACACGATTAAAGTCTATTTTGGGTCATACAAGAACTGCTTTGGATCCCATGTAGAATGCAGTATTTGTTGTGTATAAGAATATTTACTGTTGAAAGCGTTTCACAGTACTCATCTAAGACAAGACAATTTTAAGTATTCAATAACGCATTCTTACTGATTATAGTTTAATTGGGTTAAATTAGCTCAGTTTCTGGTCTGTTTAGGTCTCCAGCTAGAAAGGGGTTAGGGAACATTTACAGAAACACTTATATTATTTTAAATCCGCAACAAATGAAAGGCATGGAAAATGTAAGAAATCATGGCAACTGATGGTAAGCATTCCCGTAAACAGAGAAAAATATTTCCATGGGAACATATTCCAATATTCCATTCTTTTTCTGGGATGGTCACAATGTTTAAGCTAGACAGCATATAGCTTTTACCCTGCAAGTAAATGTATACTATTTAATGGTATTTAACATAGAGAGGTCTCACTCTGTGCCATGCCAGCCTAGCTTTTAATGCTGCTTGAGACATGGATATAAAACACAGGAGAGTCGGTTTGAAACCATTTACATTGATGAATAAATAAACTGGCAACATGGTTATTTTAACAGAGCGTGTGAAATAATAAAACATAGTCTATATTATGAAGGGAGAGATCGGATCCAGTTAAATCTTGGCAGATCCTCAGAAATTGGTTCTTTCTTTTTAGAATTGCTTGATAGGGAATCCTAAAAATAGTCGCTTTTTAACTACAGATGTTCGAATTGATTTTTACCAAATAAGGCTGAGGGATAAAAGGTCATAAAAGACATGAGATTTATTATCCTAATACTCCTTGTAAAGCTTAACATAACTGCAACATAATAATGATCTGCTAAGGATGTTGATATACTGAAGAGCTTTTCCCTGAATTAAGGTACTGACATTGTGAGACAGAAAGACATTAACAAAATACAAGAACTTTTCCTTTTTTTTTTTTTTTTACTGTTCTGGACGTCACAATGACCTCAAGCTATGCAGAAGATAATTCAAAATTATCTAGGCCACAGGTGTCAAACACAAGGCCCGTGGGCCGAACCCGGCCCTCCAGGCCATTTTATGTGGCCCTTGCACATCTCCTGCAGCTGCTGCATCTCCTTCATGTCTGCCCCCACCTTGTCTCAGCAGAGGGGACAGAACTCCTCTGCCAGATCCTGTGCTTCCCCCTGCAGCTGCAGAGAGGACCATTCCCCTCCCCAACTCAGCAGTTGGCAGCAGAGAGGAGGACACAACTCCTCCTACAGATCCTGCGCCTCTTTGTGCAGCCGCAGCACCCCCTCCTCTTCGTCTCCACTGGTCTCAGCATTCAGCTGACTCCAGCCCTCCTCCAGACTCTGTAGTTGCTGCTTCCCAGCTCTGCCTCCAGCTTCTTCCCAGCAGCAGCACATGGTAAAGGGGATGCACTGTGATGTAAGGGAGGGTGGGAGGGCTCCTGATTTCTGATAGTGGGGGGCTACAGATACAACCGGCCCTCTGAGGGCGACCATAATGCTGATGCGGCCCGCAATGAAATTGATTTTGACACCCCTGATCTAAGCCATATCTAAGTTTTAAAGGTCTAGTGCCAATATTTCTCAACCTGTCACAGCTAATATAGGTTTTCACTTATTATAAAAATTCTGCTTTGTTTTTTTTTGTTATGAAAATTGCATCTGGAGAAGTGAGAAGCAACAATAAATGATGCCACTGAAATCTTAGATAAAAGAAACTGATGTACGTATATTACAACTTAGCATCTGCCAGAATCTGAAACCACAGCTTTGGACTCCTTGCAACTTTAAGGAACCCACCCAAAGTAAGGAATTTACTGTTGGTGAGAGGTTATTATGTCTGTGAACTTTCCCGGGTGATCTTTTCTTGCTGTTCATATTTTTTGTGCCTTTTGGACCTATTTTTATGCATCAGAAGTTGTCAGTGCATTAGAGTTTTGGGTGTAGAGAATATTTTGCTCTAGGGATAAAATCAATTATATACAATATATTAAAAGTATTGGGACGCCTGCCTTTCCACATACATGAACTTTAACAGCATCCCAGTCTTAAGCCTCGTACACACGATCAGATTTTTGTTGCATGTTAGTCTCATATCGAGAGTGAAGAGGTTACTTTCATATGAAAATTCTCGTACGAGAAAATTCAACTTCAGAAGTGATGTCATGTGTTGAATTGTTTTGTATGTATTCTTTCGTTTCCGAGCATGCGTAGTCTTGCTCTTATGATTTTTTTCGGATGAAAACTGTACTAATTAAACAAAAATCGGACATTGTGTTCATGTACGATAAAAGTTTTATAGCCTGCACATTCAGCTTTTGTCATCCGAAAATTCATAATCGCCGTTGAAAGCACCATACTAACAATCCGAAAATTGGAAGATCGTTCGTCGGATGAAATTTTACTTTCAGTTTTCTTATCATGTGTACAGGCCTTTATTCTCTGGGTTCAATACTGAGTTGGCCCACTCTTTGCAGCTATGATAGCTTCAACTCTTCTGAGAAGGCTGTCCACAAGGTTTAGGAGTGTCTATGGGAATGTTTGACCATTATTCCAGAAGCACCTTTGTGAGGTCAGGCACTGATGTGAAAGAGAACGCCTGGCTTGCAGTTTCTGCTCTAATTCATCCCAAAGGTGTTCTATCTGGCTGAGGTCAGGACTCTGTGCAGGCCAGTGAAGTTCCTTCACCCTAAACTAGCTCATCCGTGTCTTTATGGACCTTGCTTTGTGCACTGGTGTAAATCATTTGGTGGAGGGGGATTTTGGTGTGGGGTTGTTTTTCAGGGGTTGGGCTTGGCCCTTTAGTTCCAGTAAAGGGAACACTTAAGGCAACAACATATCAAGACATTTTCAACAGTGTTATGCTCCTAACTTTGTGGGAACAGTTTGGGGATGGCCCCTTCCTGTTTCAACATGACTGAGCACCAGTGCACAAAGCAAGGTCCATTAAGACATGGATGACCGAGTTTGGGGTGGAGGAACTTAACTAGTCCTGACTTCAACCCGAACAAACACCATAGGGATGAATCAGCACGGAGACTGCGAGCAAGGCCTTCTCGTCCAACATCAGTGCCTTATCTCGCAAATGGGCTTCTGGAAGAATGGTCAAACATTCCCATAGACACACTCCTAAACCTTGTGGACAGCCTTCCCAGAAGAGTTAAAGCTGTTAAAGCTGCAAAGGATGGGCCAACTTAATACTACGGACTAAGACTGGGAAGCCAATAAAGTTCATGTGCATGTAAAGGAAGGCGTCCCAATATTTTTGGTAATATAGTGTAATTTTAGTGATATGGGGGTTTAGAATTTAACAAAGATAACAAGATGAAACTATAATTGATGAAGTAACAACTGTTACTGCAGTATTCAGCTTCAGGGTAGAAATTGCCCTTGCAATTTTTTTCTGCTTCTAAATGTCCTCAGCCTTACGGGCAACCTCATTCATCCCACTTCTTCTGAGCTCAGATTATCCTGGACCTGCAACAGGCTTTGACTGGACAGTGAAAAGAGAAGCAGCACAGTGATGAGCTTATCCCTTTGTCACTCTGCTTTTTTCCCCATTATCATCACCCTACTTCTCAGCACGTGAACTGTTTGGCTCCTTAAACTGCTTTTTCCTCTCACACTCCAGCCCTGCTGTAAGCGACTGCAAGAAGCTGATATCGGTTCAAATTCAGCTACTTACAGTGCCTGCATTTAATACATGTAAAGATATATTAACAATTATAGAGCTTCATTCATGCATGCCTTTTTATATCTGCCTAGAGTTCGGGTTGTGTTTAATTACTTTTTGGTGTGATAACCTGGTGTTTTGGGTATACATTTTGTTGGTGCCAATAAGTCTCACAAATAGTGTGCCAAACACATACCAAAAGAAAATACCATGGTATCCTGTTGGGTTTTATTGCTGTCTGTGGCCCATTGGGAAAATTTCACCAATGTCCAGTGATAACATTTTTACACTGACAGAAAGTAAGGGGAAATTTCCAACAAGGCAAACCATTTAGCCTTCCTGATCTCTAAAACTATATTGAAAGATTTCTCTGTACTTCTAGGTCTAGAATTTCTGTTGTCTGATGGTCAATTGCTGCTTGGTCTTTTGCTGCTCATCTCTCTGTGTACCCTTTGCCTACTGCTAAGGCACCTTTCTAGTTATTATCTCCTCTCACTCTTATTTACATGTGTTTTGGTGTCCAAGCCCACCAATGTACATTCTCCTTTCTGCTGATTAGTTACGTTTCCTTAAACCTAGGTTCACACCTATACATTTTGCAGTTTACAGAAACGCAGCGACAGTCTATTTAACATGGTTTCTTATGGTACACATTCACATCTATGCGTTTTGCAGCTGGTGGGTTTTTGGAAAGTGTCAGGGACTTTTGTTTCGCATTTTAAGTGTAATAAACTTCAATGGAATCGCACCAGAAATGTAAGTGTTGTGTGTTGTGTTTGTAATGTGATTTTTGATGTGTTTTGTGGTTTTTATTTTTTCATTTAAACACTGTATATAGCTGGTTGCTAAGAAGCGGGCTGGGAAGCCAGCCGCCGCGTCCTTAACAAACGATGAGTCATCAGCTGTAAAAAAAAAAAATTTCCAGCGAAAAAAAAAAATGTGCAAAAAAACAGGTGTGGGCCCCCCCCCCCCAGGTCCATACTAGGCCCTTCAGGTCTAGTATGGTTTCGGAGGGGACCCCCCATGCCAGACCCTTATCCGAGCATGCAGCCCAGCAGGTCAGGAAGGGGTGGGTACGAGTGAGTCACAAGTGGCGGGTTCTCTAGGTGACATCATCGGATGGCCACGCCCCATGGCTATATAAGAAAAGGCAGACACCGGGAGACAACACAATGGAGGAAGTTCGGCTTTTTTTGTCTTTAGTGGGTAAGCGGCGACGAGGAAGAAGACAGCTCAAGGAGAAGAAAGCACAAGGAGAAGACAGCTCAAGGAGAAGATGGCACCAGGGGGAGAAGACTGCACCGGAGGGTAAAGAAACTACTGGAGGAAGAAGACATCGCTACTGGAGAAAGAAGACACATTGGAGTACAATGTGCCCAATACTCATGGGGGGAGGGATCCGGGGATTCCGATAAGCCCCCTGTCCACAGACCCCCACAACCACCATCCAGGGTTGTTGGGAAGATGCCCTTGTCCCTAGCAACATGGGGGCAAGGTGCTTTGGGGTTGGGGCACAGCCCCCTCATCCCAAAATACCCATTCCCCCATGTTGAGGGGATGCGGTCTGGTATAGTTCAGGAGGGGGGGGCGCTTGCTCGTCCCCTCCCTTTCCCGACCTGAAAGGGATGACAGACCACTGGTTAAACCCGTAGGAGTCAGTGATGTGGAGAGGCCCCCAATGGACCGGGCAGAGGATTCCAAAACTGGATGGTGCAGTTGGTGTAGTTGGGTGGCGTGCTGGATGTGATGTCACCAACAGAACAATGTTGGACCGACTCACCACAATGAGGCTTGGGATGGAACGCAGATGCAGTGGTAGAGCAGAGGGAAAGCTGTCAGCAGGCTGTAGTCATGACCACCATAGACAATTTTTATGACTTTTCTGAGGTATGCCTCAAGTGGTTTGTAGACATCACCCCCCAGGACTGGATTAAGAGAAATATTTTAGTTGTTTGCCCATGTTTACTAATGTAGAAGTTAGTCTTACCTCTGAAGATTCACCTTATTGACGCTTTTTTAGGTTTCTGACTCTTATTACATACTTTTATTACACTTATTGTGGCTTGTTTTCTAGCTCTGCTTTGTATTATACCATACTTAACTAATGTTGACGACTGTCTTGTACCTGATTATGTTTCGCCTGAACCATTTGATGCTACACTTGCTTGTTTGGTACTGATCTGGCCTAATTTTTTTCTCCTTACCCAGCCCATATTCAGAAACTGACACTATGTTCACAATTTATAATCTGGCACATAGTATCTGAGGGTATAGATCTGCATATTGTGGTTGACCTTTATTGCCGTTGTAGTCTTACAATTGGTGTAATAATTCTCTAAGATTGTTTTAAACCAGCTACCAAGATGTGACATGTTTTGTGCATGATCTGTTTTCCTGACTCGGGCAGAATCAGTCTGTGCATGCTGTAGGTATTCTTTTCTATGAAACACCAAACGTCAAACTATGAAAGGTTTGACAGACTATAACAACGTGATCCTGTTTGTTCCCTGCATATTTGTTACAGGTATTTACACATATGTATTACATAAATTGTTTGAATCTGTTTCTATGGCACTACAAGCAAATGTTGAAGACAACTCCAGGCAACTATGTGAAAAACTTCCACCATTTTTAATTGAATTCGTTTAAATCTACCTTCACTATGAGTTGCCACTTGCCAATTTAATGTGAACCTTTAAGCATAATTTAGGTTAAAAAAAACTGCCAGCAGGAAATAGATACAGGTAGCTAAAAGTCATTGTGAATGCCTTTTAATGGGTTCTAGAGTGCCTTAGGGGGTTTTAAAATGCCCCGGGAATCCTTGAAACTCTATGATGCAAATAATTCCGTATGCTTGTGACTGCTCCCTCCTAAGTCCTGTGTCTCATTACCATTCCATAACTTAGATAGGTGGCTTTTATTGGCAAATACAAGAGCCTGAGCTTCACATCATAAATTGAAGCTGCTTTGCATATAAAGCAATCTGTTTTATGGATTTTGGGCAATCTGGCAGCCATGGAAAGGCTTGTACAAGTACCTGTAGGTGCCTACAGTTGTTTGCTGCTGGCAGTTTTTGAACCTTATTGTAAGTATTGGTACACCATAAAGCAGAGATCAGGAATGTAACAAAAAATGTACCTGTTCTATTAGGTGATAGGCAAGAAGCAGAGATACTTACCTAGGCATACTGAAATAAAGAATAGGTATCAACAGCATGACGACATTTCCTAGTAGACCAAGGTACAGAAAGGGAGCAGAATAGTCACAGCAGAATTGTAGGCTTACCTTCCCTATTTTATGCAGCCCAAGGGTAGGGCTAGAATCACAAAGACATGTGCATTGCAGATCTTTTGCAAGCTAAAATAGATTCCATATATGTGATTTAACTCTGTACTACGCTGTTTGACTGTAATTGCCCATTAACCTTTCCACTGCTGTGGTTTACCCCCAATTTTGCAACTCAGATGGCTAGGCCAATTGTTTTTCAAATACACATTACAGACTTGTACATTTGCAAAAGATCCCCCTCAAACCATATACAGTAAAACCTTGGATTAAGAGTAACTTGGTTTGAGATCGTTTTGCAAGACGAACAAAATCTTTTTATAAATGTTGACTTGATAAATAAGCGATGTCTTGATAAACAAGTAGTGTCACGTCACAACTGGGGAAATGTCTTTTTTTTTTTTAAAGAAAATGCATGATAATGTTTACTGTGTCTCTAAGTGTAGCAATATGGTTACATTTAATGAAGGGTCAACATTTAGCAACTCACATGGTTTATGAATAATACAGGCACATCTAAGTATGCAGGAATACAGGGTAAAGTTGTCCACATAGACCATCATCCGCACCTCCATGGAAATCATCCCCTCCACACTTTGTTTCCCGAGTGCTTCAAGTCTCGCTTTCAGATCCCTCTACTGCAGGGTAGTCCTCCCGGTCACGATTGCAGACTGACAGCAGTGAGAGCCAGCGGTGAGGAGGATGGTCTATGTGGACAGCTTTATGCCTGCATACTTAGATGTGCCTCTTTTAATCATTACCATGTGAGTTGCTAAATGTTGAACCTTCAATAAATGTAACCATATTGCTAGACTTAGAGGCACCTCTCTTCTCTTTTATACTCTGTAGCTGCTCCTGCTGGATTTTGCGTCTAATCCCCTTGTGGGGGCTGCCATTTGTGGATGGACATTTCACAGTTACACAACCAATCACATTGCTATATTTTTTTTACTTTGACTCTAAACTGAAGGACTTATGAATAAATGGCTGTGGAACGAATCATCTGAATTTTCATTCTTATGGGGAAATTTGCTTTGATATAAGAGTGCTTTGGATTACAAGCATGTTTGCGGAGCTGCTCAGGCTGTATAGAAATGAAGTCCTGCGCCCGCCGCTGTGAGTGCTGGTCAGGAAGGGAGCTCCTCTATGTTCCAGGCAATGGTAGAAAGTGATAGGTGTCCCGGGAGCTGCAAAGCAAGTCAAAGCCTGCTGTGTGATATTGAATGGGAGTCTCAGCCTGGACTCACGTCTGGGGGCGTGGCCTGCCAGGGGTCCAGGCTTAGACTTCCATATCACACAGCAGGCTTTGACTTGATGTGCAGCTCCCGGGACACCTATCACTCTCTTTTATATTTTCTGAAAGTGCAAGGCCTATTTGTATGACCCAAAGCATTTTGCAGATGTTTTTCAAACAATATTTTTTTTTTAATTAAACACTCAAAAATCCTTATTCGTGCACACAAACACTCCGAAATGCCCACTGTATCAAGTTAATAAAAACTGTGTCATGTAAAACAAGGAATGTAGGGAAAGAAGGGATTTACACAAAAAAACCTTTACTACTACTATTTTTATACTGATAGGATGCCCCTAAAATGATTCTTAATCATCTAATATGTACAAGAATACCTAACGTGAGTATTGCAATATGGGTCTTAAAGATTTACTATACTGAAGCTTACCAATTCTTAGATGTGGTGGCTGCATTAGTCTTCCAATTTTAGGCTTTTTGTTTTTATTTTCACCTGGCGATTCTGCCCATAAGGCTTCGTGCACACTGCAGCTCATAGGCATTTTCAGGAGTTTACAGGCATAGGAGCTTACAAGCAGAGAAGAAACAAACTATTTTGGGTTTAACAGGCAGAGAAAAGTAAAAGCCCAAACAGCTCAGCTCAAAAGCATATAGGAGCATTCTTTGAGCTGCAGTGTGCATGAGGCCTAAGATAACAGAGGAGAATTCCGGTGCTGCTAAAAAAAAAAAAAAAAAAAAAAAATGCCCAACTTTTACGAAATTTCAGGTTGGAAGCTGTAGCGTACATGAGGCCTAAAGGCCCGTACACACGATAAGAAAATCTGAAGGGAAATTTTGTCCGACGACCGATCTGTCGGTTTTCGGATTGTTAGTATGGTGCTTTCGACAGCTGACTCCGACTTTTCGGCCGACAAAATCCAGATGTGCAGGCTATATAATTTTTGTCGTCTGTCAAAACAACCTCTGATTTTCATCTCATTAGTACAGATTTCAACGGAAAAAAATCTTAAGAGCAAGACTAGGCATGCTCAGAGACGAAAGAACATATACAAAGCAATCCAACAGATGACATCACTTCTGAAGTAGAATTCTGTCGTACAGGAAAATTCAAATGAAAATAACCTCTTCACTTTACACATCAGACTAGCATGGCCCAAAAATGGAGGACAGATTGTTCGATAATCTGATCGAGTGTACGGGGCTTTAGTCTGTGATTTGTAAATTTCCTTTAACAGCACAAGCTGTCCAGCAAAAGTGTCAGTTAGAGGTTGAGACAAACCATTTAACACTAATGGGGTTTATTGCAATGCTCAGCTTTTATTTCTTTAAAACCTTTATCTCAAAAGGAGAAAAACTGTTTGCTGTAATAAAGTGGGAGTTCAGCCTTGTAATTTGTTAGTCCAATCCATTTAAATCTGCTAGTCTAAAGCTGGCCATAGATTATGCAATTTTTTTTCCTTCAACCCAAGAAAATAATTGCTCAACTCCCTTCTGCTGCGCTATCGTATTCTGAAAGCCGAGGTTTCCCCGCTGTCAGACTACAATGATCACTCCCGGCGGCTATTGCGTTGATCACACAGAAAAAACTGGACAGGTTGAAGCCACCATCTCAGTTGTGTTGATTGCTGTCATTTAGGTACTGGTTTAGTTAGACTCGTGACATATTATACCTACAATTTTCTAATCTGTAGGAATGAATGGCAATGTATGAGCATCTTTAAAGACATTATGTACAGATAGATGGACTTGCAATCATGCAGTGTGCATGGATGAATATCCTTATCCGCTGATCCCCTGCTGATCAGAGCAGAGCGGGGGGATGACAGGTCAATGCCCGCTCACCCCGCTGAGCTTCCATATTTGGGTGGAACTCCGCTTTAAGTAGGTTATAAACCTGACCACACATCTTTAAATCTCTTGTTAACCGGTTTATCAAACATGCAGCCAAAAAGAACAATTTTACAATTGGATTGTGGCCAGCTTAAAACATAACAGACAAATCAAAAATACGGGCAGTAAAAAAAACTGTAATTAAAATACTCAAATGATATAAACAAAATACTTCAATAAATTTATTTAAAATGTACAAGCATTCAGTGCATTCAGTTAATATACAAGAAAATATGTTTTTATTAATGTCTGAAGAAATAGTGTTCTTGCTCGACCAATCAAAGTATACATAACAAGTAAACGATTTCATCTTGCTAATGTAAAGTTGTAAAAAGCGGAAGAACTATTGTCTCATACATTTGGAACTTCTGCTTCCTTTGTGTCCCTACAATAATTGTATACAGGAATGCAAACTTTATTAGATCTGTAAATAGCTTTATATATAATGCACATCCAGTGACAGCTAAATAAAATGTAATGTATCATTATCCCAAAACTTCACATTGTCAAATTTTGTTGAAGGAAATCTGCAGGCCATATTGCTGGCCTTCTTCTAAAACTGTAGTGTGGCTTCAATGCTTTGGAGTCACTGACCCAAAGCAAGCACGAAGCATGTTATGTCAGAACATGTAGTCTGCATACTTATCTGGGTCAGTGCTCCAGAATGCAATCTGTTCCATTCATTACTGGCAGAATATGGGACTGATCTGGGAGACAGACATCCCAATATTTATCTCTAACCAGTCAATTATATTCTGGATAAGTAATACCATTGGCCTATACACAGAACAATTAGTGTAGCCTTGATGGAGCCTTAAAAATGTAATTTTTGGGGGGTCAATCTTCTTATCTAGAGGCTTCAGGAATATTACGATATATTGATAAAATAAATAATAGAAGATGTTGTCCCTGGCCGGTCTACCTTGGTATAATTTTGGCTTTGGTAATGGCTCTTTACCATCGAGTCATATGTGGGTTTCAAGTGTTTGTAACATAACTCAAGGCAGCCTCTCAGCATAGGCTCAGTACCTGTATGAACACCCATTGTATTACAAACCTTACAAAAGCCTAAGGCCAAACCGGTTTGCTTTATGTATATACTTTTTATTTTTAGGCCTATTAACATTGTTTAAACAATGTTTTTATCAACTCAATGTGATAAACTGCAAATTGCTACATCTGATAGTGGTGCACAATCAAATAAAGTTAGGGGGCTCCGGTTCAAAAGCCTGAAATAATCATAATATGTATTTTTTGCATTTTATATACTAAAACTGCAATTTCTTGAAAATAAAATATTTAAAAAGGACTAGTAATACTCTTCTCCAGCCATTAGGTGTACTGATGGCCCACAGATCCTTAAGGACTCATTCTAGATTGTGATAGTAAAATTCCAGACTTATGGTCACCAAATCAATCACCTAAAATTCTGTGGTAGAAAACCATTTGGGCACAGTTCTGCTCTATCTACAATCAAATATCATTTAGCAAGCAATTAGGAAATGTCGGAAGCCTAGCAGTGCGGAGGCCTGGTTTTCTGCTTTTTATAAAGACCTTGCATACCACCTCACAGGCAGTAAATGTTCCCAACATCAGGAGGTAGTGAGACAGACCTGCACCTATATTTCTAGTGGGATCTGAAGTAGAACTGGAATGTACACATAGGAGTGTTAGGGCCATATTTCATGAACAGTACATATTCAACAGGCTAGTGAAGTACTAAGCAGTATTTTAATTGACATTTGGCATATTCATGACATCTGAACTGTACAGAAAAGCCTAACTGTTGTCTACTCGCACGCTAACCGATGAAAAACACCGCCCCATACTTGCATAAAAAGGGGCTATGAAGCTGTCTGTAACACCTCTCCATATTGCTTGCACAGATGGTAACACCATTAGACAGGTCTTCACAAATGGCATAACGATCCTGAAAATAAAAACAAAACAAATTATACCTTTTCCACGTCTGTAAAAATACAACCAAAGATCATATTTTGGGGTTTCATTCCACATATACACATATACCCATGGCATGTGTGAGCAATTTATCTTTTAGTGACAACTTTGTGTTAAAAAAAAAAAATGTAATTTTCCTAAAACTTGTGGCAAAATAATAAATATTCCATGGACTCCACATGCCTCTCAGCAAATAGCTTGGGGTGTCTACTTTCCAAAATGGGGTCATTTGGGGGGGTTTTGTGCTATCTTGAAATTTGTAGGGCCTCCGAAACTGTGATAGGTAGTGAGGAGTGAAATCAAAAATCTACGCCATTAGAAAACCTGAAGGTGGTGATTGGTTTTCGGGGTCCCGTACACAGCTAGGCTCCCAAAAAGTCTCACACATGTGGTATCCCTGTACTCAGGAGAAGCAGCAGAATGTAGTTTGGGGTGTCATTCCACATATACCCATGTCATGTGTGAGAAATTTATCTTTTAGTGACAACTTTGTGTTGAAAAAAAAAAAGAATTAATTTCCCAAAACTTGTGGCAAAATATAGAATATTCCATGGACTCACCATGCCTCTCAGCAAACAGCTTGGGGTGTCTACTTTCCAAAATGGGGTCATTTGGGGGGTTTTGTGGTATCGTGACATTTCAGGGCCTCCTAAACCATGATAGGTAGTGAGAAAATGCAATGAAAAATGTACTCTCTTTGAAATTCTGAAGGTGGTGATTGGTTTTCGGGATCCCGTACACAGCTAGGCTTCCAAAAAGTCTCACACATATGGTAACCCTGTACTCAGGAGAAGCAGCAGAATATATTTTGGGGTGTAATTACACATATACCCATGGCATGCATGAGCAATATATCGGTTCAATGACAACTTTGTGTAAAAAAAAAAATTTTTTTTTTTTTAGTCATTTTTTAAACACCTGAGACAAAAAATTAAATATTCATTGAGCTCAACATGCCTCTCAGGACATTTCTTAGGATGTCTACTTTCCAAAAACTAGTAATTTGGGGGGGGGGGGGTTTGTACTGCCCTGCCATTTTAGCACTTCATGAAATGAGATAGGCAGTCAGAAAGTAAAAGCTGCACCATAGTTTGTAGATGCTATAACTTTTGCGTAAACCAATAAAAATACGCTCATTGAGATTTTTTTTGTCAAAGACATGTGGCTAAATACATTTTGGCCAAAATTTATGACATAAATTGAGTATATTGGATATTTTTTAAAAGACAAAGTTGAAAATTTTATTTTTTCTCAAAATGTTCGCTATTTTTTTATTGATATCGCAAAAAATAAAAAGCACAGAGGTGATCAAATACCACCAAAAGAAAGTTCTATTTGTGGGAAAAAAAGGACGTAAATTTCGTTTGGGTACAGCATTGCATGACCGCGCAATTGTTAGTTAAAGTCACGCAGTGCCAAGTTGAAAAAAGGGGTCTGGTCTTTGAGCAGCCAAATCCTCCGGTCTGAAAGTGGTTAAATGAGCACAAATCCAAAATTGGTTGTGACTTTTCAACCAAAAAATAAAATTGATGGAAAAGTTTGCTGAATAAGAAATAAATTAAAAGGTTAATGTGTTTCGCGCCCATTAAAAATTTAACTGTTGGTACATAAGTGACCCAGACGCAAAAAACACATGAATAACTGATTCATTTAGCTCTATTGAACAATGTATCATTTGCAATTTGATCATTACATGATGGCAATATTGTTTGCTCTCAGGACTGGGTGTTCATTTTGCGAAAACGCGTTTGAAGGAATTTTCAATTGGTGTATGGATAGCTTTAGTTTTCCAAATGTGATTGGATGTTGGATGAAGCCATTTTGGCAGTTGGCAAAATGATACCCATGGTGAGGTCACACATAACAGTATCTTAAACCCTTTCTGGATTTTATTGTTCAAATAAAGCAGACTGTGCATGTTTTGGGTCCTCAGCTAATAGCTGCAACATCAAAATCCAGTGCAAGAGAACCAGCACAACAGATACATTGTAATCATTTTACCAAAGTTCTATCAGAGACCAAGGTTTTTTTTATTGCTGTCTGTATTCTGCGGAGGATACCCACCCTCGCTGTTTGTCTTGGTGGTTATTGTGAGGGGAAAATAAAAAATATGTTTGTCATCAGAACAGGAATAGAGGGGTCATTTTCAATGGGGACACTTGTATAGAATAGATATGAACTAACAAAGGGAGGGTTTTCCTTAAATTGGAGAATGTCCTCTCTTATTTGTCAGACCCAGGAAGTTAAAGTCTCTTCATTGGGTTGAAGCAAGTCGCTTGCTATATGGGGCACTTGTGCAGGCTCATTCCTGGCTGGCTCAGTGTGTCCAAAGCCTCCCACTCCCTCCTTACTGGCTGTGATTGGCCAATGAGCAGAGAAAGAGCCTGCTTGCTTTCGTGCACATCTCTGGATTGAAATCGGCCTCAGGTGAGTACATGGGGGGGCTGGGGCAGTAGGAAGAGCTGCACTCCAAAGGTTTTTTTTTTTTTTTACCTTAAAGAGGTTGTAAACCTCAGAATTTACAAAAAAATAAAAAACAAACACCTGAAACACAAACACATAATGAGCTAGTATGCTCATCGCATACTAGCTCATTATGAAATACTTACCTTAGAACGAAGCTCCGCAGTGCCGCTCGCTAACCTCCCTCACGGGCGACATGTTCGGTCGCTCTTCTTCCGGGTTTGCGGCATCCGGCCATCTGATTGGCTGGAGCCGCGGTGATGTCACTCCCGCACATGTGCACGGGAGCCAACTTTCGCGGCACTGGGCTCTGAAGGAACGGCAAGGGCAGCCGTTCCTTGAGAGCGCATGCACCAGTGATGTCACTGGCTGCATGCAAGCTAAATATCTCATAAAAGGTACATGTTTAGGAGATATTTACAGTACCTATAGGTAAGCCTTATCATAGGCTTACCTATATGTACAAGTTGCAGAGGAGGGTTTACTTCCTCTTTAATTAAAGAGGTAAAAAAATATAATTCAGCCCTTAGAACCACTTTAGCAATAATAGTCTTCTAAACTTTCCAATTCCTGATGCTTTGATATCTAAACCCTACTGAACAGATTCTTCAGTCTACATATAGATTATAAAACCTGTAAAGAGAGAACTATATTGTCTGCCATTACTAACCTCTTCCTGAAACTGATCATTGAAAATAGTGCAACGCGCCTGTCTCCCGCGCTCGGAGAAGTGACCTTCTGATCAGCGTGAGCCACACACACATGTGGCTAACAAAGATCTTACACTTGGCTTCTCCTGGATGCTTCAGACTTGCTGCCCCTTCAAGACCAGGGTAGCCTGGGATCACTGCAATCAAAAAACAAACACAAGGGCGCACCGGCCTATCGCATTATCCTCCATGAAAGGCTTTATTGAATGAAGAAATAAAAGTACTCACAAACGAGTTCTTGGCATGTGAGTATTTTTATTTCTTCATTCAATAAAGCCTTTCATGGAGAATAATGCACTAGGCCGGTGCGCCCTTTTGTTTGTTTTTTGATTGAAACTGATCATTGCCTGGTTATCATACTGATTCAGTGGCCCTGTAACTTACATTTCTGTATATCTGTTCCTTGTCAGTGGCACATAGGGATTACATTTATTAGATTAATACCAGCCAGAAACAAGGATGTTGCAGACAAAGGCCAGAAATGGTCCACATATTTCTCTCCGTAGACCTTACATTTATTAGATTAATACCAGCCAGCAACAAGGATTTTGCAGACAAAGGCCAGAAATGGTCCACATATTTCTCTCCGTAGAGCTTTTCTTTTTACCATTTAAACCCCACCCTCAACCCCCCTCAAAAAAAAAGAAAAAAACAAACACCTAAGAAACAAACCCATAGAACCCCCCACCCTGACCCACACGCTGCTAGGAAGCAATTAAACCTCACAAGCAGAAATATTTTTCTGGACCCAAAAGTCCATCTGTTTAATTCACTAGTTCAAAATATCCTCAAACTTAGAAAACAATTATTATCCATGGTATTCACAGTAAGAATTACTAAGTTCACCCACTAAAATTACTTTGAGGCCTCGTTCACACAAGCCTTAGGAGGCGGTATAACTTGGCGGCTAGGCCCCCCCCCCCCCCCGGACGGCTTGCCTGAACACTGGCGTCCAACAACTTATCACTGTACACCTGCCTCAGCAAAAACTAAACAGCATGGAACATTCAACAGGCCTTAGCTTTGCCAAACCTTAACAATGCAAGTCAATGGGGCTTACTACAGCATTTACAGGGTTAAAAAAACAATCTGAATTTGGATTGCTTTTCAACACCCTTAAAACAGATACATTTTGTGTATCCTCCTTTTAGAGTCTTAAAATGTTCACAGTAACTTAAGATTACTGCAACATGACTATGCCAAAAAACAAAACTCCCAAATATGGTAGTAATTCTTGAATTCGATCATTTGACTTTTGGTGCTCAATAAAGTGATTGTAAAGTCTCCTTTTTTTTCCTATTAAAATAATAAACATATCATACTTACCTCCTCTGTGCAGTAGTCTTGTACAGGGCAGCCCCGATCCTCCTCTTCTTAGGCCCCTGGCCCCTCCCTCCTGTCGAATGCCCCCACAGCAAGTAGCTTACTATGGGGCACCCAAGCCGAGCTGCAGATCCCTGTTATCCATTCAGACTCAAAGCTGCTGTTCGGTCCGCCCCCTCTCGCTCCTGATTGGCTAAGTTTGATTGCCATTGGCTCCCGCTGCTGTGTCTCAGCCAATCAGGAGAGAGAGTCCCAGACAGCTGGAGGCAATTGTGGACATCGCTGGATAGAGATGGGGCTTAGGTAAGTATTAGGGGGGCTTCTTCACACATAAGGCTTTTTATCTTAATGCATAGAATGCAATAAGATAAAAAAAACATCTGAATTTCCAACCACTTTAAATAAAACCTGACAAAACCCACAGATGGTCTATTCACCTTCCTACATTAAACAGCCTGTAGCAGGCTCATACAATGACACAAATGCCTCCCCTAAACCAAGGGCATAAATTATAAATTGGTTGTTTTATAACCAGACTTACGCAGGTTCAAACGTAGGTCAGCGATTAGAAATAACGCAAGCCATACTCACTAATCTTCTGTTTGGGCTCATACTAATTTTTTCATTTATTTATGCCTGTCAGGCGCAAAAAAAAGTGCCAATTTACATCATATTGTTGAATATACTGTATGTTCTATATCACAATTCACATGTCCTGTGATCCTGAAAATGTGTGCCCGTCATTCCGTTTTTGTAGGTTCTTTTCATATATTAAAGAAGAATTATCACTTTATTTAAAACATCCTTTATAATCCCACAGGGTACCATTTGAATGCATGGTGCGGTTGCCGAAAGGTGTGGTTGGACACCCCATCCCCCGCCCCCCACACTGCTGTCCGACCACACAGCACACAAGGAAACATATTTTTTACTGTGGTCTCAGGTGACGGTGACGGCACACAAGGAGGAGAGGGGCAGTGACAGCAATCATCATTTAACACAACAGGAGGAGGAGAGCCTGTCAGTGCAAAGCTCATCTGTACTGTATGGGTTCATAGGGGAATACATACACAGGAGTCAGCAGTATCCCACACAGATCTACAGTTACTTTGGGTCTGAAACCACTAACCACTAATTATGTGCTATATGAGGCCTTCTGCTGGAACAAAGATAGAAAGCTAAAGTGACGTTGGACCAAGCACCAAGCTCCGTCATTGTAAGCAGCGGGGGGAGAGGATTAATCAATGGTAGCAGCTAATCAAGTTAGTTAAAAAAAAAAAACATAATCATATTTTATCTTTAATGTATGCTATGGCCAACTGCAAAATCTAAATAGATTCAGAAAAGACCATATTAAAGTGGACCTAACAGCAAATCAAATTTTTTTTCTTATTCATTTCAAATACATGCATGCCAGGTAATAATAAGCATAAGATTTAGGCCCATTGCACATTGGGCAGCTCTTCTAAGTGCCAGGTAACGCCAGGCGGTGTCAGAAAATGTGCCTAAAAGCCTTTGAAATGAATGAACGCTCTAGCACTTGATGCGCCTAGTGCTTAAAGTGTTACTAAAGTCTAATTTTTTTCTATTAAAAGAACAAACATGTTATATTTACCTGCTCAGTGGTATTGCTCAGAGCGGCCCCGATCCTCCTTCTCTTGGGCCCCCAGCGGCGATCTTGGCTCCTCTTCTTCTTTTGTCCCCATAGCAAGCAGTTTGCTATGGGGACAAACGATGCGTGCGTCTATGGAGTCGCGCTCCATAGACTTACACAGCGGGACTTAGGCCCACTTCCTCCTCACTGCACCTGATTGACAGCAGCAAGAGCCAATAACTTCTGCTGCTGCTCGAATGCTGTGTGAAGAGGAAGAGAGGGGAGAATAGATGTAGCCATGCACAGCGCTGATCTATTCTCCCCTCTCTTACTCTTCACACGGGAAGGGGGGTCACAGGGAAACTGAAAACGTATTTTACCTTAACCACTTGCCGCCCACCCGCGGTCAAAGGACAGCAGAGCGGAGTGCTGCGGCTCTCATTCTGGGACGGCGTCATATGACATACTGGGCCTTGAAGTAGTAAATCCTGTTTGAGAGGAAGCTGCCAGAATGGTTTGACTGCCATTTGTAGAATGGTGGAGAGCCAGGCTCTCTTTGGCCAGAATGGAGTAATCAGAAGCATCTCTCAGATGCTGTCCTGAAAGATGTTAAGGGGAAAATACCTCATGTACTTTTTTGAGCGACAGGCATTTTACTACCGACGACAAAATGCTCAAATGTTAACAGGGGCCATTACAATAAGTGGGATTTTGCTTGTTAAGCGTTTCTGAGTGTCGAGCTTTGAGCTCAAAAACGCTCAACTGTTAATGGAGTCTCAGGCTTTATCCAGAGTCAGCATGCTTTCTCAGAGAGGTCACCACTGAGGTGAATACCATTTGCCAGTGCACCAATGGCCTTTAGAGTTTGCCAAGGGCCTTTGCTACTTAGAAGCCCATTTATACTAGATGTACATTATACTAATGTTAACTAGTGCACTACATCAATAGATGAATAAAAAGCTGAAGCCTGCACCCTGTGTGTACATTTTAAGGCTTAAAGTATCTCTAAACTTTTTGTTTTGTGATGTGTCCCATTTGAGAGACTTGATGCACTTCTTGTACCATAGACCCAAGAGGAGATAAGGAAAAATTTCCAAATTGAGGGAAACCCCCTCTTAGACAGACATTCCTGTTTTGGTGATAACCTATAATTCTGGATTTTCCCTCACTTTCAGTCTTGGTGACAATGGCCCCTAGGTCAAAAAGAGAGGGTGAATCCCCCTAAAGGTGACAGAGAATTACAAAACTGGATTAGATACACCTTACTTTTCAATTTAGCTGGAGTAAAACGTCAATGTTTTTTGACCAGTGGTGTACCTTTAAAACTGTATTGAAAGCTTACAGGAGGAGTTCCGTTTGGGGAAAAAAAAATTAAAAATCAGCAGCTAAAAATACTGTAGCTGCAGACTTTTAAAATATGGACACTTACTTATCCAGGTAGCCCATGATGTCGGCACCCCAGCCGATTTTTGGATTGGCTGTCAGGTGCTGCTGCCGCCATTTATCATAAGGGAAACCAGCAGTAAAGCCTTTCAGCTTCACAGCTGGTTCCCTACTGCGCATGCACGAAACGCGTTGTGCTTTCCAATTGGCCCAGAGGCGGGGGGAAGGAGGAGGGGAGGGCGAACTTCCGGGGGACATCGCCGCGGCGCTATTCCCCAGAAATGGTGAAGGGTACCTGTCAAAAACAAGTACCTGTTTCCCCCTCCCCCCTGAAAGGTGCTAAATGTGTCACCTGAAAGGGGGAGGAAGCAGATCAGTAGAAGTTCCACTCTTGGGCGGAACTCTGCTTTAACTTAATGTAGAAGTTAATTCTTCAAACCTAAACTTTGCAGATGGGACCATGTACTGTATGTATCTTCTGCAATAAAAGTTGTTCTCCTGCCTGCCAGTAATGTTTCTAATAAATGTACACTGAGCTGTGCTTGCACATTCTCAACATGACTTGGTACTGAAATCAATTATTTTTTGCACGCATGTGCATAGGAGTTATATCATCCTGGTCAAACCAATCAAGATGGACAGATAAAGATGTCAGCAGCCATGGAATGATGAGGGAGATTGTGGCCATCACACCACTAAAGCGAGATGCTTTGGCAGGTAAGTCTGCTATGATGTTCAAATGTGCTCTGCATGTTTGTACATTGTAGCAAAACCCTTGCACAATGGCAGTGAAGATGAGCCCCCCTATGCACCTTCCATCACTCTCCTTATGGCATTACCATATAAAACTGCAGAGCTCAGATGAGACCCTTAAGATTCTGTCCCATGACTACGTCTACTCTCAGGGTCCATGCACTCAAAGACACAGGCCACTCACTGGCCATAGTAGCTTTAATTAGCAAATGTCATAGCAAAGGCTGACTTAAAAGTCCCAAAAATACTGTAAATGCCAGAATAAAGGCTTTCACTTTCCCTTTCCTGTACCATAAAACACAGCTCCATTTAAGAATACCCCCCCCCCCCCCCCCCCAAAGTCTCTGATGAACACAGGAATGACATGAGGTCGGTGGGAGGAAGCACCTAGCATAGCTGGGGACACAGGAGATTGGCACTCCCAGTTTCAGTTCCTGCATTTCCCTTCATTGGAATGGTTTTCTCCATTGTATGGGCAGCAGGAAAGCTAATAATTTAGTTTCCGTTTTGATTGAGAACGTTTTATTCTGTTTTGTTTTTTTTTTGCTGCTACAAGCCCACTCTCATTGTACCTTTCCGCTGGAGGCATTTTGGTAAGTAGGTAGTTTTGTAAGTACTGACGCCAACAATGGGTCATTACTCCTTCCACTGACGCCAACAATGGGTCACTACTCCTTCCACAGACGCCAATAATGGGTCACTACTCCTTCCACTAACGCCAACAATGGGTCACTACTCCTTCCACTGACGCCAATAATGGGTCACTACTCCTTCCACTGACGCCAACAATGGGTCACTACTCCTTCCACTGACGCCAACAATGGGTCACTACTCCTTCCACAGACGCCAATAATGGGACACTACTCCTTCCACTGACGCCAACAATGGGTCACTACTCCTTCCACTGACGCCAACAATGGGTCACTACTCCTTCCACAGACGCCAATAATGGGTCACTACTCCTTCCACTGACGCCAACAATGGGTCACTACTCCTTCCACTGACGCCAATAATGGGTCACTACTCCTTCCACTGACGCCAACAATGGGTCACTACTCCTTCCACTGACGCCAACAATGGGTCACTACTCCTTCCACAGACGCCAATAATGGGTCACTACTCCTTCCACTGACGCCAACAATGGGTCACTACTCCTTCCACTGATGCCAACAATGGGTCACTACTCCTTCCACTGATGCCAATAATGGGTCACTACTCCTTCCACTGACGCCAACAATGGGTCACTACTCCTTCCACTGACGCCAATAATGGGTCACTACTCCTTCCACTGACGCCAACAATGGGTCACTACTCCTTCCACTGACGCCAACAATGGGTCACTACTCCTTCCACTGACACCGACAACGGGTCACTACTCCTTCCACTGACGCCAACAATGGGTCACTACTCCTTCCACTGACGCCAACAAGAGGGTCACTACTCCTTCCACTGAGGCCAACAAGGGGGTCACTACTCCTTCCACTGACGCCAACAAGGGGGTCACTACTCCTTCCACTGACGCTGACAAGGGGTCACTACTCCTTCCACTGACGCTGACAAGGGGGGTCACTACTCCTTCCACTGATGCCGACAAGGGGGTCACTACTCCTTCCACTGATGCCAACAATGGGTCACTACTCTTTCCACTGACGCCAACAATGGGTCACGACGCCTTCCACTGACGCCAACAATGGGTCACTACTCCTTCCACTGATGCCAACAAGGGGTCACTACTCCTTCCACTGACGCCAACAATGGGTCACTACTCCTTCCACTGACGCCAACAACGGGTCACTACTACTTCCACTGATGCCAACAATGGGTCACTACTCCTTCCACTGACACGGACAATGGGTCACTGCTCCTTCCACTGACGCTGACAAAGGGTCACTACTCCTTCCACTGACGCAAACAATGGGTCACTACTCATTCCACTGACACCAACAATGGGTCACTACTCCTTCCACTGACACCAACAATGGGTCACTACTCTTTCCACTGAAAACAATGGGTCACTACTCTTTTCACTGACACCAACAATAGGTTACTACTCTTTTCACTGACACTAACATTGTGGCAACACTCTTTCCACTGACACCAACAATGGGGTCCATTTCTCCCACTGACATCAATGATGGGGCACTACTCCTTCCATTGCCACCAACAATGGGGCACCATTTCTCACAGTGTATTTCTGTACCTTCAATGGGATTAGATCATACAGGTCTGCACTACTACATGACTCCAATAGGCCTGAAGGGGTGCGGGCACACCAGGGCACTGCTAATAAATTGTAAGCCACACTTTCTATAATAAATACGTACATTTGGGATGAGAGTGATATTATCAAGCAGAGCAATGCTACATTTTAAAAAACAATTATATAAAGAAAGGAAAATAGGTGAATTACCAGATATGCAGGCAGCTGAGGATGGCGAAGACCAGTCCTATGACAAAGGCCAGTGGGATGGCCAGGAGCACGGTGAGCACCTTGTAGATGAGGTATTTACTAATTTCATAGAGTGCAGTGCTGCAGATCCACACCTTATCAAAGCTGTGAGTGGTGTCCGGCTCTGCGATCAAATCCTCAAAGCCGAGCTGGAAAAACACAAAAACAGACAGCAATCATTATTAGCAGAACTGAGACTTAAAGAAGAACTCCGGGCAACATTTGTATTTTCCAAAGCAGTGGGATTGTGCCAGCGCTACATGGCTTAACTGCTCCAGGGGCACAAGGAAAGGCTATACTTATCTGGTCCTTCAATCCTCTGGAAAACCACACTCCCCCATGCCCAGCTGTGGACTGTTTCTGCCATCCTCACGTCCAGAGCCAGTCTATGGGCGTGATGACATCAGGAACAGCCTATTCGCAAGACTGCTAGTATGTGGGGTAGGAGCAGTGGGGACCGGTCTTGCGCAGGGAGGATTAGGTAAGTATATCTCTGCTCTGCAATCCCCTATACAAAAAGGGGCACTTACCCATGTAGTGCGGGCACAGCTCTACTGCATGAGTAAATACAAATCTTTCCCAGGAGCTCTTCTTTACCTATTGCACAAGCATTGGGGTCCTGGGTAACTGAACTACAAGTAGCAGCAGGACTGAGACCTAAATAACACACACGTTTTGTAGTCTTGGGCAACTGAACTACAAGTAGCAGCAGAACCGAGACCCAGAATAATACACACATTTTATAGACTTGTGCAACTGAACTACAAGTAGCAGCAGAATGAAGACCCAACTAATACACAAGCCTTGCATCCCTGGGCAGCTAAACTACAAGTAGCAGCAGAACTGGGACTCACTATTACGAAGCGAAAACAGCCCTGGGGAACTGAACTACAAGTAGTAGCAGACTAAAGTTTTGAAGTCTTGGGACACTGATCTATTAAGAGCAGCAGAATGGAGACTCAACTATTGTAAAACCATTAGAACTTTGATTAATCGAGCTACAGGTATAACAGAACTGAGACCCAACTAATACACAAGCATTGCAGGTTTGGCCAAGAGGACTACAAGTAGCAGCAGAACGGAGACTCAACTATTACACAAGTATTTGAGCCTTAGATACCTGAACTACAAATAGCTGAACTGAGACTCAGCTATTGCAGAAGAATCTTAGTTGTGGGCAACTGAACTACAAGCACCAGGAGAACTGAGACCCAAGAAATACATTTGCAGTTTGGGGGGGGGGGGGGGAGAACTACAAGTAGCAGCAGAACTGAGACCCAACTATTACACAAATGTTTCAGTCTTGAATACCTGAACTTCAAATAGCAGAACTGAGACCCAATACACAAGCATTGCAGTTTTGGGAAGAGAACTACAAGAAGCAGCAGAACTGAGCACCAACCCATACAATACTGTAGGTCACTCATACAAGTACTACAAGTATCAGCAGAACTGAGCACCAAGCCATACCATACTGTAGGTCACTCATCATACAAGTACTACAAGTATCAGCAGAACTGGGCACCAACCCATACCATACTGTAGGTCACTCATCATACAAGTACTACAAGTATCAGCAGAACTGGGCACCAACCCATATCATACTGTAGGTCACTCAAACAAGAACTACAAGTAGCAGCAGACTTAGTAAACTAAAACTCATCATTACGCAAGCATTGCAGTTTTGGGAAGAGAACTACAAGTATCAGCAGAACTGAGCACCAACCCATATCATACTGTAGGTCACTCATCATACAAGTACTACAAGTATCAGCAGAACTGGGCACCAACCCATACCATACTGTAGGTCACTCATACAAGAACTACAAGTATCAGCAGAACTGAGCACCAACCCATATCATACTGTAGGTCACTCATCATACAAGTACTACAAGTATCAGCAGAACTGGGCACCAACCCATATCATACTGTAGGTCACTCATACAAGAACTAAAAGGCTCAGCAGAACTGAGCACCAACCCATATCATACTGTAGGTCACTCATACAAGAACTAAAAGGCTCAGCAGAACTGAGCACCAACCCATATCATACTGTAGGTCACTCATACAAGAACTAAAAGGCTCAGCAGAACTGAGCACCAACCCATATCATACTGTAGGTCACTCAAACAAGAACTACAAGTATCAGCAGACTTAGTAAACTAAAACTCATCATTAAACAAGCATTGCAGTTTTGGGAAGAGAACTACAAGTATCAGCAGACCTGAGACCCAGCTATAGTAGTAAAGTAAATGTAGCAGCAATGTTTGGTGATGAAGTGCTAGCAGTGTGCTCAGTCCCAGGCTGTGCTCTCCCATTACCTTTAGGTGGCTGTTGAGGTTGTTGGGATCCCGATCGTGCTGGTTGGTCTCATAGGTCTTCTCGGTCAGCATCGGCATGTCTGATCGGTTGAAGTCATCGTCGTCCATGAAGATCCGAGCATCGGCTTTCTCCTTCTCCAAGCCCATGGTGTACGGAGCGGAGTGACAGGGAGATGGGGAGAGTGGGGAGAGCGGAGCGGTGCGGAGCGCAGAGTACGGGGGACACGCCCAGCCGGAGAGGAGAGAAGGAATGGAGGGAGGAGGGGGGCTCTACTCACTGGAGTCACCAACATTGCTTCCTCTGCTTCATGGAGGAGGCGACCATACACCTGCCGGGGGAATCACACCATCAATATACTACACATTCCCTCAACTTATCCTATGTGAATAGTCCCACTAAAACCACACACAGCTCCCAACTTTCACCCCTCTTCCCTCCTCACTTGTCCTTTTTTTATGGACTGATATACATATGGGATATTTAATAAACTTTCCAAAAAGAGAAGTTCTGCTTTTCTGCCCCCCCCCACCCCCCTTCAATTTTTTTTTTTGGGGCGGTTCTTGGTTTTGACAGGTACCCGCTCCCCATAGGTGTGCGCAGCCTATTGCATTAGGGTTTGCACCCCAAAACTCAAAAATGTGTGTGTGGATATATGACTGTTTATATATACAGTATCCAGTGGCAGCTTGTGCGTTGGGGGCGCAGGGGCGCCGCCCCCCCCATCCATGCATCCGGCCCCCTAATCTACATGCGGGGCGCCGGACCCATGGCGTTCAATGGGGCTTTTTTTTTTTTTTTTTAATCACCTGATTGGAGCCAGAGGCTCTAATAGGCTTCAGCAAAGGGTGGACCCAGGGCGCAGAGCAGTGCGCCCCGAGCCCACCCATTGTGTGACAATAGCGAATGAAAATTCGCTATTGTCACACGGATCCTCCTCCTGGCCACTCAGGAAGCGGGTCCGAGATTGGCTGAAGGGCAAACTCCATCCCATTGGCCGAGGAGGAGGCGGGAGGACTGAGGACTCGAGGAGACACCGGGGGACTGAAGAGAAGCCGCCGCTACAGGTAAGTGCACTGGTCTCGGGTGCTGGGGGCTTGGCATGCTGTTCACTCTGCATTGAAAGGGGGCACGCTGATCTCTGCATTGAAAGGGGGCACACTGTTCACTGCATTGAAAGGGGGCACGCTGGTCACTGCATTGAAAGAGGGCACGCTGGTCACTGCATTGAAAGGGGGCACGCTGGTCTCTGCATTGAAAGGGGGCACGCTGGTCACTGCATTGAAAGGGGGCACGCTGGTCTCTGCATTGAAAGGGGGCACGCTGGTCTCTGCATTGAAAGGGGCACCCTGGTCTCTGCATTGAAGGGGGCATGATGATCTCTGAATTGAAAGGGGGCACGCTGGTCTCTGCATTGAAAGGGGGCACGATGATCTCTGCATTTAAAAGGGGGCATGCTGGTCTCTGCATTGAAAGGGGGTACGATGATCTCTGCATATAAAAGGGGGCATGCTGGTCTCTGCATTGAAAGGGGGCACGCTGGTCTCTGCATTGAAGGGGGCACGATGATCTCTGCATTGAAAGGGGGCACGCTGGTCTCTGCATTGAAAGGGGGCACACTGGTCTCTGCATTGAAGGGGGCACGATGATCTCTGCATTGAAGGGGGCACACTGGTCTCTGCATTGAAAGAGGGCATGCTGGTATCTGAATTGAAAGGGGGCACGCTGGTCTCTGCATTGAAGGGGGCACAATGATCTCTGCATTGAAGGGGGCACACTGTCCTCTGCATTGAAAGGGGGCATGCTGGTCTCTGCATTGAAAGGGGGCACGCTGGTCTCTGCATTGAAGGGAGCAAAATGATCTCTGCATTGAAGGGGGCACACTGGTCTCTGCATTGAAGGGGGCATGATGATCTCTGCTTTGAAGGGAGCACGCTGGTCTCTGCATTGAAGGGGGCACGATGATCTCTGCATCGAAGGGGTTATATATTGTAAAAGTTATTAAAAATACTTTTGTAAAAAATAACACTGTCCATGCTTTAATAAAAAAAATGTTTTCATTTATTTATAAGTGTGTATGTGTGTGTGTATATGTATATATATATATATATATATATATATATATATATATACAGTATCTCATAAAAGTAAATACACCCCTCACATTTTTGTAAATATTTTATTATTTCATTTCATATGACAACGCTGCAGAAATGACACTTTGCTACAATATAAAGTAGAGAGTGTACAGCTTGTATAACAGTGTAAGTTTGCTGTCTCCTAAAACACCTCAACACACAGCCATTATTTTTTAAACAACTGGCAACCAAGACCATGCAGCGGTTTAACAGAACAGGTTACACTCAGAACAGGCCTCACCATGGTCGACCAAAGTAGTTGAGTGCAGGTGCTCAGCGTCATATCCAGAGGTTGTCTTTGAGAAGTAGACGAATGAGTGCTGCCAGCATTGCTGCAGAGGTTGAAGGGGTGGGGGGTCAGCCTGTCAGTGCCCAGACCATACGCCGCACACTGCATCAAATTGGTCTGCATGACTGTCGTCCCAGAAGGAAGCCTCTTCTAAAGATGATGCACAAGAAAGCCCGCAAACAGTTTGCTGAAGACAAGCAGACTAGGGACATGGATTACTGGAACCATTGTCCTGTGGTCTGATGAGACCAAGATAAAATTATTTGGTTCAGATGGTGTCAAGCATGTGTGGCAGCAACCAGGTGAGGAGTACTAAGACAAGTGTGTCTTGCCTACAGTCAAGCGTGGTGGTGGGAGTGTCATGGTTCGGGGCTGAATGAGTGCTGCTGGCATTGGGGAGTTGCAGTTCATTGAGGGAACCATGAATGCCAACATGTATTGTGACATACTGAAGCAGAGCATGATCCCCTCGCTTCGGAGACTGGGCCGCAGGGCCGTATTCAAACATGATAACGACCCCAAACACACCTCCAAGATGACCACTGCCTTGCTAAAGAAGCTGAGGGTAAAGGCGATGGACTGGCCAAGAATTTCTCCAGACCTAAACCCTATTGAGCATCTGTGGGGCATCCTCAAACAGAAGGTGGAGGAGCACAAGGTCTCTAACATCCACCAGCTCTATGATATCGTCAAAGAGGAGTGGAAGAGGACTCCAGTGGCAACCATTGTGAAGCTCTGGTGAACTCAATGTCCAAGAGGGCAGTGTTGGAAAAAAATGGTGGTCACACAAGATATTGACACTTTGGGCCCAATTTTGCATTTTAACTTAGGGGTGTACTCACTTTTGTTGCCAGCAGTTTAGACATTAAAGACTGTGTGTTGAGTTATTTTGAGGGGACAGCAAATTTACACTGTTATACAAGTTGTACACTCACTACTTTACATTGTTGCAAAGGGGGAGATTTACTAAAACTGGAGAGCACAAAATCTGGTGCAGCTCTGCAAAGAAACCAATCAGCTTCCAGGTTTTATTGTCAATGCTTAATTGAACAAGCTGAAGTTAGAAGCTGATTGGCTACCATGCACAGCTGCCCCAGATCCTTAAGCCCCGTACACACGTACCGATCGTCGGCCGAACAATCGGCCGTCTTTTGTCCAGGGCTGTCGTGTCTGTTGAAAACTGCAAAAGACTGCACACGAATTTTGTCGGCCAACAACAGCCAACTGCAGAAGTGATGTCATGTGATGGTTAACTTTCCTTGTCTTTTTTCTTTTCTGAGCATGCCCAGTCTTGCTAATCTGCTGTCTGTCGGCCGAATTCTGTACTGACTGGCGAACCATTCTGGTGTTGGCCAACAAAAATTTTAATGCCTGCACGACAGATTCTGTTCGGCCGAAAATGCGCTGTCGGCTGTCGGAAGCATCATACTAACAAGCCTACAATCGGCCGATCGGTCGTCGGCCGAATATTTACAGCCGACAATCGGTACGTGTGTACAAGGCTTTAGTATCTAGTCATAGTAAATCTCCCCCAAAGTGTCATTTCTTCAGTGTTGTCACATGAAAAGGTATAATAAAATATTTACAGAAATGTGAGAGGTGTATTCCCTTTTGTGAGATACTGTATACACTGCTCCAAGAAATTAATGAACACTTTATATTCCGAGTATAGCATCATGTCAATTAAAATCCTGGAATATTGACCTGGTCAGTTAAATAGCAGAGGGGGTTGCTAATCAGTTTTGGCTACTTTGGTGTTAATGAAATAAACAACAGGTGCACTAGCCATTGCACACTAGGGATGATCGAACGGTTCGGGTCCACCATCGGTTCGGCCCGAACATTGGGTGTTCGAGGTTCGGCCGAATTTAGAACTTTTTGCCCAAAAAGTTCGGAATTCGGCAACCAGAACCGACCAAAATGCAATGGTTCAGGAAATGGGCTTTAACCACTTGCCGACCGCCGCACGACTATCTACGTGGGCGGTCAGCCCCTCACAGGCAAAGTGACGTAGGTCTACGTCGCTCGCCTGTGAGGGTTTAGGGAGCGAGCGCGCGCCGCCGGAGGCGCGCTCCCGCTCCCGCGTGGTCACGGACCCCCCCGTGCGTGTGACCGGCGGACCCGATCGCCGCCGGCCACTCTGCGATCGGCGGGGGAGAGGGAGAAAGTCAGGCAGCTTGTGTAAACAAGCTGCCTGTCATTCTCCTCTCTGTATGAGAGATGATCACATGGATCTACTATGTAGATCCATTGATCACTCTGCATACAGTTGAAGCCCCAGCCAATCACAGTTAGAAGCACGCCCCTAGGGACACACACAGCCCCTCCCTCTCAAATAAAGTTAACCCCTTCACTACCAGTGTATTTTTACAGTAACAGTGCATATATATAGCACTGATTACTGTAGAAATGTCACTGGTAACCCCAAAAGTGTCAAAAATGTCAGTCAAGGGTCCGATCTGTCCGCCGCATTGTCGCAGTACCGCAAAAAAAATCGCAGATCGCCGCCATTACGCGTTAAAAAAAAAAACAACAAAAATGACAAAAATCTTTCCCTTTGTTAGTAAACGCAATAACTTTTGCGCAAACCAATCAAAATACGCTTTTTGCGATTTTTTTTACCAAACATAGGTAGCATAAAACAAATTGGCCGAAAATATTAAAAAATTTTGATTTTTACATTTATTTTTGGGGGAATTTCATATAAAAAAAAGGGAAAAATATTGCTATTTTTGCAAAATTTACGCTCTTTTTTTGTTTATAGCGCGTGATCAAAAAATCGCACAGGTGATCAAATACCGCCAAAAGAAAGCTCTGTTTGTGGGAAAAAAAGGACGCCAAATTCGTTTAGGTACAGCGTCGCACGACCGCGCAATTGTCCGTTAAAGTCACGCAGTGCCGAATCGCAAAATACCCCCTGGTCAGGAAGGGGGTAAAATCTTCCGGGGCTTAAGTGGTTAAAAGCCTGTGATTGGACCAGAACCATTAGCAAAAGCCAATTGAGGGGGCAGAAGAATGCTAGGAATGTGATTGGAGTGACTAGGGGGTCCATAGTCCAATCATTAGTGAATACGCCCCCCAGTATATAAGATAGCCCCCGCCAAATTCCTAGCATTCTTATACGGGACATGGAAGAGAGTGGAATGCTGTTCTGTTACTTCTGTTACAAAAGTGTCATTTAGCATTTATTAGTGTGAGGAAAGGGATATCTAGTATTTAGAGTGCTCCTTTACACTTTAGTTGGCTTCAAAAATTCAGTTTCTGTAGGGAAAGTATGAAGTGTCAGGGTGACCGTAGTGTAGTGTAGGGTTAACTGACTGCTATGGCAGGGTGAGCGACTGACCAAACCCTTCCATACCAGGGTGACTGTAATGTAGTGTAGGGTGAACTGACAGTGACTGCTATGGCAGGGTGACCGAACCCTTCCATAGCAGGGTGACCGCAATAGAGAAAAGCTAGTTTCTCTGAAGTCACTTTCGTTTCCGTAATATGGCTTCGCCGCCGCCAGCATTTTTGGCTGTAGGCATTGCTAGTGCTTTTTTGAGCACATGTTTGGAGTCAGACATGACATCTGAACATTTGTATAGGGGGTATATATACACACCCATGTCTGTATATATACACCTGCAGATATATAGGTGTGAAAGGAGCAGAAAAAACTACTTGCGCTAATGAAATAATTAACACCAATATATTTCTGCTCCTATCACACCTATATATGTCTAGGCATGTATACGTGTATATACATATAAGTATGTGTGTATATACACCACTATACACAAGTTCAGATGTTTTGCCTGCCTCCAAAGAACCCAAAAAAATGCCCAAAAAATGCTAGCGTAAAAAAAAAAAAACGCCCAGGTGTGTTGTTGCAGGCTTTTTTTGGGGGGTTTTTGGAGGCAGGCAAAACATCTGAACTTGTGTATAGTATACCTGGGAAGTTTCAGCTCTGTAGCATGTCCAGAACCATAAAAAAGATCATTTTCAGTAGAGCGGGGATGGTGGGACCCCACTTTTACACTTATATTATTTTTTTGGGGGGTTCTGGACATGCTACAGAGCTGAAACTTCACAGGTACACCTTTTAGACCCCCCAGACACAAAATCACACAAAAAAAGTTCTTAAAAATTGTCATTTTTGATAGATTTTTGATAGAGAGCCAATTATTGAAAAAAAAAAAAAAAAATTCTTTGGATTTAGTATCTGGGGGGTCTAAAAGTGTACCTGTGAAGTTTCAGCTCTGTAGCTTGTCCAGAACCATAAAAAAAAAAAAAAAGATTGTTTGTATTAGTGCAATTATAGATCTAGAATATGGCTTCTCGCTTTTCACACCTTGCCGGTTTAATAGCAGGCGTTTTTTTGGGGCATTTTTTTGGGTTCTTTTGAGGCAGGAAAAACATCTGAACTTGTGTATAGTGGTATATATACCACTATACACAAGTTCAGATGTTTTGCCTGCCTCCAAAGAACCCAAAAAAACTGCCCAAAACAACGCTAGCGCCAAAAAAAAAAACGCCCAGGTGTGTTGTTGCAGGCATTTTTTGGGGGTTTTTGGAGGCAGGCAAAACATCTGAACTTGTGTATACAGTACCACTATACACAAGTTCAGATGTTTTTCCTGACTCCAAAGAACCCACAAAAAAATGCCCAAAAAAAAACGCCTGCTATTAAACCGGCAATAGAAGCCATATTCCAGATCTATAATTGCACTAATACAAACAATCTTTTTTTTAATGGTTCTGGACATGCCACAGAGCTGAAACTTCACAGGTACACTTTTTAGACCCCCAGATACTAAATCCAAAGAATCTTTTTTTTTTGTTTTTTAATTTTTTTATTTTTTTTTATTTTTTCAATAATTGGCTCTCTATCAAAAATCTATCAAAAATGACAATTTTTAAGAACTTTTTTTTGTGTGATTTTGTGTCTGGGGGGTCTAAAAGGTGTACCTGTGAAGTTTCAGCTCTGTAGCATGTCCAGAACCCCCCAAAAAAATCATATAAGTGTAAAAGTGGTGTCCCACCATCCCCGCTCTACTGACAATTATCTTTTTTATGGTTCTGGACATGCTACAGAGCTGAAACTTCACAGGTACACTTTTTAGACCCCCCAAATATTAAATCCAAAGATTTTTTTTTTTAATTTTTTAAATAATTGTCTCTCAATCAAAAATGACAATTTTTAAGAACTTTTTTTGTGTGATTTTGTGTCTGGGGGGTCTCAAAGGTGTACCTGTGAAGTTTTAGCTCTGTAGCATGTCCAGAACCCCCAAAAAAAGATCATATAGGTGTAAAAGTGGGGTCCCAAGTTCCTTGCTCTAATGAAAAATTATCTGTTTTTCTGGTTCTGGACATGCTACAGAGCTGAAACTTTACAGGTACACTTTTTAGACCTCCCCAGATACTAAATCCAAAGTCAAAATCAAAAAATATCTTTTTTTTTTTTTTTTTTTTTTTTTAATTTTTTCAATAATTGGCTTTTTTTATCAAAAATGACAATTTTTAAGAACTTTTTTTTGTGTGATTAATCGTCCCTGGGGCATGACCCAGAACCCTAGGCACTTTTTAGGGGCATTTATTGGGTTTTAGGGCTTTAAAATTGTGTTTTTTGATTACCGAAGTTCGGGTCCATTGATTTCAATGGGGTTCTGAAATCCGGGCCGAACTTTCGGGAAGTTCGGATGTTCTGGCCGAACCGAACTTTTCAAAAGTTCGATCATCCCTATTGCACACCAGAATTGGTAGGTCCACCACTGGTGCCCTGTACTTTTCACAGATTAGAGCAGGTTTACCCTGAGCACATGTGACAGATATGAAAGGTTCTGGGGAAGCCGTGGAGAACGTTATGCTGCCTGTAATATCTTTCAGCATGACCGGTTTGGTGGTCGGTCAGTGATGGTCTGGGGAGGCAAATCTATGGAGGAATGCACAGACCTCTACAGGCTAGACAATGGCACCCTAAATGCCATTAGGATGAAATCCTTGGACCGTTGTCAGATGATGAAGGAATTGATACCATTGAATCGTCCCCACCACGCTCGCCTGACCTAAATCCAACCTCTCAGACTTTATGTTGCGGTCCATCCAATGCCACCAGGTTGCACCTCAGTCGGTTCAGGAGCTCAGTGATGCCCTGGTCCAGATCTGGGAGGAAATACCCCAGGACTCCATCCCTCATCTCATTAGGAGCATGCCCCGACATGGTCAGGCATGCATACAAGCATCGGCGGGCCATAAAAAGTACCATTTTGAGTTGCTACAATAAAATTTTAGCAAAATGGATTAGGCTGCTGCATTATTTTTTCACTTTTGATTTCCAGGTTATCTTTGAATTCAGCCCTCTGTAGGTTGATCATTTTCATTTCCATCAAACGGTGTGGCATCCTTTCGTTTGTAACACATTACCCAGTCTATAACAGTATAGATATTGATTTTTCCCTTTCGAGATCTGATATATACAGTATCTCACAAAAGTGAGTACCCCCCCCAAATTTTTGTAAATATTTTATGTGACAACACTGAAGAAATGACACTTTGCTACAATGTAAAGTAGTGAGTGTACAGCCTGTATAACAGTGTAAATTTGCTGTCCCCTCAGAATAATCTAACACACAGCCATTAATGTCTAAACCGCTGGTAACAAAAGTGAGTACACCCCATAAGTGAAAACGTCCAAATTGGGCCCAGTTAGCCATTCTCCCTTCCCAGTGTCATGTGACTTGTTAGTGTTACAAGGTCTCAGGTGTGAATGGGGAGCAGGTGTGTTAAATTTGGTGTGTTATCGCTCTCACTCTCTCATACTGGTCACTGGAAGTTCAACATGACACCTCATGACAAAGATCTCTCTGAGGATCTGAAAAAAATAAATTTTGCTCTACATAAAGATGGCCTAGGCTATAAGAAGATTGCCAAGACCCTGCAATTGAGCTGCAGCACGGTTGCCAAGACCATACAGCGGTTTACAGGACAGGTTCCACCCAGAACAGGCCTTGCCATGGTCGACCACAGAAGGTAAGTGCATGTGCTCAGCATCATATCCAGAGGTGGTCTTTGGGAAACAGACATATAAGTGCTGCCAGTATTGCTGCAGAGGTTGAAGAGGTGGGGGGTCAGCCTGTCAGTGCTCAGACCATACGCCGCACACTGCATCAAATTGGTCTGCATGACTGCCGTCCCAGAAGGAAGCTTCTTCTAGACCGCAGGGCCGCAGGACAGTATTCCAACATGATAACGACCCCAAACACACCTCCAAGAGGACCACTGCCTTGCTAAAGAAGCTGAGGGTAAAGGTGATGGACTGGCCAAGCATGTCTCCAGACCTAAACCCTATTGAGCATCTGTGGGGCATCCTCAAACGGATGGGTTAGGAGTGCAAGGTCTCTAACATCAACCAGCTCTGTGATGCCATCATGGAGGAGTGGAAGAGTACTCTAGTGGTAGCCTGTAAAGCTCTGGTGAACTCCATGCCCAAGAGGGTTAAGGCAGTGCTGGAAAATAATGCTGGCCACACAAAATATTGACACTTTGGGCACAATTTGGATATTTTCAGTTAGGGGTCTACTCACTTTTGTTGCCAGCGGTTTAGACATTAATGGCTGTGTTTTGCGTTATTTTGAGGGGACAGCAAATTTACACTGTTATACAAGCTGTACACTCCATACTTTACATTGTAGCAAAGTGTCATTTCTTCAGTGTTGTCACGTGAAAAGATTTAATAAAATATTTACAAAAATGTGAGGGGTGTACTCACATTTGTGAGATACTGTATATATATATATATATATATATATATAGATCCATAGATGCAGGGATTTTAGTGTTAGGGTGAACATATCCTTTAATTCTTGGTGAAAGAGATTCAACAAGGTGTTGGAAACGTTCCTCTGAGATTTTGGTCCATATTGGGGGAAAGAAAAGTAAAAAAAAAGGGGGAAAGAGGGGGAGGGGAAGAGGGAAAGGGATAGAAAATCTATCCCTTTCCCTCCCCCCCCTCTTTCCCCCCTCTTCCCCCATTTTTTTTCTTTTCTTTCCCCCTCTCCTCCTTCCCTCTTTTTTTCTTTGCCTTCTTGTAACGCTCCGGCGTTTGTTTAGTGAAATGGATATGCAGCTGCAGAATTTCCACTCAGTAGTCGTGCAGAGATGTGTTGAATCACCATATCCAACTCTCCAGACTCATCATTGTGGCCCAGCCTGCCTCAGCATGCAAATATACAGGCACTCAGTTAAGATGTTCCTGGAGTGATAGGTTGTATACGATAGTATAGAGGTGATGTGCTGAAAGGACAGGCGTGAGTAGTGATAGCAATGATAGGCACTCAATAGTAATGTTCAGGAGTGTTAGCAGATGGTGATAGATAGTATGCAGATAGGTTAGCAATCATGTACAATTAACAGGTGGTAGGGGACGACAGCAGATGAAGTGTACAGGAATTGCTAACTCAGTGCAAGGATATAGATGGTAGTAGACTCAAGAGCTAGCAATCTATGTAACAGTGCAGATGATAGAAATAGTAATGCATAGATAGCAACAGTCTTTAGTATACAAGAGTAGATAGTGCAAGTTGATAGGAAGGAATCCCCTGCGGGGTACTTATCACTAGTTGGTTTTAGAGAGATGAGGGGTCCAGTAATGAGAAGAAGGATCGGTAGCGAGATACAGGATCCGTAGCGAGATACAGGAAATAGCTGGAGGCTTCGGCAGCGTCAGACAAGGCTGTGTAACAAGCGGTTTGTACGAACACCTTGTGAGTGAAAACCGGCGATTGAAATAGCCGCTCAGAGCGGCGCCTAGTGATGACGTCATGAGATTTAAAGGGACAGGTAGCTATATGCGGAAGAATTGGGCTGGAAGGGTACCGAAGGTACCAGAATCTTACACTTCTCTTCCGGCCCATTCTGTGTACATACTGTATATGACGTATCACTCTTCTGAATATTTACTTGTATGTCATTACCTTCCATAGACAGCAGATTGATACCTTTTTGTCTGATTCAATAAAATTTGAAATGTTTATATACTGTTGATGGAAGATAAACCTTTGCGTAAAATGAGCATATGTGAAATGAATTACCATGTTAAGCATAAATTTGTTATACTCCTGTATTGCACAAATTGTCTTACTGTTCTAATATATTTGTTCTTTATTCTTCTAATTACTGTATTATCTACCTCTAGATTGTCTGTATATACTCATTATGAATTTGTTCAAATGAATTGCTGGACCCCGATGAAGCATCTGTAGCAAAACGCGTAGTTCCAGCAATGGAGAAATCTACATAATGCCCTTTTGGGCTAATTAAAATGATCATCCTCTGATCTTGTTCATGACATGTTTAGTAGTGTTACTATAATATATCCACTGATGTGATGTATGATTTTTATTGACATATATTTAATAAAATGTTGTTACTATTTTTTACTTCCTTGTATTTCCATATATTTGTTCTAGAGGCACATTTAAATCCCCCCTTTTTCCAGCCCTGCCTTTCTTGGTAGGTCTGGAACCCCCCTTTTTTTGGTATTTTGCATACCTTGATTGTAATGAGTGGTTATTTGAGGTACTTTTGCCTTTCTATTATCTCAAACCAATCTGCCCATTCTCCTCTGACCTATGACATAAACAAGGCATTTTCCTTCACACAACTGCTGCTCACTGGAGATTTTCTTTTTTTCAGACCATTCTCTGTAAACCTTAGAGATGATTGTGCGTGAAAATCCAAGTAGATCAGATGTTTTTGAAATACTCAGACCAGCCCGTGTGGCACCAACAATCATGCAATGTTCAAAGCCACTTAAATGCCCTTTCTTCCTCTTTTTGATGCTCTATTTGAACTTCAGCAAATCGTCTTCACCATGTATAGATGCCTAAATGCATTGAGTTGCTGCCATGTGATTGGTTAATTGGCAATTTGTGTTACCAAGCAATTAAACCGGTGTACCTAATAAAGTGGCCTGTGAGTGTATATACACTAGATTTTCAAAGTATTGGGATGTCTGCCTTTGCACACACATGAATTGTAATGGCATCCCTAGTCCGTAGGGTTCAATATGGAGTTGGCCCACCCTTTGCAGGCCAGTCAAGTTCCTCCACCCCAGCTCATCCATGTTTATATGGACCTTGTGTGTTCACTGGTGCGCAGTCATGTTGGAACAGGAAGGGGCCATCCCCAAACTGTTCCCACAAAGTTGGGAGCATGAAATTGTCCAAAATGTCTGGGTATGTTGATGCCTTAAGAGTTCCCTTCACTTGAAGAGTTGAAACTGTTATAGCTGCATAGAGTGGGCCAACTCAATATTGACTAAGAAGGGGGTTAAAGTTTATGTGCGTGTAAAGGCAGGAATCTTGAGAGAGAAAAAGGGAGATGTAAAAGTGAGAAGGGGGTGAGAGAGAGAGAAGGGGAGTGAGATTAGGAGAAAGAGAGGGGTGAGAGAAAGAAGGGGAGATGTGAGAGAGAGAGAGAGGGGAGTGTGTGAGAGAGAGAGGGGGGTGACACAGAGAAAGAGAGGGGGCGAGAAAGAGAGAGAGAGGGCAGAGAGTGAGGGATGGTATGAGAGAGAGAGGGGGGTAAGAGACAGAAGGAAAGAGAAAGAGAGGAGTGGGAGAGAGAGGGGGTGTGAGAAAGAGAGGGGGTGAGAGAGAGTGGGGTAAGAGAGAGGGGGACAGAGAGGGGGTGGAGAGGGGGTGTGAGAAAGAGAAGAGATGAGAGAGAGGTGGGGGAGAGAAAGAGGGGTGGGTGAGAAACAGATAATCAAATTGGTGATAACTGAGACCAACTCAAAGTTGGCCTTCTGGAGTGTTTTGTGTTTATTACTTTATTATTATGTTTGAATGTGTTTTACATTTACTTAAATGCTTGCTAGGATGAGGGCCACCCACATCCTAGCAACCAACCACACAGGCCACACCGAACTGACTGTGAACAGAGCCTGACGGGGAACTAATTCTGCATCAGATCCCCCTTGCCTGTGATTAAAAGCGAATGCCAGTGAGTGGATTCTTTAGCCGCTATTCTGTCCAATAGTGGCTTTCCAATCTGCCCATTGCAATTCACTGTCAATCACAGGCAAGGCGGACCTGATGATCAGACTTCGTCCACTGGATGTCTCAAATTCACTGCCACTGTGCCTGTTGAGTGGGTGTGAGACTAGTTCCCCTTTAGGTCCATCTACCTTTATTGACAGTGCAAGGCAGTGGGTGGATTCAAAAACCAAAAAGCTGCTATGGATCTACTCACTGCTGTACACTGTTAATCATTAGTAAAGTGGACCTAATGGGAAACTATGGTCTCAGTTCCCCATCAGGCTCTACCCACCCATAGTGCACATTTCCCTGGCTGTGCACCTGAAAGTGTGACAGGCGCAGTGGCCAGGGAGGGAGGGAGTGCCTTGAGGAATGAGGGTCAGTATGGGCACTCCAGCCTGGGTGCCTTGTACCAACAGATACATGTACCTATCCCAGACAGATACATGCATTGGGCTCAAACACCATTACTTTCTGTGTTGCGCCCTGATGGAACTATAAAGGGTGTCCAAAGCAACTTTTATGAATTCCCCAGAAAGTACCATAGATTTTAGAGCCATTTTAGAATCAATCAAGTGTACTTGAAAAAGCAGTACGTCCTCAAGATGTGTCATATGGGTGACAATACTGGCAGTTGCATAATGGCCATGTATTCTGGCAGATGCAATCAGCAGACAATTACTGTTTCTATAATGGCTGGTATCTGATGTGACCATAAGATACTGGAGTGGCTGGTGGTGACAACTTCTACCTCTGCACAGGTGATTTTAAAGTGGTACAATCAAGAACAATACTTGACGAATATTATGGTTACCTATATTCTATAATTACAAATGCATTTCAATAAGCCTGATTGACTCATCTTATTTCCTGCACTTAATTCACAGTTTAGTCTTCCTTCCTTCATGTTCAGAATATAAAGACATAATCACATTTACAGCTATTAAATCATCATATCCAAAACATGAACTGTAGCCAACAATATAAGTCATGCTTTTTACATATTACCTAGCAAACCAAGGGCAAGTATTTACATGTGAATGTATTAAATAAGGCAATAAACAATATGCAAAGTGCACTAACCTACGTCAAGTAAAAGATGACAGAACTGTAGGCATCTGACAATGCTTGAGCGTAAATGCTCATGGTGCTCGGCAATAACAGCCCATGAGCATTTACGTTTACGTGTACTCTTTAGTATTCATTATGAAGGCTATGTGTAAATAGATATCATACAAGCTCAGTGTATAGATCCATAGAATGTACCGATTGAAGTTTGTTTTGGTTTATCAGCAGTGTAGCTACGCCCGTAAGGGTGGTGTCTCCTCCCACAATTCTGAGGGTCATGTGGGGCCTGGTCCATTGTATTTAAACCATGGATCCAGGCATTGCCTTCAGGCTCTGAGGAAGAGGCATGGCCTCGAAACTAGTCAGCCCTCCGTCTCTACGAGACATTGGACTTTTGTAAAGAGACTGTTCTATGGAATTGAAATGCTGGAATATCACACATGTTTGTGAGTAGCTGATTTTAAAATTTATGTTATTAAAAAGCCCACCGAGGATAATGCACTAGGCTGGTGCGCCCCCCTTTTTTGTCTTTATTTGCAGTGTTTGGTTGACCATCCCTGGTCATTGAGGGCAGCAAAGCTTAGCCATAGTGGATGCCAAGTGGAGTTCCGTGTTAGAGGCAGCCTGAAGACCCAGTTCTGAGCGCAGGAGCAGGGTGCTCAGCATCTCTTTTTGTTTTCAGAGTACATGACTTTGACATCTGACATGGCTTTTTTCTTGTTTAAAAAAACATTATTAACATAAATTGTGCCTTGCTTGCTTTGGATTTCTCAAGCAAGTGAAGTGCTAAATACATTTAGAAGGTCCACCACTGTAGTTTAACCAAATGGCATGGTAAGGCAACACCACTACTTTAACCAGACCCCTTTTTCTGATTTGGCTTCCCCTCTTACAGGTAATAGATGCTGGGGAAGGATAAACAAGAGCATTCATCACCCATGGTATTCTAGGCAGTGTTGAACAGAGCTCAGTGCATCTTCTCAGTGGTTCCCCTGCAACATTCTATGTACCAGCTGGCTTGGCACAAAGCCATAAAATTGGGGCATTTGTGAGCATGCCTGTGTCTACTGAGCCATTTAACACAATACAATGTTTCAGCCTAACATTTGTGGAACACTTGATGGGTTCACCCTTGCTAAGTGCTCCCTTTTAAAACCCTATGTCTCAAGTCTTAGGAAGTCTATTTAAAGAAAACAAATCGGTGCAAATAACCCCTTAAAGTGATTCTAAAGGTTGTACTTTTTTTTAAATAACAAACATTATACGTTCCTGTAATGGCTTTGCACAGAGCAGCCCTGATGCACTTCTTCCTGTCCCCCCCCCCCCGCTGAGTGTCCCCAATAGCAAGCCTCTTTCTATGGGCTCGCTCCCAAAACATGCTCCTGTGACTGAGCATTGAACATTGTCCACTCACACACAGAGCGTTACTTGCCCCCGCCCCTCCACCTGCTCTTTCCTCATCGTCTTACTGGCCGTGATTGACAGCAGCAGCATGGCTGCTGTGTGAGCCATTGAGTATAGAGAGACCCAGGAGAGCCACTGCTGTCATGCACATCGCTGGATCAAGATGGGGCTCAGCATAGGTGTGCGCAGCCTATTGCATTAGGGTGTGCACCCCAAAGTTTAAATACACATGCATGTGTTTGCCTACATGTACATGGACCCGATACATTACTCTCCCTGCTGGCAAAGAGAAATAGAGCAGAGCAGGTCCGAGGGAGATCTTTCCCATCTCCTCACTGGCAAACAGAGTGATAATGCTATGTGCCCTAGGTGATTAGGGTGTGCCCAGGCACACCCGGCACACCCTGTGTGCACGCCTATGGGGCTCAGATAAGTATAAGGGGGGGGGGGGGGCGGGCGAGCTGCACCCAGAAGGTATTTTACCTTATTGCATAGAATCTATTATGGTAAAAAGCCTTCCACATTTAGAACCACTTTCATGTGTCTAATACATGTATTTTCTATGATCATTATCTCCATTTAGTAGACATAATGTGGCATTTTCCTGATTGTGATATTTCAGAAAAATACTGCCCTATGGCCATTAGTTGGAGCTGGCAATCACTGAAAATACACGTGACGTCAGACATGTTATGGGGAATTCTCTATCATTTTTCTATAAATAGACTTAAAGTGTAGATAGAATGTGGAAAGATTAGAAGCCATGTCAGGGTTTTATTGTTGTCTGTAAATACACTGGGGAGATTAATCTACACTAATCGTCCTGGTGTCCTTTGTCTCTATTACAGGAAGTAATGGGAACTATATAATTGATAAAGTATAACTCTGCACCAGTCAGGTGAAAAACAATAGAAAAAGTGGGAGCACAAATATTGTGAAAACCCAAGAAAAATGGTGCGCTCTTTCTTTAAATAAACTAATCTGGATAAGTGATTCAAAACACATAAATCTCACACATTACATAACCAACAACAATCTTATGTCACAAGAAGACTCAGATATAGCCATCAAATTAATAACTATACAATAAAATGCACATATATCAAAGACCTTAGTGTAAATTTTTAAAACCACATGATGAGTATCCAAATAAATAAATGTGCGTGTCCCATACCAAAAGAAACTACATCTTCACCAAAGTGCTTTTCATATAATACTCGAGTGCCCAAAAGTGTCAATCCACCACTGTGTGCAATGCCATTTCACCCTGATGTTTGATCTAAAATATTAGGTAATTTGCAAAGTGTTTGTTGCGACTCCTCCTCCAGCTGTTAATAGCTACTTCACTCGTGGGGTCTCTTAAAGAGACCAATCCTCGCTGTCTCTACTGCTGGTATAGCTCAAAAGAAGGGGACAAATTACATAGCGCAAGCCACTATTTAATGTATTTATCTTTATTACTAAATAAAGTGCTTATTACTAAATATATGCATTTACAAATAATACAAAAAATTATGATTCTCACCCCACTTCTGGTTTTCGTGGTACCTGGAAGTGACGTCACTGGCTCCTGCTGACATGTTGCGTCACTGGTCACGTGACTTCCTCAGGGTCAAAAATATATACAATATAAAAAATTACAAAACCCAAAGTGCAGTGCTCAATCTATAATAAAAAAGATCAATAAATTAAATAAAAAGTCTAATTACAATACATAGAACAAAAATGGGGTATAAATATAGTCTGATTATATGTGTAATAGACCTAATGAGAGACAGTGGACTTTCTGTGTGTCAAGTGAAGGTTCACCTTTTGTTGTGTTTGAAATTGTGGCACATTCTAATTGTGTTATGTACTTCATCTTACATACGAGTGGGCACTTTGTAAATGTTCACTGATTTAATTTGGACATACTGCTCTATGCTTAACCTCCCTGGCAGCAGGGGCGTAACTACAGGGGTTGCAGAGGTTGCAATCGCAACCGGGCCCCATGCTCCAGGGGGCCTGTGCAGCTCCCCTGTACACCTGGATAGGAGGGGCGGCAGGGGCAGCATGTAGAGAAATCACTGTCCTCCTTTTTCCTCCTGTAGCTGCAGGTCCCAAGATGGAAGGAAGGGGGCCCACTGCAGAACATGTGAAAGGGTCCCGCTGCGGGACTGTAATAAAGGGCCCCGCAACGTGAGTAAAGGACCCCAGGATCAGTGGGAAGAGCCCCAGGCTTGAAGGGAAGGGCCCCCGGCCAGGGGTCCGAGGGGGCCCTTCATGGTTTCTTGCACCGGGGCCCTGAAGGTTCTAGTTACACCTCTGCCTGGCAGTATGATTTTTTCGGATTTTAGGTGCTGAAAGCGGTACCATTATTTTGCATGTAATTCTTAAGAATGAGCAGCCCAAACCAACTATTTACATATGATTTTTTTTTTTACCGTGCGTTCTTCTTTATAACATCTCGGGTATGATTAAGTTTGAAACACAAAATCATAAATTATAATATAATAAATAACTATAAATAAGTTAAAGTATGTATGTATATATACATATATATATACTGTGTATATATATATATATATAAACCGTATTTTTCGGACCATAAGGCGCACTGGATTAAAAGGCGCAGTATCAGTTAACAGTACATTTTCAAACTATTTTCATATATAAGGCGCACCGGATTATAAGGCGCACTTTTTTTGTGCAACGTTGATCCGCACGGGGTTTACTGGCAAGTGCTCAGTTTGCAAACATTTTTCATGGATCGACGTAGCCTTTAAACTCAGCCTAAAAAGAATCGAAACACTATAAAAAATACAGAGAAAAATCACTCACTTTTATTAAACTTTTAAACAGCTTTATTTTACAGTCGGCTCTATTCATCTTCCATGAAACCTTCGAACTCTTCATCCTCCGTATCGCAGTTCATCAATCAATGTGAAACAGAAATTGTTTTGAGATCCCTTGAACACTCAAGGTTCATATATAAGGCGCACCGGATTATAAGGCGCACTGCTGGTTTTTGATCAAATTTTAGGATTTTCAGTGCGCCTTATAGTCCGAAAAATATGGTATACGTATACATATATTATATATATATATATATATATATATATATATATATATATATATATATATACATATATATACGTATATATATATATATATACACACATAAAAGTACAGTAAAACTGCAGGAAAGGGCACTGGGGGGCAAACTAATGTGAATTTTATTTGTTTTGCAATGTATCAGTGTGTTTGGTGTGTTTTACTTTTGAATTTGCCGCCGGTTCCACCCCCCTGCGACCGTCACGTCACAGGAGACGGAAGTCGGGGCACACAGAGCATCGGGAGGAAGATCTGCCGCCGCACACCGCCCGCATACATTGCTGGATCCTGGTGACAAAGTAAGTAACCCCTCTACCAGGATCCAGCGATCTTCCTAGCGGTACCCCGAGTGTGGCTTTTGGCACTGAAATTTAACCCGGAGCCACACTCGGGAATACCGCTAGGAAGGTTAATAATATTATTTTACATATTAAATTAACTATATGTACTATTGCTGAGAGAACATGGAGTCCTTTTGATGTGATATCTTGAGTGGATTCATTTGACATAACTAAGAGTGTTGCCCAATTGATTGAGGGTCACTTTTATTCTGGTAAGCAGTACGACATATGAAAATTGACTGACACACAGAAGGTCCATGGCCTCTCATCACGTCTATTACACATATAATTATACTATATTTATACCCCATATTGGTTCTATGTATCATAATTAGACTTTTTGTTTGATTTATCAATTGATTTATTATAGACTAAGTGCTTGACTTTGCATTGTCACAGGCACAGGGAGTAAGAGGAGGTCCTCCATCGAGGAAACCTGTTCTGGTAACAACTGTCTAATTGGGGATATTGGGGAAAGTAAATAAAAATAAGACATATTTTCAAAAAGAAGAATGCATATTTTTACTATTCCAGTGGCCTGTTACTTGAAAAGCTGCTGCTTCACTGCTCACCATCCTCTGAAAATATTAACACACTTTTGGGTGGGTGAATAACCTGCTTCCCCACCTCCTGTAGTGGTTTCTTCCCCTGGCTTGTACACCAATACAGGAAGTACGAGTCAGCAGAAGGAACCACAGCAAGCGGAGGGGGGAAGTAGGTATGCGACCCATATAAACAGCTAAATGCTTGCAGAGGATAGTTAACAGTGAATGCGTCTTTTTAGGAAACAGGCCACTGGTAAGGTAAGTATGGTCTTTTTTTTTTTTTTGCAGGTATGGTTTACATACAAGTAACTCCAAGGGTCACTTTAGGGTCCCTATTACACATATCCTGGCAGACTGTTGTGTTGGGTACAATTAAAAGGCTGCCTTTTTTCCCCCAAAAATAGACTAATGGGAGTGATATCCATGCATGCTATGCAAATCTAAACATGTATACTTATGGATAAGGTCTTTTATAAGAAATTTGTATCATACGGGTATGCTGGACTAGTCAGAGGCCTGAATGCTGAAGACGATTAGTAAATAAATTAGGTTTTTGCAGTGCTGCGCTTAGAATGCTTTGATGGTAGATTCCTCTACCACAGCTATACACACATTAAAGGTTAGGTGCAGTTTACTGGCAATTTATTAATACAGTATGACCAACACCATTTAAAGTAGTATTAAACCCCAAAACAAAAAATGAATCTACTGCAAATTGAGTTTTCAAGGATCGCCTAAAGGCAGACAGGGTAGGAGCTAACTGGACATACTGAGGCAGGGAGTTCCAGAGAATGGGAGAGGCTCTGAGGAAGTCCTAGAGGTGAGCATGGGAGGAGGTAACCGGGGGGCTAGAGAGCAGGAGGTCCTGGAAACAGCGGAGAGGACGATTTGGGCAATGAGGTTGGTGATGTAGCTAAGGGCTATGTTCTGGATGGCCTTGTATGCTGTGGTTAGTACTTTGAATTTTAAACGATGGGGTAGGAGAAACCAGTGAGGAGATTGGCAGAGGGAGGCAGCAGTCATGGATTGGTTAGTAAGGTGTATTAGTCTGGCGGCAGCATTCATAATAGACTTAAGGGGGGGTAGCCTTTGTAAAGGTAGGCCAGTGTCGTAAGTTAGGAGGGGATGAATTCTGGCAATGTTGCAGAGGTTAAGGCAGCAAGATGTAGCCAATGATAGGATGTGGTGGGGCTGAAGGAGAGGTCAGAGTCTGGCAGGTCAGTGTGTAAAACTACTTGAAATCCTCAGAAGAGCATATATTTTCTGAACGCAGGGGCCTTGTAGAATAAAGAGATGGAATGAAAAAGCTTTTTTTACTATAATTTTCAATTCAGATCACTTTTTTCGAAACTACAACTGTATTTGTAATATTATTGTAGAACACAATTTGTTTATGGTACTTTTTTGTTAAATTTTTTCCATGGTACATTTTTAAGATTCTCAACACTGTTGATTCAATACTCCTAATTATTGAGCTTCTTCGCTTGTACCAGCATGAACAATAAGATATTTTCTCTTCTGAAGTGCTTGTGGAAACTTCTGACTTCTGTGGGTGTGGAACAATAATCTGTCATGAAGGATGTACAGAACAATTTAGCAAATGTTACAAAGTGAACATTTGGAACAAAACTATTTATTTTCTGTTTTTGCAAAATTGCTCTATCAAACAGTTACAAAAGAAAGACATTTAATAATGACAGGACAGAGACACAGTGTAGATATTTTGTTTCTAAAGTAACACAGAATAAATAATTATAACTGTATTCAATCCCTGGTATTCATGAAGTTTAGTGGAGGCAGATTTTGCAGCAGTGTCTCTAATGCATTCTAAAAGTGGTGTAGAATGAACCCATATCATGTACCTGTCTAGAACTTGTACTTGAATTTGGTTCATGCTGCACCACATTTAGAATGCATGAGCGACACTTTCGCAATATCTGTTTGAGCCAGTTCTTCTCTCCCTACGCCAAGAAAGTTGGTCTTAATTAGATCCATTTTTACATTTGCCACATTCCATATGAAACAATATAAAAGGTGCGCATTTTAGAAACTACCTGAATTTGGTGCACGAGTCACTATCAGAATCAAAAGTGTCGCAATTGCTTCATGACTTTGGCCCAATACATTAGCAAGAGGGACTAATGCCAGAAAAGTGGCGCAGCAGCTTTAGTGAATTCCCACCAATATGTGAGGAAAGTGTGTATTTCTTTTTTACATACAAGGGTTGTGTTTGGTAAACACTGCAGCTAGGGGGGCTTGCATAACCTATCTCATACCTTGGTCCTCAAACTCCAAGTCAGGCTATATTTCGACTGCCAGCTTCTGTGATCAGGTGCTCAGAGATACCCTCCTCCTGTTTCCTTTGCTACACTACTGGTCAGTGAGATGTCAATCATATACACAGTATATGGACAAATAGCGAGAATGGGGATTAGGCTTACAGTGGAAGTCTAACTATTCCTAAAAATGTTCCCTCTTTACCTATCCTGCCTAGCCTGTATAAAAACAAGATGCATGTACTTTAATCCACTTTGGTCCAGTCAGAAAATAAGAAGAGAGGCATTCTTCATAATATTGTAACCATGTTCCTAGTTTGTAATACCCAGATATCAGGCAGGGACAGGCCCGGACTGGCCATAGGGCAGACCGGGCACTTGCCCAGTGGGCTGGGGCCAAATGTCCTTGTAGGGCCCAAGGAAGTTAGGCTACTCCTTGATCCCACGCCTCTCACCCAGCCTCTCTGTGGCCACCTGGCCACCAGTCCATTCCAACTGTCAGCACAGGGGGGCGGAAACATGAAGGGGGAGAAGCTAGAGGAGACACCTGTGGCCTCTCTACGGCCACGCGGTGCCAGCTCAGTTCAGCTGTCAGTGCCAGGGGGAGTGACCATGAAGGAGGAAGAGGCTAGAGGAGACAGCTGCGGCAGACACCACAGAGCTGGGTCAGAGAGAATGTGAGTGCGCCCCCCCTGTGAGCCTGGATAGGAGGAGCGGTGGGGATGGCTGCATTTAGAAGAAGCAAGCTCTCCATTTCCTTCTGCAGCCTCTGAAAGCCTGCAGGTGGGAGAGAAGGAGAAGCAGGCATTCAGAGGCTGCAGAAGGAAATGAAGAGCTTGATTCTTCTAAATGCAGCCACCCCCACCGCTCCTCCTATTCAGTGTCTTTCTGCTGACCCCAGTTCTCTCTGACTCCTCCCCAGTGCTTTCCAGCCCCCCCATGCTCTCTGATATCCCCCAGTGCTCTTTGTTCTCCCCAGTGCTCTCCACCCCCGTACTCTCCACCCCCCCAGTGCTCTCTGCCCCCCCTAGTGCTCACTTCCCCCCATGCTCTCCAGCCCCCCTTATGCTCTCCGATATCCCCTAGTGCTCTCTGCCCCCATGATCTCCAGCTCTCCCTGTGGTCTCCAATATCCCCCAGTGCTCTCTGACCGCCCCCCGTGCTTTCCTGCCCCCAGTGCTCTCCACCTCTTCCTGTGCTTCCTCTGCCTCGCCCTCCCCCCTCCCCAGTGCTCTTTGCCCCCCCCTGTGTTCTCTGCTTTCCCCCCATGCTCTTCGCTTCCCCCATGTTCTCTGACTCCCCTGTGCTCTTCTTCCCACCATGGGTTCTCCACCTCCCCCCCTGTGCTCTTTGCCTCCCCTCCTGTGCTCTATCCCCCTGTGCTCTCCGCCTTCCCCCCAGCTCTCCATGCCCCCCTGTGCTCTCAGCCCCACCCTGTGTTCTCCGACTTGCTCCCTGTGCTCTCTGGCCCCCCATGCTCTTTCCCGGCCCACCTTGACACCTGCAGCTCTGCTACGTTCCCCCTCCCCTCTCCTGGATGGAGAGTGGGGAAGGGCCAGTTAAGATGTAATGGGCTGCTCAGTCTAAAATGCCCAGGGCTATTTTTTGTCCCAGTCCGGGCGTGGGCAGGGAGCACTTATATAATCCCTGCCTAAACACTTCTAATGTGGCCCATAGATGATTTAGTTTTTTCTCATTTAATCAGTGGCTTGAACAAAAAAACTGACCACATGCCCCTATCCACACATTGGGGGTGGATCGTGGAATCCTTCTGATTGAGCTATTGTATTCTGACAGCAGGGAGACCTTCCCGTCATCAGAATACACTGATCAGTGCTGCTGTCTATAGCCGGCAGTAATGTTCGAGTGGCATTTTTCCAACAGGTTGGTTGTAGAGAAGTTAATTGACAAATCAACTTCTCTACAACCACTGTCCCCATACATGGATCTAAATTCAGCCAGTCCCTGCTGAACCTTTTCAAGTTCAATTGGGGCCCAAGAATTGTTTTTACAGAAAGGCCCATTTAGTGACTTTGTTAGCCACTGTCCCAGACTGTATGTTAGCTGCTTCTTTATTGAAAAGAAGGTGGACAAAATTGTTGATTGACCATGTTATGTTTTAGTGCCAAAGGGTCACAGGAGCGCACTTAGTTCTGCACCTCTGTTGGCTGACGTCCAGACTCTAAAGAGATCCCGACTTCATAAAGCCTCTTGCCTCCTTGTTTTGCGCATGAACGTGTTTAGCACATGCAAACTTAAGGATCTTGTTAATGAAGCCGGTTTTAAAGAATAATGTTGTCATAGGAAACAGCCATTTGTTTTTACTTTTTGCCATTTACGCTTCATTTGTAAAATAACAGGTTCTGATTGTTTAGTGTTGGCAATAATTCTAATTCAAGTTTTATATGTAGGTTTAAAGTACTAAGACCCAACAGTCTTTTTAAGACTACCCTTTTGTGTGTGTCAATAACAACTGTAGTTGCTGGGCTCCTCTTGCAGTCTTTTTGCTCTTGCTGTTTTAGATATTGTTACTAGGTAAAAAAGAAATAGATTTGAGTTTGGTGCTTCAGGGTTAGCTTTTTGGGGGAATGGATATACTTTTTATTTTCCTCTTTTGCTATAGATTTTTGTTGATAGCATGCAGTGGTGCATTAGTGCACTCTACTTTATAGCACCGCATGATATTTATTCCCCCCTTTTGCCATAGCTGCCACTAAATTTATGCAACCCCTTTATAAAAGTGTCAGGCAAGCCTGAAAGGAGAGGCAGAAGGTCTGCACACAGAGGTAGTAGAAGGTCAGAAGGTTCTTCAGGTCCAAGTGGTGGTTGGGCCACACCACATAGAGGCAGGGCAGGTTTGTCTTTTGTAACTCAGAGTAGCCACTAGGCAGCCACAGCATGCAAAGAAGGTAGTTGAATGGTTGATAAATCCTTCTTTTTCTTCCTCCACCCAGGTGCAAAGCAAAGCATTGTCTGCAGCTGTTACTAATGTGCCTACTTCTTCCTCCTCCCCCTCCTCTGCTAATCCCTTTAAAGTCCTCCAAAATGGTAATGAGGAGTTGGCTAAATTATTTCATCACGTGTTCACTGGTTTGATTCAAGAGGATGATCTTGGTCATGCACAAATGTTTCTACTTTCAGATATTTAGGATGAGGACGATAGAGGGAAGAGACATCAGGAAGGAAGCAAGAAGCAGTCGCTTTCCAGAAACTGGAACTTGCTGCCATCAATGAGGTGGCAGAACGCGTGGTTGTGTCTTCGATTGGAGAAGAGGAAAGTTCTGAAAAAGATGCAGAACAGCAGGGAAAGAGGTCTTTGAGCAGCAAAAAGCAGTGATGTTCCAGAAGCTGGAGCTTGCTGCCAAGTGGGCTGCATCAATGAGGTGGCAGAGAGTGTGATTGTGCCAATGACAGGAGACGATTAAAGTTCTGAAAAAGAGACAGAATAGCAGTGAGGGTTTTACTGAGAATGAAGGTATGGTCGGGAAAGGTTAGGCCATCATCCCAAATTATATAATGAAATTGAAATCTTTAAAGACGCAAATACACAGGTGGTAATGGTAAATGACAATTGAATAATATAAAATCTCAAATACAAATTTTATTAAAAAATATAATTTAAAAACAAATTGTGGCTGGTGTAGTATTTTGGCAAACACAAAAGAGATCTATGTGTGAACAATGTTCTACAGTTTCTGATGGTCCAACAAAAACAGGATAAAAATCAATAAACACCGTCACACGTATGAGCTACGAGGTGGAGAGAGGTACTTCCGGCTTGCGTTCCACCAAAGCTCATGTGACGTAACGACGTGCGTTCCACCTAACGCGTATCGTCATTGGCTAGACGTCTTCAGACGTTTATTGATTTTTATCCTGTTTTTTTACCTGTTATACTCTTATTGGGACTTGGTATGGATTTTTTGGATTGTGTGCAATAAAACATTGGTTTTAAACGATACTGCACTATCCGGATTTTTTTCCTTTTATATACCCCTACTGGAGTTGAACAACAGGAGGAGCGTTGCTACAGGAAAAGGCACCTGCTTGAAGGGAACGTATCCCGACCCTGGTGGGTCACTAAAGCTTGTATGGTCTTAGTGTCATAAGGCACATAGGACCCACGATATCTGGTGAGTGCAAAATTCATTTATCTTGTCACGGTGGAATACATTGAAGGACACCAGGGAGAGAGAGGAATCATCTACTACGAAGCACTAAGCACTATTTACTGTGCACCTTATTTTGAACTTTTTTTTTATGAAGTTACACTATTATAAACTTTTTTGCACATAAGTTTATTTGGCACATGAACTCTAAGGAAATCTCATGAGAACACTAAAATTTGCACTTTATATATATGAACTTGTTTTTTTATATTCATATTTATTAATAATTGTAATATTTATTTTCCCAGTACATATAAAATGTTATAATTAATTGCATCACAACACGGGGTTTATATGCAATATATATTTTAAATTTTTAGCAAGCGCTATAGGTAATCTTATATACACAAATTACTTCACATCCAATCACTCGCACTTTACTATAGCAGCTGTAAACTCACATTTATTTATTTGATTAATTATTTATAAGTCTCAGGTTCTCCACTTGGCGCGGGAAATATACTCTTGTATATTTTTATCCTTCAGGGTGATTTTGCTTGACTGGTCAATGTTGGACCATCACGATGTCAACAAAAACTGAAGAACATTATTCACGCATTTTCTGTGGTTTGCAAAATATTACACCAGCCATAATATTGTTTAATAAAATTTGTATTTGAGATTTTATGTTATTCATTTGTATTTTACCATTACCAAAAGCAGTGAGGTCTTTGTCCAGGGGGAGAGGCAGCTTACAGAAGACTGGAGAGAGTAGCTGTTCTAAAACCCCACAGGTACAAGCCACTGCAATGCTCAGGCCTTGTCCACAAAGCCCTTTACTATGGGCCTTTGTTACCCATTTAATGCTGACAACACTGTTGTGGTCTGCAGATGCTGCCTGCAGCATATCAGCCACAGTAAAAATACCATGTGTAGTGCAATCATTGTATTCGCACATAGGAGCATGTGCTTCATGTGCTTATGTTCCTATGTGCATGTACATTGGGGACTTTTCCTTCTTTTTGTGTTTTTTTTATTTTTTATTTTATTTTACATTTTTTTTTTTTTTACTTTTGAGACAATGAAATTTTTTACCGCAAAAAAAAAAAAGTTTACGTTGCATCTAAAACTACACTTTTATTGTTGTAATCATTCTGATTGGTGTGCTGCTGCCGTATTTGGGGCCAATATAAAAAAGATAGCAAAAATCAATTAAACATTCAAAGAAAGTGATGCCAAAAATGGTGTCACTGAAAACTGTTCTGTCTTGGAATACCGCATACAGAATGTAATTTAAAGACTATTTTTTTTGCCATGTCAACCTCAAAGTTACATTATAAGGTACACACTGCACATTGTACAGTTGTAGTAAAGGCTGAAGGTTTTTTTTTTTTTTTAACTTAATGCATTCTTTGCATTAAGGAAAAAAAACCTTGTATTGTCAGCCCCCCCAAATACTTACCTGAGCCTGATCTTGAGCCAGAAAATGTGAATGGGAGTAGGCTCTCTCCCTCCTCATTGGCTCAGACCCAGAAGTGGGAGTCATTGGCACCTACTCCTATTTATCACAGCTAGTGGATGGGAGTGGGGTGGGGAATGGGGGGGAGGGGGGCGGTAGGGTGCTGAGCCACACTCTGTGTGTCTATGGAGTGGATTGCTATGGTGGGCACTTAGCGGGAGTGGGGGAACCAGAGGTGCTGGTGGGGTCTCCAGAAGAGGATCAGGGCTTCTATGTGCAAAACCATTGCATAGAGCAGGTAAGTATGACACGTTTGTTAATTTTTTAAAAAAATATATGCATTTACAATCACTTTAACAGCATTCATGTAGACACAGCTACGTGCCCTTAGGCTACAGCAGTGTGAACTGTAATTGTTCTCCTATTTAGCCATAATTTATCATGGCTGTGAGGCAGCTGCTATATCAAAGGTAGGGTTTAGGTCATTTAGATACTTGTAAATTCAGAATTATACACTGCTGGCTTTTCACTCTTCTGCAAGGAAAGCTACAAAAGTGTTTCTTGCAGTTCCTCCAAAGACTGAAATGCTATATGTAGTAAAATCAGATAAACCAACAGGATCTGTTCAGTTTAATTTGAATTACCAGATTTGCAAGATGGAGAAAAGTCGGTCAGGATTTTAAAGTGTTAAGCCATAGCTCCCAACTGTCCCTCATTTGGAACAAAGTACCTCTGTCCCTCTTTCCTCTTCATTTTGGTCTGATATATATAGATGTATATAAAATTTACTATATATCATTTAAAAAGTGTTTCCTAGTGCCAAACCTTTCATCGAATTTCTAAATTGCTGCATTTGTTAATTTCTTTTTATGTTTAATACATTTTTATTTAATTTGTGAATTCCAAAAGCCAGTATAAAGAAATAGTAGAGGTAAAAAAAAGTCTTGTGGGTTTAACTAATCAATATTTTTTATATAATTCTCCTTTAAGGGGGTGTGACAAGAGGGCGTGTCCTATGCCTGCATTCTTTTCCTAATAGGTGTCCCTCATTTCCATCTCAGAAAGTTGGAAGGTATGTGGTAAGCTAACCATACACTGGTAGAAATTTGGCTGGTTCAGCAGGAACTAGCTGAATTTCCAGATGTCTGGTCATCCCTACTTAACAGCAGTTTGATTGACTTATGTCGAAAGGGAACATTTTTATTGATAAATGGCCTTAGCTAATTAGACAAAAAAATAAAAAAATGAAAAAAGCAGACAGCTTATGGCCAGCTTTAGTTTATCTCCAACAATTTGGTTAATGGAACTTTCATTTGTAATATCGCCATGAAAGTGACTTGAATTGAGGTTCTGATTCATCCAACAGGATGTTGAACTCTGATATTTGCTGTAAAAGATGCACCAATACATCTATATTTCTGAAAGCTTCAACAATCTTTTCTTTGATTTAAAAAGCCTTAGGACATGTCTGTGTTACTTTTATCTGTAATTAACGCACACAGGCTATTTTTTGATTTTGTAAATATCAGTCTGTGAGTTATAGCAGTCAATAGCAATAACCAGATATATTTGCTCATTTAACGAACTGCCCTAAGATTTTTGAAATCTAATTTTGTCACAGTACATTGTACTCCATTATACATTCATTTTGGCCTCCATTTTCAAATATCTAAGTAGCTCTACGTGTCTTCTGTTTTGGCTTGTGGTTATAGTGGCTGGAAATATTACGGAATGCACCTGGTAATTAATGCAGGTAATACTAAACTATTATAAGTAACTTAAGTGTATGAGGCTCTAAGGTTATGTTCAGTAAAATGTTTCCAGCGATTCACTCCAAATGCTTATGTAAACTTACGTGCATGAGCAAACACTGTGCAGTTTATCATTTGGTAGCAGTGATGCAACATGATACAATGCAGAGTGGAACATTCCTCAGTAGAACTTAATGCAATGCAGATACCCAACTAATATACATTAAAATGAAATGCTAGCAGTAGTATTATTAGTGAGAAGAGCAGGGAACTTTAGCAGGACAGATGGTGTAGACACTTCAATGTATTTGAAGCTGGATGGGGTCCAGGCTGCCATATCTGCTACACTCTGATATTATCCACAAACTGCATTTCTACGCTTGGGCGGAGTCTCACTGTGTAAAGGAACAAGTGTGAAACCATAGCGTGAAACTTTCCTAGGGCGTATGATCGAGAAGCGTAAGAAAAGTTTTTTTGCGACCAATTACAGCCCTTGTGTTATTTTTCACAAATTGGCCGATGCTGTTTGGTTTCTGTGAGCAACAAGAAACTTCCTATAGAACATTTTTCATACAGCAGAATCTATATTGCTGCATTTTGTCACTTTGTAGTTGGTTCAAGAAAAAAGGAGGAACACACCTGGTGTTCGGTACTATTCGTTATATAACATTTCTTAAAAGCTTTTGATTAAAGTAAAATTCCCATTGCATGAATAACGAAAATGCCCATTGGGTACAATGAAAATTGGCGGTTTTTGCTTTGCTGAAAATTTGAGTAAAACTGGAATTTTCTTAATTAGCAAATTGAACTTGTGCCAATGGGAAAATTTTTTTTGTTTAATATTTGTTTACTGAAACATGAAAGAAAGTTACAATTATAAGCATAATACAAGCATACAAAAATAGAGAATGGCCCAAGTACCAGTCAAAACGACATTTAAAAAAAAAAAAAGTTACACAAGGCCAATTCTGGTACATGAGAATGCACAGATGTATATGCACATTAAACAGAGTTTCCTGCCAATAGGGACATTAAAAATAAGGAGGCTTTTGGAGGTTTTTAAGGGGGCAATGGCTTCTTATGGTCAATGAAGTTCCTTTAAACTATTATATTTGAAAAGTTTTTATTAGTTTTAAGACAAATTTTATCACAATACATAGCATCATAGTATACGTTATTTAGGGTATACAACATCCATATCACATATCGATAGGAAAGGAGAAAATTTGTCACAGAAAGCATGTATAACTAAAGCCCCGTACACACGTACCGATGGTCGGCTTACAAATGTTCCTCTTTTCTCCCCGGGATGTCGGTGTCTGCTGAAAAGTGCAAAGACAGCACAAGGACAGCACAAGAATTTTGTCCGCCGACTGCAGAAGTGATGTCATGTAATGGTTAACTTTCCCTGTGTTTTCTATTTTCTGAGCATGCCCAGTCTTGCAAATCTGCGGTCTGTCGGCCGAATTGTGTACTGACAGGCGAACAATCGTCCGTTCTGGTGTCGGCATACAAATATTTTCATGTTTGCACGAAAGACTTTTGTCCGCGGATTGTGCGCAGACATCTGTCGGAGGCACCATACTAACACGCGTACAATCGGCAGATCCTTCGTCCACCGACGTTTGTATGCCGACGATCGGTACGTGTGTACGGGCCTTTAGTCTCAGGTCTCGAATAACTAATAATGGTAGAGTGTAGCTCCCTGATCTCTCTACATGGCCAGAGAAACCCACCCCTCCAATACTTCTTTTGGAACACTCGTGCTGCAACCATATATACATATCAAATTGTCATTTAGGGCGCCCACGGGAATTCCCACCTCTCGTAACAACTAAATTTAAACCCTATTAAATCTATGTGATCTTAAGATTAATAAAGTAAAAAAGACAAAATAGCGAGAAGAGAAAAAAATATATATATATTATAAGCCTGTCTTCATTAATAAATGTACACTGAATTCTTCTTCTTCTTTTTCTTCTTCTTATTATACAGGATTTACTATACATGTATATGAAGGGAATTTACTGGCAACTGTCAAATCTGTGACCGCATTGCTTTGTTGATCATCAAAGCCATATTGTCAGCATGTCAACGTTAATATGGTGATCAGGTGGCTTTGTGTGCCATCGCTTTTTATTTTAAGTAAAGCCATGCCACACAGTGACGGGGTAACGTGACTTTGTTTATAAACAAAGAAATGCCACACAGCAATGGGGGAAGTTTTTTAAGCATATTTACCTAGCAGCACTTTGGTTGTCTTTTACAGAATTGACTCAGCATCACTTTTTCACAGACAACAGCAGTTTTATTTTTATCAAGTAATAAGAACAATAGAGTTGATGGCTCATTACTTTTATCAAGAATACTAAGTTTTCATGTTATTTGTTGCTTAAAGCAAAGTTCCACCCTGAACAATTTTTTTTTTCACCGTCCACTTGTTTTAATTTACCTGAAAAAGAATTGGATAATTTACATTTTTTTTTGTTTCACTTACCTTCTTTTTAATGAAAATATACTTACCTTCCTTCCTCATCCCCCCTTCTGCGGCCACAGCCCGCGCCGTCACTTCCTCCTAGCATTGAATCCTGGGAGATGAGCGTCATCTATTCCAGTAGTCAATGCGCCTGCACCGCCCCCTGCTCATCACTTCCGGTGCAGGCGCGTCATTCCCTGCTGAACAGCTCCTGGGCATGCCAAAAAGCTGTGCAGGTGTCAGGGGGTACGTGGCAGAGCCTGACGTAGAGAAGTGTCTACCGGGTATCTGGCGTGACACAGGTTCACCAGAGGCGCGGAGTCTAAGTATTAGCCGGTGTTCACCAGGGCCCCAGATGGTGGGGATGGACTTGGCTGCTTGCTAATACCAGGTCGCGGTCCCCCGGATTCCCTGGTTGTGCCAGAAGCAGGTCCAGGACCGATAGCCAGTAGCAGGTAAACAGATAAGGAAGAGGCAGGAGAATCGTCAGGACAAGCCGGGGTCAGGGCGGGCAGCAGGTAGTCAGAATCCAAGGACAAGCCGGGTCAGGTAAACAGGAACAGGAGATAACAAACAGGTCACAGAGTACAGGAGAGCTGAAGACAACACAGCAATCACCTGGAGTGACAGCTGTGTATAAATAGGCCGTTTTGGCGCCAGTTTGGTAGCCTCAAACTACACTGAGGTAGCCTTGAACTTCCACCAAGGTAGACTTGAACTTCCACCAAGGTAGCCTCGGACACCACCAAGGTAGCCTCGAACTCTACCAAGGTAGCCTCGAACTCTACCAAGGTAGCCTCAGTGCACGCGCATGCGCATATGCTTCCACCGGTTAGCGATGCCAGTGCGCCTGCGCAGAGTAGGGAGTCCCTGACAGCAGGGCTGACGCGCCTGCCCCGAGCAGGGCATTCTGGGACTTCAACGTCACCGAAGAGGACACCAAAGAGGACGCTCCGGCTTCAGCTGCCCACACCTGAGATGGCAGCGCTGGACAAGACATTTTCAAGGTAAGTAAGTATTTCTTCTAAAAGGTAAGTGAAACAGGGGACAGTTCAGAGGCTATCGTTCCTTAAATGCACTAGCCCTGACTGGGTATTTTTATCTACAAAAAATTTCTAGGGTGGAACTCTGCTTTAAATACATACAACAGTCACATAAATGAATTTATGTACTTGTTTTATACTACATACTAGTATTTTCTCCATTCAAGCCCACAAAGGAGAAGGAGGGGAAGACAAATATTTGAATTACATACAGAGCTAAGAGGGAGTGTTTGTTTTCAGTTAAGCATTCATGATCTAATAAAATCTGAAAGTTTTGCAAAGTAGCTAAAGTAATATAAAATAATTAACAACTGTTATTTTCAGGATACACATGAGCATGTGGTCCGTAGGAAAATATTTTGTAGGGTGCGCGTATTCTAATTTAATGGAATGACGGGAACAGTACTATGAACAGGATTTTGAAGGCACCATAAAGACAAAAATATAAAATAAAATGTAAAAATTGCACAATTATTTAAAAAACCCAGTCAAATTTTTAAAATTCATACAAAATACATGTTCATATACATAATGAGCATGAACAAGAAAAGGAGATCGCCATTAATCAAGAACTCATTGATGTGACCATGAAATCCAACGTATTTCAACTTTCAAAGTCTTCTTCAGGGTTTTTTCTTGAGATTGAGGTCAATAGGTTCTGAAAAGCAATAACAGCCAACAGATAAAACAAAATAAACACATAACAATCTTGACAAATTTAGCATTTTTCAATTACATAGGTAACTCACAAGGTAGTTTTAGGGCTCTTTCACACGGGCGGTCCGATCAGATCCGCTTGTCAGTTTTTTAGGCGGATCTGATCGGATGCCCCATTCAGCCTTATGGAGCAGCGGATGTCAGCGGTGACATGTCCGATGACACCCGCTGCCATCCGCATCCGATCCTGTCTGTGAAATCCGGACGGATGGAAACCCTCTTTTCCATTCGTCCTGGGGATCGGATGGGATCGGATGAGAGCAGACCCCATAGAGAGCAGCGGGGGCTGTGACACCTCCCTTTCCGCACTGCAAGCGGAGACAGAGCTGTCATCCGCCGGCCCAGTGGGGATCGCGGTTCGATCCCCGCTGAGCAGCACGGATCCGCCTACGGAGGCGGACCGTGTGAGAGAGCCCTAAGGTAGTTTATAGAGATCAAACATGCTCAGACACCAAAACACTTCCCCTTATGGCCCAGCAAAGAGGGGATTCAAGGGACTACAGCCTAATAGAAAAAAAATATACACAAAACACATCCTAATATGTGCTATGAAGAAGTTGTTATTATTCCATTATTTCAATAGTGAATCTATAACCATCTAGGGCCAACTTGTCAGGGCGCCTGGAAACCAGATCACACGGGGATGCAGGCAAAATAAAGCAGTTTATTGGAGCAAACAACAATAAACGCTCAGCAAGAGTGGGGAAGTGGGAGCAGGAACGAGCTGGAGTCAAGTCCAGAAGCAGGTAGCTCTCTTTCTCCAATCTCGTGATTGCATTCAGCTGGAGACAGCTTCTTGGAGTAGAACTCACAATGAAGTAAGGGCCCATCAGGTGTCCGATGCTGAGACAGGAGGGCACCTACTCCCATCTCAAATGCATCCACCTCTAGGACAAAGGGCAAACCAGGATTGGGAAGAGACAGAATGGGAGCCGAAGCGAAAGCAGACTTGAGAGCCTCGAAAGCTTGGATGGCAGCAATTGTGGCAATCGCTGTCCTTCTAAGTCAGATCTGAGGTTTGGCCAAAGAGGAAAAGTTCCTGATAAATTTACGATAGTAGTTGGCAAACCCAAGAAAACGCTGAATGGAATGGAGACCACTGGGGGAAGGCCATTGTAGAACAGCTGAAACCTTCTGAGGGTCCATGGAGAACCCTTCAGCAAAAAATGATGTAGCCCAAGAAGGCAACCTGAGACAGGTGGAATTCACATTTCTCAAGCTTACAGAAAAGCAGATTCTCCCATAACTGTTGCATTACTGTCTGACATCCAGGTGGTGTGATTCAGTGGAGACAGAGTAAATCAAGATTTTGTCCAAATAGACTACCACGCATTGTGGCAACATGTCTTGAAAGACATCATTGATGAACTCCTGGAAGACAGCGGGCGCATTGCACAAGACAAAGGGCATCAGAGATTTGTAATGATCAGTTCAGGTATTAAACACGGTCTTCCACTCGTCGCCCTCCTTGATCCTTACGAAGTTATACGTGGCCCTTAGGTCAAGCTTGGTAAAGACCGTTGCTCCCTTAAGGCGGTCGAACAATTCAACGGAATCAATTCTTGACCGTGATGTGATTGAGGCCCCTATAATCAATGCAAGGTCTCAACTCACCCCCCTTTTTCTTTACAAAGAAAAACCGGCACCCACTGAAGAAGTGGACTTGCGAATGTACCCCAGACAAGTGCATCCGCAACGTACTCCTTGTTCATGGTCATTATGTATATGAACATGTATTTGTATTCATTTTAACAAATTGACTCGATTTTTTAAATAATTGTAGAATAAACTTGTTGCATTTTAATATATTTTTGGCTTTATGGTGCCTTCAAAATCCTCTCCATAGTACCGTTCCTCTTATTCTGTTTAAGGATGTGGCACCATTTATTGGGCAGCCCAGATTTATCTGATACAATTTATTTGTCTAATTTAATGGAAAGTAGCATTAAAAATAATAGAGATCACTGCAACTGAAAAAAATTATTCTTACAAAAGGCTACTCTCTAAAGAAATGTAACGTTAGATAAAATGTTGACAGTACAACCAAGTAAGTTTTACTTTCCAATATAGGAAATCTGAAACCCCATATTAACCTTGTTTGTTTGGAGGTTAACACATGTCTCCCATCACCAATACCACAACCGGGTCACTGGGCAAATAGCTGGGCTGACCTGAGGAGTAGGCAAAAGAGGAAGAAGTAGGCAGAGGAGGATGCAAAAAAGGGCAGCCCTAAAACCTATGCTGCTGAAGTAGCTCACAGCTCCTCAGGATGCACACTTTCCTGGCATGGACAGGCTATGGACCCCTGTAATTCAGCTTGTAGTCAGTAAGTAATCTTCTCTGTAAAATGGTCCGTGATAGCCTAAGTAATGGGCCATCCTACTTTTAATAATTACAGCCCCACAGTTTAGATCTCTAGGATAATATTCACTTGCATGGATTTAATAGTTCCCAATAAATGTAAAAACATTAGTTGGAAATCTCTAGCATGCTAAGAATGTTGTAATAAATGTCAGCAAGCACACGTGTCCTCACATTTATTGGCTAGGAATATAGAATGCAGAATTTAAAATCTAGAATTTGGCAGGCAAGTGCATATATAGACATCTATATTGGAATAACAATAAAAGGATAGAAACTCAGGAAAACACGTAATATGTCAGACATTGGAAATATTAGTAGTGAAAAGTCAAAGGAAATTTAACACTAACTGTAAAAACAGAAGCAGAGAAAAAAACACGTGGAAGAAACATACAGTGGAAACATAGATATAAGGGCATCTAAAGGAGGAGTAAGTCTTTACAAGGCCTGAGTCAAAATCAGTTATCGGACTATGAATTTTTTAACAAACATGCCAGTTAAGGTTATATAGATTTTTTCTATTTATGGGCACATTCTCTAGAATTAATAAAGACTGGCGTAGACAGATTTTGTGAAAATGTCTCAGCAGAGGCATAACTAGAACCTTCAGGGCCCCGGTGCAAGAAACCATGAAGGCCCCCCCCCCCCGGGCTTTGGCCGGGGCCCTTCCTTATAAGCCTGGGGCTCTTCCCACAGATCCTCGGGCCCTTTACTCTCGTTGCCAACCCTTTATTACGGTCCCGCAGCTGGACCCTTTCACAAGTTCTGCTTGGGGGGGGGGGGGCAACACTGTAGGGGGGGGGGGCAAGGGAGCACACAGGGGCCCAGAGACAGCAGAGCACAAGTGAACTGGATAGGAGGAGTGGCAGGGGCAGCAAACAGAGGAACCAATCTCCTCCATTTTCCTCCTGCAGCTACAGGAGGAAAAAGGAGGACAGTGATTTCTCAACATGCTACCCCCGCCGCCCCTCCTATCCAGGTGTACAGGGGAGCCGCACAGGCCCCCTGGAGCATGGGGCCGGTTGCAATTGCAACCCCTGCAACCCATGTAGTTACGCCCCTGTGTCTCAGGTTCGTTCTATAAGTGGTACAGCATGTGCAAAATTCACGGACCTGTCTAGAACTTGTGCCTAAAGTATGATTAAAGTCAAAACTTTTTTTTTCGTTTTGGATAGAGTGGATAGGGATTAGAACCTCTGTCAGTTTTTATTGCTATCTTTGCCATTGTTAGGGAGATTCACCCTCCCTATTTGTCCTGTTTACTATTATCTTTAAAAGTGAAAACAAAAGAAAATCCCAAATATTGGGTTGTCCCCAGAAAATTAATAAATGGGAAATCTTTCAATAAGGACACTATTTCTGGTGTCCTGGAGGTCCCCAAAGAATTCCCTTAACCACTTCCCCCTAGGTGGACATCATATGACGTCCTTGATTATGAGTGAAGATATCTGGATGATGCCTGCAGCTACAGGCATCATCCAGATATCTTTTTTTTTTTCATCTGGCGATTCCCTCTATAGTAAAAACCATTCTAGCATCCGTTTAGCTGCTGTATTTCTTTTACGGACACCGTGAGGGGAAGTCCACCGCCATTCAGTGCCTCTCCTGTGCCTCTCCTTTGCCTCTCAGGTGCCTCCCTGGGCTCTCATGTGCGATCGGAAAACCAGAGATCTGATCTGGCGTAGGCGCCAGTTTACCATAGAGCTAGCCGGGGACCATATGGTAAACACTACCATTTTTTTTCTGGAAAGCCTGAGATGATTTTTTTTTTATATCATGCTTTCCAGCATAGAGGAGAGATGTGAGGTCTTATAGACCCCCGATCTCTCCATAAAGAGGACCTTTCATGCATTTTTCCTATTATAATGGATGTTTGCATTCTTTCTAATAGGAATAAAAGTGATCAAAAAATAAAAAATTAAAGGGAAAGTGTAAAAATAAAAAAATAAAATGAATACTAAAAAAAATAAAAATTTTTTTAAAGTGCCCTCATCCCTTTGTGCTCGCACGCAGAACCAAATGCATATGCAGGTCACGCCTACATGTATGAACGGCGTTCAAACCACGCGTGTGTGGTATCGATGTGATCGTTATAATGAGAGTAATAATTCTAGCACTAGACCTCCTCTGTAACTAAAAACTGGTAACCTGTAATAATTTTTAAAATGTTAATATTTTACCCCAAAAAGTTGGGTTATATGTTGTGCTTTTTTGCATTAAAATTAATTAAAGTGTATCTGTTCCCAAAAAATGCTTTAAATTGCTGCAAAAATACCGTGTGACAAATTGCAATGACCTCCATTTTTTTCTCTAGGGTCCCTGCTATACATACTCTAAAATGTTTGGGGGTTCTCAATAATTTTTTTGCGAAAAAATGATAATTTTTGCATCTGTTCCCAAAAAAATGCATTATAAAAATTGCTGTGCAAATACCATGACCTCCATTTCATTCTCTAGGGTCCCTGCTAATATATATATATATATATATATATATATATATATATAAAATGTTTGGGGGTTCTCAGTAATTTTCTAGTGGAAAAAAAAAGATAATTTTTACATGTAGGAGCGGAATGCCAGAATTGGCTGGCTAGGAAGTAAATTTGCAGGGATTTCTTCACTTTCTGTTTGACTATGGGACAGGAAGTGAAGGAAAATCCCCACAATGGGACACAGATGGCGAAAAAAAATCTGACAGGGGTTATAACCCTGCCTTGCTCCTTCCAAAATGAAAAAAAAAAACAATAATAGTTTTGCCTAAAGTACTACATTACATTTGGTGTATGCTGTACCACCTTTAGAATGCATGTGAGACATTTGCTCAAAATCAATCAGTCTCATTACCCTAAAAGAAAGTTGATCTTAATTAGATCCACTTTCGTAAGTTACAAATTGTCTGTATTTTATTTAGAATTTGGAGCAGGTGTTGTGCCACAGTGTAGAAGTGGAGAAAATTAGAACTGCCTGAATTTGTCATATAAGTCTGCTATCAGAATCAAAACTGTCACAGCTGTTTTTTGAATCAGACGCCAGACATTAACAAGAGCAATTGAAACCAGAAAAGAGGCGCAGCAGCTTTTTAGAATTCCCCTTATTATCTGGTGTCCAGTAAACAGATGCAAAATACAGGCAATAAACAGTGTATACAATACCACAACTTGCCATGAGCTGCCTGCATTTTATAGAGGAGTTCTAAGATCAATGGGAGATCAGTGGATATAAAATAAAATATGTAATAAAAATGTATTTTTAAAAAAAAATGTAATTAATATGTCGATGAAGGAAAACAGAACCAGGGAAGGCCAAATATAAGCAGTTAAAGCTTCAGCTCTGAAGCCGGCCATACACTTATTGAAATTCATCCGGTTCAGCAAGGACTGGCCGAATTTTGATCTGTGCATGGACATCCCTATTTAACAGAACACGTACTGCACCGGGATTCGCTGTCAGAATACTGTCTTGGCTGTAGGGATTCTTCATTTCAGCTCATTTGTGTGCATAGAGGAATCTGTTAGTTTTTTTTATTTTTTTATTTAACCCACTGGCTGAATGAAAAAAAAAAAAAAAATAGGTATATCAAAACCTATGTCCAGCTTAACCCCTTCACGCCGACTGTTTGCAAATATGTGGACTGGACTGGGCTTTTTTTCCCGCAGGGTCACATATTTACGTATCTCCCTTTGTGCTGAGAGTGCGCCACATGACACTCTTCATGCACAGAGTCCAGGGGGTCTCACAGAGGGTCCCGTTCAGTGGCTATCACGGGCTATCAGTCACTGTGAAACCTACCCACGTGGTTTCTATCTCTGTAAATGGATGAGACAAATACATTGTATCTTTCTCTGTCCTTGCAGATATAGAAAAAAAAGTGTGCATAGTTAAAAAAATAATAATAATTTAAAAATATAAAATATAAAAAAAAAAATACAGAGAACAAGGTTTGATCGAGATCAGCCCCAGGGTTGGTGTTTGGGTCAAGGTCAGGGTCAGCATTTTTTGGACAGGATTTTCTAAATTAGGTTCAGTGTCAGTTAGTGTCAGTTAATGTCACTGTCAGTGTGTTTTAGGCAGGTTAAAAAAAAAAAAGCAAAATGCGCACTATTTTTCTGGGCTGTACTATGGGTACAAACAAGGAGAATTTATTTTGTTGTTGTATTTTTGTTGTTCCTTGGTGGTAGATTATGGTAGTAGCAAGAAATATACAGTTAAATTAAAAGAAACATTCTTTTTTTTATTTTGGGCCAGTTTTCCTTTAGATGGTAAGATAATTAGATATTCAATACCAATTAAACCAATTTGCCCTGGAAAAACCAACTTTTATTGCACCTGGATGCACACAGTAGTTGTAATGATATGTACAGGTTTACTAACATATGCCAAAGTTGCAAAGATGGGCTTAGGTATTAAGATATGTTTTACCCTTAGGCGAGAAGGGGTTTGGGTTTGAATTCTCTTAGATTATGCCGAACTGCATAGACAGTACTAACGTATTGTAGTGGACCAACAGGCTGAGAAGAAAAACACATAAAAAAAGATACATACACAGAAGTAAAACCATACCCCTATCACTTCTCCAGACACGTTGCAGCCTAAAGCCAAAACTTTAATAATAGAGAAAAAGAGAGAGTATTATCAAAGTAATACGTATCTAATCAAAAAGCTATTTAGGTTTTAAATATCCAAATGTAAAACCTAAAGACTACAAAATTAGCAAAAACTGAATATTAGCGAGCCCCAGAGTTAAAATGCAAGAACTGGAACATAATAAAGATATCAGATTTCCTTTGTTTAATCAGGTCATTTGTATGCTGATAGGTTGGTTAAATGATTTTGTTACTGTGACTTGTGCTCAATGGAATGGCAATGGTACTGCCCTTCCTTTTCCTTATAAACATGAGTGACAGGTCAGATAAATGAGACGCCTAACAATATGACTGAATGGAGGTCTACTGTAAATTTCCTTTATGTCAGATAGTACCCATTGGGTGAGCAGGATTTTCTAAATGCATATTCTTAATAGAATTGTAAAGCAATAAATGGAACAATACTGTGGTAAAAATTAGGCATTAAAACTAAACTACAGGCAGATACAAAATACACAAATGTAAGCCTCTCTGAATTCCTTAATAATCATCTATTTAAGAAAACGCTGTAAGTACTTACATTTTTCTTTATGTCAGCCACTTGCAATCTCCCGTACATCAACACTCAGACTGGGTGGGGAAAGGAAGGACTGGAAGCCAATCAAGTGTGCTTATGCAAATACAGTATGCTAAAAAAGGAACATTTTGATAGGAGGAGAGAGTATAGTGAGCAGAGAGATAACCTAATCTGCTTCTGCTACATTACTGTCCACTTAGCAGGCAGTGGATGGAGAGAGAGAACACCTTCTGGAAGTGGAAGAAAAGCCTAGCTATAAGTGTTCTTAAAAATGTTCACTCACTTCCCCTTCTCCTACCTATCCAGCCTAACCCATATAACCCATTTGCACCTAGGGGTAAAACAAATCTTAATGCCTAAGCCCAATTTTGCAACTTTGACGTGTTAGTAAAATCATACATATCATCACAACTACTTTGTGCATCCAGGTGGACTATGTCTTGTTTTTTTCAAGACAAATCAGGCTTTTATCAGGTAGTAAATGGTAACGGATACCGCCTTATTTTATTTAACCACTTAAGCCCCGGAAGATTTTACCCCCTTCCTGACCAGGGGGTATTTTGCGATTCGGCACTGCGTGACTTTAACGGACAATTGCGCGGTCGTGCGACGCTGCACCTAAACGAATTTGGCGTACTTTTTTTTCCACAAACAGAGCTTTCTTTTGGTGGTATTTGATCACCTGTGCGATTTTTTGATCACGCGCTATAAACAAAAAAAGAGCGTCAATTTTGCAAAAATAGCAATATTTTTCACATTTTTTTATATGAAATTCCCCCCAAAAAAAATGTAAAAATCAAAATTTTTTTACATTTTCGGCCAATTTGTTTTATGCTACCTATGTTTGGTAAAAAAAAATCGCAAAAAGCGTATTTTGATTGGTTTGCGCAAAAGTTATCGCGTTTACTAACAAAAGGAAAGATTTTTGTCATTTTTGTTGTTTTTTTTTTAACGCGTAATGGCGGCGATCTGCGTTTTTTTTTGCGGTACTGCGACATTGGGGTGGACAGATCGGACCCTTGACTGACATTTGTGACACTTTTGGGGGTCCCAGTGACATTTCTACAGTAATCAGTGCTATACATATGCACTGTTACTGTAAAAATACACTGGTAGTGAAGGGGTTAACTTTATTTGGGAGGGAGGGGCTGTGTGTGTCCCTAGGGGCGTGGTTTCTACTGTGATTGGCTGTGGCTTCAGCTGTAAGGACACTGATCAACGGATCTACATACTAGATCCGTGTGATCAGTGTCTTTACAGCGAGGAGAATGACAGGTCGCTTGTTTACACAAGCTGCCTGACATTCTCCCTCTCCCCCGCCGATCGCCGAGCGACCGGCGGACATCGGGTCCGCTGGTCACACGCGCGGGGGGGTCCGTGACCACGCGGGAGTGGGAGCGCGGCTCCGGCGGTGCGCGCTCGCTCCCTAGACCCTCACAAGCAAGCAACGTAGACCTACGTTAGTTTGCCTGTGAGGGGCTGACCGCCGACGTAGATAGTCGTGCGGCGGTCGGCAAGTGGTTAATATCTAAAGAAAACTGGACAAAATAGTAAAGATTTTGTTAAATTTAGTTGTATATTTCTTCCTACTACCATAACCTACCACCAAAGAACAACCCAAAGTAAATTTTCTTGTTCTTGACGATCGCATTAATATCACACATGTGTATGTTGGTTGTTGTTTTATCTGTAGTAAGTAGTGCGCATTTTGCATTTTTCTTTTTTTTTACAGTACCTAAAATACACTGACAGAGATACTAATAAAAAAAAAAAAAAAATCCTGTCCAAAAAATACTGACCCTTGACCCTGACCTTTGACCCTGATCCAAACACTAACCCTGGGACTGACCTAGTTGAAACCTTGATCTAGGTATTGTTTACATTTTTTTTTACATTTTATTTTTTTTAATTATGATTATTATTATTATTTTTTTTTCTACACACACTTTTTTTTTCTATCTCTTCAAGGACAGAGAAAGATACAATGTATCTGTCTCATCCATTCACAGAGACAGAAAACACGTGGGTGGGCTTAACAGTGACTGATTACTGTGATAGCCAATTAGAGGCTATTACAGCGATCAGGTAACCCGAAATAGGATCCTTAGATCATTAGAACGGGGGCCAGGCTCTCGCTGGCACCCCGTCTCTGTGCTGGAAGTGCGCCACAGCGCTCCCAGCACAAAGGGAGATACGCAAATATGCGGAACCATGGAAAAAAGCCCAGTCCAGTGGAGCCGCATATTTTCTTACAATGAAGGGGATAAAAAAAAAAAAATCTGTCTACCTACCTATTTTTATTCAACTCCAGTGCGGTCATACAATCCTGCAGCTCTGTTTAAGGAAGCACTTTATGAAGGCTCTGAATTCCGGGAGCCATAACATCACCCATGGGCTATCAAAGCTGTTGTGGACACTCCCTTCTCTCCCCTGCATCTGCCACTCACTATCATAGGGGAGCCTTAGCTGCGGGATCATGCGCCCGAACTAAAGTGGATACAAAATAAGTAAGTATGCAGATCTTTTTTTTATACAGGTTAGGTAGGAAGAGGGGAAGGGAACATTTTTAAAAATGGATGAAGTTAAGCTTTAATTCCACTTTAAATCTAGAACTATGACAGGGCTGTGTTGTCTGGCAAGTCTGTATCAATCTCAGGACTGGATGATAATGGACAGAAACACAAATAGTTTGTCAGGTAAAACAGCTACCTGATATAAATGTGTTTTTTTTATTTGTCTGTTTGCCTGGAGTTCAGCCTAAATATGTGGCTATTTAGTTAATAGAGGGCTTTTTTCAATGGGAACATGGGGGAACGCAGCAGAGTAGTGGGGTGTGCTGAAGGGTCCAATGATGCCAGCTGCTGGGGAATCTTTTGGTGCTTTGGAGGGGGGGTATTATGTTGCTAGTGGGTAAATTGTTGCTGGGAGGGATCTACTGTAAAGGGAGGGGTTTATTGATGCTGGCTGCTGGAGGATCTATTAATGCTGGCTAGCGGGGGATCTATTGCGGTGGGAGGGGTCTATTGTTCCTGGTGTGGATCTGTTGTTACAAGGCGATATTTTGTTGCGAGCAGTCAATTGTTGCTGGGGAAATATATTGTTGCTGGGCGTGACTATTATTGTGGAGGAAAAGGGAAACCCCCAAATTGGTGGGACTGTGTATGCGACTGAACACTCCAAAAAGAAGGTAATAACGTATATAAAAAACATCAAACACTTTATTGCTTGTACATTAAGAATAACAAGAAAAAATAATAATAACAAACACAATGTATTCTAAAAAATTGCATGCAAGTACAGCTCATACAAGGTATAGAAGATTTTGGGGTGTATATGGTGAAGAAACAAGAGACCCTACGCGTTTTGGGTAAAAACCCTTCTTCAGGGGTCAAACAAGATTCAAACCATGTTGTATCACCTATATGAACAAATAATTAATACTATAAGTTGTGGATATGTGTAGGAATAATTTTTTTCCCCATCACTTAGGTACTAAGTGATGGGGATACACACTATATTGTGGAGGGATCTATTTTTGCTTTAGGTTTTTTTTGCTGACTGTATAGGATCCATTTTACTGCTTTTCTTATTATACTATAAATACCAAATTTCAAAGAGATTACTTAGCACCACAAAATAAAACTTGGTCTGTTTTCTCTAAAAGAGGTGGTATTGGGAGGTGGGTAGGGAAAGGAAACAAGGGATGGTGTTGTTTCTGAGAAAAAAAGCCCTGGCTACATGTACATTAAATAACCAACATAAAGCCTCCTGGCAATCTCTGCACTTTCTCTCAGTGCTAGTGTCATCCAATCATTTGCAAGCACAAATCCGGTTTTTGTAAGTTTTCCTTATTTATTTGGGTATTCTTTGCAAAGGGAATTTACTTTTCATTTCATTCATTAGGATATGTATGTAGCACGACCCCCTAGAGGGCTGCTGGATCTTTCACTGCTGTGTGATCACCAGCATCTACGCCGCTGAGGATGGGCTCCGCTCTCTCTCTCTAGGCCGCATGCCTTCAGCCTCCGTCACCAACAGTGTCCCAACACCTCTCAGGCTGACCTCTCCTTGCTGAGTCCCAGAAGCAAGAGAGTGCGCGCTCGGCCCTCAGAAAGGTATATCGGCTCCCCCATGATCCTTCACTCTCCCGATGCTCCCTGGGAGTATAGTCCCTCCTGCCATCCACGCAACAGTCTGCCTTCAGTTCCAAACTATATCCCCCACAATCAAATTAGTTTATTTCCGGGGAAAGCTGATCCTTCTTGTAAAGAACCTTAAAGGAGCACTCTGATCACATTGTAACGATAACTTAAATATAGATATTCATGACATATATGCATATATAGTAGTCCCGGCTTTGCTACATGTAAAAATTAACATTGCAAAATGAAAATTCACTTTAAAAGTAGGCATGCTCTACTCCTTTAATAAACCAACCTCAGCGTGTCTCTTTCCCTTTGTTTCAGTGGCACCCCCCAAGACAGGACCCCTAGTCAGACAACTTTGCTCCTCTCTATGGAAAATTTACATTTGTAACCTTATTGGGCCTGACTCATCCAAGTTCTCCGGCACCTCACAAAGCATTCATTCTCTCTCTCTCTCTTTATATATACTGTGTATATACTGTATATATTTTCCCAGTATATAAATATCCATGTGACAAAAAGGTTTACAATTTTTGTCTAGTGGACAGGAAAAAAAACTTCATGCATGCTGCAACCCCCGGTTTTGGAACCTTGCTACACATTAAGTATGGAAGACAGGGCTCTGGTTGCGTGTATCAGCTATAATTGACATCTCCGGATTCACCAGAGCAGAGGCTCCTGTATTTTCCCGCACCTTGCTTTATCATAAAGGTAAACATAGAAATCCCTTGGGGAAAAAAAAGTTTCTGCTACCCACATCACTGATTTTCTTGTTTTGGCCATGACTAAACAAGATAAGTGACAGTTACCCGCTAGCTTCTGTATGTAAACAAAGGGGCCAGGCGATGCTTGGTGACATCATTGACCAAATATGTTCATGACCACATTTGGTCAGCGACATCAGCCAGGATCCCCGGCCTCTTTGTTTAGTAACAGAAGCCAGCAGGGAACTGTCATTTGGCTGCAGTCGTGCTTCCATAGCTAATTGACAGATTTCAATGTCAAGTGGCTGGCTATGATGTAAGCCTGCTGTGTTTTTTACTTCTAAAACCGTCACTATATGCTTACAAATTTTAAACAAGGCTGTCCTTTGTTTGTCCACACAGTTTTGGGGTATTCAGACCTTTTATCATCACAATGTTATCTGGCATTTAGCTGCAGTACTGCTACTGCTGCTATATGACAGATAAGTGGTCCCTGTTTAGATTTTAGTGGGGTTTAGCATAGCGTTTTGGTTAAGTGGATTTTTTCTTGGGTTCATTGAACCTCCAGCGAGCGTTGCCCGTTGTGCTATTCCCTATTTGTAGAGCAGCAGAAAATATGCCTTTTCAGTCTAAAATATGTTTTGTGACTCAGTATCTAGGACTGTGTCCTTGGAGTCAGTACGGCATTCCTTATTCAACTAGGCATTGGTCTGGACAAGTCATTTTCAAACAACATTTTATTCCAATTGATTTTTGGTCTCAAACATTCTAAGTTAGTTCAGGAGTTACCTTTTGTTTCAGTCTTTTGGGTTCTTTAATCAGGCACAGATGTATCATAAGAACCAACTATAATCTGCTAGATTCTCTATCAATAGCTTCCTTGTGTGCTTGAACTGTAAATGAGCAAGGTTTGGCTTAATTTCAATCCAAATGTGGCCATTCCCGCTCAAGAGAAGTTAATCTAATGCTCAGCCTCTCTCGAATGGGAATGTTGCAAAATTTTTATTTGATTGTAAGTAGAAGCCCTCTCTGCTGTGACCCATAATGCTTCCTGCAGACTGGAGGGCACAAGCTTTGACTCACAGGGGGCATATCAGACTGCTGCATGGGGGGTCATTGCTTACACAGAGAATGCAGCAGTTCAGATGTGCTGCCTGACAATGTTGGACAGACTTTTTACTATAGCTGAATGAATGGTAATGGGCCATACACACTATACAATTGTCTTTAGATTTTATCCTTTAGATTTACCAAAACCATATACAAACCCGATTCCAAAAAAGTTAGGACACTGTACAAATTGTGACTAAAAACAGAATGCAATGATGTGGAAGTTTCACATTTCAATATTTTATTCAGAATACAACATAGATGACATATCAAATGTTTAAACTGAGAAAATGTATAATTTTAAAGGAAAAATAAAATGATTTTAAATTTTATGGCATCAACACGTCTCAAAAAAAGTTGGGACAAGGCCATGTTTACTAGGGTTGAGCGAACACGGACTGTATTATTCGTGTTCGTAACGAATAATTGGATTTTTGTTACCCGAACATGGACCCGAAAACTTTACTGTATATTCGGGTAAAAATCCGTGTTCGGTCGTTTTATTTCCGGGTTTTGCATGCTTTGGCGCGCTTTTCATGGCGGGCTTTCAACAGCCAATCAACAAGCGTTTAACTGATGTGCCTAAGCCATCCCAGCCATGCCTACAAATGTATCAGTAGCTGTGATTGGCCGTCTGAAGCATGTGACCAAGTCTTTATAAGTTCGAGGCAGCGCCGCTGCGGCGTCATTCTGCTGTTTAGTTCAGGGAGAGAGCACACATCAACGTGCTGGCTGCTGATTAGGGACAGACAGGAAAAAAAAAACATTTGTGTCCGGATAGATTTGAGGGACAGGTCGGAGTGTGTTAGGCAGGGCGAGTTGTAGGCATTTTAGGAAGAGAGTCTGCTGATTTTTAGGGTCAGTGTGTTCTACAAACTACAATCGATATTGCTGTGTGGGGTGGGGTTTGCAGTGACCGATCTACGATCTTATCAATCCTTTTAGGGACAGAGTCTGCTGATTTTTTGGGTCAGACAGTGCGTTCTACAAACTACAATCGATATTGCTGTGTGGGGTGGGGTTTGCAGTGACCGATCTACGATCTTAGCAATCCTTTTAGGGACAGAGTCTGCTGATTTTTAGGGTCAGACAGTGTGTTCTACAAACTACAATCGATATTGCTGTGTGGGGTGGGGTTTGCAGTGACCGATCTACGATCTTAGCAATCCTTTTAGGGACAGAGTCTGCTGATTTTTAGGGTCAGACAGTGTGTTCTACAAACTACAATCGATATTGCTGTGTGGGGTGGGGTTTGCAGTGACCGATCTACGATCTTAGCAATCCTTTTAGGGACAGAGTCTGCTGATTTTTAGGGTCAGTGTGTTCTACAAACTACAATCGATATTGCTGTGTGGGGTGGGATAGGAGATAGGCAGGTGTCAGTGGTCCACATCCATTTTGCTGTGTGTGGGCTGCAGTAAACACAATCTTTTTGGGCTGCAGTAAACACAATCTTTTTTGGGGTGCAGTGAACACAATCTTTTTGGGGTACAGTGAACACAATCTTTTTGGGGTGCTGGCTGCTGATAAGGGACAGACAGGAAAAAAAACATTTGTGTCCGGATAGAATTGAGGGACAGGTCGGAGTGTGTTAACAGGGCGAGTTGTAGGCATTTTAGGGAGAGAGTCTGCTGATTTTTAGGGTCAGTGTGTTCTACAAACTACAATCGATATTGCTGTGTGGGGTGGGGTTTGCAGTGACCGATCTACGATCTTATCAATCCTTTTAGGGACAGAGTCTGCTGATTTTTAGGGTCAGACAGTGCGTTCTACAAACTACAATCGATATTGCTGTGTGGGGGGGGGGGGGGTTTGCAGTCACCCGATCTACGATCTTATCAATCCTTTTAGGGACAGAGTCTGCTGATTTTTAGGGTCAGACAGTGTGTTCTACAAACTACAATCGATATTGCTGTGTGGTGTGGGATAGGAGATAGGCAGGTGTCAGTGGTCCACATCCATTTTGCTGTGTGTGGGCTGCAGTGAACACAATCTTTTTGGGGTGACGTGAACACAATCTTTTTGGGGTGCAGTGAACACAATCTTTTTTGCCAACTGAGGAGGAGGGAGAAAAGTATTTTTCTATCAGGCACTGTGTGCAGCATTTTTCCTTCAGCTGTGCTGTGCTGAGTGACTGATCATACACTGCTGTGTTCAGTTCACATATGCTAATATTGAGTGGTTTCAGAAATCATACACTTTTTTCTATTTCACTATTCAATATACAGCCTTGGGTTAAAAAAAATTAAATTGTGGCCTGCAGCAGAGCTGAATGATATTTGGGGTTTTTGGGGTTCATCTCATACTTCTGAAGATTTGAGGGTGCTGCCTGTTCCATACTCCTCCTACTCCTCATTCAGCCTTTTAGGGGTACAAACAATAGTAATTGGGGCCTAGTGTGGTTTTGTACGTGTGAGATACATACACTTTTTTTGATCATATTTCCTATTCCGCTATTCAATAAAAACCTTTGGGGATCAATTAAATTGCGGGATAGTCTGTGTTGGTACGTGTGAGATCCACCTTTCCAAGTTTTTGGGGTTCATCTCATACTTCTGAAGATTTGAGGGTGCTGCCTGTTCCATACTCCTCCTACTCCTCATTCAGCCTTTTAGGGGTACAAACAATAGTAATTGGGGCCTAGTGTGGTTTTGTACGTGTGAGATACATACACTTTTTTTGATCATATTTCCTATTCCGCTATTCAATAAAAACCTTTGGGGATCAATTAAATTGCGGGATAGTTTGTGTTGGTACGTGTGAGATCCACCTTTCCAAGTTTTTGGGGTTCATCTCATACTTCTGAAGATTTGAGGGTGCTGCCTGTTCCATACTCCTCCTACTCCTCATTCAGCCTTTTAGGGGTACAAACAATAGTAATTGGGGCCTAGTGTGGTTTTGTACGTGTGAGATACATACACTTTTTTTGATCATATTTCCTATTCCGCTATTCAATAAAAACCTTTGGGGATCAATTAAATTGCGGGATAGTTTGTGTTGGTACGTGTGAGATCCACCTTTCCAAGTTTTTGGGGTTCATCTCATACTTCTGAAGATTTGAGGGTGCTGCCTGTTCCATACTTCTCCTACTCCTCATTCAGCCTTTTAGGGGTACAAACAATAGTAATTGGGGCCTAGTGTGGTTTTGTACGTGTGAGATACATACACTTTTTTTGATCATATTTTCTATTCCGCTATTTAATCAAAATCTTTGGGTATAAACAATTAAATTGCGGGATAGTCTGTGTCGGTACGTGTGAGATACACCTTTCCAATTTTAGGCCCTTAAGGCCCTTCAAAATCCTCAGCACCAAGCCCATGATGCTCTTAATCCGGCCCTGGTCCTCCTCCACCGCTGCTTCCACCTACACCACCCATAGGTGTGCGCAGCCTATTGCATTAGGGTGTGCACCCCAAAGTTTAAATACACATGCATGTGTTTGCCTACATGTACATGGCCCCGATACATTACTCTCCCTGCTGGCAAAGTGAAATAGAGCAGAGCAGGTCCGAGGGAGATCTTTCCCATCTCCTCACTGGCAAACAGAGCGATAATGCTATGTGACCTAGGTGATTAGGGTGTGCCCAGGCACATCCGGCACACCCTGTGCGCACGCCTATGACACCGCCACATCCACCACCACCTCAACCTCCCTCCTACTCCATATGGGCCTCGTCCTTCAGAGATGAAGAACATTGTTTTATTTTTTTTATTTTTTTTGTTGTTTTAAGTTATTTCCCTATCCACATTTGTTTGCAGAGCACTTGCCATGCTCTTAACTACATTTTGCTGCCATTTGCAGCACTCTAGCCCTTTCCATTGGTGTTTTAGAGCCATTTTAGTGCCTGAAAGTTCGGGTCCCCATTGACTTCAATGGGGTTCGGTGTCCGTGAAAAGTTCGGCAAAAGTCCGGGACACTTTTTTTAAAGTTCGGCCGAACCCGCCGAACACAGACATCCAGGTGTCCGCTCAACTCTAATGTTTACCACTGTGTGGCATCCCCTCTTCTTTTTATTAAAGTCTGAAAACATCTGGGGACTGAGGAGACAAGGTGCTCAAGTTTAGGAATAGGAATGTTGTCCCATTCTTGTCTAATACAGTTTTTTAGTTGCTCAACTCTCTTAGGTCTTCTTTGTTGCGTCTTCCTCTTTATGATGCGCCAAATGTTTTCTATGGGTGAAAGATCTGGACTGCAGGCTGGCCATTTCAGTACCTGGATCCTTCTTCTACGCAGCCATGATGTTGTAATTGATGCAGTATGTGGTCTGGCATTGTCATGTTGGAAAATGCAAGATCTTCCCTGCAAGAGAAAACATCCGGATGGGAGCATATGTTGTTCTAGAACTTGGATATACCTTTCAGCATTGATGGTGCCTTTCCAGATGTGTAAGCTGCCCTTGCCACATGTACTCATGCAACCCCACACCATCAGAGATGCAGGCTTCCGAACTGAGCGCTGAGAACAACTTGGGTTGTCCTTCGCCTCTTTAGTCCGGATGACATGGCGTCCCAGTTTTCCAAAAATAACTTCAAATTTTGATTCGTCTGACCACAGAACAGTTTTCCACTTTGCCACAGTCCGTTTTAAATGAGCCTTGGCCCAGAGAAAACACCTGTGCTTCTGGATCATGTTTAGATTTGGCTTCTTTTTTGGCCTATAGAGTTTTAGCCGGCAACGGCGAATGGCAAGGTGGATTGTTTTCCCTGACAATGTTTTCTGGAAGTATTAATAAGCCCATGTTGTGATTTCCATTATAGTAGCATTCCTGTATGTGATGCAGTGCCTTCTAAGGGCCTGAAGATCACAGGCATCCAGTATGGTTTTCCGGCCTTGACCCTTACGCACAGAGATTGTTCCAGATTCTCTGAATCTTTGTATGATATTATGCACTGTAGATGATAATAACTTCAAACTCTTTGCAATTTTTCTCTGAGAAACGACTTTCTGATATTGCTCCACTATTTTATGCCGCTGCATTGGGGGAATTGGTGATCCTCTGCCCATATTGACTTCTGAGAGACACTGCCACTTTGAGAGGCTCTTTTTATACCCAATCATGTTGCCAATTGACCGAATAAGTTGCAAATTGGTCCTCCAGCTGTTCCTTATATGTACATTTAACTTTTCCAGCCTCTTATTGCTACCTCTCCCAACTTTTTTGGAATGTGTAGCTCTCATGAAATCCAAAATGAGCCAATTTTTGGCATGACATTTCAAAATGTCTCACTTTCAACATTTGATATATTATCTATATTATATTGTGAATAAAATATAAGTTTATGAGATTTGTAAATTACTCCGTTACTTTTTTTACTCACAATTTGTACAGTGTCCCAACTTTTTTTGGAATTGGGTTTGTAGTATGAGGTCAAATCTAAACACTTTCAATGTGTATGCAATCAGGCAGGCCTTTGCACTATATGAAGGTAAATATAAAGGAAATCTAACAACAAAGTTTTATAATGTGTATCCACCTTTAGACTCTTCTCTATTCTATATTATTATACTGCTCAAGGGAAGCGAATGGCAGCATTTTTCCTGGGGTTCAGTCATACCTCCAAATTGTCCCTTACGACTGTCTCAAGATTTGGTTTGAAGCGTAACTCCACTTTTGTTGAGAAAAAAACATTCCCCTCTGGGTAATCTATGTAAATTGCAAGGATTTTAACAAACTTTTTTGCAGATTCCTACCTTTAGTATTCTGAAGACATCCTTCTTTGTTCCTCTGTGTTGAGTGGGTCAAAAAGGAGTGGTTTCATAATTATCTGCCAGCTGTGGCAGCTGCAGGGCTCTAATGAGGAAATCTGCTGGGCCTGCATCCCTTTAGATGTGTTCCTATTGGGAGTATCTCACTAAAAATTACATTGTTGTTGCAGGGGATGTCAGAAATCTGGCTTGTATCTTAGGCAGACTTCTGGGAAAATTAGTGAGCCAATCACACAAGCAGGAAATGCTGTTTCTGGGGTGTGGTCAGTACACATTCTCTGTACAGAACAGCTCCAGGTAGCCATATTGCATTGCATTTTCAGAAAATTACAGCAGCTGCAGACTGAAAAGGAAAGTTCATTTTTAATGACATTTAATTACATTATGATTTGTGTCACAATTGTATACGCTATATTGTTTTTCTTTATTTGCTGATTTTTTCCCCCACGAAAGTGGAGTTACCCTTTAATTCTCTGTGTCCCATGAGTTGGGGCTGAATCCTAGAGCCCAGTGCCAGAACAAGGTAAAAATATTTTTAAAAGTGTCCACACGTTCCCCCGTACTCACACGCAGATGCAAATATGGTCTGGTAGGTCCAGTGTGCATATAGAAACGATGATTGCACCACACAGGTGAGGTATCACCACAAACTGAGTGAGAGCAATAATTCTAGCACCATTTAATTCTAAACTAACCTGTAAAAACGTTTAAATCATCGCCTATGGACGATTGTCTCCATTTCATAGGTGTGTGTAATTTTAAATCTTGACATGTTTGGTATCTATTTACTTGATGCAAGATATTTTGCCAAAAAGTTGGATATTATATTGTGTTTTTGTTCACTCAAATTCATTTGCTTATTTTTTCCTGACAATTTGCGTTAGATAAACAGCTGCCCAAGCAATTTTCTAGCAAAAAAATGCAGATTATTTCTCTTTTTTTTTTATTATATCTTTGTTTTGGTTATTGTTGTCTGTTTTATGTGTGGCTATAGGTAACTATGCATAAGAAAGGAACTCTTAAATAGTAATGATGGGACAGGGGCATGCCCATCAACCTGGCTCCGGCTGGTGTAATTTCCCAGGTAAAGCGAAGGCTTCTGTGCATGCCCGAATGTTCCTGAAGTCAAATGTTGGGCCTGGACCAGTGAGGGTAGATTTGTTGCACCCCATTCCCTCTATCACTGGGCATCTGCTGTGTACTCGTGGCACCAGGCATTCCCAGTGACACACCCACCCTACATCACAGGTCTTGGTGTATGAGCTCACGTCAGATGCAAGAGACAATATATAAGGGACTTGAGCCGACAACGTGACTGCCGGTTCAGTCGATGTAGGAAATGGCCCACAATAATAATTTATTAAAGGTAGTATTTCTTTCTATATTGGCTTCCTACTCTGACACCTTTTTCTACTTATGGGGTGAAAAGCTTGTTTTTTTGATGTAGCCATTCATTTTTTTTAACCACCCACTTCATGACCAACCAACCACCGCAGTTTTACTGTGGCAGGCCGGCTCTCTCCCGCGAAACGACGTAACTGTACATCGCTTTGCAAGACCACTATTAAGCCCATTTGCCACAGGGGAAGCTGATCAGCGAGTCCGGCAGCCAGGATTGCCGCTGGGCACCTGCCATCACTCCCCGTGGAGACAGAACGGTGGTCTGCCGTTGTAAACATGGCAGACCGCTGTTCTGTCACTTATGAACACAGGGATCCTGTGTTCCTCTTGTTTAGGAACACAGGTCTCTGTGTTCATGCAGAAAGCCCATCTCCCCCACAGTTAGAAAGCACCCCCTAGGGACACATTTAACCCTTTGATCGCCCCTGGTGTTAACCCCTTCCCTGCCAGTGTCATTAGTACAGTAACAGTGCATTTTTTTAAGAACTGATTACTGTAGTAAGGTCCATGATCCCCTCAATAGTGCCAAAAATGTCAGTTAGGTGTCCAATCTGTCCGCTGCAATGTTGCAGTCCTGCTAAAATCGCCGCCATTACTAGTAAAACATAAATAAATAAATAAAAATGACATAAATCTTTCCCCTAGTTTGCAGACACCAAAAATATGTGGCAGAATACAAATTGGCCTAAAATGAAGAAAAAATTTGATTTTTACATTTCTTTTATTGGGAATGTTATATAGCAGAAAGTGAAAAATATTGTTTTTTTTTTTTTTCAGAATTGTCACTCTTTTTTTGCTTATAGCACAAAAAATAAAATTACACAGGTGATCAAATACCACCGAAAGGAAGCTCTATTTTTGGGAAAAAAATAATGTAAATTTTTTTTGGGTACAGTGTCGCACGACCGCGCAATCGTCAGTTAAAGTAATGCAGTGCCGTATCACAAAAAAATGGCCTGGTCATTTAGGGGGTAAATCCTTTCGGTCCTGAAGTGGTTAAGACTTACCTTGGATACACTGCAATAGTATTAAAATTGAGTGATGGAACTACCATTGCAGTATTGGTACATTATTATCCTCCTTTATTTTTGATGGAAAAGTCGCGTAACACTTAGTGGTTTATGGTAGACATTTATATAACAACTGGGTACAAGTATAGACAAATTGATTCTCTCTTACTAATTGATGTCCTCCTTCTGTGCATGGTGGTGCTGCCCCGGGCTTCCCTCTTCCCTGACATTGTGTTGAACCGTGCTAGTCCAACTTGTTAAAGCGGTGTTCCAGCTGGGGAAAAAAAAAATTAAAAGTCAGCAGCTACAAATACTGTAGCTGCTTACTTTTAATATATAGACACTTACCTGTCCAGGGAGCCCGCAATGTCAGCACCCCAGTCGATTTTCAGATCAGCTGCCGGGTGCTGCCGCCACCATTCGTTCCCTACTGCGCATGCGCAAAGAGCTCTGCACGTTCTAAATGGGTCGGCAGCGGGGGAAGGAGGAGGGACAGCGCCGCGGTAGTAGGGAAGGATACCTATCAAAAACAGGCACCTGTTCCCCCTCCCCTCTGAAAGGTGTCAAATGTGGCATCGGAGGGGGGAAGCAGATGAGCGGAAGTTCCACTTTTGGGTGGAACTCCGCTTTAGACCATAGTCTGGAAATATATGTAAATACAACTTACAAACAGATATATTTAAATTATGTAAGTTTTATATCTGGATATGCTACATATTTTTGAAAAATAAAGTCTAATGCTATGTATTCCTTTTGACAGAAAATCTGTGCCTACTGAAGAAGCTATGTTGCGAAACGCAATGAGATGTAATCTCACCCTCATTCAGCATAAGTTATTATGTGACAAAAAAAATTTGTGCAATTAGCCATAATATCATTAAATATGGGCTTTTTATGTGCTGATAGGTCGTGTATGTCTGGGGAAAGGGGGTGTGGATGCAAGGTGTATTTTTTTCTATGAATATGCTTCCACTGTAAGTGGGATAATTTGCACTTTTACAATTTTTATTTTTTTTTAAATAATATGATACTGTTTGTGTTGGCATGTGTGAATAAAAATGGTCATTTATATTCTAGTAATGGAGTGTTTTCATTCCCGAGAGCTTCTTTGCACCAAAAATTTTCTTTTTTTTTCCCTCTATTTTTAGTCTTTATATGAATTACTTAGGGATGTAGTGCACAATATATCCCCCACTAGAACTCAGTTTTTTAAATGCATATTTTAACAATAAAATAAAAAGGTTCCTGGCAGGAAAGAGGTTAAAGTAGACTTACCAGCTAGCCTGCAAAACAACATAATTGACCGTGTATAACAATTCATGTTAAAAACATGGAAGCCCCAAGTTGGAGAACATATAGCAGTGGATAGATTAAGAGGCTGATACTGCTGGCTGGTACTGCTGCTGGGTACTGCTGGCTGGCACTGCTGGTGAGTACTGCTGGCGGGGAAATGCTGGCTCCTCTAAAACACATCAACACCGGAGTATAAGGAACGACGCATGCAGAGCCAATGCTTCCTGTCTCTCTCCTCTCACAGGCAGAGTGCATTTGATATCACTCCGTCTGTGAAAGGACGGAGCTGTAACTATACAGGAAGCATCGGCTCTGTTCTGACTCGGGGATACGCTGACAGCTGACAGCCAGGCAGCCGGGACATCGCGTGGCACTTTCGGGTGTCAGGGAGCGGCATCCCAAATGTGGTAGACCCCTTCACCTCGCAGCAGACTTGGGATGTCTGCCTTGACAAAGGGGCACTTTGGGCATCAAGGGGCAAAGCACCCTCCCCCCCCCCTGCAGGTGCCTGAACTAGACTTTGGGGTAAGGTGAACGTTATTGAAATCTGTCATGTAAAATAGCTTCCACAACACCTGCATAATTGTCAAAGTTACAGACCTCCATGCTCACACTAGCGTTTGTTTAGCGACAATATTGATAAAAGTCACAAGCCTAAATTGATTGGAGGTACATATAGATGGTATAAGTTCATTAAGGCTTTGAAGGGATTTTTAGGGATACTAGCCCCCAAAACAGTATATACAAAATTGCTACACCCTAGTCCAGAATCCTTTTATTCTGGGACATTGCCACCAAATATGTGGTAGAGTGCCAGCCAATCCACAACCCCTAAAGCAGCCATCCAGAAGCACCCTGAGCAAATTTGGCTACTCTAGAATGTACTATGTATCATTTGAACAATAGCTTGTAATTAGCCAATATAAATTATGTGTTTAGGGATCTGTGTGCAATTGTGTGCCAAATTTGGGCTTATTGTTGAGGCCTCAATGATCCACCAAGATATTTTTCCCATTGAACGACGTAAGGCAGGAAGCATAACAGATCACTCTGTAAGAGATATTTATAGATCAAATACATTACACCTTTAAAGAGAGGATCTCTGTGGCATATACTGTCCAAAGGGGGTGAGAGTCAATGACGTTAGAGTCAATTGCACAAAGTTAGAATCTAAAGGTACCAAAATAGTTTTGCTGAAGAGACATGATGAGACATTTGCAGCAAAGAAAAGCTTAACATATTCATAGTGGGCAACTGTGTACCTGTTGAAAGCCTCCTTTATACCACCACAGGAATCTTCATGGAATCTTATATGGAGTCCCATATTTTTATGAAATATTTAAATACTTACTTAGTAATAGGTTTTTGCAGACCTGGAGCAGGACTATTGCTAGAGGCTTTAGTATGTATGCCTCTATACTGACCCACATCGATGTGTAAGAAGTTGTATGATAAGAGGCAAGAGAGGCACTTTGGGCTGTACCTTTGTAGTTGATAATTTGTGGTATCATCAGCCCATTTTTGGATTTAGGGCAAAAGAAAACCTTTTTTTGGAGACTCTCAGTCTAGGGCCCTGCCGGATAAACTGCGTGAATGCCCATTGAATGGACCTTAAAATGTGCAAGGGGACATTGACTAGGAGGACCATGAGTGGGTATAACAGTTTAGGGAGCAAAGTGATCTTCAGAGCCACTATTCTCTCCCGTCAAGATACTTAATACTGTACATATGTCATTTGCTGTAAAAGAGATGCATAGTCAGGGTGTATTTACACTGCGAATGCACTCTGCCCACAATTACCTGCGAAAGGCAGCACCATTGAAAGCAATGGTTGGCTGCTAGCTCTCACAGCTAATCATGGCCACTTGCATGTAATCAATCATGCAGAGATCACATGTGAATGATTTGCCATAGATGCAGCCAGTCTTCCCCTGCTGGAAATCGTAAATCTAATTGCAGGCAGGGTGCATACACAGGTGTTACCGCACCCTTAGTTGCGTACAAAATTTCATAAGAAGATATGATATATTCCCCTAAATAGAGGAGGTGAAAGGAGGCCCAACAATAAGAAAAGTAATCTTTAAGAGCCTGGAATTGTTCCCTTGTGAGTGTAAATATTAAAGCCATAGACTTTAAGTCCTTAACATACAGTCTTGTGATGGATGAAATATATAAGGATTTGGACAAGACTAGGAAGTGAGACTGTGGGATTAGTACGAAATAACAAGACAGACTGTGGGATTAGTAAGGAATAACATGACAGCAAGCAGGCATACTTTGTGTTGGTAGCCAGCCAACTCTATGCCCCAGATGTCCAGTTTGGACTTGATCATAAGAGCCAGGGGATTAATCACAAGTGCAAAAAGTATGAAGGAAAGAGGGCAGCTCTGTTTTATGCCTCTAAGAATGGGAAAGTGTGGTTATATTAATCCTGTACATTATACAAACACCCTGAAATTATTATACAGTGCCCTGATCCATAACATGAAGGGAGGACCAAAAACTGATTTCTTCAAGACAGGCATTAAGATTGAGAGGCAGAAAGGGGGAGAGAGGCAGCCCCCTTGTCTCCATGTTTTTGTCATATGTATCAGTTGAATTACCCGTTTAATATTAGCCTTGTGCATAGGCATAAAGCCAACTTGTTCCTTCCCTACCAATCATAAAACACCCTCATTCAACCTTGTCTCAAAGACTTTGGATTAGGGCTTGACATCCAAATTCAATTGAAAGATTAAAGTTGTGTGATCCATGTTTTGTTTAATCAATGCACAAAAACTGGCAGTAAGGGTGTTGGAGTCCAGGGCATATCCTTTTTTAATTGATAAAAGAGGTGTGGCAGCTGGCAGCTGTCTGTGTCATAGTAACCAATGACATTGTGCCGCAACATTTGGCCTAGCAACCAATGACACTTGCTGCAGGGGGCCTAGCATCTTTGGTTGCTAGGATGCAGGTGGCCAGGGCCACAAAGCACCATTGGTTGTTATGGTTCAGGCAGCCAATAACGGGGGTAAAGCCCTGAACGGGAAGTTGTCATTTAGTGTTGATAGTGATACTACAATTAAATTAATGACTTCAGGATGCAGAAGCAAGGATTCCAGGGGCGCAAACTGGCTAAATCAGCAGGTCTCAAGCAGCTTGTTTTCGGGAATGAACTCAAGGTCAATTCAAACCCGAAGCTAATCCCTAACCTCTGTCAGGTTTTTTCATTTCTGGCTGTGTCCCCATTAGGGAGATATGTGCTCACTATTTGTTCTGGTGACAGTTGTCAAAAGTGCACCAATGAGGTCAATTGCTTCCAATGATGTCCACCAATGAGGTCAATTGCTTTGGTAACAGCTGTTAGGAATTGTGATTTCCAATAGGGAAGCATGGCATTGCAGGGTTTCTTCTCTGACATTAAGAAGCTGCCACTGATGTTCCTTACAGGAACAGAAGGAACCACTTTTTAATACATTAAAGTACAACTAAAAGGAAGTGCAGTCATTTTCTGTAATTTAATACCAAACATTTTGCTAAAGAACACTTCATATTAGTACCATTCTCCATGTTTATATATTCACTACCATATTTAAGCCATTTTCACTGTGGGTGTGGAAGGATTTCCCTCTACAACATGTATGTGGAAGATAGCTTTCTAGAAAAAATATGGTAAGAACAGAAAATTATGTTGTGTCCCATTATGTTTTTTTTGCACTGTAACTCATTTAATGGTAGATTAAACCAGACAATAACTGAGTTAGTATTAGAAGCCAAAAATATTAGAAGATACATTTACAATGAAGTGTATGTTTCTTTGGAATATGGAAAAGCATCCGAAATCCCGCATTCCAGCAGTTAATAGTCTGTAAAATAAACTTAGCTGAGAATCAAGAATTCCCCACTATGGAAAGAATTTCTGTCTAGATAACCTTTGACCAAACACACCTGCTGCCTGAGGCCCTATTAAAATACAAACTGCAAATTGATTGAAATTCTGTCATCAGGGCAGTCTAAAGGATTGGCATTACAGCTCATCCATTTAGAAAGCACACAATAGTCTTCTTGTAATCTAAATGAGTAAACTGTATGTTTAACCGTTCTCTTTCATCATGATAGTTGTCTTTTTTGGAAGTGTAGGGTTTACTAAATATAGATACTGTATATATACAGTATATATATATATATATATATATATATATATATATACACATATATATATATGTGTGTATAGACACTGTCTATATATATATATATATATATACATACATATATATATATATATATATATATATATATATATATACATTGTAAATTGGGTAGACTCCATCCATTCACTGTATCCTTTATTAGAAGCTACAGTATATGGCTTGAAGCAGTAACAACCAAAAATGTAATATATTTCAGCTTACCAATCATTAGATGTGATCTGGACAGTAACACTGGTCTTCCCAGTAAATGGCTGTGGGGGGGGGGGGGCATATCCTCAGCCCCTTTGCTCTTATCTTACCCCCTTCCTTCAGATACCTGTCCTCGGCCCCACTTTATATCAACCCTCCTCCTACACATTCCTGTCCTCAACCCCCTCATTTTTTATCACACCCCTCCTCCTTCACATTCCTTCCCCCCATTTACATTTCTGTCTTTAACCCCCCACCCTTATCCCACACCCTTCTTTTTCCCATTGCTTTCCTTAGCTCCCCCTTCATATCACCCCTATTCCCATTCCTGTCATCACCCCCCTCTTCTCCTTCACATTATTGTCCTCACTCCCTACTTTACATTCCTGTCCTCAGCTGCCCCGCCTTTATATTACCCCCCCCCCCCAAATTTCTTTCCTTGGTCTCCTTCACATCATCCTCGGATTCCCCCACGTCCTTCACAGCAGTGATATAGCTCCCTTCTATGTCTTACCTACACAGGGCAGAGGATGGGAGGCACATCATTCTAGAGCTGACATTGGAGGTAGGACAGTTCCAGATGGAGGGCAGGAGCTGCACAACTTTTTCTGGAGTTGTCCTGCCTCCAATGTCAGTTTGAAGAGGGTGACAGCAGTGACGGCGGGTAAGCGGAACAGCTGGCTCCTAAATGGTGGGACCACGGCCGGTCCAGATGGGACGACAGTGACTTAGTCCAGGTCCAAACTTCAGTCCACCATTTAGTGAGGTCTGCTTTTTATGGGTTGTCTCAGCCCTCTAACTGCTACATCTGCAAGACAGCTTATTCTGTTGAAAAACAACATACATATTGGCTATATCATATCAGTTGAAAATAAAAGAAAGAAAGAAAGCCTAAAAAAAAAACTAATGCAGCCACCACATCTAATTGGTAAGCTGCAATAAATACATGTTTTCTTACTACTGCTTTAGAAAACCTATCATATAACAAATATTTAGAATGTCATTGCTCCTCTCTCCTTCTGATAATGCTTAATGCATGGCTGTCATGGTGGTGCTCTAGAGTCTAGATAATACTTTGGATGTATTGATTTGGAACAATATAGAGACGTTTCTCTGATTTTAATTTGCTGCATGCTTTTTGTGGGTCTAGTATTGTCAAGCACATCCAAGCAAGGAGGTAACTAGCATTTTCCGAAGGAGGTCAGTAGTGGGAATTGCTCTCATGGTAAGAGTAATTTAAATGTTGCAAGAGTAATTTAAATGTTGCAATTTTTCCTTGTCCATAATTAAAGTTCAAAGCTTTGGTAAAAGTACCAAATTAATACCCCTTTGCCTCTTCCACGTACATAGATTTTTTTTTTCTTTGGGGGGGGGGGGGGGGGGGTGCTGGCTCCTACTTCTATTTGGATCGCCTAGATGATCAGAAGTTCTCCTCTCCCTCCCCGCAGTCTTCTGGAAGACGTCACAGGTGCCAGAAGACTGCAGAACCATTTACAAAATGCAGGGCAGCTTGTGCATGCCAAGTAGTATCCGACTGTAAAGCCACAAGCAGTCACAGCTAGCTGCCCACAGGTAAGATGCCTGCACCGGAGAACAAAGATCGGTTGAAAAACAGTTTGTGTGGCGACAGCACTGAATCCTGGGACAGGTGAGTGTCTGTTTATTAAAAGTCTGCAGCTACAGTTTTTGTAGCTATTGACTATTAATTTTCAGAAATATGACTGGAGCTCCTCTTTAACTACCCATTTTCCCACAATAGTTATTGTGATTTAATGAACAGGGTTGTATTTTGGTGAGGATGACAGATAATCACAGATTTGATCTAATTATGGTTTAGGGGGTTAGAAATTACTAAACAGAGAAATCTTTAAATTGAAACTATAAGAGCCGGTTCACACTACCGCGACCAGAAAGTCGCCCCATGAAGGAACGACTTTTAGCGTGACTTGTTTAGAGACTTGTTAGAGACTTGTTTAGAAACTTGTAAGAGACTTGGAAGATACTTGTGCACTACTTTGAAGAGACTTAAATGATAGGCGACTTTGTCTGTGGGGAATGCCTGGCTAATCTTTTTCTTCTTCCTGGAAAGTCTGATAACAAGTCGCTTGAAAATAGATAAGGATCCAACTTAGAGGCGACTCCCATTGAAGTCTATGTGCACAAGTCGGATAGAGGTCGCTTTGAAGTAGTACAGGACCCGTTTCTGAAGTCGGAGAGACTTCAGTAGTGCATATTAAGACGGCTCTCATTCATTTACATATAAGCTAATGGTATTATTTGTGACTATTTTGTGATTACTGAGACAGTAGCAAAACAAATGTATTAAACCTAGGTAAAAAAAAAATCTATTTAAAAGTGCAGTGCAGCAGTTCAACTGCTGTGCAACAATAGCAATAAGCGGTTCAGATAAGCTGATAGTGCCCATTTCAATCCAGTTCTACACATGTCAATGCCTCCACCATGGACATACTTAGCTGAATCATCGGAGAGCCAAAATGACCTTTTCATTCCTCTGTTTGGATGTGTCTGGTACATCCAAAGAGTAGGTTAAACAAGCTCATAGCTGTAGCAGCAATTAATCTGTTCCTGTTTCAGATTAGCATTCTCAGCTCATCATTGTAAAAGTGATCTGGACAGCATTAAAGCCCCTGATAACTTTTATGTGGATTGTGGCTCCCACCTCCCTCTTCCTGACTGGTCCTACTCTATGGTGGTTGCTCCACTCTTCCACTACTCTAGGTCTCTCATTTATAGATAACTCTAAACTGATGATCTGTGAAGGCATTTAAAGCTTCAACCGTTAATCATTTTGGATCAATAATATTTTGCTGTTGCGCAGACTCACTTAGTGTTGAGTCCTAACGCATTTGGTATCTATTTACTCAACAAAACCTCATCTTTTATTTTGTGGGGATTATTTTGTGTTTGTGTGTTCTTTTCCTGAAAATCTAGTTTTGTTAGACAAAAAATATTTTGGCGCTATAAACAAAAAAAGAGCGACAATTCTGAAAAAAAAAACTCTAATATTTTTCACATTCTGCTATATAACATTCCCAAAAGCAAAGATTTATTAATCTAAATTTTTCATCCTCTTAGGCCAATTTTTATTCTGCTACATATTTTAGGTAAAAAAAGTTGCAATAAGTGTATTTTGGTTGGTTTGCGCAAAAGGTATTGAGTCTACAACCTAGGGGAAACATTTATGTCATTTTTTATTTATTTTACTTTTTTTTAACTAGCAATGGCGGTGATCTGCGATTTTTAGCGGGACTGCGACATTGCGGCGGACAGATTGGACCCCTAACTGACATTTTTTTACACTTTTGGGGGGACCATTGACATAACTAGAGTAATCAGTGCTAAAAATATGCACTGTTACTGTAATAATGACACTGGCAGGGAAGGGGTTAACCTAGTGGTGATGAAAGGGTTAATTGTGAGCCCGTTTTCTAACGGTGGGGGGAGGGACTTGTGAAATGATCATAGAGACCTGTGATCCTATATAGAAGGCTCACAGGCGCTCTGTGATCATTTCAGAGAGAACAACAGTCAGCTGTGTTTACAACAGCTGACCGTCCTTCTCTCTCAGCGGGGAGCGATCACGGGTGCCCGGCTGCAATCATGGCTGCCGGTCCTGTGGATCGCCATCCCCGCTGCCTAGTGGGGGTGGGAGCGCACATCGCCGTTGGCGTGCGCTCGTCCCCCAGCACCACTCCTGCGACCGACATAGCCCTACGTCGATTCGTGTAGCCGAGCCAGCCTGCTGTAGTAAAACTGCAGTGGGCGGTCGGCAAGTGGTTAAAAACAAGGGGGCCCCCAGATAGTGCCCCCCACGTGAATAGGTAAGTGGTACATAATACCCCTACTTATTCACAAAAAAATTTAATTTAGAAATAAAGACACCCAATGTTTTACAATTCCTTTTTTTTTTTTAAAAAATATATAATCCCACCAAAAAAGTCTCTTGTTGTAAACCTACAATCAATTTTTAATTCTCTGGTGCCAGTCACATCAGTGGTTGCTAGGGACATGTGGATGCCAGCACTTCCTGCTTCCTTAGCAACCATTGAAAGTGATATCATATAGAAGTGGTAGAAATACTAATTCTAGATGTTTAGCTCCTTTTGAATACGGGGCTTTACGAACACTTAAACAGCTAAAGTTCAATCTGAACCTAGGTTTAGACTGAGCCATTGGCTCATCCTCTATAACACCTTGGTGCTAGATGAGCACTCATGCTGTGTGAGTGATTTTAATGGCTTTTGTTTTTATCTATTAATACATTTGTTGTGCTGTGATAGTCTCCTTCTCCTATCCATTTGTATGAGGGTTATCCTGAGACATTTTGAGGAATGGTTCCTGTGCTGGCAGCCATATATCTACAGCAAAACATAAAATGTCTATTCAGTAAATTAAGACATGAAGATGAAAGATTGCATCTTAAAAACGTAATGCGTTTCGTGAGTCAATGCTCACTTCCTCAGGAGTAAATGCAAATAACATCACATATCTGTAAATTAAGATATCAGTGTAAGATACAGTATATACCACAATTGATAAAAACTATTGTAGTTCCAGCCTCTGGGGCTGCCCTTGGGGTCCTATACTTACAAATTAGCTAAAGTTGAATGCACATGGCAATGATTACAATAGGTGACCGGCAGGGATGTCTGGCCAAGGAGCTGTGGAAGTTGGACCCGTGAGGACCCAAGGGGACAAAATGCAGCATAGGTGAATTAGAAATAAGTCCATCCAATGATATCGTCCAGCATAATCACTATGAAAAAGAGAATGTGTACTAAATTAGGGTACACATTGCAGCCATATATCTACAAGTTTTATATAAAATCCTGCTAAGACCTATAAGTTTAAGATATATTTTTGGATTGGTGAGTCTCTATGGGAAAAGTGCATCTGTGGTGGTGTTAACACCTTGTTCTCTGGTGTGGGTAATTGATTTGAAATTGCCACTTTATGAGCTTATCTAAACTGACTATTGCTATTGTTGCAATGGATTTGCACTTTGAATTGAATTGCTGCACTGAGATAATTTTTATTTCTCTGGGAGTTTTATAAAGACTTTTTCCACACCTAATGTTTATGCACTTTATATGTTGGACACTTCATGAACTTATCTGAACTGCCGGATGCTATTGTTGCAAAGGATTTGCACTTTGAATTAAATTGCTGCACTAGAAGAGTTTTAATCCTCAGTGAGTTTTATTTAGACTTCATTTTCACTTAATGTCTGTGCACGTTATGTTTGGGGATTGTTAACACAGATTTATTTATTGCATACTGTATATTTTGCACTTACACAGGTTTTATTGTACTAAATTTATCAAGAAATACCTCTAAGTATCACACATCTCCACTACTGCATGCATGCACTAAGCATGAAATAATATTTAATAATATAATATTTAGTATCTAATGCTAGGTCCACTTTATTAACATGTTGGTTAACAAAGCTGACATGTATCACTGACTATCACCTAACACACAATTTTATGTCCAGTAACTAGTACTAAAAACTTATAAATATTCTTACAGTGCAGCCCAGCCAAAAATCACCATAAAAAGTAATAGAATAAAAATATAATAAATAATAAAAATGTGTGTGTCTTCAATCAAAGTCCTTTTATATCAACAATACATAAAACTACCCCCCAAAAACAAAGTCCATGTGTAAAAAAAAAAAAAAAAAAGAATGCAATAAAAAGTGATCCACCACAGTGTTCTTCAATCACTTAATGACACCAAAAAGTGCACACCACCACCGGCTGGAAAACCTGCTCACCTCACAGGTGAGATCAATCAGCTTTGTATATAGACACTCCTGCAATCTTCTGCTATGGTCTCCTCTCCTGGCATCCGGCTCTGCAAGCTCCTCTTACTGCTCTGCGAACCTCATGCAAATACAAAGGCAGACTACATAGTGCTCTCCATTTGAACAAAGTTTATTAAAAGCCCCCATATAAAAAACACTTACAAAATGTATAATCAAAAGCACTTGTAACCACATTCACATTCGTCTGCTCACCACTTTGCACAGAGTGGTGAGCCCTGAAGAAGCCCAATGAGTGGGCGACACGCGTATAGGAGGGAGGGGCTGAGCCCATGATGTCACGCAGTCACTGAGAGATCTGTGCGGAGTGGTGAGTAGGGATGATCGAACGGTTCGGGTCCACCATCGGTTCGGCCCAAACATTGGGTGTTCGAGGTTCGGCCGAATTTAGAACTTTTTGCCCAAAAAGTTCGGAATTCGGCAACCAGAACCGACCAAAATGCAATGCTTCAGGAAATGGGCTTTAAAAACCCGTGATTGGACCAGAACCATTAGCAAAGGCCAATTGAGGGGGCAGGAGAATGCTAGGAATGTGATTGGAGTGACTAGGGGGTCCCTAGACCAATCATCAGTGAATACGCCCCCCAGTATATAAGATCGCCCCCGCCATATTCCTAGCATTGTTATACTGGACATGGAAGAGAGTGGAAGCAGTTCTGTTAATTTTACTTTAAAAGTGTCATTTAGCATTTATTAGTGTGAGGAAAGGGATATCTAGTGTAGTTAGAGTGCTCCTTTACACTTAAGTTAGCTTCAAAAATTTAGTTTATGTAGGGAAAGTGTTAAGTGTAAGGGGACCGTAGTGTAGTGTAGGGTTAACTGGCAGTGACTGCTATGGCAGGGTGACAAAACCCTTCCATAGCAGGGTGACCGCTATAGAGAAATTATCATTTCTCTGAATTGCTTCGGGACAGGCATATGGCTTCTCACCAGCCAAGCATTTTTTATGCTGCAGGGGCTGCCGCTGCCAGTGCTTTTTTGAGGACATGTTTGATGTCAGACATGACATCTGAACATGTGTATAGGGGGTATATATACACATATATGTCTGTATATATACCCCTAGACATATATAGGTGTGATAGTAGCAGAAATAAATGCTTGCGCTAATGAAATCATTTACAGTAATATATTTCTGCTACTATCACACCTATATATGGCTAGGTGTCTATATACATATAATTATGTGTGTATATATACCACTATACACAAGTTCAGATGTTTTGCCTGCCTCAAAAGAACCCAAAAAAATGCCAAAAAAACGCTAGCATCAAAAAAAATGCCCAGGTGTGTTTTTGCTGGCATTTTTTGGGGGGTTTTGGAGGCAGGCAAAACATCTGAACTTGTGTATAGTGGTGTATATACACACATCCATATATTTATATACACACCTAGACATATATAGGTGTGATAGTAGCAGAAATATATGCTTGCGCTAATGAAATCATTTACAGTAATATATTTCTGCTACTATCACACCTATATATGTCTAGGTGTGTATATAAATACATGGATGTGTGTATATACACCACTATACACAAGTTCAGATGTTTTGCCTGCCTCAAAAGAACCCCAAAAAATGCCAAAAAAAACTCTAGCGTCAAAAAAAAAATGCCCAGATGTGTTTTTGCTGGCATTTTTTGGGGGGTTTTGGAGGCAGGCAAAACATCTGAACTTGTGCACAGTACCACTATACACAAGTTCAGATGTTTTTCCTGACTGCAAAGAACCCAAAAAAATGCCTGCTTTGAAACCGGCAAGGTGTGAAAACCGAGGAGAGAAGCTAACCCCCTGAGCTGAAAGTTTTCTAATACATACAATCCTTTTTTTTTCTGGTTCTGGACATGCTACAGAGCTGAAACTTCACAGGTACACCTTTTAGACCCCCCAGACACAAAATCACACAAAAAAAGTTCTTAAAAATTGTCATTTTTGATAAAAAAGCCAATTATTGAAAAAATAAAAAAAATTTTAAAAAAAGAGATTTTTTGATTTTTACTTTGGATTTCAGATCTGGGGGGTCTAACACCTGGGCATTTTTTTTTTTTTTTTGTTTTGACGCTAGCATTTTTTTGGCATTTTTTGGGGTTCTTTTGAGACAGGCAAAACATCTGAACTTGTGTATAGTGGTATATATACACACATAATTATATGTATATAGACACCTAGCCATATATAGGTGTGATGGTAGCAGAAATATATTACTGTAAATGATTTCATTAGCGCAAGCATATATTTCTGCTACTATCACACCTATATATGTCTAGGTGTGTATATAAATATATGGATGTGTGTATATACACCACTATAAATATATAGACACTATAAAATCAAAAAATCTCTTTTTTTTTTAAATTTTTTCAATAATTGGCTTTTTTTATCAAAAATGACAATTTTTAAGAACTTTTTTTGTGTGATTAATAGTTAATGGGGCATGACCCAGAACCCTAGGCACTTTTTAGGGGCATTTATTGGGTTTTAGGGCTTAAAAATTGTGTTTTTTGATTACCGAAGTTCGGGTCCCATTGATTTCAATGGGGTTCTGAAATCCGGGCCGAACTTTCGGGAAGTTCGGATGTTCTGGCCGAACCGAACTTTTCAAAAGTTCGATCATCCTTAGTGGTGAGCAGATGAATGTATATGTGATTACAAGGGCTTTTGATTTTACATTTTGTAAGTGTTTTTTATATGGGGGCTTTTAATAAACTTTGTTCAAATGGAGAGCACCATGTAGTCTTCTAGAAGATTGCAGGAGTGTCTATATACAAAGCTAATTGACCTCATCTGTGAGGTGAGCAGATTTTCCAGCCGGTGGTGGTGTGCACTCTTTGGTGTCATTAAGTGATTGAATAACACTGTGGTGGATCACTTTTTTTTTTACACATGGACTTTGTTTTTTGGGGGTAATTTTATGCATTTGATTGAAGACACACAAATTTCTATTATTTATTAGATTTTTATTCTATTACTTTTTATGGTTATTTTTGGTTGCGCTGCAGTAAGAATATTTATATGTTATTTGTAGGGTGGTTGAATCCCTAGGAGTACACAGCAGCAATTTTATATAATTTATTTATTTTTCCCTTTTTTTTCTCATATAATTTATGAGTATACTGGAATATTGACACAGTATTTGGATAGTGAAGGGTAGCACTGATTGTATCTCACATACTGTAAGTACTAGAAACAGGTTTTTTTTATAAACTAACTGTAACTTTAATTTGATTTTGGGAAGTATTACATGTCGTTTGTGTCTAATTTTACAAAAAAATAGCTGATAAAAGATTAATAACAAAAAGTCTGTGTGAGTAAAATTATCTACTGCTGACCAATCTGTATAAAAATAGAAGATTTATATAATTAGCATCTTTCTCTGGAATCAGGCTGTTTCTCATGTCATTTAGCCAACAGTGACATATCACCCTACTGAGTATGAATGCCGCTTGAACTTGGAGCTGAAGACATGTAGGCAAAAAAGCAGAAAAGGAAGGTTCATGGACTTTAGTCGGTGAGGGAAAAATGGATTTGAACACATTTTGCAACACTAGCCAATAGGATTTTGCGAACGCTTGTGTTTGAATTACAAAGCAATAGCTTTCAGATGACATTGTGTGAAAAAAAGGCCATTGTGATCTTTGAATATCAAAATGCCTTGTCAAAAGAAAGCAAGCTAGATTTCATGAATGTGGTTAGAGTTCAACAGCTGCAATGGAAGATTAAAACCACATTACTACATAACCCAGAATGTGGCTGCAATCCCCAGCTGTTAATCTTTTTTCCCCTCTTGCATTATTTTCAGTAAAAAAAAAAAAGAGGTATGGCGTTTCTGAATGTAAAGGGAATACTAATACATGTACTCTTAAGAAGACCTGTCTACTTCACTAAGTTCTTTTTGACAACCCGTTCCCTTTATCATTGTGAAGAAATGTCACCTTACAATTCTCATTGTCCTCAGACAGCAGAGTGTATTAGTGGCAGTAGCATCTTTAGAAATCTGGTATCTTGCATTGTATGCATAGTATTATTGGGGAAACTTTCAACCTTTATCACTTGACAGCTGAAAGTCAAAACTCTTCAAAAATAGTATTCAGCTATTTTGGCTTTACGTGTAAAAAGTCTCTGAAAATATTGAGAACATGGATGTGATGTTATGTTTCTTTCTAGCTTAACATATTTTCCAATGGCATATCACAATGGGAAGCTGTGGGAAGCTGTATATGGTTTTATAGTATCGAAGTGCCTTAAAGTGTAATTTTTTATTTTTATTGTAAGATCAATAACATGTACCTATACATTTCATTTAAATAAGGTATAGTTTCCAGTAAAGTTTATTGTTTTTTATTTGAAGAGCCAGTTCACCCAAAAATGAAACTTTTGTTTTTGATGGAATCTATTGGGTTGATCAACCCAAGGCTTCCTGTAAGTCTTGAAAACTCTGAAAGTGATGACTTTCTGCCATAACTCCCAGCGCTGTTCCTGTCCATCCAGGAGATTGGGCATTCCAGCGTTGCCTGTTGCGTTTCCCCATGATATAATAAAAAAAATCAAATCATGATCTGCCTGCCATCCTGATTCTTCTCTAGTCCACCTAGGACTACACCATATGTCACCTAACTGATATTACTCTTTTGAGGTCCTGGGTCTGTAAAACACTGTGGCTATTTTGTAGCTTTCACTCTACCTGCTGAAAATGGGCAAGAACACCCACAACTCCTAGGTCTGTGGTTCTCAACTCCTGTCCTCAGAACCCACTAACAGGCCAGGTTTGCAAGATAACTGAAAAACATCCCAGGTGATATCATTTGTTGCTCAATGATTGCAGTATTCTAGTCTGCATCTCCCCAAGGTAATACTTAAAATCTGGTCTGTTAGTGGATCATGAGGACAGGAGTTGAGAACCACTGACCTAGGATTTGTGGGTGTTCTTGCCCATTTTCAGCAGGTAGAGTGAAAACTACAAAATACTCATGGTGATTTGCAGACCCAGGACCTCAAGAGTAATATCAGTTAGGTGACATATGGTGTAATACTATCATGTTGACAGTTTCTTAGGAACAAGTCTCTTTACTCAACTCTGAATTTCCAGAACATGCTTCTATACTTCTCCATTTCTGCATTTCCAGGATTTCTTGGACCTCCACATCCACAGGATCTTCTGCCCAGGACTTCAGGGATCTATGCCATTACTGCTAATGATACCTGCAGCATCTCTGCCAAGATTTCCAGATTTCTTACTCTGAAAACCCCTGCCAGGACTTCCAATGGAGCTTGCAGAATCCCTGTCCAGATTTCCAATGATGCTCACAAAATCCCTGCCAGGAGATCCAGTGATGCCTGCAGGCTGAACAAAACAAATCTATGTGTGGATGCCAAGCTTTAATTGCTGGATGTTGGAAAGGAAACAATGGAAAAGTTTGGTAGATCTGGTAAAAGAGCACTGATGTATTGCCAAGCTGAGGTTGAAGGTGCAATTGTAGGGGTGTTTTTGTAGGGGTGTGCTGAACTGAGTGGTCTGTTATTTTTCATATGCCAAAAACCTGCTACTAGATTAAAGTGTATCTAAGCCCAACAGCAAACATTAATAGTTTTGCAATTTACTAGTCCTTAGATGTGGGGGCTGCATTCATTTTCTATCCAAATTACTTACTTTCTATCCTAGGGTGACAACTGTACTGAGCAGAGTTGTAACCCTAGGACAGGGAGTGTGCTCTGACTACATAGCACTTCCTTCTAGTCTCCATAATAGGAGAAGTAGATAGCAAGGGACAATACTGTCCAGAACCAGGGCTGACCTTTGGGGTGTGCGAGCTGTGCGGCCGCACAGGGTGCCATGGGCAACAGGGGTGCCATGCAGCCATCACAGCTCGCAGCAGTCAGTTACTCACAGCCAGGACGAGTCACAGCAGGACTGTCTGAAGATGGGGCTGGCTGAAGATCAACGCACCTGAAAAAAAAAATGGCCACGGCCGGCCGGACAGGTACACCGTGCATGCGCCGCCGTTCGGGAAAGCCCGTACACGCTCGGCTATTCTCAGGCAGACGGCGCATGCGTGGTGACGTGTTGGCGCCGGGCAGGGCCATTTTTAAATGCAAGGCGCCTCACCAAACAGTAAGTGAGACCCCTCTGCAGCCCCTGCATCTCCTCATACCATACCAGCCCCTCAGAATCTCCTATACCATGCCCGGAGCACTGCCTCTCCTGTACCATACCCACAGCCCTGCATGTACCATGCCCACAGCCCTGCATCATGCCTGCAGCCCTGCATCTCCTACTCCATGCCTGCAGCCCCTGCATTTCCTGCACCATGCCTGTGGGCCCCTGCAACTCCTGCACCATGCCCGCAGCCCCTACAAGATGCCCGCAGCCTCTGCATCTCCTGCACCATGCCCGCAGCCCCTGCATCTCCTGTACCATGCCCACGGCCTCTGCATCTCCTGCACTATGCTCGCAGCCCCTGCATCTCCTGCACCATGCCTGCAGTCCCTGCATCATGCCCGCAGACTCTGCATCTCCTGCACCATGCCCTCAGCCTCTGCATTTCCTGTACCATACCCACAGTCCCTGCCTCTCCTGTACCATGCCCACAGCCCTCACCATGCCCGCAACCCTGCATCTCCTACACCATGCTTGTGGCCCCTGCATCTCCTGCACCGTGCCCGCAGCCCCTGCATCTCCTGCATCATGCCCACAGCCTCTGCATCTTCTGCATCATGCCCACAGCCCCTACATCTCCTGTACCATGTCTGCAGCCCCTGCATCTCCTGCACCATGCCTGCAGCCCCTGCATCTTCTGCACCATGCTTGCAGCCCCTGCATCATGCCCACAGCCTGTGCATCTCCTGCATCATGCCCGCAGCCCCTGCATCTCCTTTACCATCCCGGAAACCCCTGCATCTCTCTCTTGTTACAAATATTTTTCTCCTCTTTGTGTATGTTTAGGTGACCAGGCGAGGGGTGAGGATGGGGGCCACAAGATTAGCTCACACAGGGTGCCTGAACACCTAAGGCCAGCCCTGTCCAGAACATTGTTATCAGGAACATTTCTTGCTGAATGAAAAGCTATTTTTTTTTTGTAATTGTTAAACAGATAAAAAAAAAAAATTATTTCAATTATATATTTAACCACTTCTGGACCGGCTATCAGGCAATTGTGCGGTCATGCGATGCTGTACCCAAATAAAATTGATGCCCTTTTTTCCCCACAAATAGAGCTTTCTTTTGGAGGTATTTGTTCACCTGTGCGATTTTAATTTTTTGCGCTATAAACAAAAAAAGAACGACAATTGTGAAAAAGAAAAAAAACAATATTTTTCACATTGTGCTATATAACATTCCCAATTTAAAAAAAAATAAAAATCATTTTTTTTCATAATTTTAAGCCAATTTGTATTCTGCTACATTATTTTGGTAAAAAAAAATCCCAATAACCGTATTTCGATTGGCTTGCGCAAAAGTTACTGCTTCTACAAACTAGGGGAAAGATTAATGTCATTTTTATAAAAAAATGTTTTTTACTAGTAATGGCGGCGATCAGCGATTTTTAGTGGGACTGCGACATTGCGGCGGACAGATCGGACCCCTAACTGACATTTTTGACACTTTTGGGGGGACAAGTGACATTACTACAGTAATCAGTGCTAAAAATATGCACTGTTACTTTAATAATGATACGGGCAGGGAATGACACTGGCTAGGGGGTGTTTTCTAACTTTGAGGGGGATGGGCTTGTGGAATCAACACAGAGACCTGTGATCTTAAATAGGAGGATCACAGGCGCTCTGTGCTGATTCCAGAGAGAACAACAGTCTGCTGTGTTTACAACAGCAGACCGTTGTTCTCTCTCCACGGGGAGTGATCGCGTGTGCCCAGCGCCAATCGCGGCCAACGGCCCAGTGAATCAGCTTCCTCCTCTAATAGTAAACAACCACGCTGTGAGTCGTGTGAAACATGTCTACCATCCATTTTGCTGTACCCTGCATCCTTGTTAAATAAAGCCTTTCATCGTTAGCCATCGTTTGGTATGCGGCCATTTCTCTTGTATCCTGTGTCAATGGACACACAGAGCTGGCTTGGGATAGAACATGCCCGAGTGCCCCCATAGCAAGCAGTTTTCAATGGGGGCACTCAGCAGGGGGGAGGAGCAAGGAGCGCAGGCAGGGGACTCCAGAAAAGGAGAATCAGGTCTGCTCAGTACAAACCATTACTTGGAGCAGGTAAGTATAACATGTTTGTTATTTTTAAAAAATTGCAATTAGAATCACCCTCCACTGCTACATTTGGCACTTTTTTTTGGGGGGGGGGAGAGGGTGCCTGGTTATAAAATTTACCAGCTCCTACTTTCAGCTCAGATCACAGCTGTGAACTGAGCCAGAAGTTCGGCCCTCCTCCTTCCCCCACAGTCTTCTGGGACACATCACAGGTCCAAGAAGACTGCAGGACCATTCACAAGGCGCAACACGATGTGCGCATGCGCAACAGAAAACAGGCTGTGAAGCCGTAAAGCTTCACTTCCTGTATCCATTTCTACAAATGCCAGAGCCTGCACCCGATTAAAGAATCGGCTCGGGTGAAGACATTGCAGGATCCCTGGACAGGTAAGTGTCCTTATATTCAAAGTCAGCAGCTACAGTAATTGTAGCTGCTGACTTTAAAGTGTTACTAAACTTACAACAGTAAAATCCGTGTGTATTTGCAGTAAAGCATGCTTGTTATACACGTTGTTTAGTGTGGAAAATAAAGGGGTTAATCCTTTGCATTGTGTAAAAAGGCTGTTTGATCCTGTCTCTTCTGATCATCTCCTTCTTCCACTGACTCCAATATATTTCCTGATATTTACAGAGCCAGGGGGTAAGCTGCATGTAAACATGAACAGGGTATATGGTAATCCGTAGTGGGCCTCAGAGGTGCTGGAGCAGATAATATACCTAGTCACCCAATTGTGTATGATAACACAGCTAGGACTAGAGAAAAAGCATAGAGTAACCGTTGGTTAATATACAAATATGCAAAAACAAAGATTGTGGTAGTGGTCCAACATGGAGCACTCCCACGGAAAGCCAACTAAGGATACTCGAGCAAGGAAATTAGTGCAAAACGGTAAATTTTATTTGGGCACTTGTGCCAATGAAAAATAAGAAAAAGAAACTGAATACAAGACAATGGAGAGACACACTGCTTAGACACTATTTAAAAACATATAATAAAAGGTGGCATGAGACACATGTAACAATAGAGACTGGAGCCGGTCAATAACCGGATGAGGATGATCTAGTAAAATATCTGGACTGGCTGATACACTCAAAGGTGAATAAAGACAAGAAAACCAGATACTAGTGTATATAGCTCATACGTGACCTCACATACCACCAGACATGTATCGAACAATGAGGTCGGTACGATTGCCAGGTGGTATGTAATGACCTCTATGGATGCATCCAATAGCACAATGAAAAAACGTACTTCTGTAAGAAATGATGAAAGTAAATAACCCACTGTTGCTGGGTGAAACTCACAGCATATCCATGTGGGTATGTGCATGGGGCACAAAAGGTCGTGCAGTCCTCTCAAAATGGAGATGTATGGGGGCTGTGAGCTCCAACTGCAAAAGGAAAGGGGGTAAATGGTGGGAAGTTTGTGCTAATCGGTCGCTGGAGTCCAGTAACACCCCCGGTTTTGCTGCTGGATATGCCGGTGAAGTGGAATTTCCTTGCTCGAGTATCCTTAGTTGGCTTTCCGTGGGAGTGCTCCATGTTGGACCACTACCACAATCTTTGTTTTTGCATATTTGTATATTAACCAACGGTTACTCCAGTGGTTCTCAAATCCGGTCCTCGGGACCCACCAACAGGCCAGGTTTGCAAGATAACTAAATTACATCACAGGTGATCTCATTTGCTTCTCAGTGATTGCAGTATTCTAGTCTGCATCCCCCAAGGTAATACTTAAAATCTGGCCTGTTAGTGGGTCCCGAGGACCGGATTTGAGAACCACTGGGTTACTCTATGCTTTTTCTCTAGTCCTAGCTGTGTTATCATACACAATTGGGTGACTAGGTATATTATCTGCTCCAGCACCTCTGAGGCCCACTACGGATTACCATATACCCTGTTCATGTTTATATCACATTTTGGATTTACTTATGATCCCTCGGTATCCTGGGCCCTTGTGCTATAGATGTATTATCACTATAGCTTTAAAATCTTCAATTTTTGATTTATAATTGACTTGACTTTTGAGGCAATTGAGAGAACAACACTGCTTGACCATTATATACTGCATAACCATTTTTATTGTTAGTTGATTGCCACCCGTGTGAACCACTAATTAGGGGGAGGAGGAGATTGAGATTCATATTATTGATATGGCATATTGCATTGACCTGGACATTGAGCAAGAGATTGAGGTGGCGTTTTCTAACCAAGGTGACACTACAACTTCACCTACAGAACCTCTCCTTAACCTTTTTAAACAGCACAAGAAATTAGTGTTGAAATCACTTAATCGGAAGTGGGACATAGCATCACTTCAGTCCCATATAGCACATCGTATTATTCCAAGGGGTCTGAGAGAAAGACTACTTCCTGCTCAGCACCTCCACACCCCCAGATTTTTGGAGGTGTGGAAAAAGGATTGTGTGGAAAGAGGGCTACATGTGATGCACCTGATTGTGGAAGAGGAGAGAACACAGTTAGGTGAATTACAGGTAGAAATTGAAACCACCACAGCGGCTCTTGAACCTTTTAAGGAAAGGGAGGAATTTCGGAGACTAAACGACAATTTGAAGAAAGAGGTTGAGAAAACTCAAAAAAACCTTAAATTAACTAAACAGAATAAGTTTAGACAGAATTTGATAGATTGTGAAAGTGAAGATCTATTCAATCCCACAATTACTAGAAACCGCAGCAGATCCAGAAGTCGATACAATAAAAACAGGAAATCAAGCCGACATAGGGGACAATCATCCGGTAGCGAATCTGATAGTACAGAAAAGTCGGTGACTTTTTTAGTCCCGGGCTCAGACTTAACAGCAGGGGAAATACACATCCAACACACGGAACCACCGGGGGGGTCGCAGAGAGGCAGGGGACACCCCAAAAACAAGGACGGGGATACTCAAAACAACTTAGGTCCCCAAAGAGAAACCAGATCCAACACCCTGAGGAAACACCGCTAGAGACTACATCTAGTGACCTCAGAGTGGTGAATCTCTCCACATTCAATCTACAGGAGAGACATATTAAATTACTCAGCAAGGGACTCTCTTTTGCACCCACCTCCTCCATGACCGAGTTTGACCTCTATAGCCACTTGCCGACCGAGTACGGTAATAGTACTGCGGCAAAGTGGCTCGTTATCGTCTGACGACGTAGTACTACGTCGTCAGACACTCCCCCTTCTGGGCGGCGCTTGCGCGCCACCGGAGGCTCGCTCCCGCTGTTTTCATTCACAGCGGGAGTCGGGCCAGGGGAGGAGCAGCGGCGATCGCCGGGGATCTAGTGTGGAGATCCGCCCGCTGTGTGTAAACACAGCGGGCGGATCTCCATAGTGACAGGGAGTGACAGATCGGACTGTTCAGCATAGCTGGACATCCGATCTGTCCATGACTCACTCAGTCACCTCCCCCCCTACACGTCAGTAAGCACCAGGCATACATTAACCCCTCCCTCTCCAATAAAATTAACCCCTTCCCTGCCAGTGTCATTTTTACAGTAACAGTGCATATATATAGCACTGATTACTGCAGTAATGTCACTGGTAACCCCAAAAGGGTCAAAAATGTCAGTCAAGGGTCCGATCTGTCCACCGCAATGTCGCAGTCCCACAAAAAAAATCGCAGATCGCCGCCATTACGCGTTAAAAAAAACCCACCAAAAATGACAGAAATCTTTCCCTTTGTTAGTAAACGCAATAACTTTTGCGCAAACCAATCAAAATACGCTTATTGTGATTTTTTTTTTACCAAACATAGGTAGCATAAAACAAATTGGCCAAAATTTTTTTAAAAAATTGGTTTTTACATCTTTTTTGGGGGGAATTTCATATAAAAAAATGTTAAAAATATTGTTATTTTTTCAAAATAAACTCTCTTTTCTTGTTTATAGCGCAAAAAGTAAAAATCGCACAGGTGATCAAATACCACCAAAAGAAAGCTCTGTTTGTGGGAAAAAAAGGACGTAAATTTAGTTTGGGTACGGCGTCGCACGACCGCGCAATTGTCAGTTGAAGTCGCACAGCGCCGAATCGCAAAAAGTGGCCTGGACGGAAGACAGCAAAATCCTCCGGTGGTAAAGTGGTTAAGGACATTTGCCTATTCTTGAGAAAGGTACTTTTCAAGATGTGGCATAACAGGGAAGATGGTTGCTCTACCCAAAGTGCCCCTCCTTTAGAGGAGGACGCTGAGTTATTTGAAATCTTGGCTTCCCTCCTCTTGGAGAGCAATGAAATGGAAGTTGATGACATACCAGAGGAGCCCATACGTAGGGATGCTAACCTTCGGATCAGGTCCAAAAAGATGCCCTCCCTTTCCAAGCACAAAAATATAAAGATATTTTTGGATTTGGTCCAACAGGACCTTACCAAAATAAAATGGACAAGGGAGGGACAAGATAACCTCTCCAAGGCCGAGAGGATAGCCCTTAAGGAATTGAAAGAAGCCACTGGTGTGGTTATCAAGGGCAGCGACAAGGGAGGCAATGTGGTCCTCATGAGTGAAGAAATGTACACTAGTGAGGTATTCAGACAACTCAGTGACACTAACACATATTTAAAGCTCCAGGGGAATCCCTTTCCCTCCCTTGTCGCTGCCCTCAATCAAAAAATCTCCTTAGCCAGAGAGGCAGAACTGATCTCTAAGAGAGAGGCGGACCATCTGACCATAAAAAGTTATAACATCCCAACTTTTTATATCATCCCTAAACTGCACAAATCCCTGAATAACCCCCCAGGAAGACCCATCGTCTCAGCGATAGGGGGACCACTTGAAAAAATGGGTCAATTTATTGATGTACTGATCAAGGAGATGGTGACTAGCCTGCCCTCCTACGTACAGGAAACCAGGGATGTCCTCCAAAAACTATCGCAAACTCCCACCATGCATGACATCATTTTGGTTGGGATCAATGTAGAGAGTCTGTATACTTCCATCCCACATCAGTGGGGCTTACAGGCAGTCACTCATTTCCTTGGCCAACATCACCCACACTTGGGGGCGCACAATGAATTTGTCGTTGAGCTCCTTGAATTCTTACTCCAACATAACTATTTTCAATTTTTACAAAATTACTATCAACAAATTAGAGGTACATCCATGGGGGCACCGTGGGCTCCGGCCTATGCGTGTCTCCATCTGGCACTCTGGGAGGAGCAGGTGGTCTATCCATCCCCGATGTACCTCAGCCACTCACGTATGTGGCTGAGGTACATCGACGATGTCCTGCTCCTCTGGGGCGGTACCCAATGCGAATTGGAGGAATTCATGTATGAGCTCAACGACAACAACCGCAACATTAAACTTACATTCAATGCCTCTTCCAGTCATCTCCCCTTTTTAGACTTGCTCATATCCAATGAGAGTGGTAGGCTTAAAACAACTACATACCGCAAGGAGACTGCAGCTAATACACTCCTGGCGGCAAGTAGCCACCACCCGAGATCCCTGGTTCAGAGCATCCCAGTGGGTCAATTTCTCCGTCATAAAAGGAATTGCTCTGAACCAGAGGATTACCAGGTGGAAGCCAGACAGCTCCATAAGAGATTCCATGAAAGGGGCTACACACACCAGACCATCAAACGTGCCTGCAAAAAAGTGGCCTTGAGACCCAGGATAACTCTCCTGGGCAATGGTGATAATTTAACCCCTAAAAAAACTTTGAAAGAGACAACCTATCCCCGTATTATCACACCTTTCGGTACACAATGGGAACAGGTTAGGACAGTGTTGAACAAACATTGGCCAGTCCTCACAATTTCCCCTTCAATAGAACGTATTGTTGGATCACGCCCCCTACTTACAGCCAAACGGGCACCGAGCCTTAGGGACAATCTCTGTCATTCAGAGTTCACACGCTCACGAGGAGAAGACAATTGGCTTACCTCGCTGCCTAGACTAAAAGGCATGTTCCCATGCGGGAGGTGCCCAATCTGCAAATCGGTTTTGAAATGTAAAACTTTCTCAAGTTGTGATGGACGGAGGGAGTTTACCATAAACAGCTTTATTAACTGCCAAACAGAGCGCGTTATTTACGAACTTATCTGCCCCTGTAAGAAATCTTACATCGGCAAGACAAAACGTCAGCTCAAAGTGCGGATTCTGGAACACATCTCCGACATCAGGAAAAGAGTGGATAACAGAACCGTGCCCCTCCATTTCTTGGAACATCACGGGGCTGACCCGGAGGGCTTGAAAGTTAGGGGGATCTATGCACTTAAATTGCCAGCTAGAAGGGGTGACTTTGACAATGTCCTCCTTCAAAAAGAAAAGATGTGGATATTCATGATGGGGTCTCGGGTACCCCATGGTTTAAATGTTGAATTCAATCTCTTTTCTTAATGTATGAATAAAGCCCCCTGGCCACCATCCCCCAGATGCCCGGGATGTGAGGGGCGCGGTTCTGCTTCTACTCTGCCAATTCTCTACAATTCCTCCCTCTCTTATGTAGTTATTTAGTATTTATATCTGCTATGTAATTTACATCTTCTGTATCCCAGGACAGTGTAAAATACAGACTTTCTCAATAATAGGTCACCAGTCCTATGACCTTTTCTCAGCCTGTTCAATTTAAGGTATCATTTACATTTTATAGGGTATTGGTTATCTTCCCCTCTTTCCCTATAGGTTCCCACGGTGGTGGCAATTACATAGACCAATTAGTTTTATCCTTGATGTCACATTTATTGCACAATGTATTTGTATTATGCAGTATTTTTATTTTCATATTTATCTTTGTTCGTTTATCAAAATGAAATCCGACATTTCCTGTGGTGCCACCCTTCATGATTGACTTAATCACTTTACTCTAAGATACGGGTGCCTTCTATCCATTGGAGAGATAATCTTTATAGATTTCCCATGAATGGGTTAAATGCCGTAATGGTAGTGATATGGTTAATTTATTGTAGCCAATTAAGTCCAACATAAAGGCGGGCACCCTGGATTACACCACCAGCTTTGAAGAAACCGACTGTCCGTCGGTGAAACGCGTCAACGTTGGCGTTGTGGCATCCCACACATGTTGTCCCCCTGTGCAGCATAGCCCGTACGGCTTGCCATCTCTTTGGTCACTGTCAGCGGCTGTTCCCCTTACCTGGCACCCGGCGGATCGATCCTACCGGAAGTGACGTCCTTCACTCACACCAGGAAGTAACTGAATCCTCTATGCCGTGGTAGCCGACAACCGGGTTGAACGCCGCTCCGAAGAAGACAGTGGACCGGACTGCACAGTATAGCGGGACTGAGACGGAGCTCCATACCTCCTTGGATCCTACCTGGAGCCCAGCTGGATCACATACCCTCACTACGTCTGCAGGTAAAACTTGCACTTATGCTTATACCTGTGGAGCTATTCCCCTGCTGGCTGGACCTCAGTTTACCGTATGAGGACATCTCCACTTCACCGGCATATCCAGCAGCAAAACCGGGGGTGTTACTGGACTCCAGCGACCGATTAGCACAAACTTCCCACCATTTACCCCCTTTCCTTTTGCAGTTGGAGCTCACAGCCCCCATACATCTCCATTTTGAGAGGACTGCACGACCTTTTGTGCCCCATGCACATACCCACATGGATATGCTGTGAGTTTCACCCAGCAACAGTGGGTTATTTACTTTCATCATTTCTTACAGAAGTACGTTTTTTCATTGTGCTATTGGATGCATCCATAGAGGTCATTACATACCACCTGGCAATCGTACCGACCTCATTGTTCGATACATGTCTGGTGGTATGTGAGGTCACGTATGAGCTATATACACTAGTATCTGGTTTTCTTGTCTTTATTCACCTTTGAGTGTATCAGCCAGTCCAGATATTTTACTAGATCATCCTCATCCGGTTATTGACCGGCTCCAGTCTCTATTGTTACATGTGTCTCATGCCACCTTTTATTATATGTTTTTAAATAGTGTCTAAGCAGTGTGTCTCTCCATTGCCTTGTATTCAGTTTCTTTTTCTTATTTTTCATTGGCACAAGTGCTCAAATAAAATTTACCGTTTTGCACTAATTTCCTTGCTCGAGTATCCTTAGTTGGCTTTCCGTGGGAGTGCTCCATGTTGGACCACTACCACAATCTTTGTTTTTGCAGGTAAGCTGCATGTGTTTAGTTTGGTGTGTATTGCTGGAGATTTTTTTTTTCTCTTTGGAGAGATCAAATGATCAGCACAGGGCCAATCAGCACTGTCCAGACAGAGGGTCAGGAGTCCTGCATTCTCATAGGGCAATTGTGGGAGAATGAAAACTCCTCCTACAAGCTTTAACCGGACACTGATACAAGTCACAAGACTTCTCTAACTGCTGATAAAAAAGGTATTTAGCAGTATAAATTTACTCAAACTGTTGCCTTTCTATGTTCTGTGTACTGTGGGAGACCAGATATAGTGAATGCAGGCTCCTGGGTTTAGTAACACTTTAGATTTTTTCTGAAGGAGCCTGAAGCTCCTCTTTAACCCCTTTAAGCGAATGTAACACATATATGCGGCCTTACTGCATTGGGCTTTCTTATGTTGGGCTGCATATACGTTTCTCTCTTTGTGCTGGGAGGGGGCTTCATGGCGCACTCCTAGCACAGAAACTGGGGTCCCACCGAGAGCCCCGGGCCCCCTACTAACGATCTGATTGGCTACCATTGTGATCAGTCACTCTGAAGCCTGCCCCCTGTGTTTTTTACCTTTCTGTGAATGGAGAAGAAGGATACAATGTATCTTTCTCGTTTCTTGCAGGGAAAAAAAATAAAAATTGTATGTAAAAATGTTTTAATTTAAATAAATAATAATAAAAAAAAATAGATGTAGCACCCTCCTAGGTAGGTCTGAAGATTGTTCTGCAGTACAGTACAGTTTACCTCAGACAGCTCATTCACTACTACTTCCCTGCTAATGACAAGGTGAAGCAGCGGCCTTGCCGCATTCAGCATTATTCAGTCATCCCAGCCAATTGTGCATAGTTATATAAGTTGGAATATCCCACTCATTCCCTTCTCCCATCCAAGTTCTCAATAAAAACACAAAAACCAAAGCTCCTAGACTGTTTCCTGCCAAAAAAACACTTTGAAATATGTTAAACTGTCATGCTGTTGCTAATGGTAACCCAGGGGAACCCCTAACCAGCAGCTTCCAAGGGAGTAGTGCTACATAAAGAAAAATTCCTAGATCAAGGTTTGATCTAGGTCAGTGGCAGGGTTAGTGCTTGGCTAGTAACAAGACATATACAGCTAAATTAAAGAAAAAAGAAAAATATTATTTTTATTTTTACTATTTTGGGGCAGATTTCCTTCGATAATAAAAAAAAAAAAAAATCAGGAGATATCTGTAGCCCCCTCCTAGGTAGGTGCTAGGAAAACCATAAGAGAGGCCCTGTTTGCTTATCAGGGGGTCTAATTGTCCAGTCAGGCTGTCATGTGTTTCCAGGGTGTCTGTTGAGTTGGGGAGTCTCCCCACTGTGTCCAATAGGGGGGTTCCTGTTGGACAGTGGAGAAAACCTGACCAATAGCCAGGGCCGGACTGGGAATAAAAACCAGCCCTGGAAATAATTTCATACCAGCCCTGGAAATAATTTCATACCAGCCCCAGTGGCGTAGCGTGAGTTGTCAGCACCCAAGGCAAGGCAAGTAAATTTGCGCCCCTAACCAGCGGACATTTAGTGCTTTCTGGATCCCTACCACTCATACAGAATTAAAACCCCTTATGGTACTCTTTAGGATTTACTACCCCTTCTCTTTGTTCTCGTTTCTTTCCCTTTTATCTCTCTCTATCCTAATTTCTTGTTACCCCCCCCCCCCCCATCTCTTTCTATCCAGCTTTCTTGTTCTCTTATTCTTTCTCTCCCTTTTTCTTTGTTCATCCCCCTCTTTTCCTCTCTCTTTTGTGAGAGTGGCACAGGCTCCAGGGACAGCCCAGCTGGGAGGCCACAGGCTCTAGGAACAATCCAGCTGGCCCCCCTCCCCGCTATCTAATACACTGCTGACCCCCCTCCCCGCTATCTAATACACTGCTGAACCCCCTCCCCGCTATCTAATGCACTGCTGACCCCCTCCCCACTATAGAATACACTGCTGACTCCCCTCCCCGCTATCTAATGCACTGCTGACCCCCCTCCCCGCTATCTAATACACTGGTGACCCCCCCCCCCCTTCATGCTATCTAATAGGCTGCTGACCACCACTCCCCACTATCTAATACGCTGCTGGCCCCCCTCGCCACTATCTAATACGCTGCTGACCCCCCCTCCCTGCTATCTAATACGCTAATGACCCCCCTCCCCGCTATATAATACGCTGCTGGCCCCCCTCCCCGCTATCTAATACACTGCTGGCCCCCCTTCCCGCTATCTAATACACTGCTGGCCCCCCTCCCCGCTATCTAATACACTGCTGGCCCCCCTCTCCGCTATCTAATACGCTGCTGGCCCCCCTCCCCGCTATCTAATACGCTGCTGGCCCCCCTCCCCGCTATCTAATACGCTGCTGACCCCCCTCCCCGCTATCTAATACACTGCTGGCCCCCCTCCCCGCTATCTAATACGCTGCTGTCCACCCTCCCCGCTATCTAATACACTGGTGACCCCCCCCCCTTCATGCTATCTAATAGGCTGCTGACCACCACTCCCCACTATCTAATACGCTGCTGGCCCCCCTCCCCACTATCTAATACGCTGCTGACCCCCCCTCCCTGCTTTCTAATACGCTAATGACCCCCCTCCCCGCTATATAATACGCTGCTGGCCCCCCTCCCCGCTATCTAATACGCTGCTGGCCCCCCTCCCCGCTATCTAATACGCTGCTGACCCCCCTCCCCGCTATCTAATACGCTGCTGGCCCTCCTCCCCATTATCTAATACGCTGCTGGCCCCCCTCCCCATTATCTAATACGCTGCTGACCCCCCTCCCCTCTATATAACACATTGCTGACCCCCCCCGCCCTGCTATCTAATACGCTGCTGGCCCCCCTCTCCGCTATCTAATACACTGCTGACCCCCCTCCCCGCTATCTAATACGCTGCTGGCCCCCCTCCCCGCTATCTAATACGCTGCTGGCCCCCCTCTCCGCTATCTAATACGCTGCTGACCCCCCTCCCCACTATCTAATACGCTGCTGGCCACCCTCCCCGCTATCTAATACACTGGTGACCCCCTCCTTCATGCTATCTAATAGGCTGCTGACCACCACTCCCCACTATCTAATACGCTGCTGGACCCCCTCCCCGCTATCTAATACACTGGTAACCCCTCCCACTATCTAATACACTGCTGACCCCCCGGCCCCCTCCCCCTAATAAAATGCTCTTCCCCTCCTCCTAATACAATGCTGATCCCCCCCCCCCAAATTAAGGGGAGGGGGATCAGGACTGTATTAGGGGGAGGGGGGCCCCAGGGGGGGTGGCATGGCAGATAAGCATTGTATGAGGTGGGGGGGGGGAAGTCAGGCCAGCATTGTATTCCCCTAATAGGGGGGGAGGGAGGTTAGCAGTGGGCCCTACCCTAATATGCTTATTGATTCCCCCCCCCCCCCAAATGTGCAGCAGAGGACGAGGTGCAGAGGTCAGAGGACAAGGTGCAGAGGTCAGAGGACAAGGTGCAGAGGTCAGAGGATGAGGTCCAACCAGGTCCAGGTCCCCCCCCCGACCCACCAGCCCATTTACTCGCACGCCAGCCGCTCATCTGGCTTTCTCTGCTGCCACTGTCTGACTCTCTGACCTAAGGCAGGCTGCTCACCTCATCATCATGATGTCACGTGTTGTAGTGGTGGCCGCGTTGCACGTCATCAGTGTGGAGGGAGGGATCATCGTCGGCGCGCCTCCCTCCACTCACTCAGCCACCACTCATTTCCCCGCCGCGCCAGCCGCTGAGCCGCCCCGCCCCCTTCGGCGTCGTGACGTAATGCCGCTCACAGCGGCTGACGTCACGCGTGACGGGGGGTAATATCGGACGGACGGACGGACCGTCACAGGCAGCCCCAATGTTTAAAGCGGCGCTGCGGCTGCGCCGGCCATTAAAGCGGCGCTGCGGCTGCGCCGGCCATTAAAGCGGCGCTGCGCCGGCCCTTAAAGCGGCCCACCGGGAAACATCCCGGTATCCCGGTAGGCCAGTCCGGCCCTGCCAATAGCACACTGGGGTTTGTATCTATCCCAGAAGGCAGAATCTGCCGCAAAGCACCCTGGGGGAGGGTATAAGTCTGAGGGGAACACATGATGCAGCGTCTTTGATGGGAAGCAGAGTCCCAGGAGGAGGGTGACGGCTGTCTCTCCTACTGTCAGTGCTAGTAAAGGTATCCTTGGCAGTCGGCCTGAAGGACAGAAGGTTGAGTTGAGCTGCAGAAGGGATTTAGTGTGCTGTGGACTGTGTGGAGCTGCTGGGCAGGAGTTTTCGGGAAAGCAGTGTCGTGAGTACTGGAAACTACCCAGGGGTTTGCCTAGGATAGGGGACCACTCCAGGAGGTCTGTGGGATCCAGAGCCAGCTAACCAGTAGAGAAGGCTTAGAGGGGGTGCCAGTGTCTGAACCTTGAAGATAAGAGTAAGAAAGGGGGCGCCGGTGTGGGCCCTGAAGTTTTACAGCAGTGCAGCAAATCAACAAGTAGCTACCTCAGCCAGGAGGGCTAAAGGGAGCAGTACAGAGGACTTTGTGCCACAAAGTAGTGTCAGAAGTCAGCTCAGAGTTAACCGACAGCAAGTCAGCGTTAACCAGCGCCAACCGGCATTAACCGGCATCCAGCCAGCATCAAGTCAGTGTCAATAGGCATTTTTCAGAAGTCCCATTCAAATTATGTATAGTTGAGCCAGAGGAGTATCCCACTCATCCCTTCTCCCATCCTAGTTCTCAATAAACCTAAAAACCCAAAGGCACTGGACTGGTCATTGTCTCAGTGCTCACACTTGGAGAACATGCTTAAATGTGCTGTTGTTGCTAGCGGTAACCTGGAGGACCCACATCCAGCAAAATGGCTGGGAATCCTGCCACATATCCATAACTATCTACTACCAAATGAAAGCCCAATTTGTCCTAAAAAAACAAAAAAAAAAAACAAGGTATAATCCACCCGGATGCACAAATTAGTTGTGATGATATGTACGGTTTTACTAACATATGTCAAAATTGCAAAATTGTGCTTAGGCATTTTGATTTGTTTTACCCTTAGGTGTGAAGGGGTTATTGTGTACTTTGTAAACTGCTGTATAATATACAAATGAAACTGCTAATAATGGCTACAATATGAAACATGGCTCCTAAAAACATAATGTCTCTTCACCTAACTTTTTTTGAGTAAAAGAAAAAATGGCTACAGAATAAAGAATATAAAGAATATAACTGCATGCCTTAAAAAATAAAAAAATAAAACAAATTGGTTTACAGTTGTTTATTAGAATATATTTTTAAAGCACACTCAGTGCTGTAAAAATATTCTGTACATAACGCAAGTCAGAGTTGTAAACATTTGCTGAAACTTTGATACATATTGCATGTTGTATGTTGCAAAACATCACATCACATCAAATCACATCTATCACATAAACTGGGAGCTATTGTTTCAGTGAATCAGGATGGAAATTGTTCTCTCAAGCTCTTTGCACACAGACAAAACAAATGCTTGTTTACGCGTTCTTTGCCAATCCCAATTCCACTGCTGCAGACAGGTGAGAAATTGTGCGTTCATCTACAGTTCACATTAAAGCTGAAGTTTATCGGTTTGAATTTTTGTAATCACCAACAGGGATGGTACCCACAGTGTCTTGTGTACTGGTGACTGCTTGGTTCCTTGAAATCTTCAGTTTCCCAAAAAAAAAAAAATAATAATAATACTCACCTAGGTGGGTGCAGCATCCGCACTGGCAAAAGTCGGTACTTTTCACTATAACCTGTGACAGGTGCAGCCACTTGTATTAACCCATGTAGCACCCTATAATCATAATCATTAAAAGATTATAATAAACAGCATAAAAGACCATGGGCCACTAACATGAGACAAGGAACTATAGCATGTTGGAAAGTCATAAATGGATGATTTCCACTCTGTCCACCCTGGAAAGCCTGAAAGGGCAGAGCTGTCAGCTGTCAGAGGAAATCAGGCAGGCGAACATTGTTGGTGTACAGGAAACTAAAGGCTGCCTAGGATCTCCAGAATGCAGTCATACACTTTAAAGCCTCATGGCTTCTTTCTCAGGCCTCGAAGTGCTTGAAACTGATAACTCTAGAGGAAGAGAAGAAGAGGATATTTGGTCTACTAAAGAAGGGGTAACTTGAAAGAAATACTGTAGGGGTTCCATTAGTCCACTAGGTGAGCCTTTGGGGACATGATAGAAGGACCATCATTTAAAAACTGATACAGGGACAAGAGTGTCCATCAAAACAGTAATATCTGGATCATCAAGAGCAGCACCAAGACCTGCCAAGGCTTAAAGACGATTGCTTGCTTTCTGTGATCACATGCAGCTGGGCTGGGAATATCATGGTATAATAAACTTTCTTGTCTCTGAGACATTTATTTAATCTCACTAAAAAACATCCTTTGTTCCTAGACATCTGCGGAGAAATCTAGGTCGATGGCCACTCGATTCTTATTAAATCTGATTTCCCTTTAAGGCTGGCAACCCTAAGAATAGTGACTTTGTCTTGAATGCTAAGGATTTTTGCAATTAGTTGTCTAGGAGGGGTACGATGGACCCTTTCAATCATACATGCAACAGATACATATAGATCAGTAAATGTGTCATGAAGCTATTTCACCAAAAAAACCCTCATAAAGAATTCCCTCCAGAAAAGACCATGAATCGTAGGTTTATATCATACATTCACATCATTTATTTGCAGATAAATGCAAATGAAAAAATAATGGCAGCAGGACTCAAACTTCTTAATGGATTACGATAGTGGTGATGTCACTAAAAGCTTGAACCAGGCTTCAAACCAGCGACTTCCAAAAATTTCTGCAGCAGCTTGTGCAATACTTTTTAGTTTCTAATGTAAATAAAATAAAACGTACATTTAAAATCAATGAATATGAGTGCATTTATTTATTTTTCCCAAAGAAGGACTTCATGGAGGGGTATCTTACCAGGGGGGAGACCCATGGGTGAAGCACCTTGCCCCCATGGTAATTTGGACAAGGGTCTCTTCCCCACAACCCTAACCTTGTGGTTCTAGGAGTCTTCAGGCAGGCTACCCGGAGAAAGCAAAAAGTTGACACTCAGACGAATATCCAAAAAGTCAAAGTTCATCTGAACTTGTGTTTAGACTGAACCTTCAGTTCATATGTAAGCTCTAACGAGCAGGGCCCTCTGATTCCTCCTGTATTGAATTGTACTGTAACTGTATTGTCTTCCCCCACACTGTAAAGCGCTGTGCAAACTGTTGGCGCTATATAAATCCTGTATAATAATACAAAATATATGCCTGAGGCATATAGCAGCCCTATAGCCATTTATTTATTTGGACCTGCTAGTGCAACCTTTTCTCCTCCTCTTCATCAAGGGTGCAGAGCAGCTATTTGCCATTCTAGTGCTGTTCCTGAAACCTTTTCTTCCTTCTTCACCTTTGTCAGTCTCATCATATCCCCCCCAGTGACTGACTTTGAGGATTCAACAATATTTTTTGTGGCTGCTATCCAGTTGGTCAGTCCAATCAATGCAAGGTTTGGGAATATAAGGTACATAGAATGCAGTGTTTAAGATTATGTCATATAAAGTCTAGCAAATAGAGCACAGTAGTTAGTTGTTTGAAATGTACAACATGGCATCTACGAACAGGGTTCAGGAGTGCACAACACACAGAATGCAGAGACCAGAATTGTGTAACACAGAGAATGCAAAGCTCAGAAGTGAATAACGCACAGAGTGCAGGGGTCAGAAGTGAATAATGCATAGAGTGCAGGGTTAAGGAGTGCATGCTGTTCAAAGTTCAGGGCTCAGGAGATAATATCGCAGAGAGTGCAGAGCTCTGGAGAACATACGCCAGAGAATGTATGGCTTAGGAGTACACGGGTTAGGAGTGCATAAACCACAGACTACAAGAGTCAGGAGTGAATATCGCAGAGAGTGCAGGGCCCATGATCGCATAATGCTTAGTATAGTAATTAGAAGGTATTATTTTACTGAAAGGGTAGTTGATGCTTGGAATAAACTACCAGTGGAGGTAGTGAGACAGTCAACAGTAAATGGCTTTGAACTTGCTTCGGATAAACAGAGATCTACAGTCAGACAATAAAGGTAATAAAAATAAAAACGAAAACGAAACCCCAAAAAATTGGCAGACTAGATGGACTATTCAGTCTTTTTCTGCCGTCACTCTTCTATGTTTCTATGGGTGCAGGGCTCAGGAGTGGTGATTGCACAGAGTGCAGGGGTCAGGAGTGCATAATAAAGAGGGCTCAGGGGTTTGGTGAAGTTACCACACAGAGCGCAGAGGTCAGGAGTGCATAATGCACAGAGTGCAGGGCTCTGAATGCAAGTGAACAAAGTACAACCAAAATAACCCCTTCTCCAAGTACAAATTCCCCCCAAGCCCAAATCCCCCACAGCACAGATCTACTCTAGCAGCCCAAAATTCCACCCAATACAGATTTCCCTCTCATCCTGAAACCCCTCTAGGAAAGGTGCCCCTTCCAGCCCCCTTTTAGTACAGACCCCCCCACCCAGCTCCTTCTCAGTACAGACCACCCAGTACAGACCACCCCATCAGTACAGACCCATCCTCCAGTACCTCTCTCTCTACCAGTACATGTACCAGTACTTCTTTTTCTCCTCACTCTCCAAATGCAATGCAGATCTCACATGCAGCGGCAAGGGAAAGTACTCGCTTCGGCTGTGCTACGTAATCAAAATCAAGATGAAGCCAACTGCTACCGCAGCTAAAATGCAGCAAAGAGGTTCTTAACAGGTCCTCTGTGGAAGAAAAATAGGGCATATTTTCATTTGCTGATGCAGAAAACTAAAAGTAAGAAGTATTATGTGATCTTGATAACAGAAGGAATAAGCTAAGCAAAACATTGTTAACCTTCAGAGGTTGCCAATGAAATCCCAAATTCAACTTCTTTCAAATGGTAGCAATTTGCCAACTTCAAAAATAAAGTTAACTTGTACTAGGTGCAAGAAATATAAACTAAGGCTGGCACTATATCAAAGGCACTCTAAAGCATCATACCTTTTGTTTGACAGCTTACTTTCTCTAGAGCATTACTCCCTAGAAAACCCATATTTCTGGGTAATGGCACTCCCTTTCCCATATCTCACCACACAGTGCCTAATCAACCTACCATAGGTGTGCGCAGCCTATCGCATTAGGGTGTGCACACTATATTTTAAACACACGTGTGTGTGTTTTACTATATATGACCCCGGCACATTGACCGCACAGTGACAGGGCAGGGCCGGTAGGAGGGAAATCTTTCCCATCTTCCTGCCGCTACACAGAGCAATAATGCTAAAAGCCTAAGCCTAAGAAGCCTAAGCTTATGCAGCTTTTAGAGTGTCTGTATTTGCACAGGAACTTTGGGGTAATTTGTTGTCTTTAATAAACATTAGTTTAGTGCTAAATATACTGCTGTCTCTGGTTACCTGTAGTATAATGAACATAGAATGCTTCTGCATGACCACATGGCTAGGATGGTCTTGGAATGATCAGGGACAGACTTGCAACTTTCAGCCAAGGGGGCAAGTACAAACCAGAGGCTCATGGTGCAGCGACTGGGCCCCCCTCCTACTTTCCCTCACCCCCCCCTCCCACTCTCTCAATCCTCCTCCTGAACCCCATTCCAAGCTGAAGCCCTGCTCCGGATTCTCTCTACTTACTGGCTGAATTTGGGTTCCCGACCTGGCCAGCAGGGGGAGGTTGGGGAGAGCTGGGACAGCTCAGTTGGGGCTGGCCAGGGCAGAAGGGTTTCCAGTGGGATATGGAACAGGCTTCTGTTCAGACAGTTTACACCATCCATGCTTGGGGTGGAGGCCTGCGTTTTGTCCTTGTTTTCAACTCAGTAGGTCAGTGGCAGGGACTTTTTACTTCTCTTCACTCTTCACCAGCAATCCTTTAAAGCGGAGTTCCACCTAAAACAAAAAAAAAATACATAAAAATACCCCCGGGACAGTCAGGGCTAGTGCATTCCACAATGGATAGCCTCTGAACTGTCCCGGGTCGCACTTACCTGCAAGAAGAAATACTTACCTTAAAAATGTATTGTCCAGCGCTGCCATCTCAGGTGTGGGCAGCTAAAGCCAGCGCGATCCTCTTCTGCGTCCTCTTTGGTCCCATGATGCACTGCACCGGCCCCACTGTCACTTCCGGGGCTGCAGCGTCATCCCTGCACAGCTTCTGGGCATGCCCAGAAGCTGTTTAGCAAGGTATGACGTGCCTGCACCGGAACTGAAGTCGGAGCCGGTGCAGGCGCATTGATTCCTGGGAGCGATGACGTTCAGCTCCCAGGAATCATTGCAAGCCAGGTAGTGACGACAAGCCGTGGCCGCAGAGGGAGGAAGAGGAAGTAAGGTGAGTATATGTTCTTCTAAAACAAGGAAAGTGAAAAAAAAAAAATTGCGAGTATCCATTTGTTTTACAGGTGACCCGGGGCAAGAAGATGGACCAAAGTGAAATTTTAGGGTGGAACTCCACTTTAAGCATGTCTGTGGCAGAAGTGGTGCAGCCTTTTTATGGGGCATCAGAGTGGCCCAGGGGGGCAATTGCACCCCCTGCCCCCCGGCCCAGTTTTCTTTTCCAGGAATGATACATTTCAGTCACTTCTAGATCACTTACTGATAAGAAAGCCTAAGTGGAGGCATTCTATGTTTATAACATTAAAACTGTAAATAGTTGCCGCAGAGCAAAAGAATATATTGGTAATATTACCACTGTACTATTAAATAAAGAATAGTACATCACAAGCCCCAGGGAACTGTGGGTTAGTAGGTTTAAAAGCCCTGGGGCACCTACAAGGCAATGGAGGGCATGTGTTACTAGAGATGCCCCATTCATCTTTCAAAAGAGCTTACTATCAAGTGTTCTTCCAGAAGTTCAGAGATACATACATTCTAAAACAGGCCATACAAACGGTAGATATACATAATAAATAGTGTCACCTTAAATGTTTTTAGATATAAATTGACAGATTTAGATCAGTCAACTACTAATGTTTGTGCTATTGATGCAAAACACCTCTTGCCTCACCTCTATAGGAAATCAATTGAAAACAACCTATTAAAAGTGGCTGAAAGTTTTCATACCTGAGATCTGTCAGCTACAGGTAACATTCAAGCTCTGCAAGTCATATATGGAACTGGCAAACTGACCAATCCAGATGATTTTCAATGTCTATATCAGCCTAGAGGTCAGTTTAAGGTAAATCATATAATGTACCACAACATGTTTTGGATTATGGGAGTAAAGAAAGGCACTTAGGGGAAACCCCCACAACCATATAAACTCCATTTTGCAGTGCTAGAAAATAAAAAAGGCTTTTTAAAGATAATATGTAAGTATGAATACGTTGCTAGATAAAATTTAAAGTAAAAAGTGTTAATTTTAAATAAGAAAATGACCCCCAACTGGTCTAGAATGCCCTTGCCTGGCCTGAAATGATAGTATTTATCCTTGATATCTTTTGCATTAGCAACAGTGTAAGTGCTTACGTTTCCTGCTTGAGCTTGAGTGAAGACGTTTTTTCAGTGAAGAAACATTCCATCTCTCTTGGGAATGCCATCAAGTATTCATACTATGTTGTGAAATACTTTAAAGTGTGTTAAAGATAAAACCAAGCAACCAAGTACCACCTTGCACCATTTTTAACACTAGATTTATAGAGCAGTGATTTTTCTCTAACAAATAATTTGGAATACATTTCCAAAAGTTTACACTGAGAATTTTAACCTTCTGATTTGTATATCGAATGTAAAATAATTTTGCACATTTTATATTATAAACGTAAGCTAAATTCTGTGTACTATTAGGAATGATTTACAGAATTCACAAGTCACAGTACATGTGTATTTTATTTAGTGTGGTGCATTTAAAAAAAAAAAAAAAAAATATATATATATATATATATATATATTTATAGTTTACCACATATGAAATGCATCAAAAAGGCTTTCCAAACAATGAAAATTGCAGAGGTGTAATTGAACCTGAAGAAATTGTAATCAAGTAGAGCAGTTAAAATTTCAAGTGCAACACTGCATCTCTATCACCCCCAACCTTGAATGTCCTGTTCTATGTGAGGGAGGGTAGGACATCATCCACCATGTTTAAGCTTGACACCAGCTAACATAGCGCTTACGGATATTTGACTCCAATGGAACAATGAAGTGGCAGGGAAGTGAGACAAAGGTGTGTATAAGTTACATAGTTTGTGAGGTTGAAAAAAGACATGTCCATCCAGTTCAACCTATGATGTGTGTGTGTGCTTGCTGTTAACCGTACATTGTATACCCCTGTATGTTTTGGTCTTTAAGGTGCCCATCTAATAGTTTTTTTAAACTATTGATGCTCCCTGCTGATACGACTGCTTGTGGAAGAGATTTCCACATCCTTACCGCCCTTACAGTGAAGAACCCCTTACATATTTTAAGGTTAAAATGTTTTTCCTCCAGTTTTAGTGAGTGGCCACGTGTCTTATTATATTCCCTTTCTCTAAAAAGTTTGTTCCTTATGTTAGGGTAATGGGGGGTCTCTTTCAACAGATATTTTAACATAACTTCAGCAATGCAGCTTCACAATCTGAAATCACAATTGCAGATGCAGTCTACCTTGTAGGTAGGTCCTTAGTAGGTGCTCCACTGTCCTGCTCTTGTTCTGTGGTTGCATATGATTCATCATAAGGTAGAGACTCAACTTGCCTTTTCCACATTGAAGCCAGTTTTTATGCCAGCTAATAATTTTATTTACACAGAAAGAAACACTATCTTTAATAACCCCCTAAAAGCGTCCACTGAGGAGCCCTAGGCTCATCTTGCCTTTACCCCAAATAAAGATGTGGGTTAGTGCGGTAAAGGGGTTTGAGTAAAATTTGCTTACAAGGGCTCATAAGTTGACCAATAACATCATAATAAATATTCATTTTTTTGTTCAAAAAGTATCCTTATAAGTTTCCCTGGGAATAAACAGTTAAGTCTGTACATGGAAAGTACAAAGGTCAAGCAGGGATCTAGGTCTCCTAAAATTACTTTATGGCTAGGATGATGAGCAATACAGGATGCTGTGTGACTTGACCCATTTGATTATCATTTACTTATTACAGTGGTATATTAGTGAGTTTATTGTTTCACATAAAGGTATGCTGGTTATTTACCCTGGCGTTAGGTAATATAAATAACCCATGCAAATTTGCACTAGATATTTCCTATATATTCTAGTTCTGAAAATGGTTAAGTGTCTGGTACCTGTAGCATCAGCCTAATAATTCTGTAAAAACTCTAAATCATTTTTAAAGGAATACAACTGCAATGATGTTTTGTGATCTCTGTCCAAAAAAGACATCCTCGGTGCAATGTACAGAAGACTACTGTGGCATACTCGCTCTTGTGAATAATGTTGCATAAGCTAAAAACTACATTCATCCGACAGCCATGTTTTTTTTTTTTTTTTTAATCATGTAGAAAACTTTATTGAAAATTTCAAACAATTCCAAAGCAGTAAAAACTATTACAGAGCATATGCAGCAAGAAGGTGGTAACACAACTATAAAATATAGCCCATTTAACCACGCAGAACCATTACTCTCATTTGGCAGAAATGCTCATTGTTCAGTAGAAGGGAAAACCAGAGAATATTTAATTAGTCAGGTCTCTGTCTTTGATTGACTTTAAGCATATATTTCTACACACCCATAGATTACTTTGGTTCTTCACAAATTTCAGAATTGATGGGGAAGACGTTGACCAGCTGTTTTGCACTTTTCGGCACATACTGTATGAGTGGCTTATTTTTGGAAACAAACTGTAAAGAGCTGGTTTGTTTGCCAAGAGCACAGCTGCAGTCTGTACAATATCCTCTGGTGTTTATTTTCCAGTGTGTCAATGCATTGGCAAACTTGATGTGAAACGACACTATGCCACATCTGAGCACAGTATGAGCACATGACCATCAACATACAGTATATCCTTAAGCAACAAATGCTGAGTAATGACAACAGTTAATTCTATGCCAGGCTCAACTACATTGTGTATGTTTGTTTAGATAGTCTTCTCATACTAAAAGCTACTGCAAAATGTGCACAATAGCTTAGATAAGCAAAGCGGTATGTGTGACAATCTTTTTAATACATAAATTAGATAAGAAGATAAATATATGCTAGACCTTTTCTTATGCATGCAACCTGCAAAATATTTTGTGTGTGAGATTGTAAAGAATAAATGTTGATTTTAATCATTTCCGATTTTTCGGGCACTTTTTTGAGTTTAGGGCTAGGTTCATGCTGAGGGCAGGTTTGAAATTGTGTTCAGCTGAACTTGCAGGATTTCAAACCGGCATTTCAGTGCGAGTTCAGGGGCGATTTGAGAGACATCTGTAAGGGTTCAAGTAGTGCAGGAACTCCTTTTGGGAATCGGTGTGGCGCTGTAAAGTTGGTGTCGCACCAATTCGGACGGTGCCGTTGCTGGCAATAGGTGGCAATTTGGCATGGGATTGTGACATGTCAAATCGCATGTCAAATTGCCCCAATGTGAATGGGGGCCTAATCATTATCTGCTAGAAAATTACTTGTAACCTCTATTGTACATTTATTTATTTTTTTTAGCAGAGACCCTCGGTAATAAAGTGACGATCATTGGCATTTTTTTGTCACACAGTATTTGCACAGCGGTTTTCCATTCTTTTGGAAAAAATACACTTTAATGATTAAAAAGAAAAAAAAAAAAACACAATATTTACCCCAATTTTATTTGTAAAATGTGAAAGATGATGGTACGCCGAGTAAATAGATACCTAACATGTCATGCTTTGAAATTGCGCACGCTCGTGGAATGGCGACAAACTACGGTACTTAAAAATCTTCACAGGCAATGTTTTAAATGCCTTTAGAGGTTGCCTCTTTAAAGTTAGATCTAGTGCTAGAATTATTGGTCTCGCTCTAACGATCACGGCGATACCTCACATGTGTGGTGCGAATACCATTTACATATGCTTGCGTGACATATCTTTGGGTTTGCTTTTGCTCACGAGCACAAAAGGCATGAGGGCACTTTACATTTTTTACATTTCTTATTTATTTATTTTTAAATTTTTACACTGCCCCTTTATTTTTCACTTTCATTCCTATTACAAAGTATGTAAACATCCCTTGTATTAGAAATATAGATCATAGGTCCTTTTCATGGAGATATCCGGGGTCAAAAAGACCCCAAATCTCTCCTTTACTTTTAAAAGCAAAAATATATATATATTTTTGATCTTTTGCTTTAATTTAAAAAAAAAACTTGTTTACTTCCAGCCTGGACCAGAAGTAAAATCATAATGTCGTCCGGTCCTCCAAGGCCACAGAGGCTATCAAAGTGTTGCCAGCCGGTGGCACTGTCGGATTGTTTCTTGGGTTTCTTGAGCGACCCGGGAGAAACAGTAAGCCCAAGAAACCCCCCACCCCCCCCCCCCGGCTGTTTCCGAAAGCGGTCCAGCGGCTCATGGGCTGCTTGGATCACTTTCATGAGAATGCCAACTGCCGGCTGTTAAACAATACTGGGGCTGATATCTTCATAATCTTAGTAAACCACTTGCAAACCACTACGTAAATATATGTATTGCGGTCGGCAAATGGTTAAACACAGAACCAACTAAATTAAAGTTTTTCTTGTTCATGTGTTCCAACAGAATTACTGCTTGTATATGTAGCACACATTAAATAACTTAAAATAACTTAAAATGTAAAGATGATTCCTTTCATTTTATAGGCAGAACTGGTTTCTGTCTCTGCAGGACTTCAAAAAATTTACAGTGAAGTGTTGATGAGGTTTCCTCATGCTTGGTTGTAGAATTCTGTAATTCACATTCCCCACTTTATCTACATTCTAAAATGAGCCTTGTCATTTGGCCAGAAACATACTTTGCACTGTGGGAATCAGCATGTAGGCAGGTGTAGGTTGACCTCCCTACACAGGTGGTGCTGTCGTGACCACTTAGCAGGAGGAGTGGAGGACAGGAGGAATGCACATTTCTCATAAGCCTCCATATGTGTCATCAGGTGAGTGGCTGTCCAATTGGACACTGCTGCCCTGGATGACCACTGTGGCCATCTTTGGTGATGGCAGTGCTTATAAAAGACACTGGCTCACTGCAGTAGGCGCGCATTTTGTGAATGGCTAGGTCAGGGACAGGAACCTGCTGAGATGGGAGATTTGCCTAGCATGAGGGAGAGGTTCCAGAATAGGGACAGCAGGGACTGCTCATTATTGCTGTCATAGAGAACCCTTTTCGAAACAAGTCCTGCTTACTGTCTACCAGACCCCTCCTGTGACAGGTGCTGTCAGTCTTCAAGCATTGCTCCCTGAAAGTACTGTACAATCATCTGCTCTATGTTGCTGCGCAGACTCTGTTACTGTATGTTGGAAAGTTCTTGACAATACAATTCCTGCAAATCCAACCGCTGTTTGTGTTGCTCCTTCCCTTGCAGGTGCCTACCCCCCGGCCTACAAGCACTACTACTCAAGCACAATCCCCTACCTGGAAGTTCCTTATTTTAGCCAACCTATTATAGACCTTGGTATTTTGCCTCATGGCCATGTTCCTTGACCAGTGGCATCACATTGGTGATCCTTGCTTACATTTAGGAGACATAATCTAGATTGCTTTCGTAAGGGGTGGACTCGTTCCCCCATTCTTCTTTCAGTAGTTCAAACAATCCCCAGGGTCTCTGTCCATAAACCAATTCAAATGGTGAGAACCTGTGGAGGTTTGAGGCACCCTACACTGCTTGTTGAGGGAATGTGAGGGGAGTGAAGGATTGGTTAAAGGGTATTTATCATCCCAAACAAGCAGTTAAGAAGTTTCAGCAATGCAAAACAAAAAATGTATCAAAAAATCCATTTGGCTACAAACTCAGATTTTTAAATGCTTAAATGGAAACATTAAAAATGTCAATTTCCTTTAAAAAGCATGCCTAGGGGTAAAGGGGCACATCTCTGTGATGTATGGAACGTGCTGCAGCAGCACTGACATTTACAAAAGAAAAAATATTTAAATTGGGAGCAAATTACTTTGACAGTTTTTTTGTGTTAAGAAAAAAAACAGCACCCAGACCCCATCCAAGGGTCTGCTATGCATTTTGGGGAACCTTTGGAAGGGTTTGTGTGCTGTTTTCTTTTTAAAGCTGGCAACGAATGTAATTTGCTAGCAGTTTAAACCTTATAATTTTTTTGTTTGTAAATGTCACTTTTTCTGTAGCACGTTCTACAAAAATGTTGAAAAAACATGTATATCAGACCCTTGTGAGTTTTAGGGGGTACCTCATGCACAAATACAAAAAAAAAGTGTAATGTCCGCCTAAAAATTCATACTAGACACCTAATCTGAGCATGCAGCCTGGGTGGCCAGGAAAGTGGGGGCACCTTGTCCCCATGTTCTTTAGGACAAGAGCCTCTTTAACACAACCTTTGGCTGGTGGTTATGGGGGTCTGCGTGCCCTTCAATTTTGCTAACACTCCCTCCCCCCTTCCCCACGTGAATATGGAGTACATGGTACTGATAAAGACACGCAAATGTTTGACAAGTTCTTTATTTAAAAAGTTAAAATCCTCAAAAATTGTCCCTGCCCACCCATTGACTTGCCCCCCCCCACCCAAAAAAAAAAAAATACAACCTGATTTCCACCAGCCAAGACAGTCAAAGTTCAATTCAAACCTAGTCAGCTTAAGCCTATTGAGCATCTCCAGCAGTTGTGGCTGCTTGTTATCACACAATGATATTATCCAACCTAAGAGCAAGCTGGGGTCCAGTAGCGGATATATCAGGTGGGGATCAAGCAGAAGTGTAGTTAGTAAACAAGCCAACGCTCACAAGTGATTGCAGGTTGGGACCAAGCAGAAACATAGTCAAGGAACAAGCAAAAGGTCAGTAACGAGTGGTTAAGAAGATATGGCTGGAGAGAGCACAATAATCTGGCAACCAGGAAGTGCAAAGGCATGGCCTAAATAGGAAGTTCATGGGAGGAGCAAGGAGTTCAAGGTTTAGGACAAACAAGACATAAAGCAAGGTTGTCTCAGCAGCAAGGCATAGTGCTGCCCAGCATTTCAAGTGGCTCAGTGAGAAAAGTTTCCTCTAGGCACAGCAGAGATCCTGGGTTCAGATCCCGGCTTTGACATTAATAAGAGACAAGTCTAAGATCCTTTCGATTTTTAGATTGTAAGCTCTATTGAGCAGGGTCCTCTGAATCCTCTTGTATGGAATTACATTGTACCTGTACTATCTGCGTTCATTTTGTAAAGCGCTGTGCATAGTGTTGATGCTGTATAAATCCAGTATAATAATGAGAAGAAGAATTGCATTGCCAGGTGCATTTGGCCTGGAATTGACATCCTTCTGACCTGCATTTAAAGGATAAGTTCACCTTTTGTAACATGTTATTGGGTGTAACATGCTACAAATGCACCCGCACCACCTGAGTCCCTGTTTTGAAAGTGAGTGGGGGATATTCTTACCCTTGCTTGCTGTCACAATCTAGAAAAAGCGAATCAGTGTTCTTTGAATAGGAAAACTACAAGTCCCGACAGCCTTTGGGGCTTAATAAACTACAAAGGGTGCTGTAGGTAGTTCATTGAGCTTCCTGTCAGAGTGCAACTGCCTGCCTGTGTTGGGGGTATGGGCAGACAGAGAGTCTGCAGGAACATAGCTTTACACCCATGATCTTCTGATCGTGGGTGCAATGCTGTACAGGTCCCTAACAAAAAAAAAAAAAAAATTACTGCATGTTTTTTTACCTGCAAAAAAATGTGCAATCATTTGTATTTTTTTTGTAAACGCGAACTTATCCGTTTGCAATTCCTTGTATGGGTATCAAAAATCACTTGAACCACCAATACAAACCCTTGTATTAAAGCTTTGTGAATTGAGCCCCATGCATGTTAAAGACATGCATATGTGATATATTAATGGCTATGAATATAGAAGAAGTCAAATACACCATATAGACAGTACACTACAAAACACAGAAATACATTTTGGGTGGATAGTAGAGGATTTTCTTTATTTTTATATTTTTTGCTCCAGACTTATTAGGCTAAAAAAACACATTATTTTTTGTTATTTGTATTTTGCGAATAATAATAGAACTGATGTTTAAACAACATGTAAGGTAAACTTCATAAATAGAAACCATAATGATCTTTAACTGACAGAGAACAATGCTTTATGACAAAAAAATATTTCCTTTAGTACACAGATTACACATACTGTAAATTACTTGTTCTCGTAGCAGCTGAAGCCAACATTTGAGCTGGAAGGGGAAATGATATAAAATGGTAGAACATACTAGGGTGGGAGCTTGTACAAAGGCACATGGTCTAGGGTAAAGAGTTCACTGAGACATAAACTCAGACAATTCAATCTGAGCAGATGATGACAAAATGTAATAAGTAGAAGTTACCTTCAAAATGATCAACAGACATGGAGTTAGCAGCTAAGGTCATACAGTCAGGTCCATAAATATTGGGACATTGACACAATTCTAATCTTTTTGGCTCTATACACCACCACAATGGATTTGAAATGAAACAAACACGATGTGCTTTAACTGCACACTTTCAGCTTTAATTTGAGGGTATTTACATCCAAATCAGGTGAAAGGTGTGGGAATTACAACAGTTTGTATATGTGCCTCCCACTTTTAAGGGACCAAAAGTAATGGGACAATTGGCTGCTCAGCTGTTCCATGGCCAGGTGTGTGTTATTCCCTCTTTATTCCATTTACAAGGAGCAGATAAAAGGTCCAGAGTTCATTTCAAGTGTGCTATTTTCATTTGGAATCTTTTGCTGTCAACTCTCAATATGCGATCCAAAGAGCTGTCACCATCAGTGAAGCAAGCCATCATTAGGGTGAAAAAACAAAACAAACCCATCAGAGACATAGCAAAAACATTAGGTGTGGCCAAATCAACTGTTTGGAACATCCTTAAAAAGAAAGAACGTGAGCTCAGCAACACCAAAAGACCTGGAAGACCACGGAAAACAACTGTGGTGGGTGACTGAAGAATTCTTTCCCTGGTGAAGAAAACACCCTTCAAAACAGTTGGCCAGATCAAGAACACTCTCCAGGAGGTAGGTGTATGTGTGTCAAAGTGAACAATCAAGAGAAGACTTCACCAGAGTGAATACAGAGGGTTCACCACAAGATGTAAACCATTGGTGAGCCTCAAAAACAGGAAGGCCAGATTAGAGTTTGCCAAACAACATCTAAAAAAGCCTTCACAATTCTGGAACAACATCCTATGGACAGATGAGACCAAGATCAACTTGTACCAGAGTGATGGGAAGAGAAGAGTATGGAGAAGGAAAGGAACTGCTCATGATCCAAAGCATACCACCACATAAGTGAAGCATGGTGGTGGTAGTGTCATGGCGTGGGCATGTATGGCTGCCAATGGAACTGGTTCTCTTGTATTTATTGATGATGTGACTGCTGACAAAAGCAGCAGGAGGTATTCTGAAGTGTTTCGGGCAATATTATCTACTCATATTCAGCAAAATGCTTCAGAACTCATTGGACGGCGCTTTACAGTGCAGATGGACAATGACCAGAAGCATACTGCGGAAGCAACCAAAGAGTTTTTTAAGGGAAAGACGTGGAATGTTATGCACTGGCCAAGTCAATCACCTGACCTGAATCTGATTGAGCATGCATTTCACTTGCTGAAGACAAAACTGAAGGGACAATGCCCCAAGAACAAGCAGGAACTGAAGACAGTTGCAGTAGAGGCCTGGCAGAGCATCACCAGGGATGAAACCCAGCGTCTGGTGATGTCTATGTGTTCCAGACTTCAGGCTGTAATTGACTGCAAAGGATTTGCAACCAAGTATTAAAAACTGAAAGTTTGTTTTATAATTGTTAATCTGTCCCATTACTTTTGGTCCCTTAAAAAGTGGAAGGCACATATACAAATGTGTTGTTATTCCTACACTGTTCACCTGATTTGGATGTAAATACCCTCAAATTAAAGCTGAAAGTCTGCAGTTAAAGCACATATTGTTTGTTTCATTTCAAACCCATTGTGGTGGTGTATAGAGCCAAAAAGATTAGAATTGTGTCGATGTCCCAATATTTATAGACCTGACTGTATGTTTGTCTTCACCATTTCCTGCCTCCAAATCCTCCCATCATGTACCTGTAGGAGGAGCCTGAGATGACGAGGGTGGCCTCTTGCACAGTTCCCATCTGAGCAACCATGGAAGTTGAGACAAGGTCATTGGGGGCAAAGGAAGGGCACAAGTGCCAGGATGCAAGCACTGAAGACTGGAACTGGAGAGAGCTGGTGTCAGATAAGCAAGGGTACCACTGGTGGTACAGCATGGATAAGCCACGTTCAGTTTATTCATAACCTGAGTCCAGTAACAGCTGAGCATGAAGGCACCACATTTTAAGCAGGATCAGTTTCAGAAACAAGTAAGGGTCAGCAACAAGCAGGCTGCGAGGTACAAAATTGATGGGCAGAATCTTGGTGAGAAGTCCAGGCCAAGGTCAGTAATGGAGATGGGCAGCAAACATAGGCAGACAAGGGGAATCCAAAATTAGATCAGGTGGAATCCAGCTAATAACAAGGTCAGTAAAAGTTTCAGTACCAGGAACACCACAGCAAAGGTTGAAAAAACACTGAAAAGACTGCTATAACCTCTTCAATACTGGGCCAATTCTGACACTTCTCCCATACATGTAAAAATCTACTTCTTCTTTGCTAGAAAATAACTTAGAATATATATATATATATATATATATATATATATATATATATATATATATATATATATATATATATATTTTTTTTTTTAGCATAGGTATGTATAGAATTAAATTACACGTGTTGCAATTTTTTATATCACATGGCATTTGCTTAGCGGTTTTTCAAACGTAATTTTTATGGAACAAATACACTTTAATGAATTTTATTGCACACAAACACAATATAATACACAATTTTTTTGTAAAATATAAAGATAATGTTACGTCAAGTAAATGGATTCCTAACATTTCACTCTCTCAAAATTGCGTCTGCCCGTGAAATGGTGCCACACTACAGTACTTAAAATTTTCCATAGATGGTGCTTTAAACGCCTTTACAGGTTACCAGTTTAGAGATACACAGGAGGTCTGGCACTAGGGTTATTACTCTAGCTCTGATGTTTGCGATGATACCTCATGTGATGCGATCACCATTTACGTAAGCATGCGAGATTGATTTGATTTTTATTATTTGATTTAACCAAAGCTTTTTTTACTCTATATCTTTAAATTTTTTTGTATTAACTCTATTGCTATCACAAAGGATGAACAACATCCCCAGGGTATGTAATCTTTTGATCAGGGTCATTTGGGTAGTTTCTGTTGTCATTAATATTTAAAAAGAGTAAACACAGTTGACTGATAATAAATGGCTTCAGCCAAACACTAACCATGAGTGAAAGAAATGTTTTCGTGTTATCATTCAAATTCTCAGAAAAATGGCCAAGAAATCACAAATTCTGCCAGGGTATGTAAACTTAGGAGCACAACTGTATATGCCTGTCCCCCCCCCCCCTTTCCTGCCTCTAAAGCCTTCCAACTTGTTAATGAGTTTGTCCAACCCTTAAAAGTCAGAAGGGAAGCTAAGGAGGAAGAAGCAGGGAGAAACCTGACTATTACCTTCCATCAAAATGACCAGCAGATATGGTGTTAGAGACATGGTTTTTACATGGTTTACGTTAGTAATGTTTTTTAATTTACTATTGGGATTAAAGACGGATAGCAGTCAGGATAAAATCATGAGTAAAAATATATAGTATCATATTGTGTGCTTTGGGGTTTCCTTTTTCATTTTTGAGCTTTATATTGGTCCAGCTTGGGCCAATACCTCGCCAATGCCCCCAGAAACCGTAAATCACTGTAGTATTGTATACATCGCTACCCCAGTGATCTCCACTTGCTTTCGGTGCTGAGCAGCTGGCTTCAATGTGAATACAGGAGGTCACCTGTTAAGCACAGGCGCCCTCCAGAGAATTTGCATTTTCTGAATGAATGCAAAGCATTCTCTGATTGAACAAGGTGGAGAGGCAGGATGGTGATGTCATGATCTCCACCTCATCTAATCAGAGGACTCTTTGCATTAATTCAGAACATGCTAAACATTCTCTGAATGGCACCAATACCGATGGGCCAAGCTCCTGTGTTCACAACGCATAAGGCCAGGCACTGAGCGCAGGACCCAGAAAGAAGTAGAGATCACTGGAGTGATCTCTGGAGTAGTGGTGCTTACTTCAATGATTTCAAGCTTCCAGAGGAATCGGCCATGTTTATTGGTTCAAGCTGGACTATTGCAACAATGTAAAAATATACCATGCCTTTAACGTATAACTAAAGACAAACTTTTTTTCTTTTTTTTTAGATTTAGAAAGAATGGCGCGAGAAGACTCTTTTCTGGAATTTTTTTAGTGTCAGTGCCCCCACTACTGAGATTCACTCTCTCTGTCTTGATCACCAATTTCATCTAGAATGAAGTGAGAGAAATCCAACATTTTTGGTTGCCACCAGAAGAGAAATTGAAGGAAAATCTACCTAGAGAGACATAGCTGTTAAAAAAAAACAAGAAAAAAAAATGTATAGCCCAATGTTAAATTAAAAAATAAATAAATAAATAAATCAGCACAGCAGGCATAACCTAAGTTACTATGATGTGGACCTTGTGTCGATTCGTCTCCTTTCAGTAGAAACCTTCCTCCTCGCCCCAGCAGCCGTAATCTTCTGGTGTGCCTGGGGGCTAATACAGCTAAGGGGCTACCAGGAGCTCTCATCATAAAAGCTTGACTCTGCCTGCCCTTTCCTGCCTGATCTGCCATTCATAAATGCTGTACTACAGCTTCTGTGAATGATGAAGGATTTCTGAATGGAGAGGGAAGGAATGGGAGGGCATAATCAAGATTTTTTTCATGACAGCTCCTGACAGCGCTATAGCTGTATTACCAGGGAAAGGGGTAAAGGAGGTAAAGTGGAGGTCAGAGGAGATGATTCCTACTGACAGAAGATAAGTCAACACAAGGGACACATAATAATAACTGCAAGTAACTATGTAATGTGTGCTGATTTTTATGTTTTTACTTTTAACTATACATAGGCTGGCCATAGATGGTTAAAATGTTGGCCATTTCTGCCGAAGATGGGAATCGAACCATGTATCAAGCCATGTATGGGCAGGCTGAATGTACCAAGCAGGTTGGTTGTACCCAAGTTGATTGATTGATCAACTTGGTAAATTCAGCTTGCTAGATTTTACTTGCAATTATCGCTAGAAGCTGCTTTAGCCCATAGCAAAAATCACTGTCTTCTTACAGCAGGGAGCTCCCCCGCTGCCTGCCGGGAGCGATTCCCCTGTCAGCGTCAGTGTTGATGTTGATGTGAGAAAATTGTGCAAATTTCTTTTCTGCAACCTGCGGTTGCAGGAAAGAAATTTGCACCGTCTATGGCCTGCCTTAAGCTTTAAACAACTACTCCATTTAAAATGACAAAGAAAAGTTTTGATTTTAGATAAGGTAAACCTGTGATGGATTTATCATTGTTCACTTGCTCCTGTAAATTCTGATTGCTTGGCTGTTATGCTTATCCACTAACCTAAGCCTAGTACACACCACCACTGACAGCTCAGGTTGGAGCCACAGTGCTAACAATCTGATGTTAGTACAGCGATCTCCCCTGCTTTTCTACTGTTTTCTGATGGGTGGTGCGCCCCACCAGAAAACTGCGGTCAGCACTCCCAGCCATTGGCTGAGAGCGCTGATCGGGAGCTGGTCGGCAGACCTTTTTCAGCCATGAGCCTTCGAGTGGCTGGCTTCTGTCAGACCGGCTGCCATATACACAGGCCAAATGTCGGCCTGTTTCTATTGAACCGGCTGATGCCAGCCGACATTCGACCCATGGGTACTAGGCTTTAGGTGCTTCCTGAAACATTGACATTTGTAACGCTCCTGCGTTTTTATATGGTGTGGATTTTCAGCTGCAGAAATAGTTCCACGTCAGCAGTCATGTAAGAGATATGCTGAGACACCATTCCCAACCTCAATGACTCATCATGTGTGGAAGGTCTTATTTCAGCCAGTAAATACACACAATTAGCAAGCTGGTTCTTAGAGTGACTTTATGCATGTGGTAACACAATGATGAAGGTTGAGGGATAGGTTGAGTGGAGGTGGTAGGTGATAGACACTTGAAGGTGAGACAGTAGCAGATGGATGCAGGAAGGTTTAGCAATGTTGTATGATAGCAGATGATAGAATAGCAGGTGGACATACAAAAGAGATCAACCCAGTGCAGAAAAGTAGCAGTAGTCTCAAGAGCTAGCAATCTAGTTTATGCAGATGTGATAAACAGTCTCTACTATGCAGAGCTAGATAGTGTAAGCTTAGTATAAGTTTATAGAGAATTCCCCTGTGGGGTACTTAGCACTATTAGCGATACAGCCGAAGGGTGGTTCAGGAGAGGCGGATGATCCAGTAGCGGGATACAGGGATCAGCGCAGCGAGGTTCCGTCAGCGAAGTAAGCTTGCAAGCATGGAAGCTTCAAGCAAGGTTAGCATCCAGATAAGGGTGTTTGAACGAACACATGTGAGTGAGAACCGACGCCTTAAATAGCCATCTAGTCCGGCGCTGAGTGATGACAGCTCCAGTCTTAAAGGTGTATGCGCACCTTTCCAAAAGTAAATGGTAGGGCGCATACACTTGTGGAAAGTGTAATTTAGAGTACCAAAGGTACTGGAACATTACAATACCCCCCCCCCCTTAAGGCCTGCTCCTGAAGGCCTCTGGAGCTGGTTTGTCTGGGTATCTCGCATGAAAATTGCGGATTAATCTAGGGGCATGTATGTCAGAGGTGTTTAGCCAGGTGTCATCTTGGGGCCCATAGTTCTTCCATCTAACCAAGTACTGAAGTCTTCTTCTGTAGATACGAGAATCCAGAATCTCTTTTATCTCGTATTCTTCTCCACCTTCAACTTGTACAGGAGGGGGAGGTGGAATATTAGGCCTTATTCCTTGGTCCGGAACATGGGGTTTTAGTAGCGACACATGGAAAATGGGATGGATTTTTAGGTCCATTGGCAATGTAAGCTGCACTGCAGCTTTTCCAATAAGTTTCTTGATTGGGAAAGGTCCCAAGAACAGAGGTCCAAGCTTTTTGCTAGGGATCTTCAGTCTCAAGTTTTTTGTTGAGAGCCAAACGAGGTCCCCGATAGTATACTGTGGAGAAGGTCTTCTACGAAGATCATAGTACTTCTTTTGTTGACTGTGAGCGTGTGCAATGGTAGTATTTAGTAAACCCAGAGAATCCTTTATTTGGGAAAGATAGTCTGAGGCTACTGGGTTATTTGAAGGAAGGATGCGTGGAGGGAAAATAGAGGGATGGAACCCATAGTTCAAGTAGAACGGACTCTGCTTGGTTGTACTGTGAGTTGCGTTGTTGTAGGCAAATTCTGCCAGGGGGAGAAGATCCAACCAATCATCCTGTTGGTAAGAAGTGTAACAACGTAAATACTGCTCGATGCATTGATTGACTCTTTCAGTCTGTCCGTTGGTCTGCGGATGGTAAGGAGAAGTGAGCTTCCGCTCAATCCGTAGTATGTGACATAGTTCTTGCCAGAATTTAGAAATAAATTGGGATCCATGGTCAGACAAAAGAGTTTTTGGGATACCATGTAATCTGAAGACATGTTTCATCAGGAGTTCTGCCGTTTGTTTGGACGAAGGTAGTCTGCGAATAGCAATGAAATGTGCCATCTTTGTCAGATGGTCCATTGACACCAAGATGGTATTAAATCCTTTGGAAGGAGACAATTCTACGATGAAGTCCAATGACAGAACCTCCCATGGAGTTTGGGGTATTGGTAGACTGCATAGTAGACCGGATGGTCTCGTAGTGTCAATTTTGGACCTGGCACAGACATTGCATGAAGAGACGAATTTTTGTATAGATGTTTTCATGTCAGGCCACCAGAATTGCAGAGAAATCAAATTGAAAGTCTTTGTCATACCCATATGTCCTGCCATAGGCACATCATGCGATAATTCCAAGATCTTGGTGCGTAGGGTAGGTGGTATGTAAAGTTTGTCGTTGTAGTAGAGGAAGCCTTCTGCATCGGTAGTTAGTTGTGGTGGGGGTGAATCCAACCTTATACCATGCAGAACCTCTTCCTTCAAGGAACGGACAACTCCAATAATGCGTTTGTGAGGTATTATAGGAACGGAAGGAATTTCAAAGTAGTTTTCTTCAGTTAGTCGTGATAGTGCATCCGCCTTTTTGTTCTTATCTGCAGGTGTGTAGGTCACTAGGAAGTTAAACCTTAGAAAGAATAGTGACCATCGTACCTGTCGATGCGAGAGAGTTTTGCTAGTCTGAAGATATTGGAGGTTTTTATGGTCCGTGTATATAATTATTGGTAATTGGGTGCCTTCGAGTAAATGTCGCCAATTCTCCAGAGCCAATTTTATAGCAAGCAGTTCCTTCTCACCCACGGGGTAATTTATCTCGGGACTGCTCAGGGATTTAGAAAAAAAGGCGACTGGATGAAGTGGTGAAGTGGGGGTAGGTCGTTGGGAGAGTATTGCTCCTACTGCCAGGTTTGACGCATCTACCTCCAGAATGTATTGGAGGGATGGGTCTGGATGGCGTAATATGGGAGCGGAAGTAAACCTTGTCTTTAACAAGTGGAAAGCCTTATTTGCTTCTTCTGACCATTTAAATGGTATTTTTATGCTAGTGAGCTGTGTGAGGGGTCTCACAATAGCAGAAAAGTTTTTTATGAACTTCCTGTAGAAATTTGAAAATCCCAGGAATCGCTGTAGCACCTTGCGTGTAGTTGGTGTAGGCCAATCCTGAATGCAGGATATTTTACTCATGTCCATCTCGATTCCTGTTTTGGATATGATGTAGCCTAGAAAGAGTACCTCATCTTTATGGAACAAGCATTTCTTCAGCTTCACATAAAGATTATGTGCAAGCAATCTCGATAATACAAGTCTTACATGTCTTATGTGTTCAGACAGGGTCCGTGAATATATATATGTATATCGTCCAGATATACCACAACACAGACATCTAGTAAGTCTTTAAAAATATCGTTTATAAATCGTTGGAAAACTGCAGGGGCATTGCATAGGCCGAATGGCATCACAAGATATTCCAAAAATCCGTATCTAGTTCTGAACGCAGTCTTCCACTCGTGTCCATCACGGATTCGAATGAGATTGTATGCTCCTTTCAGGTCTAATTTTGAAAAATAGGTAGCTCCACGCACCTGCTCAATGAGCTCAGGGATAAGCGGTAGAGGATAGCGATCTTTTATTGTGATAGCATTCAATTTCCTGTAGTCGATGATAGGTCTGAGACTTGAATCTTTATTGCGAACAAAAAAGAGTCCTGCTGCTGTGGAAAAAGTGGAAGGTCTAATAAAACCTTTTTCCAAGTTCTCATCCAAATAGGTTTTGAGATGGGCAAGTTCATCCTGTGAAAGAGGATAAACATGACCGAACGGCAATTTGCTATTTGGGAGTAGATCAATGCTACAATCATAGTCTCGATGAGGAGGTAATGCTTGAGCATTTTTCTCAAGAAAAACCTCAGAAAGATCCTGATAACATAGTGGTGCAATCTCATCTGTCACCACAGACAGAATCTTCCCGGAAAACGGGAGGTTACACGTTTCCTCGCAATAACAAGAAGGGAAGGTCAAGGACCGTTTCTTCCAATCTATGGTTTGTTGGTGTGTGTGCAACCAGGGAAGTCCCAACACAATGGGAAAGTGGGGTGATGGTATTAAATCGAAGGTAGAAGTCTCCCTATGAGACTCGTTAATAGTGACTAGAAGTGCTTGTGTCTGATCGGTGATCGGACCAGAGGATAACGGAACACCGGTAATAAGACTTACTGAGACAGGTTTGAGTTTAGAAATAATAGGAATTTTATTTAAAGCAGCAAAACATATATCCATATAATTTCCACAAGATCCTGTGTCAATCATGGCCTTAGTAGTAATCATGTTCTGGTCCCACTGTAATGTCAAAAAAACAGAAATGTAGGGGTTAGTGAATGAAGTTGTCAATCCTCCTAGAGAGACATGTGAACACTCACCCTTCTTTTTGTTGACTAGGGGACAGACGTTTATCTTGTAATCCGGGGATGCACAGTACAAGCAGAGATTTTCATTTCGTCTTTTGGCTTTTTCCATAGTTGATAGCGGTGGGCGTATGGTTCCTACCTCCATAGGAACGGCCAGACTCCGAGAGGAAACGGATAATGGCATTCCCATCTTTTCAGCCTTTCTTTCTCGTAGTCTTCTATCTATGGTAATACTGAGTTGTATTAATGCGTCCAGGGTTTTTGGCAGATCCGCTCGGGCGAGCTCGTCCTTAACGGCTTCTGATAGGCCAAGCCTAAATTGGGTTTTCAGAGATGCATCATTCCATTCTGAATCAAGGGTCCATCTCTTGAACTCTGCGACAAAGTCTTCCACAGGCCTCCTTCCTTGTTTCAAGGATCTTAACTGAAGATCAGCAGTACTCTGCCTATTGGGGTCATCATATAGGCTAGTGAGCTCTGCCAGGAACAAGGCATAGGAGTTGAGAAGCTGGTCGTTTTTCTCAAAAAGAGAATCTGCCCAGGCTCGAGGATCGCTTGATAGGTAAGAAATAATAGTACAAACCTTAATGTGATCAGTAAGGTAGGTACGAGGTTTTAGCAAAAAAAGTAACTCACATGCGTTTTTAAATTCGCGAAATTTTTTGCGATCGCCTGTAAATACCAAAGGGGGATTTATCTTGGGTTCAGGGAACTGAGCAGAGGTAAGTTGTGTCAGTCTAATTACCTGCTGCGACAGAGCCTGATTGTCTTCTTTTAATTCAGCAAGTGCGTGTATTAACGCAGATACTTGCTGTTTTAATTGTGTCACCTGAGTGGTTATTTCTGGAACTATTTCTGCTGAATCCATTTTTTTGGTTCGTTCAATCTGTAACGCTCCTGCGTTTTTATATGGTGTGGATTTTCAGCTGCAGAAATAGTTCCACGTCAGCAGTCATGTAAGAGATATGCTGAGACACCATTCCCAACCTCAATGACTCATCATGTGTGGAAGGTCTTATTTCAGCCAGTAAATACACACAATTAGCAAGCTGGTTCTTAGAGTGACTTTATGCATGTGGTAACACAATGATGAAGGTTGAGGGATAGGTTGAGTGGAGGTGGTAGGTGATAGACACTTGAAGGTGAGACAGTAGCAGATGGATGCAGGAAGGTTTAGCAATGTTGTATGATAGCAGATGATAGAATAGCAGGTGGACATACAAAAGAGATCAACCCAGTGCAGAAAAGTAGCAGTAGTCTCAAGAGCTAGCAATCTAGTTTATGCAGATGTGATAAACAGTCTCTACTATGCAGAGCTAGATAGTGTAAGCTTAGTATAAGTTTATAGAGAATTCCCCTGTGGGGTACTTAGCACTATTAGCGATACAGCCGAAGGGTGGTTCAGGAGAGGCGGATGATCCAGTAGCGGGATACAGGGATCAGCGCAGCTAGGTTCCGTCAGCGAAGTAAGCTTGCAAGCATGGAAGCTTAAAGCAAGGTTAGCATCCAGATAAGGGTGTTTGAACGAACACATGTGAGTGAGAACCGACGCCTTAAATAGCCATCTAGTCCGGCGCTGAGTGATGACAGCTCCAGTCTTAAAGGTGTATGCGCACCTTTCCAAAAGTAAATGGTAGGGCGCATACACTTGTGGAAAGTGTAATTTAGGGTACCAAAGGTACCGGAACATTACAACATTTCAGTGTATCAGTGAAAAACAATCTTGCATTTACAACCAATAACGGGGCCATTCTGTCAGACAAAGTTCCAATATTTCTAGTGTCAAAGCTTGCCTGTCCCTTTCTACATATTGCTATTGGCCAGTGAGGCAGGCCATCACAGCAATGGGCCAGTAGTAATGCGTGGAAGCAGAAAATAGCAGCAAGTTTTGACACTACAAGGAATTGTCAGAGCTTTGCCTTTTAGAACTGCCCTGTATTCAGCCATAATTGCACAATTTTGGAGGCTCAAATACTGCTGCGGGTATAAAGCGCTTGTACCTAGAGGTGGCAAAGTCTCCTAAAGCTAGTAATATTTTCCTGTATACTCCTACATAATTGATACAGCTTCAGTGGATGACCTGTGTGCAACCAAGCCAAAGGCCACTTTCCATTTGCAGTATTTTTCTTATGCACAGGATTGTCTTAGAAATTTATTAGAATGCATTAAGGCGAAAAAAACCTTCTGCCTTGCCTTTAGAATCACTTTAATCATGGCTGAAAGAGCAGAAAAAGCCTTCACCTCCAAGATACCTCCCCCACATTAAATGAATGTTAGTACTGAAAGTGATAAAAACAAAGCAAAAACTGTCATAACCACCCAATAAAACATTGTATGTCATATCGGATGAGGAAATAATACAAAAAATATTAATAAACAGTTACAATCAACACACTGGTGAAAATTCGAACCAAAAGGTAAACAATAAATACATAAAAGTGCAACTGAAATAATACATAAATGTGTCTCAAAATATAAAATCCACATCATTTTTATCATAGAACTATTCAGAATAACTTTCAAAAGCAGTGATGATGTAATCAAAGCTGCTAGCACTAAAAGGTAAATATATACCTTCTCAGTAATAAACAAAAAAGATAAGTTTGAAATTATACAATAGATTAGATACAATATACGAGAAGACATGCAGGAATGTAGCTGTAAAATTCAGTCCTCTAAAAGTCCATGTATCGCAAAAGACAGTGATAAAAGTGTATCAGTGAATAATCTTCTAGATTGCAAGCTCTAACGTGCAGGGCCATCCAATTCCTCCTGTATTGAATTGTATTGTCTTCCCTCATATTGTAAAATGCTGCGCAAAATGTTGGGGATATATAAATCCTGTATAATAATAATAATAATAATCCCTCAGAGGCAGTAGATGAAAACAGTTAATGGAGACAGTTCAAATAAGTGATGAGGCCACCTTCACCAAACAGTGCGGTTAAAAGCAATAATCCTCCACCAGCACAAATATATGCTCAAGAGATATCCTGAGGGTTTGAGCCTTTGATAATATTTCCACCAGACAAAGCGAGGGAACCCCTTAAGGCTGCAGAAACATCCTCTGACATGGAAGGGTGGATGCACTAAATGAAAGCTCACCACATGGAGCCAAAGGAGCTTATATAGTGTAGTAGATTTATTGAAAATGATGATAAAACATGTACATGTTCACAAGAGATAAAATCAAGACTCACATCAGATGGACCGCCGTTCCACTGCAGAGACCCGGCGGTCGGACGCCAGCATGTAGGCTTATTCCTGGACGCGTTTCGTGTAAAGACACATTGTCAACAGGGGTCTGCCTAAGAAGAAACTTCAGAATAACTTTGACATTTAAAATAACATAATGTATACATCATTATATTATAATACTTCAATAAGTACAGCTAGAAACATTGGAGGAACAGAAAAATAAAATGAATAATAGCAAGTAGGGTTTTATTGTAAAGCCAGAGGCATTCTTTTCTGGAGTATAACAAAACAGAAAACAACGCTATCAGAAAATCTCTAACTTTTCCTTGGAAAGAAAAACATGACATGTCTTCAAAAATGCATGTCTAAAAAATGTTTAGACATCTTTAGTAGGTGAGTTGCTTGTGATTTTTGCTTGTGTGTTTGCTATCTTTATCTTCAGTGAGATATACTCCAAATACTGCAGGAGTCGCACTGCACAAATAAATTACATAAATATAAAATATCGTTTTACAAATCATTAGAAATATTCACCTTTTTTTTTTCTTTCTTTCTTTTTTATCACATACAGTGCCTTGCGGAAGTATTCGGCCCCCTTGAACTTTTCAACCTTTTGCCACATTTCAGGCTTCAAACATAAAGATATAAAAATGTAATTTTTTGTGAAGAATCAACAACAAGTGGGACACAATAATGAATTGGAACGAAATTTATTGGCTATTTCAAACTTTTTTAACAAATAAAAAACGGAAAAATTGGGCGTGCAAAATTATTCAGCTCCCTTAAGTTAATACTTTGTTGCGCCACCTTTTGCTGCGATTACAGCTGTAAGTCGCTTGGGGTATGTCTCTATCAGTTTTGCACATCGAGAGACTGACATTTTTGCCCATTCCTCCTTGCAAAACAGCTCGATCTCAGTGAGGTTGGATGGAGAGCGTTTGTGAACAGCAGTTTTCAGTTCTTTCCACAGATTCTCGATTGGATTCAGGTCTGGACTTTGACTTGGCCATTCTAACACCTGGATATGTTTATTTGTGAACCATTCCATTGTAGATTTTGCTTTATGTTTTGGATCATTGTCTTGTTGGAAGACAAATCTCCGTCCCAGTCTCTGGTCTTTTGCAGACTCCATCAGATTTTCTTCCAGAATGGTCCTGTATTTGGCTCCATCCATCTTCCCATCAATTTTAACCATCTTCCCTGTCCCTGCTGAAGAAAAGCAGGCCCAAACCATGATGTTGCCACCACCATGTTTGACAGTGGGGATGGTGTGTTGAGCTGTGTTGCTTTTACGCCAAACATAACGTTTTGCATTGTTGCCAAAAAATTTGATTTAGGTTTCATCTGACCAGAGCACCTTCTTCCACATGTTTGGTGTGTCTCCCAGGTGGCTTGTGGCAAACTTTAAACGACACTTTTTATGGATATCTTTAAGAAATGGCTTTCTTCTTCCCACTCTTCCATAAAGGCCAGACTTGTGCAGTATACGACTGATTGTTGTCCTATGGACAGAGTCTCCCACCTCAGCTGTATGAGCTGAAAGTTTAGAGGGACGGCCAGGTCTTCATAGATTTGCATTTCAATATTATTGCTTACACAGTGCTCCTTAGGATGTTTAAAGCTTGGGAAATCTTTTTGTATCCAAATCCGGCTTTAAACTTCTCCAAAACAGTATCTAGGACCTGCCTGGTGTGTTTCTTGTTCTTCATGATGCTCTCTGCACTTTAAACGGACCTCAGAGACTATCACAGTGCAGGTACATTTATATGGAGACTTGATTACACACAGGTGGATTCTATTTATCATCATTAGTCATTTAGGTCAACATTGGATCATTCAGAGATCCTCACTGAACTTCTGGAGAGAGTTTGCTGCACTGAAAGTAAAGGGGCTGAATAATTTTGCACGCCCAATTTTTCAGTTTTTTATTTGTTAACAAAGTTTGAAATATCCAATAAATTTTGTTCCACTTCATGATTGTGTCCCACTTGTTGTTGATTCTTCACAAAAAATTACAGTTTTATATCTTTATGTTTGAAGCCTGAAATGTGGCAAAAGGTCGCAAAGTTCAAGGGGGCCGAATACTTTCGCAAGGCACTGTACAACCCCCACAAGTAGCAGCAAGTTCATATACATTGCACTATGATATAATGCTTACCATCAAAGAGAGCATAAAGAGCAGCAAAAAGGCAGCAAAAAACAATGTTGGTATACAAAGTGCCGAAAACAACAAGAAATGAAGTTAGGTAACTTCATTAGCCATTTCATCCCCAGAAGGTTTTACCCCCTTAATGACCAGGCCATTTTTGCAATACAGAACTGCGTTATTTTAACTAACAATTGTGCGGTAATGCGACACTGTACCCAAATACAATTGATGTCTTTTCTTCCCACAAATAGAGCTTTCTTTTGGTGGTATTTGATTACCTCTGTGGTTTTTATTTTTTGCGCTATAAACAAAAAAAGGCCGACAATTTTAAAAAACAAAAAAACAATATTTTTTATATTCTGCTATAAAATACATCCAATACATTTTTTAAAAAAAAATCGAATTTCTTTATTGTTTAAGCCAATTCGTATTCTGCTACATATTTTTGGTAAAAAAAAAATGCCAAAAAGCATATATTAATTGGTTTGCCCCAAAAGTTTTGGCGTTTACAAACCATGGGATAGATTTATGGACTTTTTATTTTTTTTATTGTTTTTCTTAGTAATGGTGGTGATCAGCGATTTTTAGCGGGAATGCGATGATGCAGCTGACAAATCTGACACGGGGTGATACTTTTTGAGGACCAGTGACACCAATACAATGATCAGTGCTAAATAATATGCACTATTACTGTAAAAAATGACACTGGCAGGGAAGGGGATAACATCAGGGGAGATCAACTGGTTAAATATGCTCCTAGGGAGTGCTTTCTAACTGTGTGTGGGGAATGGACTGACTGCAGGAAGAGAGAGACCTGTGTTCCTGATTAGTAGGAACACACGATCTCTCTCTTCATGTCTGACAGAACAGATGTCTGCCTCGTTTACATAGGCAGATTGCCATTCTGTCATTTTCCTGAATGATCCTGGGTGGCCAGCAGCCATGACCCACTGATTGGCTCCTGCTGTGTCTTATTCGAGTCCTTCAACAAAATCACGTACAGGTACGTGATTTTGCACTTAAGGGCTGCCCTGCCACAGTAAATGTATGTGGGGCGGTCAGTAAGTGGTTAAACTGAATGACATCTGAGCACCACAAACCAAAACCGTTATTAAATTCATTTTCATTATTTAAAGCAAATTCACCCAATAATATTTTATGTTGCTGAGAAATCACTTTGAAAAACACCCACTAGCATTTCCGGCTATGGCCATCTTGAGAAAGGGCAAATGATACATGTAGAATTTAAACCTTGGAATCCATCTGCCTTTAGCTCAAGCATCTTTCAAGATGGTGTGCTTAGCTGAGAAAACTCCTCTCCTCCTGTATGACATCATTTTCGTAGCCCTGAAAACCAAGAAGTAACTTGAAGAAATGTAAAACAAAGTTCAAAACAATTAAATATGATAAACGTTCCTGTGTATTTACTAATGCTAGCAACATAAGGAATACAAATAATGAATGTTGATTGAGAGAGAGAGAAGTTCCACTTTAAGCATGCAATCTGATTGGTTGCTATGGGTCACCACCTGTTGTCTATTTCTATTTCATTTGTACTGTTTATAGAATAATCCTAAAAATGCGCTATACTGAATGTAATTTACTGGATACATTGGAACAATCCCTAGGTAGCATTTTGGTTGCTGTACCTTCAAAAGGAAGTCCAAATTAATTAAGTTAGCAAGAATGTAAACCAGCCACGGTTTTTACAAACCTTTCATATCAAATGTTTTTCCTTTTAGTAAAATAGTTTTTTTTGTGTACTAGATACATGTAGAATGATCAGAAAATACCATTAAAAAAATGCCACTTATGCCTAGATACCTGAAAGGTATAGGTGCCAATCCCAAATTTAAATGTAAAGAAAAAAAAGATATGGAGGGGACTTTGAAGGAACCAATAACTATCACAAATTGAATAAAATACCAAGCTTTTATTTTAACATACATTAAAATCCCAAATGAATAAAATACACAATATGTACAAAACAGTCTTTATATCTGCTACTAGGGCATGAAAGCCCAAAATGAACCTACGCATTTCAACTCGTAAAGTCTTCTTCAAGGGGTTCAGAAGTGAAGGTAAGTTCTGTAAAGAGGATAACAGCCACATACAAAATAACAAAAAATAACAAAAAATATAAATAATACAAAAAAGTGTATAAGGAAAAATACATAAAGCACATAACATTTTGATAGCTTTAACTCACAAGTGTCAGCAGAAGATCAAGTATCTCCAGACACCACCAGGGTGTATCCAGGTAACCATAAACCAGTGGTTAGTTGAAGGGATATGGGCCTAATACTCTAGAGTTTGATATATATAAAAACATAAGTATTTTGATTGATATTGCAACAAAAGCACACTTGTACTGGGCCACCATCAATACTCACCATCATTTTTCTGTACAGACCAAGTTGTTGGACATAACTGGATTGTCACGCTGTCCTTGTCAGTGTAATGTTCCCTGCACGTGTAGCCCTCGCACTTGTGTCCCAGGTAGCGAGGGACTTCTCCATTCCCAGATGGTGTTTCCATCTTGTCATAACCATGGGTACCTGCCTGCTTAGTAGTCCTGGATGGACTGTGCGTTCTTCAGGTCCGTGAGGGGTGTCTTCATTGAGTCCCGTGAACCTCCTTGGTTTCAGAGCCACACATGCATGCTTGCACCCAATTTACTCGCCAGGTGAGAGCACCGGCGGTCTCGTGACACCGGAAGTGACCCAGCAACTTGCCGGGAGTGATTTTACCTGCTGGGTGCAGGGTGGGGGAGGCCCTACTGGTGGCTGTACTCTCCACACACAGTCCGACTCCTCAGCGGTCAAACCACCATGATCGCACTTATGACCTTAAAGGGTACACTCCAGGCGTGGCATCCTGGAATGCTTTGATTGGCGTGATATTGTTTCAGTCCTTCCCCTTTTCCAACATTATTTCTTCTGGATGGCTATGGCCTTTCGTTACATGGGCACAATCATTGTACTGGATTACCATTGGTACAAATTACCTTCACTCCCACTTTCTGACGCTTTATTAATGGGAATCACCCATTTCCTAGTAGCACCTTGGGATTTTTTTGCCCATTGTTTGTCCACGGCATGCTTGGTCGTGGTATTCTTGGGGGTAAGCTAGCCATTCATGATACTCTTTGGGTTTTTTTTATTTTTTTTATTGTCTTTTTAGTGGGGATATACGTTATTATTTGGTCATCTATTTAGGTGGTGGATGTTGCTCTACATAGCCTTCTCTGGACCTGCAGGAATTTCTAATATAAACCCCTATTTTGGCATTGTTTGGTAAATATCTCTTTATGTACTGTTACCATATACTGTATATATTTTGTAGTGGGACTTTGGTTATTTATGTGTCCAAATCTTTCTCCTTTGGGCTCTCTATAGATACATCCGCCTTAGACTACCTGGCCCCCAAGACTCACACCCAATAATTATCTATCTTTAAAGCTGTGGACAACACTAGGGTTGAGCGGACACCTAGATGTCCGTGTTCGACGGGTTCGGCCGAACTTTAAAAAAAAGTCCGGGTCCGTGTCCCGGACTTTTACCGAACTTTTCCCGGACACCGAACCCCATTGAAGTCAATGGGGACCCGAACTTTAAGGCACTAAAATGGCTCTAAAACACCAAAGGAAAGGGCTAGAGTGCTGCAAATGGCAGCAAAACGTAATTAAGAGCATGGCAAGTGCTCTGCAAACAAATGTGGATAGGGAAATAACTTAAAACAACAAAAAAAAAACAGAAAAATAAAACAATGTTCTTCTTCATCTCTGAAGGACGAGGCCCATATGGAGTAGGAGGGAGGTTGAGGTGGTGGTGGATGTGGCGGTGACATAGGCGTGCGCACAGGGTGTGCTGGGTGTGCCTGGGCACACCCTAATCACCTAGGGCACATAGCATTGCCAGTGAGGAGATGGGAAAGATCTCCCTGGGACCTGCTCTGCTCTATTTCTCCTTGCCTACAGGTACATGGCCCCGATACATTACTCTCCCTGCTGGCAAACACATGCATGTGTATTTCAACTTTGGGGTGCACACCTTAATGCAATAGGCTGCGCACACCTATGGGCGGTGTAGGTGGAAGCGGCGGTGGAGGAGGACCAGGGCCGGATTAACAGCATCATGGGCTTGGTGCTGAGGATTTTGAAGGGCCTTAAGGGCCGTGCCTTGCCATGCACCCAGAGGAGGAAGGGTGCAGCCATGCATGCCTAATTCAACATGGGATGCTGTCTCTGAAGCCCATAAACACATCCATGCATCGCCAACTGTCCCTCCTTGTCCGGCCTTCACGCTGTGTGGGGAGGTTCTGAGGGTGCTGCCTGGGGAAGCGAGCATAGAAGCCAGACTTCTGTGTTTACAAGTGACAGAAGAGCGGTAACAGTGAATATGGCCAACCCGGGGCCTATATAAAAGGTAGGGGCCTGGAGCTGCAGCTCCAATAGCCCCTACATTAATCTGGCCCTGAGGAGGAGGACGAGGTAGCCAACACTGCTTCTTTTCAAAAATTTTAAATGAGGGTACACCCCAAAAGAGTGAGAAAGAGCAAAAATGGAACAATGGGTGGGTAAGGTCGGTATCCATTGCTATTCTGCATAAGGTACGGAAAAGTCCCGTGGGATCCATGCCTGGTTCATTTTAATGAACGTGAGCTTGTCCACATTGTCTCTGGACAGGCGGCTGCGCTTGTCTGTTATAACGCCCCCAGCCGTGCTAAATACCGTTCAGATAATACACTGGCTGCAGGGCACGCCAGCACCTCCAAGGCGTAAAGGGCAAGCTCAGGCCATGTGCCCAATTTGGAGACCCAGAAGTTGAAGGGGGCAGACCCGTCATTCACTACATGTAGGCGTGTGCACACATACTGCTCCACCATGTTGGTAAAATGCTGCCTCCTGCTAAGACGTTCCATCTGAGCTGCTGGTGCTGCTGTTTGTTGTGGCGTGCTGACAAAGCTTTTCCACATTTCGGCCATGCTAACCCTGCCTTCTGAGGTGCTGGCGGTGCCCTGGTTGCGTTGGCGACCTCCTCCTCCTCCTCCTCTGCCTTGTGCTTCCACTGTGGCCCCGCTGTCAGATGGGAATGCCAGCAGCATGGCGTCTACCAGCGTGCGCTTGTACTCGCGCATCTTGCGATCGCGCTCCAGTGAGTGAATTAAGGACGGTACGTTGTCCTTGTAACGGGGATCCAGCAGCGTGGCCACCCAGTAATCAGCACAAGTTAGAATGTGGGCAACTCGGCGGTCGTTGTGGAGACACTGCAGCATGTAATCGCTCATGTGTGCCAGGCTGCCCAGAGGCAACGAAAGGCTGTCCTCTGTGGGAGGTGTATCGTCCGTGTCCTCTGTATCCCCCCAGCCACGCACCAGTGATGGCCATGAGCTGGCCTGGGTGCCACCCTGCTGTGAACATGGTTCCATCTCCTCCTCCAGCTCCTCCTCCTCCTCATCCTCCTCATCCTCCAGAACTGTGCCCCTGCTGGACAATTGCGTCCCTGGCGTTTGCGTGTGCAGGAACCCACCCTCGGAGCCCCTTGCGAATGACTGCCCTGAAAGCCTTGGAAATGTTACCTCTTCATCCTCCTCCTCCTCCTCATCCTGTGCCACATCCTCTTCCATCATCGCCCGAATTGTTTTTTCAAGGAGGCATAGAAGTGGGATAGTTAAGCTGAGAACGGCGTCATTGCCACTGGCCATGTTGGTGGAGTACTCAAAACAGCGCAACAAGGCACACAGGTCTCGCATGGAGGCCCAGTTATTGGTGGTGAAGTGGTGCTGTTCCGCAGAGCGACTCACGCGTGCGTGCTGCAGCTGAAACTCCACTATGGCCTGCTGCTGCTCGCACAGTCTTTCCAGCATGTGCAAGGTGGAGTTCCACCTTGTGGGCACGTCACATATGAGGCGGTGAGCGGGAAAGCCGAAGTTACGCTGCAGCGCTGCCAGGCGAGCAGCAGCAGGGTGAGAACGCCGAAAGTGCGCACAAACGGCCCGCACTTTCTGCAGCAGCTCTGACATATCGGGGTAGTTTTTAAGGAACCTCTGCACCACCAAATTCAGCACATGCGCCAGGCAAGGGATGTGCGTCAAACCGGCTAGGCCCAGAGCTGCTATGAGATTTCGCCCGTTATCGCACACCACCAGGCCGGGCTTGAGGCTCGCTGGCAGCAACCACTCATTTGTCTGCTGTTCCATGCTCCTCCACAACTCCTGCGCGGTGTGTGGTTTGTCCCCCAAACAGGCAAGTTGTAAAACTGCCTGCTGTCGTTTACCCCTGGCCGTGCTGAAGTTGGTGGTGAAGGTGTTACGCTGTCCGGATGAGGAGGCGGTAGAGGATGAGGAAGCGGAGTAGGAGGAGTTAGGAACAGGAGGCAAACTGAAGCGCCCTGCAATCCTCGGTGGTGGAAGTACATGCGCCAAATTGCTATCCGCCTCAGGCCCATCCGCCACTGCATTTACCCAGTGTGCCGTTAGGGAGATATAACGCCCCTGACCGTGCTTACTGGTCCACGTATCCGTAGTTAGGTGGACCTTGGCACAGATGGCGTTGCGCAGTGCACACCTGATATTTTCCCCCACTTGGTTGTGCAGGGAAGGGATGGCTTGCCTGGAAAAGTAGTGGCGGCTGGGCACGACGTACTGTGGGACAGCCACCGACATAAGGTTTTTAAAACTGTGCGTCTCCACCAGACGGAATGACAGCATTTCAAAGGCCAATAATTTTGAAATGCTGGCATTCAGGGCCAGGGATCGCGGGTGGGTAGGGGGGTACTTCCTCTTCCTCTCAAGTGTTTGGGAGATGGAAAGCTGAACGCTTCCACGGGACATTGTGGAGATGGTTGTTGGTGACCCAGGTGGTGGTGTTGCTGACAGATCGTCTGTTTGCGGGGTGGCAGGTGCCGGTATCACTACAGATGTGGCTGGAGCGGCCGAGACTGCAGCAGAAGAGGAAGCAGGATGAGCCAGAGACGTTTCTTGGTTTTGAAGGTGTGTACTCCACTGCAGCTCGTGCTTTGCACTTAGATGCCTGATCATGCAGGTTGTGCTCAGGTTGAGAAGGTTTATGCCTCGCTTCAAGCTCTGATTGCACAGGGTGCAAACCACTCGTGTCCTGTCATCAGCACATTTTCTAAAGAACTTCCACGCTAGAGAACTCCTTTGAGCTGACTTTGGTGCGCTCGTTCCCTTGCTGCGTTGGGCAGTAGCGGGCGTAGTGTCTAGGGCACGGCCGCTCCGCTTCTGCACCCTGCTCCCTCTTCTGCTGTGCTGGTGGCTCTGTGCGACCCCCGCCTCTTCCTCCAAACTACTCAGGTCACCTGCATGACGTTCATTCCATGTGGGGTCGAGGACCTCATCGTCCTCCACATCATCTTCCACCCAGTCTTCACCCCTGCCCTCCTTGTCGGTCTCCACAATGCTGAACGCCGCAGCAGTTGGCACCTGCGTTTCGTCATCATCGGAGACGTGCTGCGATGATCCTTGCATGTACTCATCTTGAGAAATAAGTGGTTGGGCATCGCTGCACTCAATCTCTTCCACTTCTGGGGCAGGGCTAGGTGGATGGCCCTGGGAAACCCTGCTGACAGAGTCCTCAAAAAGAATAAGAGACTGCTGTATGGCTTGGGGCTCAGACTGCTGGCCTGATTTGCAAGGGGGTGAGGTGAAAGACGGTTGGACATTGGCTGCAGGTGCCAACTCTGACCTTTCTGCAGTAGACTGGGTGGGAGACAATGTGAAGGAACTGGAGGCACTGTCAGCAGCAAACCAATCTACTATCGCCTCAACTTGTTCTGGCCTCATCACTTCTAGGGGCGTTTGATGCCCTACCAAATACTGATGCAGGTTCTGTCGCCTACTCACACTTGAGGAAGGTGTTTCACTTGTGCGTGTAGCTGGCACAGATCGACCACGTCCTCTCCTTGCAACAGGAGCTCTACCAGCAGCACCACGACCCAGGCCACGGCCCTTATTTGACGGTCTCCTCATATTTCTGTAATTTAAGATCTTGCCCTAGAAAGGTTTTTATTGAATAGCGGAATAGGAAATATGATCCAAAAAAGTGTATGTATCTCGCACGTACAAAACCACACTAGGCCCCAATTACTATTGTTCCTACCCCTAAAAGGATGGATGAGGAGTAGGAGGAGTATGGAACAGACAGCACCCTCAAATCTTCAGAAGTATGAGATGAACCCCAAAAACTTGGAAAGGTGGATCTCACACGTACCGACACAGACTATCCCGCAATTCAATTGATCCTCAAAGGTTTTTATTGAATAGCGGAATAGGAAATATGATCAAAAAAAGTGTATGTATCTCGCACGTACACAACCACACTAGGCCCCAATTACTATTGTTTGTACCCCTAAAAGGATGGATGAGGAGTAGGAGGAGTATGGAACAGGCAGCACCCTCAAATCTTCAGAAGTATGAGATGAACCCCAAAAACTTGGAAAGGTGGATCTCACACGTACCGACACAGACTATCCCGCAATTCAATTGATCCTCAAAGGTTTTTATTGAATAGCGGAATAGGAAATATGATCAAAAAAAGTGTATGTATCTCGCACGTACACAACCACACTAGGCCCCAATTACTATTGTTTGTACCCCTAAAAGGATGGATGAGGAGTAGGAGGAGGAGTATGGAACAGGCAGCACCCTCAAATCTTCAGAAGTATGAGATGAACCCCAAAAACTTGGAAAGGTGGATCTCACACGTACCGACACAGACTATCCCGCAATTCAATTGATCCTCAAAGGTTTTTATTGAATAGCGGAATAGGAAATATGATCAAAAAAAGTGTATGTATCTCGCACGTACACAACCACACTAGGCCCCAATTACTATTGTTTGTACCCCTAAAAGGATGGATGAGGAGTAGGAGGAGGAGTATGGAACAGGCAGCACCCTCAAATCTTCAGAAGTATGAGATGAACCCCAAAAACTTGGAAAGGTGGATCTCACACGTACCGACACAGACTATCCCGCAATTCAATTGATCCTCAAAGGTTTTTATTGAATAGCGGAATAGGAAATATGATCAAAAAAAGTGTATGTATCTCGCACGTACACAACCACACTAGGCCCCAATTACTATTGTTTGTACCCCTAAAAGGATGGATGAGGAGTAGGAGGAGGAGTATGGAACAGGCAGCACCCTCAAATCTTCAGAAGTATGAGATGAACCCCAAAAACTTGGAAAGGTGGATCTCACACGTACCGACACAGACTATCCCGCAATTCAATTGATCCTCAAAGGTTTTTATTGAATAGCGGAATAGGAAATATGATCAAAAAAAGTGTATGTATCTCGCACGTACACAACCACACTAGGCCCCAATTACTATTGTTTGTACCCCTAAAAGGATGGTTGAGCAGTAGGAGCAGGAGTATGGAACAGGCAGCACCCTCAAATCTTCAGAAGTATGAGATGAACCCCAACAACTTGGAAAGGTGGATCTCACACGTACCGACACAGACTATCTCGCAATTGAATTGATCCCCAAAGGTTTTAATTGAATAGCGGAATAGAAAATATGATCAAAAAGAAAGTGTATGTATCTCGCACGTACACCACCACACTAGGCCCCAACTACTATTGTTTGTACCCCTAAAAGGATGGTTGAGCAGTAGGAGGAGGAGTATGGAACAGGCAGCACCCTCAAATCTTCAGTAGTATGAGATGAACCCCAAAAACTTGGAAAGGTGGATCTCTCTCACACGTACCAACACAGACTATCCCCCAATTTAACTGATCCCCAAAGGTTTTTGATTAAATAGCGGAATAGAAAATATGATCCAAAAAAAGTGTATGTATATCACACGTACACAACCACACTAGGCCCCAATTACTATTGTTTGTACCCCTAAAAGGCTAGGAGTAGGGGGAGTATGGAACAGGCAGCACCCTCAAACCTTCAGAAGTATGAGATGAACCCCAACAACTTGGAAAGGTGGATCTCTCTCACACGTACCAACACAGACTATCCCCCAATTTAACTGATCCCCAAAGGTTTTTGATTAAATAGCGGAATAGAAAATATGATCCAAAAAAAGTGTATGTATATCACACGTACACAACCACACTGGGCCCCAATTACTATTGTTTGTACCCCTAAAAGGCTAGATGAGGAGTAGGGGGAGTATGGAACAGGCAGCACCCTCAAACCTTCAGAAGTATGAGATGAACCCCAACAACTTGGAAAGGTGGATCTCTCTCACACGTACCAACACAGACTATCCCCCAATTTAACTGATCCCCAAAGGTTTTTGATTAAATAGCGGAATAGAAAATATGATCCAAAAAAAGTGTATGTATATCACACGTACACAACCACACTAGGCCCCAATTACTATTGTTTGTACCCCTAAAAGGCTAGGAGTAGGGGGAGTATGGAACAGGCAGCACCCTCAAACCTTCAGAAGTATGAGATGAACCCCAACAACTTGGAAAGGTGGATCTCTCTCACACGTACCAACACAGACTATCCCCCAATTTAACTGATCCCCAAAGGTTTTTGATTAAATAGCGGAATAGAAAATATGATCCAAAAAAAGTGTATGTATATCACACGTACACAACCACACTAGGCCCCAATTACTATTGTTTGTACCCCTAAAAGGCTAGGAGTAGGGGGAGTATGGAACAGGCAGCACCCTCAGACCTTCAGAAGTATGAGATGAACCCCAACAACTTGGAAAGGTGGATCTCTCTCACACGTACCAACACAGACTATCCCCCAATTTAACTGATCCCCAAAGGTTTTTGATTAAATAGCGGAATAGAAAATATGATCCAAAAAAAGTGTATGTATATCACACGTACACAACCACACTAGGCCCCAATTACTATTGTTTGTACCCCTAAAAGGCTAGGAGTAGGGGGAGTATGGAACAGGCAGCACCCTCAAACCTTCAGAAGTATGAGATGAACCCCAACAACTTGGAAAGGTGGATCTCTCTCACACATACCAACACAGACTATCCCCCAATTTAACTGATCCCCAAAGGTTTTTGATTAAATAGCGGAATAGAAAATATGATCCAAAAAAAGTGTATGTATATCACACGTACACAACCACACTGGGCCCCAATTACTATTGTTTGTACCCCTAAAAGGCTAGATGAGGAGTAGGGGGAGTATGGAACAGGCAGCACCCTCAAACCTTCAGAAGTATGAGATGAACCCCAACAACTTGGAAAGGTGGATCTCTCTCACACGTACCAACACAGACTATCCCCCAATTTAACTGATCCCCAAAGGTTTTTGATTAAATAGCGGAATAGAAAATATGATCCAAAAAAAGTGTATGTATATCACACGTACACAACCACACTAGGCCCCAATTACTATTGTTTGTACCCCTAAAAGGCTAGGAGTAGGGGGAGTATGGAACAGGCAGCACCCTCAAACCTTCAGAAGTATGAGATGAACCCCAACAACTTGGAAAGGTGGATCTCTCTCACACGTACCAACACAGACTATCCCCCAATTTAACTGATCCCCAAAGGTTTTTGATTAAATAGCGGAATAGAAAATATGATCCAAAAAAAGTGTATGTATATCACACGTACACAACCACACTAGGCCCCAATTACTATTGTTTGTACCCCTAAAAGGCTAGGAGTAGGGGGAGTATGGAACAGGCAGCACCCTCAAACCTTCAGAAGTATGAGATGAACCCCAACAACTTGGAAAGGTGGATCTCTCTCACACGTACCAACACAGACTATCCCCCAATTTAACTGATCCCCAAAGGTTTTTGATTAAATAGCGGAATAGAAAATATGATCCAAAAAAAGTGTATGTATATCACACGTACACAACCACACTGGGCCCCAATTACTATTGTTTGTACCCCTAAAAGGCTAGATGAGGAGTAGGGGGAGTATGGAACAGGCAGCACCCTCAAACCTTCAGAAGTATGAGATGAACCCCAACAACTTGGAAAGGTGGATCTCTCTCACACGTACCAACACAGACTATCCCCCAATTTAACTGATCCCCAAAGGTTTTTGATTAAATAGCGGAATAGAAAATATGATCCAAAAAAAGTGTATGTATATCACACGTACACAACCACACTAGGCCCCAATTACTATTGTTTGTACCCCTAAAAGGCTAGGAGTAGGGGGAGTATGGAACAGGCAGCACCCTCAAACCTTCAGAAGTATGAGATGAACCCCAACAACTTGGAAAGGTGGATCTCTCTCACACGTACCAACACAGACTATCCCCCAATTTAACTGATCCCCAAAGGTTTTTGATTAAATAGCGGAATAGAAAATATGATCCAAAAAAAGTGTATGTATATCACACGTACACAACCACACTAGGCCCCAATTACTATTGTTTGTACCCCTAAAAGGCTAGATGAGGAGTAGGGGGGGTATGGAACAGGCAGCACCCTCAAACCTTCAGAAGTATGAGATGAACCCCAACAACTTGGAAAGGTGGATCTCTCTCACACGTACCAACACAGACTATCCCCCAATTTAACTGATCCCCAAAGGTTTTTGATTAAATAGCGGAATAGAAAATATGATCCAAAAAAAGTGTATGTATATCACACGTACACAACCACACTAGGCCCCAATTACTATTGTTTGTACCCCTAAAAGGCTAGATGAGGAGTAGGGGGGGTATGGAACAGGCAGCACCCTCAAACCTTCAGAAGTATGAGATGAACCCCAACAACTTGGAAAGGTGGATCTCTCTCACACGTACCAACACAGACTATCCCCCAATTTAACTGATCCCCAAAGGTTTTTGATTAAATAGCGGAATAGAAAATATGATCCAAAAAAAGTGTATGTATATCACACGTACACAACCACACTAGGCCCCAATTACTATTGTTTGTACCCCTAAAAGGCTAGATGAGGAGTAGGGGGAGTATGGAACAGGCAGCACCCTTAAATCTTCAGAAGTATGAGATTGTGTTCACTGTACCCCACAAAGATTGAGTTCACTGCACCCCACAATGATTGTGTTCACTGCACCCCACAAAGATTGTGTTCACTGCACCTCACAAAGATTGTGTTCACTGTACCCCCCAAAGATTGTGTTCACTGCACCCCACAAAGATTCTGTTCACTGTACCCCACAAAGATTGTGTTCACTGCACCCTAAAAGGATGTTGTTCACTGCACCCCACAAAGATTGTGTTCACTGCACCCTAAAAGGATGTTGTTCACTGCACCCCAAAAAGATTGTGTTCACTGTACCCCCCCAAAGATTGTGTTCACTGCACCCCACAAAGATTGTGTTCACTGCACCCCAAAAAGATTGTGTTCACTGTACCCCCCAAAGATTGTGTTCACTGCACCCCAAAAAGATTGTGTTCACTGTACCCCCCAAAGATTGTGTTCACTGCACCCCACAAAGATTCTGTTCACTGTACCCCACAAAGATTGTGTTCACTGCACCCCAAAAAGATTGTGTTCACTGTACCCCCCCAAAGATTGTGTTCACTGCACCCCACAAAGATTCTGTTCACTGCACCCCACAAAGGATTTTGTTCACTGCACCCCAAAAAGATTGTGTTCACTGCACCCCAAAAAGGATTTTGATCACTGCACCCCAAAAAGGATGTTGTTCTCTGCACCCCAAAAATGATTTTGTTCACTCCACCCCAAAAAGATTGTGTTCACTGCACCCCACAAAGATTGTGTTCACTGCACCCCAAAAAGATTGTGTTCACTGTACCCCCCAAAGATTGTGTTCACTGCACCCCACAAAGATTCTGTTCACTGTACCCCACAAAGATTGTGTTCACTGCACCCCAAAAAGATTGTGTTCACTGCACCCCAAAAAGGATGTTGTTCACTGCACCCCAAAAAGGATGTTGTTCACTCCACCCCAAAAAGATTGTGTTCACTGCACCCCACAAAGATTGTGTTCACTGCACCCCAAAAAGATTGTGTTCACTGCACCCCAAAAATGATTTTGTTCACTGCACCCCAAAAAGGATTTTGTTCACTGCACCCCAAAAAGGATGTTGTTCACTCCACCCCAAAAAGATTGTGTTCACTGCACCCCAAAAAGATTGTGTTCACTGCACCCCACAAAGGATTTTGTTCACTGCACCCCAAAAAGATTGTGTTCACTGCACCCCAAAAAGGATGTTGTTCACTGCACCCCAAAAAGGATTTTGTTCACTGCACCCCAAAAAGATTGTGTTCACTGCACCCCACAAAGGATTTTGTTCACTGCACCCCACAAAGATTGTGTTCACTGCACACCAAAAAGGATTGTGTTCACTGCACCCCAAAAAGATTTTGTTCACTGCACCCCAAAAAGATTGTGTTCACTGCAGCCCAAAAAGATTGTGTTCACTGCAGCCCAAAAAGATTGTGTTCACTGCAGCCCAAAAAGATTGTGTTCACTGCAGCCCAAAAAGATTGTGTTCACTGCAGCTCACACACAGAAAAATGGATGTGGATCACTGACACCTGCCTATCTCCAATCCCACACCACACAGCAATATCGATTGTAGTTTGTAGAACACAGTTTCCCTAAAATTCAGCAGACTCTGTCCCTAACAGGATTGAGAAGAGATCGTAGATCAGGATTGAGTGCAGATTCACCCCACCCCCCACACAGCAATATCGATTGTAGTTTGTAGAAGACACTGACCCTATTATTCAGCAGACTCTATCCCTAAAATGCCTACAACTCGCCCTGCCTAAACACTCCGACCTGTCCCTCAATTCTATCCGGACACAAATGGTTTTTTCCTGCCTATCTTTCCCTAATCAGCAGCCAGCACATTGATGTGTGCTCTGTCCCTTAGCTAAGCAGCAGAATGACGCTGCTGCGGCGGCTGCCTCGAACTTATAAAGACTTGGTCACATGCTTCAGACGGCCAATCACAGCTACTAAGACATTTGCAGGCATGGCTGGGATGGCTTAAGGCACACCAGTTAAACGATTGTTGATTGGCTGTTGAAAGCCCGCCATGAAAAGAGCGCCAAAGCATGCAAAACCCGGAAATAAAACGACCGAACACGGATTTTTACCCGAACATACAGTAAAGTGTCCGTGTCCGTGTTCGGGTAAAAAAATCCAATTATTCGGTACGAACACGAATAATACAGTCCGTGTTCGCTCAACACTAGACAACACCATTTTATACTTCTTTTGGACCTACTTGTCTGTGTTCGGTGAGTATCGATGGCGGCCAAGTGTGTTTTTGTTGCAATATCAATTCAAATATGAATGTTTTTATACATATCAATCTCTAGAATATCAGGCCCATATCCCTTGAACTAACCACTGAATATTAGTTACCTGGATACACCCTGGTGGTGTCTGGAGATACTTGATCTTCTGCTCACATTTGTGAGTTATAGCTATCAAAATTTTATGTGCTTTATGTATTTTTCCATAGACATCTTTTTTTGTATTATTTGTATTTTTCGATATTTTCTACGTGGCTGTTATCCTCTTTACAGAACCTACCTTCACTTCTGCCTCTAAAAAACCCCTGAAGAAGACTCTATGAGTTGAAATGTGTTATTCATTTGGGATTTTAATGTATGTTGAAATAAAAACTTGGTATTTTATTCAATTTGTGATGGTTATTGGCACCTTTAAAGTCCCCTCCATATCTTTGTTTTTCTAATGATCAGACATTAAAACTGACAATACACATTATCCAATTGTACAATCTCCTAAGTAAAATTGAATGGTATTTAAAAAACAAATCTTTAAAAACATTGGTAAATTCCATCTTATTTTAACAAGGAATTCTGGAGAGTTAGCCCTTTTAGATTTCCTTTCTTTATAACAGTTAAATTGGCTTATACTTTTAGGTATAAGTAAATCAGGCACAGTTGAAGAACACATATGTCAAAGATTATCGTTTACTGATTACCAAAACTTAATGTCTAAAATAAAAATGTCTGATTGGTCATAGAGAATTCAAAAGACTTTGAGAGAGGGAATAAAAGTGGATAATAGCTTACACAGCTATTCCTGAGAGGTTAGGCTTCAGATTCAGATAGTAACAGTTGTCCATTCCTAATGGTTCTTTTGAAGAATTTTTGCCCTCTGCCCATAGAAAAGGGAGCTGTCATTTCCCTGTATATTTTACAAAAAAATAAATAAAATAAAATAACTAGGTAGATTTATGTGTAGAGCAATCACTTACAAGTAGGTCAAACTCCTATCTGTTTTCAGTAATAATGAAAGGTCTTTCCATATATGCCCACACACTAAAGATTAAAAGCAAAAAATCTGTTTATAAAAGTAGTGTTCAAACATTATACAAGTGATGGACATGCGGTGGGAGTTTATTTATTTGAGTTCATGTAATAGATAAGGAAGGCTTTATCTTAATATGCACTTCAACTTTTGCAATTTGTGATTTATCATAGGAATTTAAAGCTATTCCTAACAACTGTTATCAAATGCACTCTCTTTCATTTATCAAAGGATACTCACTTGCACTTTACGTTTGAATAGGTAACATGAAATTATAAGTTAATATTTACCTACACCTAATAGGAATGACTGTTAAAAAGCATTTTGGAAAGTCATCCCTTTGTGGAATTTCACAGTGAGGACATTGTGAACCCTACATTGTTAGCACAGTTACCATTCTAGTTTATAGGCTTTACTGATTAAAGAGGCTATGGTACAGTCATGATATGTTGATCTGGACACAAAAGACATACTAAGTCAGCAGAAGATGCTCTATATTATTCTCAATGCAAGTTTTGGTAAATTACACCTCTTTGTCCTTTATCTCTACTCACAATTTAAAAAACATGCCTTGGAATGTTATAGACAGTTACAAAATCCTGTAAAATTGATGCAGACTTCTTAACAAAATATCAGTCAAACAAAGTTGTTGCTGCCCTTTGATCATTGTGGTCATATTGACTATAATTAAATACTTTAAGATTATAATCGTTTTAGGTCAACATTACTTTTTTTATTTCAATAAATAAATATACAGTATCTCACAAAAGTGAGTACACCCCTCACATTTTTGTAAATATTTTATTATATCTTTTCATGTGATAACACTGAAGAAATGACACTTTGCTACAATGTAAATTAGTGAGTGTACAGATTGTATAACAGTGTAAATTTCCTTTTCCTTTACAAATATCTCAACACACATTAATGTCTAAACTGCTGGAAACAAAAGTAAGTACAACCCTAAGTGAAAATGTCCAAATTGGGCCCAATTAGCTATTTTCCCTCCCCGGTGTCATGTTAATCATTAGTGTTACAAGGTCTCAGGTGTGAATGGGGTGCAGGTGTGTTAAATTTGGTGTTATCACTCTTACTCTCTCATACTGGTCACTGTAAGTTCAACATGGCACCTCATGGCAAAGAGCTCTCTGAGGATCTGAAAAAAAAGAATTGTTGCTCTACATAAAGATGGCCTAGGCTATAAGAAGATTGCCAAGACCCTGAAACTGAGCTGCAGCATGGTGGGCAAGACCATACAGCGGTTAAACAGGACAGGTTCCACTCATAACAGGCCTTGCCATGGTCGACCAAAGAAGTTGAGTTCACATGCTCAGCATCATATCCAGAGGTTGTCTTAGGGAAATAGACGTATGAGTGCTGCCAGCATTGCTGCTGAGGTTGAAGGGGTGGGGGGTCAAACTGTCAGTGCTCAAACCATACACCGCACACTGCATCAAATTGGTCTGCATGGCTGTTGTCCCAGAAGCCTCCTTTAAAGATGATGCACAAGAAAGCCCGCAAACAGTTTGCTGAAGACAAGCAGACTTAGGACATGGATTACTCGAACCATGTCCTGTGGTCTGATGAGACCAAGATAAACTTATTTGGTTCAGATGGTGTCAAGCGTGTGTGGTGGCAACCAGGTGGGGAGTACAAGGACAAGTGTGTCCTGGCTAAGTCAAGCATAGTGCTGGGAGTGTCATGGTCTGGGGCTGCATGAGTGCTGCCGACACTGGGGTTCATTGATGGAACCATAAATGCCAACATGTACTGTGGCATACAGAAGCAGAGCATGATCCCCTCCCTTCAGAGACTGGGCCGTAGGGCAGTATTCCAACATGATAACGACACCAAACACAACTCCAAGATGACCACTGCCTTGCTAAAGAAGCTGAGGGTAAAGGTGATGGACTGGCCAAGCATGTCTCCAGACCTAAACCCTATTGAGCATCTGTGGGGCATCCTCATATGGAATGTGGAGGAGTGCAAGGTCTCTAACATCCACCAGCTCCATGATGTCATCATGGAGGAGTGGAAGAGGACTCCAGTGGCAACCTGTGAAGCTCTGGTGAACTCCATGCCCAAGAGGTTAAGGCAGTGCTGGAAAATAATGGTGGCCACGCAAAGTTTTGACACTTTGGGCCCAATCTAGACATTTTTATTTAGGGGTGTACTCACTTTTGTTGCCAGCAGTTTAGACATTAATGGCTGTGTGTTGAGTTATTTTGAGGGGATGGCAAATTTACACTGTTAGGCCCCATGCACACGGGGCGTTAGAAAAAACGTACGTCAAAGTTAGTTCTGACGACGGAAAAAGCAGCTGTAAAAACGTGCTTTCAGTAGCTTTTTCCATTGGCGTTATAGCACGTTTTGACACGTTGCTTTTAGCAGCGTTTTTTTTTCTTCCATTCAAAATCAATGGTTCCCTATGGGAGCCTATTGATTTGAATGGAGGTCGCACCGCAACACCGCAAGTCGGATCCGACTTGCGCTGTGAGAATCTTGAGGGGGAACTCCACGCCAAAATGGGAAAAAAACGGCGTGGGGGTCCCCCCCAGGGTTCCAAACCAGGCCCTTCGGGTCTGTTATGGAATTTGAGGGTAGCCCCATGCCGAAAAAACGGCATGGGGTCCCCCCCAAAATCCATACCAAACCCTTATCCGAGCATGCAGCCCGGCAGGCCAGGAAAGGGGAGGGGACGAGCGAGCGGCCCCACCCCCCCTGGACCACACCAGGCCACATGCCCTCAACATGGGGGGGTGTTGGTGCTTTGGGGCAGGGGGAGCTCTGCACCCCCAACCTCAAAGCACCTTGCCCCCATGTTGATGAGGACAAGGGCCTCATCCCCACAACCCTGGCCGGTGGTTGTGGGGGTCTGCGGGCAGGGGGCTCATCGGAATCTGGAAGCCCCCTTTAACAAGGGGGCACCCCAGATCCCGGACCCCCTCCCTATGTGAATGGGTATGGGGTACACTGTACCCCTACCCATTCACCCCATAAAAGGCAGTGTATGGAAATAACGACAAGAGACGTTTTGGAAAGTTTATTAAAAATCTTCATCCGACTCTTCTTGTCTTCTCCTCTCCGGGGTCTTCTCCAGGGTCTTCTGCTCTTTTGCTGTCCGCCCTTCTTGTCTTCTCCTCTCCGGGGTCTTCTCCGGGGTCTTCTGCTCTTTTGCTGTCCCCCTCTTCTTGTGTTCTTCTCTCCGGGGTCTTCTGCTGTCCCCTCTTCTGCTGTCCTCTCTTCTTTTCTTCTCCTCTCCGGTCTTCTGCTCTTTTGCTGTCGGCTGTCGGCTGTCTTCTTCCTCCGGTCCTCCTCCGACGACGTCTCCGCTGATTATGCCTATCTCCGGTCTCTTCAGCTTATTATATAGCCATTAGGGGCGTGGCCCCGATGACGTCACCTGGAGACCCCGCCCCCTCATGTCACAGATGACGTCATATGTGACATGAGGGGGCGGGGCCTCCAGATGACGTCATCGGGGCCACGCCCCTAATGGCTATATAATAAGCTGAAGAGACCGGAGATAGGCATAATCAGCGGAGACGTCGTCGGAGGAGGACCGGAGGAAGAAGACAGCCGACAGCCGACAGCAAAAGAGCAGAAGACCGGAGAGGAGAAGAAAAGAAGAGAGGACAGCAGAAGAGGGGACAGCAGAAGACCCCGGAGAGAAGAACACAAGAAGAGGGGGACAGCAAAAGAGCAGAAGACCCCGGAGAAGACCCCGGAGAGGAGAAGACAAGAAGGGCGGACAGCAAAAGAGCAGAAGACCCCGGAGAAGACCCCGGAGAGGAGAAGACAAGAAGAGGGGGACAGCAAAAGAGCAGAAGACCCCGGAGAAGACCCCGGAGAGGAGAAGACAAGAAGGGCGGACAGCAAAAGAGCAGAAGACCCCGGAGAAGACCCCGGAGAGGAGAAGACAAGAAGAGTCGGATGAAGATTTTTAATAAACTTTCCAAAACGTCTCTTGTCGTTATTTCCATACACTGCCTTTTATGGGGTGAATGGGTAGGGGTACAGTGTACCCCATACCCATTCACATAGGGAGGGGGTCCGGGATCTGGGGTGCCCCCTTGTTAAAGGGGGCTTCCAGATTCCGATGAGCCCCCTGCCCGCAGACCCCCACAACCACCGGCCAGGGTTGTGGGGATGAGGCCCTTGTCCTCATCAACATGGGGGCAAGGTGCTTTGAGGTGGGGGGTGCAGAGCTCCCCCTGCCCCAAAGCACCAACACCCCCCCATGTTGAGGGCATGTGGCCTGGTGTGGTCCAGGGGGGGTGGGGCCGCTCGCTCGTCCCCTCCCCTTTCCTGGCCTGCCGGGCTGCATGCTCGGTTAAGGGTCTGGTATGGATTTTGGGGGGGGGACCCCATGCCGTTTTTTCGGCATGGGGCTACCCTCAAATTCCATAACAGACCCGAAGGGCCTGGTTTGGAACCCTGGGGGGGACCCCACGCCGTTTTTTTCCCATTTTGGCGTGGCGTTCCCCCTCAAGATTCCCACAGCGCAAGTCACCCCGCAAGTCGGATCCGACTTGCGGTGTTGCGGTGCGACCTCCATTCAAATCAATAGGATCCCATAGGGAACCATTGATTTTGAATAGAAGAAAAAAAAACGTATAACGTGGCTTAACGCACGTTAAGCAACGTTATAGCAAAGTTATTCAGCTTTTAGCAGCGTCAGGCGTTTTTAACGCTGTAACGCTGGTCCTCAGAACGCGCAGGTGGTGGGTTCTTGTTGCAGCCTAAAAACGTCTAAGCCACTTACAGCTCAAAAACGTCTGAGTGTGCATGAGGCCATAGAATAACATGGAGGGGCGTTTTTAGGCTGCAAAAAGAAAACGCCTGACGCTGCTTACAGCGGCGTTAAAAACGTCCCGTGTGCATGGGGCCTTATACAAGCTGTAAACTCACTACTTTACATTGTAGCAAAGTGTCATTTCTTCAGTGTTGTCACATGAAAAGATATAATAAAATATTTACAAACATGTGAGGGGTTTACTCACTTTTGTGAGATACTGTATATATATATACATATATATATATATATATATATATATATATATATATACACACAAATACAATATATCTGACAAAGGATTCCTGGAGCACTATAGAATATCTAAAAAGAAAGCACAGCAGAGTAGTTCTCGACTTTCAGGCACGCTGTCTATCATTTAGGCCTTAGACCAGTGATGGCAAACCTTGGCACCCCAGATGTTTTGGAACTACATTTTCCATGATGCTCAACTACACTGCAGAGTGCATAAGCATCATGGGAAATGTAGTTTCAAAACATCTGGGGTGCCAAGGTTCGCCATCACTACCTTAGACAAAGCCATTCAGTGAGAGAGTGGTGTAGATAAATCACCACTCTGACTCATTTATCTGTATGTGTACATTTTACTTTAGGCAATTTAGCTCAGCAAACAACATTCTTTTTAGGGCTAGGGAGTCTCTGGAAAACACAAGTAAAGTAGCTTAAGAGTTCCTTCTACAGGTAAAAAAACGAGCATCTACGATAGTTAGATGAAAGGATGGGGTATGGATTTGCAGCAGTGCAGAGTTCATATCGAACCCTGCCTATTGGTACATAGACCAGGCAAACTAATTGGCTTGTTCACCTGTGGTGAGGAGTTTGTCAAATAAATATTGTTGGGCGAGGTCAGTGTTTGTTCGTGGGGGAGCAGACATCTGTTTTGATGTGTGCCCTCCTAGACCCCTACATCCACTAGTTAGGGATATGGGGAAAAGGCCATTGCTCTCATGGCAAGGGAATCTCCCCTGTTGAGGACATGTCCTGGCATTTTTGGGCCTAAAAAAATGAGGTTGTCAATACATCAGGATTGATTGATTTTCAGATATACTGTTTATACCATAGTTTATGGACTCCTAAAGAGGAAGTAAAGCCAGTGATATGCTTACTGGCTATGTTACAGGCTGAAGCCGCGTGACATCACTCCGGCGGATGCGCGCGGGAACCGCCGGTCATGGCACAGGGCTCTGAAGAAATGGCATAGGTGGCCGTTCCTTCAGAGTGCATGCGCCGATAATGTCATCGACGCACTATACAGTAAATATCTCCTAAATGGTGTAAGTTTAGGAGATATTTACAGTACTTATAGGTAAGCCTTATTATAGGCTTACCTAAAGGTATAACCTACAGAGGGGGGTTTACAACCACATTTCCTACAGACTAAATATTATACACTGATTTGGGTTTTTTGACCAAAGAAATGTAGCAGAATACATTTTGGCCTAAATTTATGAAGAAAGATTATTTATTTGCAAAATTTTACAGACAAAACAAAAAAAACAAACACGTTGTTTTTTCAACATGTTCTGTCTTTTTTTGCTAATTTAGCAAGAAATAAAAAAAAAAAAACCCAGTGGAAATTAAATACCCCCAAAAGAAAGCTCTATTTGTGTGACATAAATTAAACAAATTTAATTTGGGTACGATGTTGCATGGCCACAGAATTGTCATTAAAATCTGACAGTGCTGAAAGCTCAAAATTGGCCTGGACAGGAATCTAGCTATTTAATATTAATATAATATTTTTTTAATGTTTCTGGCAATGATTCATGAAGGAGCTAAGTGACTTTTTTTTGTAGATGTCACTTTTGCTTGTGTACATTCTATAGATGATCTACTTCACAGGCATCCTACAAGCATAGAATTCAAATACATTGTGCATTTTTAAACGCTGTCCGTGCCATATGGTATTGATTTTGAAGATTTTCTACCCATTGACTTCAATTTGGTTTGCATAAAAGTTTATAAAGTGGATTTTTTGGATGCGTTTTCCAAACCCTAAAATTAACCAAAGCAGATTTGCTCATCATTCTTTATAAAAAAAAATATTAATATCAATATTAAATATTTACAAGACAAAGTTTTTTTTTTTTAATGTCATTCTTTTTTTGCCCTGTGCAAAATAAACAAGGATCTATATACACAACACACCTTAACCCATTGAGTCCCAGAGTAATCAAAACCTTTGTGACCAGACCAAATTTCAAAGTTTGAATATGCATCAGTTTACTCAACAATAACTTTATAACCACTTTGCACACCACTAACTTTATAACCACTTTGATTTTCATTTTTATGGCGTATATAGGCCTTTCATAATGAAATTTATTTTTAAAAATACACTGAACATATCACAGAGAAAATAACAAAAACTGTAGTTTTCGTTTGTTTAATGCATGCCAGATTTTGTGTAATTAATACTATTTCAAATATTTTCCCTAAATAATTTTCTCCAGTTTATGCTGAGCACAGGAACCCCAAATATGTGTAGGTTTATGTGTGTTGAGGAACATGTTAAAAGCCATTGTAGTCCATCAATTTAGGGTTAAACTAAAATGAATGCCCTATAAAGCATCATAGAGGAACACACGAGAAATTGATTTTGTGGTTGCACATCATCCAGATCACTTCTACAATAACTGCAGCATTATTTAAAAACAAACCCAAGACCATTACAATATGTGGCCACTAACAAAGCTGTGGCTTTGTTTTTCTTTTTACATTTCTTAGATATAGTTTGCCACTGCTTTGTGCAAGGGTTAACTATGCCCATCATTTGATCAGGAACCATTCAGAGTGAATACCCAATCAAATTTTTCACGGCAGTCTGCAGCTCCCCTATGGAGATCAGAACAATCTTCAGAAGGTGCTGCAGCTGTAAACACAAGGCACAAGTAATTATACATTACCAACATGTGCATACTTAGAGCCCATTAAGTGGCTTTGATACCATCTAGGGAATTAGCCAGCTTAGACTTGTCTTACTTGCTAATTATTTTGTAGCACAAATTTAAGAAAATAACATGTATTTTAAAGTTAGGTCTACAAACCCAATATTCTGTATTAAGATTATCAAAGCATATCACCAATTTCCAGCTATTTTGTGAATACATGTCTAATCAAATATAGAAATATTTTTTAAGTCTATGTTCATATCTGTGACCTTTACACTCAGGGGTGGCTATAGACCAGTTTTTCTCAACCTTTTTTCAGTCAAGGTGCCCTTTAAAATATAAACAATCTCAAGGCACCCTTTAAAATTATGGACAGTCTTGAGGCACCCCATTCTAAAATGTAAAAAACTATTCTTATAGTTTTATATAATGAGGCAGTTTTGACACATGTAGGACACCCAACATTAGAAGTCATTTATTCTTCCAAAGAAATTACACTTTTGCACATAAATAATGGGGGAAAATCTCCCTGATGAAGACACGAGGTCCCTTGTGTCGTCACGTGTGGGGGAGGGGCAAGGACAGACGGAGCGCTTTGCCGAGGTACTGGCGAGACTGTCAGGCTGATCCTACACAGAAGGAAGTACACAGCTGCGGCGTCTCCCACTACACCACCACGGTATTCCTATGGTTGTCAAACCTTATCTTGTATGGCGTTTTAAAGGTGCATGGATGCACCATTACATGTGAGTGCAATACCTTATGTTTTTAAATTAATTAAAGGTTTTAAAGGTATAAGCACTATTGTAAGCTTTTTTATTCACATGTTACATTGGCTGTTGGGTTGAGATTTGCTGACTCGATCGGTGATACTGGGACCACCCGGAAGTGTCATCCATAAGACCCCCTGCATTTGAGCTTAACTGAGTCAGTCTTAGTCTCACAAGGGGGTGCACGGATAATATTGATCTGTGACACTTTGGTCACTCACTCTGCTTGGGAAACACCAGCCACATCCAGGTGGCTTCAGCACCTATAGAATATTTTTCTACTACTTTGCACTTATCATCACTAAAGACTTTTTTTGGATGATTCATCATCATTTTATTTGCACTTATAATATGCATGGATTAATATATACTTTAATCACTGGGACATGTTGCATATTTTATTATGCACTTTGCACTTTTTGTCTTCAAGCACTGATTTTTACTAATGTTATATTGTGATATATTTTTACACATCAATTTTTTACTTGTTGGTTGATATTTATATACACTTTTTTCCATTTTTATATATTTAAATTTTATTTTATTTTATTTTCATTTTTATATATTTATTCACAGATTCTTATTTGCGCAGCACTATGATATTATTTATTTGCTCTTTACACTTGTATGGGAAGTGAGGTGTTTTGCGGCATTTAATATCTGATATAGGAAGGTTGCTTTGTTTGTTACACTTTTGCACACTGGTACCGACTGGTAGTATTCCAGTGTATTTCCTCTCCCTCAGTTTCTCTCCATCACTCAGCTAATGTGACTTCAGTGCTGACGGAGAGGGCAGAGAATGGTCAAACAAGAATGCTGTGCAGGCAATCAACACCCTTCTTATCAACATTGATGACATCACAAGTTGTTAGGACGCTGGTCGCTGGAAGGTTAAAATGGTGCACATTAAAAATATGTGGCTTTGTGCAACTAAAATGCAGGCTTGATCCACCTGCTGGCTTTTATACATTTTTGGGCAACTTTTAGGCATTTTGCCAAGGCACCCCTGAAGAAACCTCAATGCCACCCAGGGTGCCCGAGCACCCTGGTTGAAAAAGGCTGCCATAGACAATCAGCTATCCTACTTGGAAAGAAGACAGGGTGATATCTGCCCACCATAACGTGAGTTATTAAGTTGCCAGGATCTACTGCAATACTCAGGTATGGGGACAGTGGTACATGCTTTGTACTTATTGGCCTTCATTTTTCTAAATAAAGGAGTGAAGGGTTGGGCAGTTGGGCCTGCTCACAGGGAAATGATAAAACAGGCAAAAATCTCCCTATTCAATTGCAAGTTTCTTTGACCACCAAAGTGAATCATTATTGCCACTTCATATACTAGAAATGTTCCAATTATTGAAAACAATGCTCGACAGTCTGGATTTTTAGTGCCTCGAACATTCACCTTCTCTCAACTGTTGAGGTCAAGAATTTGACCATGAAATCAAACCTATGTTGTGCATATGAAGTAAACAATGACTAAGAATTACCTATATTTATTAAATACTTGAAGCCAAACTGCAGGATTTCCTGATAGAGCATCATGAAAGTATGCAACCAGTATCCATAAAGAGGATCTGTCATGGCCCATGTTATCACTAGTAATGTGGCTCAGCCTTTCTGATAGCAATAAAAGAGATGATTTAAAAAAAAAAAAAAAACGGTGCAAAATTGAAAAAAATAAAATAAAATGTAAAAACATTTTAAAACTGCCCCTGTTCCCCATGCTCATGTGCCTATTGTGAATGAACATGTTGGTCCCACTCACATTTGTAAACGGCGACAAACCTGCATTTTGTTTTGAGGTGGTGCCATGGGTGTAGTCGAGGGCAGGGTTAAAAGGGGCCCCGTCAGCTCCGGTTCACACTGTCACAACGCATGTGGTTCGTACAGAATCACACCGTATTCCTGTGCAAATCACATGTGAATCTGTGTGCTGCGATTTGAGCCATTCATTATGAATGGCTCAAATTTCAAAGCATTCACATGAAAAAGCTGTGGGCAGATTTTTTTTTGTTCGCACTGGAACTGGATTGCATGGGTGTTCATACCTATGAGATCTGGTTCAGGCAACACACTGTGTTCTGCAATCTGCTTTTGGGGTGTCATTAACTTTTAATTGACACGCAGAGCAGATCACATGAACAAAGAAATAGCTGCATTTTCAGCATCTCATCAGTGTGAACCGGGGCTAAGGCCGGCAATACACTGCTTGAACTGTTATTGGGCAGCCTGAATGTACCAAGATGGGTACAACCAGCCTGCCAGATTATTTTGCGATTATTTGCTTTCTGCTATAGCCACTAGCATTAATCACAGTCTTCTCCCGGCGGGGACAGCTTCACATATAAGGAGCAGGAAATGCGGGATTCCCTGACAGGTAACTGTGCAGTATTAGGAGCAGGGAGGTCCAGATAACAAGGGTCGGTCAGGTGCATAAACTCCATGATGAAAAAATTGTTAGAGGAGCTTACAATCTAAGGTCCCTAACTGACATTCATACATACACATACCAGGGCCAATTTAGACAGGAGCCAATTAACCTACCAGCACGTCTTTGGAGTGTGGGAGGAAACCGGAGTATCCGGAGGAAACCCACGCAGGCACAGGGAGAACATGCAAACTCCAGGCAGCTAGTGTCGTGGATAGCACATTTTCATTCCTAACTAGAGTATATCACTGAGTTGTGTTTCTTGGACATGTCCGTAAGGAATAATATTGTGCATATGGCAAACTTACAATTAAATTCTTGCCACTGTTACAAATCTCTCTCTGTTTCTAAAGTTCAATTAAAATGTCATTACTGATATCCAATAGGCTTGATGAAGAGAACAAACATAATATGGCTTTTATGTATAATTTAAAAATGATTGTGTGCAGTCTAATCCTAATAAGGAAACAAACAGGCTTTTCTGATTCTGATTCATAATGAAAATATGCAAGAGGGCTGGCAAATGTAATGCAGCTGGCATGCTTTATGTGCCAAATGTTATTTAGATTATTCTGAGAAATTCTGTACATGTCACAGGTTACACTTATTTTATTTATTTGCAAATGTTGTAATTTAGATTTTTAGATATAAGTTCAGAATATACTAACATAAAAAGCTGCTGCTTGAAGTAGACCTGTCACAAACTCAGGCAATCTAAGCCAAGCGTGTGATGGTAAAAGAAAAAAGTATGCAGAATACATCTTCAGTGAAAACAGCATGACAAATGATTAGTACTGTAGATCCTGACATATAGACAGCTGGAGTTATATACAAATCTTGCTTTTTCTTGAGGACTTCAAGTCTGGCCGCAGGCCCTCTATCTCTTGTCTCCTACCCAGAAGAGATGAGCAAACTTCTGAAAAGTTTGATCAATTGTGGTTTTCCCAAACTTTCTAAAAATTTGTGAAACTCTCAGAATTTAAGAACCAAAAGTTACAATGAAGTCAAAGGGAATTTGAACAAGCTTTATAATATGTACTACAGAGCAGCAACTATGCAAAATTTTGCTAAAAGGGGTGCTTGGGAAGTTCCTGGCAGTCCCACTCAGTGAGAGGTTGGAGAGAAAAAACAGCCCAAAAAATCCCCATTCCTGTTTTTTTGGATGGGAGGGGGAATTGGGAAAAGCAGGGGGTGGTCATGTTTGGTGCTGATGTGAACAGACGCATCTCTTAGGACCTAAATGCTACTTGTGATCATGTGACAAAAAAGCAGAAACACGCTCCTGTTTAGTTACATAGTTAGCGAGGTTGAAAAAAAAGACACCAGTCGATCCAGTTCAACCTAAAATGAGTGTGTGTGTTTGCTGTTTTGCTGTCAATAGTACATCATATACCCCTGTAGGCTGCAGTCTACAAGGGACTTATCTAATAGTTTTTTGAAACTATCGACACTCCCTGCTGATACCACTGCTTGTGGAAGAGAATTCCACATCCTTACCGCTCTGACGGTAAAGAACCCTTTATGCAGTTTAAGGTTAAACAGCTTTTCTTCTAATTTTAGTGAATGGCCGCCTGTCTTTTTATATTCCCTTTCGCTGAAAAATGTGTTCCCTATGCTAGGGTCACCAGTACGGTATTTGTACATTGATATCATATCCCCTCACAAGTGTTTCCTCTCCAAAGAGAATAAGTACAATGCTTGTAGTTTTTCCTCATAGCTGAAGTCCTCCATTCCCTTTATTAGCTTTGTTGACCTTCTCTGGACTCTCCCCAGTTCTAGCACATCCTTCTTGAAGACTGGTGCTCAGAACTGGACGGCATACTCCAGATGCGGCCAGACCAGAGTCTTGTAGAGTGGGAGAATTTAGTCAAAGTCAAGATGGCGTTGGCACTCTCACCTCATGGCCAGCTAAAGACAGAAGCAAGGAAACAGCAGTAAAAGTGGAGGCTTCGATCATACCCTGGGAAAGGACAGTGGATGCAGATTACCTGGTTCTCATTTGCCATCCATTACTCTGTGGACCACCACGACCCTTCCTACCACTGATGCATATCCCCAATGCAGTGAGGCGTATAAGTTTGCAGAAGCAGAGAGTACTACGCACCTTGATGCAGCAATTATAAAACTTTGTAAGGACTTGGAACCTACACTAAGGGATGTGTTACGTGCTGTACACAAGGGGAACTACTCCATTATTGTGTAAATTCAAAGCTTTAGGAGTAAATTCAATTTTGTTGAGAAAAAAACATTCCCCTCTGGGTGATCAATGTACATTGCAAAGATTTTAATAAACATTTTTGCAGAGTCCTACCTGTTACCCCTCTGAAGGAATAACCCTTTGTTAGATCATTCTTGTGCAAGACTTTGAATTTGAATAAGGGTGACTTTCTTGATCAGCTTGCATTCCTTTAGAAGTAATTACCCGGTAGGAAAATATCACCAAAACTAAATTTTTTGTTGCAAAGAATGCCTAAAATCTGCCTTCTATCTGCCTTGTAGTCAAACAAGCAGGAAAGGACATCTCTATGGGCATTCTGTACACCTATGGTGTAAAGAAAGCCTCCAGGTTGCCATATTGGGTGCCACAGTGGTGTAGCACTAGCAGCAAACGGGTCGCTGGTTCAAAACCCAACCATGACACTACCTGCTTGGGGTTTGCATGTTCTCCCTGTGCCTCCCATGAAAATAGAGTTGCCCTTTAAAGAAGATGTTTTAATGGTCAGAAAGGACACAGAAAATAGGAGAGTAAACTGTTGTTTAAGAGAACAACGTTTCAGACAATGAAGATGCCATTATGCCTCTTACTTAGGATATCAAAACTATATTTGGTCAATGATGTCACTCAACAGCCCCAGTCAGTTTGTTGACATATAGCAGCTGGCCGGGTATTGTCATTTGAAGCTCCCACTGCAAAACCAGACTTCTCTTTGATGTTTGTGCACTAACATCGACCAGTGGTTTGGGGGGAGGGGCAAATTGGGCAAATATGACCAGTTTGTTTGCCTATTGGTTGAATGGTGTGTGTTTTTTGTTTGTGTGTGGGTATTTTTATTTAATATCTCAATTTTTTTTGTAAAAAGAAATCTCCTTTTTTTGGGGGAAAGGAAGTGAGGATGAGGCTGTTGTCCCCATCAACATGATAATAAGGTGCCCTGCAGGCATCCATTAAAAAACACCCTCGCCAATGTTAATGGCATGTGGCCTGATATGGTCTGGTGTGTGTGTGTGTGGGGGGGGGGCAAATGCTTGCTCCCCCCCCGTTCCTGGCCACCTAGGCTGCATGCCTGGATAAGGGTCTTTTATGAAGTTTTAGGGGGACCTTACACTGTTTTTAAAACCTGCCCCTTGCAAAGCATCTTGCCCCCATGTTGGGGGGACAAGGAACCCATCCCAACATCCTTTCCCCAAAAAGAGAGGCTACAAGGGGGCACTTTTTGGAATCTGGAAGCCCCCATTAGAAAAAGGGGCTCCCGAATATTCAACTTCCACATTAAATTAACATGGAGTACATAGTACTCCTTGTTACTCATTTACAAAAAAAATGATAAAGTAATTAAAACTCTCACATGGGGAAAAAAAGTCCTTTGTTAGAAAAATAAATATTCAACTGATGTAAATTTAACATCAGTCACATTACCGGGCTGTTGTATGTCAATAAACTGGACAGGAATTCTTGATAATGTTTGTTTTATAAATAAGGCTGAAGATTCTCACCCACTGCTACTCCTGGTGCAAATGATAGGTCCAGGCCACCTGCCTTTATGTAAAAAACCATCTGGGATCCTAGATGTTGTCATCTACCAATTATGATCCTGAACATATTAGGTCAATGATGTCACCTAGGATATCTTGTCAGTTTAGTGACATGCAGCAGCCGGCTGAGGATCTGTCATTTGCAACTGGAGTAGCGGTGGGTGAAGATTATTGGGCATGCGGTTCATTATGTTGGTGGGTTATTATGATTCAAGTGGATCGGCATTGCTTGGCGATATTGGATAAACTTCATTGTTTATTTTTTTATTTTTCCTAAGAAAGGACTTTTATATGCTGTGTATTATTTTTAAATGGGTAACAACGGTTACTATACAGACGGTATTTATTTACCTGGGGCACCTTATTCTAAAGGGGACTTTCAGATTCACACATCCGTATGTCTCCCTTCTGTATGCTTACATACAGAAGCCATCTAGGGATACTGGATGATATCATTAATCAATATGCTCATGACCATATTTGTTCAATGACATCACCCAGGATCCCCAATCTAGTTGTTTACAACACAGAAGCTGGTAGGGATCTGTCATTAGGCAACAGTAGTGATACCACTGCTAAATGACAGATCCCCAGCTGCTGCCACATTGTTCTGCAAATGCAACATCACATGCAGGCTTAAGACTTCCCCAAAGCATGTTATTTAAAAGATTTGTGTATATTTAGTGTTGCCTGTTAAGCTGCATTAAAAGACCCTCTTTCCTTTGAATGGTATTTTTTGCATTGCTACATGTCATCCATGGCATTGATCAGCTGTCCGTGCCCTTTTTTACCAAAAGCTAGCAAACTGGCCTAAAAAAAGGCAAGAAAGAAATAAGAGTCAGCTCCCCATAAACATTGCCATCACTATGATCGGCACTATGTCCGGGTTTAACAGGTTCCCCTCCTGTGAACAGAACTACGCCCAGTTCACTCATCACTGATGCTTAGACCTTTGGTACCGCTAACTGTAAAAATTAGCTGATGATGACCGCGAGTTTAACCTAAACTATACCTGTTCACAGTTTGGGAACATGGCAAACTAAGGGGAACTTTTGCCATCATATCAAGTATTACTAATCACACACTTCCCAGTCTCTGAAGTGTGGCCAGATGGCTTGGAATGAACAGTCATTGGGAATTTTTTTTACTGTGTAAGCCCCCTCCATATAAAATGTCAGCGTTCCCATATCCCTATGGGGGCAAATCCTGTTATATTTCAGCCATTGGGGGATAATTGGAAAACAATTGTAAAAAAAAAAAAGTAAGGGAGGTTGAACATGGGGGAGACAGTAAAAAAAAAAAAAAAAAAAGTGTCACGAAGGAGTAAAGGAGACTGTTGTATTAATTGTTTATTCGTTATATTTTTCATTTTTTTACTTATTTTTTCATATTTTTTACTGATTTTAAAAGCTAATAAGACCTAGATGAAGAGTGAAAGCTACTGTATAGATATTTCTGGTGAGTGCATGCATTGCTAGTTTACTGGGTCACTGACCAAAACCAGAAGACCCAGGAACTGTACACGTGGTAAAAGAGTGTTTTGCAATATTTAAGCATATGCATTTGCATACCATATAATAATTACAAATTACATTTCTTTCATACATATACAGTAATAATTATCATGAGGAATGACAGAGTCACCAATGGGTGCCCATTCAAGACCAATTTTTGGGTCCCACATTCAACTACTAAAAAAACACTTATTTGATGTTTTTGGATATATTGCCAGAGATGGAAAGTATTTTATGCACCACATCCCTGAGTAAGAGTAACTACAATTGGAAGGGCAAGAATGGGACTTTAACCACTTTACCACCGGAGGATTTTGCTGTCTTCCGTCCAGGCCACTTTTTGCGATTCGGCGCTGTGCGACTTTAACTGACAATTGCACGGTCGTAACCAAACTAAATTTACATCCTTTTTTTCCCACAAACAGAGCTTTCTTTTGGTGGTATTTGATCATCTGTGCGATTTTTTACTTTTTGTGCTATAAACAAAAAAAGAGCGTTTATTTTGAAAAAATAACAATATTTTTAACATTTTTTTATATGAAATTCCCCCAAAAAATGTAAAAATCTATTTTTGGCCAATTTGTTTTCTGCTACCTATGTTTGGTAAAAAAAAAATCACAATAAGCGTATTTTGATTGGTTTGCGCAAAAGTTATTGCGTTTACTAACTACGGGAAAGATTTCTGTCATTTTTGGTGTTTTTTTTTTAACATGTAATGGCGGTGATCTGCGTTTTTTTTTGCGGGACTGCAACATTGCGGCGGACAGATTGGACCCTTGACTGACATTTCTGACACTTTTGGGGGTACCAGTGACATTACTACAGTAATCAGTGCTATATATATGCACTGTTACTGTAAAAATGACACTGGCAGTGAAGGGGTTAATTTTATTGGAGATGGAGGGGTTAATGTATGCCTGGTGCTTACTAACGTGTGGGGGGGGAGGTGACAGAGTGACAGAAGGACAGATCGGATGTTCAGCTATGCTGAACACTCCGATCTGTCAGTCCCTGTCACTTAGGAGATCCGCCCGCTCTGTTAACACAGGCGGGTGGATCTCCTCACTCGATTCCCTGACGATCGGGGCAGAGCAGCGGCGATCGCCGCCGCTCCTCCCCTGGCCCGACTCCCGCTGTGAATGAAAACAGCGAGAGCGCGCCTCCGGGGGAGGGAGGGGGAGGAGTCCAGCGACGTAGGTCTACGTCGCTGGACGGGAACGAGCCACTTTGCCGCAGTACGCTCCATGTGAGCCGTCGGCAAGTGGTTAAAGGTGCAAATGATGGCGAAAAATCTGGATTTTCATATAAAAAATAACATTTTATTACACACAGAGGACAATTGACATGACAACAAAAAATTTGAAAGCCCAATCAGTCGTCATATGGGCCTTTACCGTGGCTTCAATGATAGAATGATGACCTTTCTTGCCCTTGAACACATCCCACTTAACGAACAGGGAGGGAGTGTAGATAAAAACTTATTGCAACGTGAAACTAAATGTATATTTAATTTATCGGCCACTCAGTATCCTGGTATAAATGAGTCCATAAGTTTCAAACCCTTTCTTGGCTAGGAAATTATCTTTGAATTTATCGGCTTCTTCTTATCTGATTAAGTTGTAAGCTGAATAATTGAATGCATGATCCTTTCATGTAATCAGCCTTCATTAATGTATCATTTACATATCTTTTCATGTTTAATTTCTTTTTGATGACTGTATTTGACAGATGTACATCATCTGTTAAAACTGAACAGAAAGTTTGCTTAATAATTAGAACACCTGGCCCTGGTCGGGAATTAGACGTGTCACTGTGGATACTTAGATGGATGGGGGGGTGATAGGGAAGGATGGGGGTTGAGTGTAATAATTTCCTGCCCCACCTGTTGCCCCATATGGGCACCCACGGTGTCCTGCTGTTTTCCTTGACTTCAGGTTCCGGCCTGGAAAATGGGGGCACCGCTCTCTTCCAGGCCACCCTTCTAATTTGAACCCTTAACCAGCTTCAATGAACCTTTGTAATTTTATTTTTATCTTTCAATCTGTGATAATTCCATTATTGGTATGCGGTATTGAATTTATATTTAGACACAATATGGTAGTTCCATTTGAGCAATTGTCATTGTGTGTTGAGGGAATTGTTTGGTTTTCCCCCTATGGGATTCATTACAATGTCTGCTTTTTCTTCTTTATAGCAATATAGCTCATAATGGCCCATATTATGGTCTGCTTTGTCTCTTTACTTTTAAAGTTTGCAATCGGAACCTTTCTACAGTATTTCTACAGGTTCTTCTTAAAAATCTGCATTTATTTTCTTGGTCTCCTTCATCCTGGGACCTTTTTTCCTTCTTTGATCATGACAGAAGCCGGACCGGATGTTTACCTTCTCCGCTTCCGGTTCCGGCTCGTCATGTGATGCCATAATGACGCACGCCATCAGCGGGTTCTCATTGGGCGGCTCTGGAACACCTCGCTCTCACTCCCTCTGTGACGCCAGACGCCGAGGGAGTGGAGGAGATGTATAAATGCCAGCACATTTTTACAGCACTTCACTGGACAACCAGGGAGCAAGACGTTGACGGAGATAAATGCGGTAATGGCGACTTCCCTGATTTAAAGCATTGACTTTGATTCGCCATTTAAGGATAGAATAATTATGGATAAATTATTTTTTTTTCCCTTTTCCATAGCTCTTTGCTTTTGAAAGATTATCGAGGGGGCTTCATACAATAGGCGATTCACATGGGATTTTTCTTATGTGGACACAATTCTACACTATATCTGTGATTCAGTGCCTTTATACCCCCAAATTTATGGGGTGGCCTGCATGAGGCAACATTGGACCATAAGGGTGAATATATTGTATACATATATTTTCTCACTATGTGTTGCTATAGGTATTTTGTCTATTGATAACAAAGTTAAAGGTTCCCTCCCTCTCTCTCCCCTTGTTTAAACTTTCTAGGAAACATTGAATATTTTCCTATTGGAATCATCCTCTCTTAGTCTGACAGGGTGTTTGAATTAACTCCTAGAAAATCATCAAAAAAGACCTCCCAAGCTTATTATTTCATCTGCTTTGAGATAAGGGGTAAATTTACCATGAATTTAGAATTTGAATATATTTCCCCCTAACTTCAAGTGTCTACCAATCTTATATAATATTTTCCCATTTTCCAGCCGCCATCTTTTTTGTCATTTCTGGCTTGGCTCACATCTCCTCTATGGGACAACGCTAATGGTCAGGTCTCTCTCCGCCTCCTCTCCCTCTCTCCCCTTCCTCTCCCTGTGTCCACACCACGGCTCTCCCTGGCATTTAAGGGTCCAGGTTTTTTCAAGGTACAATACATATTCTGTTCATGTTCAAATGTTGATTATGTTATAATAAAATTGTGTCTTGGGCATTAAATATAGGTGTATTGATATATGCCCTTCTTTTGCTTGTTACTTTCATTAGTCTCTGTCTCCTTTTTGTAATCTAGAATGTTCACTCTCGAGAAATGTCTATCAGACTCCTGAAAAAGCTATTATGAAGATGGCGAAACATGTAGAGTTGACATATTTGAGTGCTTTCTTGTGCTTTTACAATTTTAAAAATATTTTTTTTGTCATGTCAATTGTCCTCTGTGTGTAATAAAATGTTATTTTTTATATGAAAATCCAGATTTTTCTCCATCATTTGCACCTTTAAAGTCCCATTCTTGCCCTTCCAATTGTAGTTACTTATTTGATGTGTATTAACTTACAACTAGAACCAGAAGTGAGCTGTATCCAAGTCTATGTTATAGTACTAAGGGTCCAAGCACCCAACTGATCCACATCTAAAAAAAATGGGTCTCTACACTCACCGGCCACTTTATTAAGTACACCTGTTCAATTGCTTAGCAACAAAAATCGCTAATCAATCAATCACAAGGCAGCAACTCGCTTAATTTCAAACCGAGCCTTATAATGGGGAAGAAAGGGGATTTAAGTGACTTTGAATGTGGCATGGTTGTTAATGACTGACGGGTTGGTCTGTGTATTTCAAAAACGGCTGATCTACTGGGATTTTCACAAACCATCTATAGGGTTTACAGAGATTGGTCCGAAAAAGAGAAAAATTTCCCAGTGAGCGGGAGTTGTGTGGACGAACATGCCTTGTTAATATCCTGAGGTCAGAGGAGAATAGGCAGACTGGTTCAAAATGATAGAAAGGCAACAGTAACTCGAATAACCAATGGTTACAACCAAGGTATGCAGAATATCATCTTGGAATGCACAACACATTTACCCTTAAAGCAGATGGGCTACAGCAGCAGAAAAACACAGCGGGTGCCTAAAGCCTCGTACACACACGTCAAAATTCGGCCGGGAATTTTCGTCCGAGGACCGATCCGCCGATTTTCGGCTTGTTAGTATGATGCTTCCCGCAACCGACTCCGACTTTTCAGCCGAAAAATTTCTGGTGTGCAGGCTATAAAATTTTTGTCCACCGTCAAAACACGTCCGATTTTTGTGCAGTCAGTACAGATTTCGACAGGGAAAAATCTTATGAGCAAGACTGGGCATGCTCAGAGATGAAAGAACACAAAGTAAGCAATCCAACACATGACATCACTTCTGAAGTATAATTCTGTCAGACAACAAAATTCGTGTGCAGTCTAGAGCACATTCCAACCAACAGACACCACTCTGGACAAAAGATGAACGACCGGTCGGCGGAAATTCATTGCCTGTGTACGAGGCCTAAAGCCCCGTAAACACGAGTAGAAATTCGGCCAGGAAATTTTTGTCCGGCGATCGATCTGCCGATTTTCGGCTTGTTAGTATGGTGCTTCCAACAACCGACTCCGACTTTTTGGCCGAAAAAATCCTGGTGTGCAGGCTATAAAATTTTTGTCGACCATCAAAACACGTCCGATTTTCATCTCATTAGTACAGATTTTGATGGGGAAAAATCTTTCCGCCGGTCGGCGGAAATTCGTTTCGTGTGTACGAGGCTTAAGAACAGGAAACTGAGGCTAAAATTTGCTCATGTTCACCAAAATTGGACAATAGAAGACTGGAAAAATTTTGCTGGTCTTATAAATCTCAATTTTAACTACAACATTCAGATGGTAGTGTCAGAATTTGGTGTAAACAGCATGAAAGCATGGATCCATCCTGCCTTGTATCAAATTTTTAGGCTGGTGGTGTAATTGTGTGGGGGATATTTTCCTGGCACACTTTGCTATGGCTTACCTGAGTATTGTTGCTGACCATGTCCATCCTTTTTTGACTACAGTGTACCCATCTTCTGATGGCTCCTTCCAGCAGGATAATGCACCATGACACAAAGCTCAAATCATCTCACCACTGGTTTCTTGAACAGGACAATGAGATCTCTGTACTCCACAGTCACCAGATCTCAATCCAATAGAGCACCTGATGCGGTAGATTCTCATCATGGATGTGCAGCCAACAAATCAGCAGAAACTGCGTGATGCTATCATGTCAATATGAACCAAAATCTCTGAGGAATGTTTCCAACACCTTGTTGAATCTATGCCATGAAGAATTAAGGGAACTCTGAAGGCAAAAGGAGGTCCAACCCGATACTAGCAAGATGTACCTAATAAAATGGCCGGTGAGTGTAAATCATAGTCATTGTGCAGCCGCATATTTTACACAAATTGTATCTCTGCCCAATTATCTTTATCTCTGATTGGCCAGTGTTGTCCATCATCTTATTGTGCTACACCCACACATGTTCAGGAACAGCCACAAATGCATTTGATGACCTTATACTAAATACAATTTACAGTTCTAGAATATTTTGCTCTTCTAAAAATGTATCTAAATTGTATTTGAATTATTGCACTATTGTACTTTATACAATGTGCTGTTAACTATTTGTAGAATGCAATGCATGAATGTCTTGTTTGAATCGCAGTACAGACGCTCCTCTGTTTCCCTTTTGTGTGTTATGCCACTTTCCAAGTAAACAATCTGCATCTTCTTGGATTGGTTCCTAAACTGTGGTGGAGCCTACTTGCTGCAGGCTACGCATTCTCTTCAGTTCATTTAGAAACTGTTTCCAAGGAAACAGAACTTTGCTACAACAAGAGAAACTTATGAGAAAAGTTTACTTATCTTACCAACTGTCAGCAGTGTTTATTTATTGTATCTCTAACTTATGGAAGGATGATTAATAAGAATGAAATCTTTATTAAACTGGGCTGGTCTCAATCATTTTTCTCTACTGTGAAAACATCAAATACTTACTACGGTTGAAATAAGGTCAATGTTGTCAGAACTATTGTCTGGGTTCCTTTTTTTGGACAGTTGCTTATACAATGTTTCAAACACATGACAAAACAACCTTGTATTGGCCATGCCAGTTAGATTGATGTTTCCTTGTTATATGATATTAGCAATGTTGTACTTCCAGTAAGTGATGTCTACAAAGAGCATTACAGTGTGCATGCTTTGCTATACACATTTATTTAACAACTAAAGAAAATTTGTATCAGATCTGTGTATTTTTCTCTCACACTATCATGTCCCTGATGGAGATCTGACATGATGAGGCCTCTCTTGCTTCTCTACCCCAAAGTACCCTGGTAAGGTAGCAGGTGGCGTGACGGTAAAGGGGAGGGCACAATTGCCTGCTGTGAAATAGATGCGAAAGAACCTTTTTGAGAACATGGAAATTACTCATGCTGAAGACCAATCGCTTGATTTATTCTCCCTGGAGAAGAGACGCCTGAGGGGGGACATGATAGCAATTTTTAAATATCTCAATGGGGATCTCAGCTTAGAAAAAAAGCTGTTCAGTCGAAGGGATTGCATGAGGACTCGAGGGCATACAAAGCGATTAGAGGAGAAGCGTTTTAACCTCAGGCAACGTGGGGGGTTCTTTACTGTTAGGCTGCATTCACATGTCAGCGTTTGGATCGCGGGCAGAACCGCCACGGTTCCGCCCGCGATCCAGAGATTATTGCAAATCGCGGGACGCCTAGCGTTGCCCGTTGATTTGCAATAGCCCCCCAAACGCCGAGCGATGTTGCCGCGATTTCCGCCTGCCGAATCGCGGCAACATCGCGCAAACAAAATCGCGGGACGCAATACGCTCCAAAGAAGCTCTTGTACTTCTTTGGAGCGTATTGCGTTCCGCGATTTTGTTTGTGCGATGTTGCCGCGATTCGGCAGGCGGAAATCGCGGCAACATCGCTCAGCGTTTGGGGGGCTATTGCAAATCAACGGGCAACGCTAGGCGTCCCGCGATTTGCAATAAATCTCCGGATTGCGGGTGGAACCGCGGCGGTTCTGCCCGCGATCCATACGCTCACATGTGAACGGAGCCTTAGGGCTACAAGATTGTGGAATTCTCTACCACAAGAGGTGGTTTCTGCGGGTAGTATGGTGGCTTTCAAAAGACTCTTAGACGTACATCTCAAGGATCAGAACATTCAGGGCCATGTGAGATGATTACAGCCACACACACCTACACAGGTTGAACTGGATGGACTATTGTCTTTATTCAACCTCACCTACTATGTAACTATGTAACCAGCGCAGTCTCCTACCAACACTTTCCCTTAAAAATAGTATGTTTGAGGTCATGAACAATGCCAGATGTCTGCTCACGAGCCATTGATGTGATCTCATGTAATTCTACATGACAATCCCAGCCCAGATGTGACCCTGACTGAAGGGCCCAGTATCAGGGCATGTGCACACACATGTACCATGGTTGGTCATCTAGTGAGACCTCTAAAACACACATTTGCCTAACTCGAAATAGCAATTGTGTAGTTATTGATGATTAGGCAAATTGCACATATTCTCTGGCTCTCAGTTGTATTATTGTATAGCATTTTTTTTAGGCTGTGTGGATCCTTGGCCAAATGACACAGTGTAATGCCTAATCAGATAATAGAGGTAGTCCGGTGTTACATTTTCAAAGTGCATCAGATTACCACATTATACAAACACTGTGCATGACTCATACTATTTCAAGATACTGATAGTAATAGATGTTACAGGTATTCTAGATTAAAATTTTAAGCTGTCCATAGACATTAGATTTAAAGAACACTATCATCTGATAAGGACGAAAATAGACAGAGGAAGTAACTGTCATATGATGTCTGTGAGTAAGAAGATGTTGGACGATCAATCTTGTTCTAAATTTTATAGATATTTGGCATTGGTAACATTTATCTGCACCATTTTGTCTTACTCTTTATTGACGTAAAACCCTTGTCCCTGGAAACTCTAACTGTCTTGTTTGCTGGAGGATGGTTCTATCATGTCTCCATGGCTAAGCAACCTCCTGTGTTTGTGGTTACTTTTATTGTTTGTATCTTGCCTTACTGTACTCCCTGTCACTTTCTAGTTCTGGAGCACATTGTGTACATAAGGACCTAATATTAAGGCTGTGATCTCTGATGATGAACAGAAAGAGTGGCAGTATCCAGTGACACTTTTCCCATTGTTGGATGGAGAGCCTGCAGGTTAAGTTTTTAAATGTTTCTGAAAGCTTCAAAAAGAGCTAATTGAGGATTTTCATTTGTTTTTGTAAATTTCCCATGTAGGCAGATGCCTGTGTTATATTATGTGTATGTTTAATATTGCTTTAAGTTTTGGCTGATGCATGTAGGGGGTTAATATATTTTATTACATGTTTTGCCCTGCATTTGTGACACTTACCATTTTTAGGATATATATACATTGTGATTCGTAACTGACCTCCTGGTTGTACAATGTGGGAGCTACGTAGAGAGGACTTTGTGATCTGTTTGGTTGACCTCATTTCCCACTGGTGGGACCCATTTCTTTAGGGCATCCACATGTATATACTTTGTTGCATGGACTTCTTTCATCTAAAGATATGGGAAGCACTACTAGAGACAACACATTAATCGTATGCACAGCTAATTGAAGACATTGTACAGCCATGCATGTGAGGATAATATTGTGCACTGCAATGTTCTACTTCAAGTGTAAATACATTACTGTTCAGTAAATGGGATCTTTGTTCAAAGGAGAGGTTGGCAGTGTCATTTACTGGCAAAAAGGAGATCCAAATGTTTAATAATGTGTAGTCATGGTGTATCACAAGGAATTGGAAGTGAAACCACATTTAACCCTCTGGGTTATGAAGAAGAGTGAGTTTTACAGTAATAAGTGTAACCTAGTCAACCATTGAGGCTATATACAAATGTGATAGCAGAGTACCAGAAGGAGAAGCAGCTAGCTGACAGTGGATGCGGTGATGTTGGCAGGTGACAGGGGTCCTGGTTGTGTAGAAACATATGTTCCCCACTTACTGGCAGGGTCTCCATATTGAAGCCCCTTGTCATGCAGAACCCTCCCAGGGACCAAGCATGGAGTCACGGTGTGCAAGGTCTTGTGAAGTGAAGTATATGTCAAGGTCTTACCTTATCTTCCTGTTGGCAGCCATCTTGGACATGTGCAGACTAGTGTCTCTTATAAACTCTGTTTGCATCATCACTTGTCTGCTGCCTGGGCATCGCTCAGTGATGATGTTACACACCTGACTATATATATCACCTGATGGCTTTCAGACCTTGCCCTTGCGTTTGTGCTCCAAGGCGCATTACTGCTAGCAGTCCTCTGGTCTCTGTGGTTTCTCCGTGCATGACTTGCCTTGGCTGACAACATTCCTTGCTCTGGATTCTGCATCGGCAGACGATCACGCATCAGACGACGACCCGGCTTCGGCAGACTACCCGCTTCTGGACTCTTTCTCGGCTTGGATGACTACCCGCTTCAGAACTTGACCCGGCTGTTCTTGATTTTGCTCCTCTGGCTTGCTGTGCGATTATTATTGTTGCATAAATAAATTGCTTTATTTTACTTGCATCTTCGTGTGGTCTGGTTTTCTGGCACCCTGACAGTACAGTGGGTTCCCTGTACGCTCAAGGGCAGAATATAGATAAAAGTAGCAAAGTAGAGTTGTGGGACAAGCTGGTGAAGTTTATTTCTTGCTCAGCAATACTTTCCTAAAATATTTCAGAGTCATATATAGGGAAAGGTAGCAACAGATCAGGTCACTGGCTGAGAAGATGGAGAAGAAGATATGGTCCTTATGCAAAGGGAGTGAAATAAAAAGGTGCAATGCAGCCTCTGGGCTGATAGTGTAATGCCACCTGAAGTAAGTGTTAATTGTGAACTGTAATAGAGTGAGGTGGGTGTTCCCCTAGTGCCCCAGGGGCTAATTCTCCTGAATGAATGACCTCTCAACACCCATATGGATTCCCCATCAGCTGTAGGCATACAAACTGTCCCCTATATACTCCAGTGACCTGCTATGTATCTCAAACTGCTGAAATATATCACAATTACATACAAAAACACAATGTTATAAATATTTAACTTTGGTAGTGACAAAATGCAAAGCATTTGAAGAAGAAAAATAATTTGAAGTCCACTTCTAAGTCGTGAAATGACCACAGACTTTAAAAATTCCTTTATATATAACAGGTTGTTATCATTTTGTCGAACTAATCCAAACTTCAGAATGTCTTCCTCCTCATTGCATTCCTTGCAAGTATCTGGCATGTAGAAAAATAACAACATCATTTTACGAATTCATATGTACCACGTGGACTTTGACGTCTTTCAATTAATAAATGAAGGAAGCTGGCCTTGTTTTCTTTATTGAAAGGAATATGAAGTCATTTTGTTATCTTAATTTTTCAGACCCTTCTCAAGAGAGCAGAAGTAAGTGGCTTCCAGCCAAACTACAAAATACAGAATTGTTGAAGCATTAGTATATAGATATATTAAGAACAGTCACTAATTGGTTTTGCAGCTGAAGCTATCAGATTACATTTGCCAAAATGGTGTTAAAGTAATGGAAACCTTAAGCTTGTACAATAGGCTTTGATATTAATCTCTCTAACCATTTCTTTTTTACACTGAAACAAAGGAAGGAGTTGCAGTGCTCTGTCTTTATAAGAAAGTCTCTGTTTTAGCACTCAAGCTACTCTTGAACTAGGCTTCCCACAGCATCTCTGCCAAATCTACACAAACTTTCCTGGCTGGCATTCAGGAAACTACAGCTCGAACTGTAGGATGGAAAGTTGAAAGTCTTTGCCTGGATACACTAAAACATATACAAACACTGCAGTGTAGGGCAATGATTCATTCTGTACAGCGCGGTTTTTTTTTTTATGTCACTGTGCAGGGGGATTCCTAACCTCTTAAAGTCATTTTAACAGAAAGAATTTCATTTTCACATTAAAAGTGATGTCAAAATGTAAGTGCTCATCGGGTCTATTTAAACAAACTACAGCATTGTATATAGTGATGGACCGAACAACCCCCTGTTCGGTTCGCACCAGAACATCTCGAACAGGGAAAGTTCTATCAAACATGCAAACTATATTAAAGTCTATGTGACAAAAACATGGAAAATCAAAAGTCCTAATTTTAACCACTTAAGCCCCAGAAGATTTTACCCTCTTCTTGACCAGGTCCTATTTTGCGATTCGGCACTGCGTTAATTTAACGGACAATTGCGCGGTCGTGTGACGCTGTACCTAAACGAATTTGACGTCCTTTTTTTCCCACAAACAGAGCTTTCTTTTGGTGGTGTTTGATCACCTGTGCGATTTTTACTTTTTGCGCTGTAAAAAAAAAAACAGCGTCAACTTTGCAAAAATAACAATATTTTTCAAATTTTTTATATGAAATTCCCCCCCACAAAAAAGTAAAAATCAAAATTTTTTAACATTTTGGGCCAATTATTTTTTTTACCATATGTTTGGTAAAAAAAAATCGCAAAAAGCGTATTTTGATTGGTTTGCGCAAAAGTTATTGCGTTTACTAACAAAGGGAAAGATTTTTGTCATTTTTTATGTTTTTTTTAACGCGTAATGGCGGCGATCTGCGATTTTTTTTGCAGGACTGCGACATAGCGGCGGACAGATCAGACCCTTGACTGACATTTTTGACCCTTTTGGGGTTACCAGTGACATTTCTACAGTAATCAGTGCTATACATATACATGCACTGTTACTGTAAAATTACACTTGCAGTGAAAGGGTTAACTTTTTTTGAGAGGGAGGGGTTATGTGTGTCCCTAGGGGCATGATTCTAACTGTGATTGGCTGTGGCTTGAGGTGTAGGAACAGTGATCAACGGTCCTACATAGTAGAACCGTGTGATCACCATTCCATCACAGGGGAGAATGACAGGCGGCTTGTTTACATCAGCCGTCTGCATTTCTCCCTCTCCACCGACGATCGCGAGTGACCGGCGGATGATCGGGTCTGCCGGTCACACGCGCGGGGGGGTCCGTGACCACGCGGGAGTGGGAGCGCGGCTCCAGAGGCGCGTGCTCGCTCCCTAGGCCCTCACAGGCTAGCGACGTAGCCCTACGCCGTCGTGCGGCGGTCGGCAAGTGGTTAAAGGCTTATATGCAAGTTATTGCCATAAAAAGTTCATGGGGACCTGGTTACTGCCCTGTGGGACATGTATCAATGCATATAAAATGTTTAAAATGATCGTTTTTACAGGAGTAGTGATTTTCATGATGATGTGCCTGGGGGGTCCCCTTAATGTGCCTGTAAAGTGGTGGATCTGTACGATGTATGGAGCCTGCTGCAGCAGTACTGGCATTTCTAAAGGAAAAAAACATCATTTAAACTTGCTCGCCACTGTATTGCTGGCTCCCCCCTTCCCCCCAAATTTTTGGGGGGAACCCCATGTCAAAATCCTCACAGACATTTATCCGAGCATGCAGCCTGGCAGGTCAGGAAAGGGGGGGAATGAGCGAGCGCCCCCCCTCCTGAACCATACCAGGTCACATGCCCTCAACATAGGGGGGGGGGGGTGCTTTGGGGCAGGGGGGCAGAGCAAGCACTTTGTCTTCCCAACAACTCTGGGCTGTGGTTGTCAGGGTCTGCGGGTGGGGGGCTTATCAGAATCTGAAAATCTCCTTATCAAGGATGCCCTCAGATTCCCCACCCCCCCCTTATATGAATGAGAATCGGATACATCATACCTCTACCCATTCACCAAAAAAGTGTAAAAAAGTAAAAACCACAGAACACAGTTTTTGACAAGTCCTTTACTAATAAGAAAAAAAAAGAGAGTCCCTCGATGTAAATCCATCGTCAATCACAATGCCCGCCGTACTCAAAAAATAGAAAATAATTAAAGGCTACCTGCCGTCTGCCCGATCCTTAGCTTTGACCGCCCCTTCTGACATCACATTACCTCACGTGACGTCAGAAGGGGGGGTGCCACTGGGTGATGTAGGGGGGCCCCATCCCTTGCCTTTAAAAGAACTTTTAAAGCTGAGGATCGGGCAGGTGGCAGGTAGCCTCTGAAGAGGCGAAACGCTTTTGAATTTTTTTCTATTTTTCTATTTTTCAGGACCGTCAGGCAGCATAATTGACAATGGAGTTACATCGAGGGACACTATTTTTTTTTTTTTTAATAAAGGACTTGTCAAAAACTGTGTTCTGTGGTTTTTACTTTTTTACACTTTTTTGGTGAATGGGTAGGGGTACTCTGTACCCGATACCCATTCACATAGGGGAGGGGGGCTGGGATCTGGGGGCCCCCTTGTTAAAGGGGGCTTCCATATTCCAATAAGCCCCCCCCACCTGCAGACCCCCAGAACCACAGCCCAGGGTTGTCGGGAAAAGGCCCTTTTCCTAATCACCCTCCCCATGTTGAGGGCAAGCAGCCTGTTATGATTCAGGAGCGGGGGGGGGGGTAGTGCTTGCTCGACTCCCCTTTCCTGGCCTGCCAGGCTGCATGCTCGTATAAAGGTCTGGTATGGATTTTGGAGGTGGAGTTCCCCTCAAAATCTGTAGCAGACCCAAAAGGCCTTGTATGGATTTTGGGGGGGACCCCACACCCTTTTTTTAAAAAAATGTTGGCGTGGAGTTCCCCTTAACCACTTAAGCCCCGGAAGATTTTACCCCCTTCCTGACCAGGGGGTATTTTGCGATTCGGCACTGCGTGACTTTAACGGACAATTGCGCGGACGTGCGACGCTGTACCTAAACGAATTTGGCGTCCTTTTTTTCCCACAAACAGAGCTTTCTTTTGGTGGAATTTGATCACCTGTGCGATTTTTTGATCACGCGCTATAAACAAAAAAAGAGCGTAAATTTTGCAAAAATAGCAATATTTTTCACATTTTTTTATATGAAATTCCCCCCAAAAAAAATGTAAAAATCAAATTTTTTTTACATTTTCGGCCAATTTGTTTTATGCTACCTATGTTTGGTAAAAAAAATTGCAAAAAGCGTATTTTGATTGGTTTGCGCAAAAGTTATCGCGTTTACTAACAAAGGGAAAGATTTTTGTCATTTTTGTAGTTTTTTTTTTTAACGCGTAATGGCGGCGATCTGCGATTTTTTTTGCGGTACTGCGACATTGGGCCGGACAGATCGGACCCTTGACTGACATTAGTGACACTTTTGGGGGTCCCAGTGACATTTCTACAGTAATCAGTGCTATACATATGCACTGTTACTGTAAAAATACACTGGTAGTGAAGGGGTTAACTTTATTTGGGAGGGAGGGGCTGTGTGTGTCCCTAGGGGCGTGGTTTCTACTGTGATTGGCTGTGGCTTCAGCTGTAAGGACACTGATCAACGGATCTACATACTAGATCCGTGTGATCAGTGTCTTTACAGCGAGGAGAATGACAGGTCGCTTGTTTACACAAGCCGCCTGACTTTCTCCCTCTCCCCCGCCGATCGCCGTGTGACCGGCAGACATCGGGTCCGCTGGTCACACCCGCGGGGGGGCCTCCGGCAGCGCGCGCTCGCTCCCTGGACCCTCACAAGCAAGCAACGTAGACCTACGTTAGTTTGCCTGTGAGGGGCTGACCGCCGACGTAGATAGTCGTGCGGCGGTCGGCAAGTGGTTAAAATTTATACCAGACCCAAAGGGCCTGGTATAGATTTTGGGGGGGGGCACCCCCCCCCCATTTTTTTTAAATTCTGTCATAGGGGTCCCCTTAACCACTTAAATACAGGGCACTATCACCCCCTCCTGCCCAGATCAATTTTCAGCTTTCTGTGCTCATTGGCATCTATGGGAAATATTGGTCAGCATGACATGGCACTGCTTCCTGTCTTTAAGATTGGCGTCTATGGGAAATCTTGGTCTGCTTGACATGGCACTGTTCCTGAACTATATAAGAGACAGGGACACAAAATTTGGGGAGCACCGAGAGGGGACCCAGGACTACAACATACCCATACATTTTAAAATAGGAGTATGCCTGTACAATACACTGACTGCACTAAGCTGACTGAACTCTCTATCCACTAACTACCTGCCTAATCTCTATTGTCACACACTATACACTGCTGCCGTGTAAGCAGCAGCCTTATACAGTGTGGGGCGTGGACTTAGCCCCTGAGCCATGAGTGGCTAAAGGCACCCTGCTTTTGGCCAATCATGGCTCTGATAAGACATTGTACTGTGGTTGGCCAAAGCATACAGGTCAGGTGCATGCTTTGGCCAATCATCAGCAATTAATGCACTATAAGTGCATTATTGGGCACTCATCCGCAGGCAAACTTATGTTCGACTCGAACACAGAGCCCATCCCTAAATGTAAAATTTGATAAAGAAGTCAGAGAAATTCAATCCCAAGTGCATTTGCAATAAATTTACCTAAAAAAAAAAAAAAATAGGTTTGGTTTATAAATCTAGGAATGTACTTATCACTGTATTTTTTTCATATTTTAGAGAGTAAAGCAAAGTATGACATGTCAAATTGGGTCTGCTGGTTTTTTTTTTAACAAATATTCTCCTGTTTCTATGCCCAAATGCTAAATATCTTGATAGGGCTCTTTAAAGTGTATGTCAAGGCAAAAAGTAATATATGCAGTACATATATGCAAAACATGCGCCTTTCCCAAGTTTTATCTCTTTAAAGACCCTGCAATTACAGAAAAATGCTTGATTTGCAGATCTGCCTTAAATCTTGTTGTGGGCTGACAACGCCCAGCATTTTTGTGGACTGAGCGGTGTCATTCCTGCCCATTTTTCTTTTGCTAAACTACTTGTTCAGTCCCTGCTACATGTTTCCCTGTGTGTAGCTCGACATCTAAATCCTTCTATTGTGCAATAGGCCAGACTGAGTATCATTTTGAAGTAATTCTTACCAGCCAGGCTGCATTTAGGAGATGCAAGTTTTAGTCCAACATGTGCTCTGATAGCTGGTTCCTTCTATCAGTCTCTAAAATGGAGTTCCCAGGATACACCTGTTTCTCTTCCTTAGAAGAATGATGGGAACTTTTGTTAAAGGTGAACAGTTTCTAGTTTCTGCAAAAAACAGTAAATTTACAACTGGCTCCATCTTGTGGTCAAATCTGATATTGCAGGCAGAACAACTTGGTGAATATCCTCTGGGAGCCAGAACACTATTCAACCACTCCCCCTTTTCAATTATCTATAACACAAGGACAAATCCCTCTGTGGTCTCATGAAAATAACTAAAAGGGGTAATTAGAAAACACAAGATTAGATACATATGTTAAAAGTGTGCATAGAACACAGGCATTATAACAACCAGTAACTTTTTCCTGTCTGGCCCATTCAGCTGTTAGGTGAATGTAAACAAAGGATGAGGATAGTGTAAAAAACAAAAACACTGTGACATCCCCCCCCCCCCCAAATATCCACACCAGACTTTTCAGGTCTGGTATGTTTTTTAACTCCTTGCCACCACTGCCTGCCAGCCCTTTAAGTGGATCAAAAATGCTGGAAGGCAGTGGCAGACATTCTGATCAGCATGCTCTCAGCTCAGTAAACTATGTTAGATATAGCAGCATATATGTGGCAATATATTTGTTAACCACTTTACCACCGGAGGATTTTGCTGTCTTACGTCCAGGCCACTTTTTGCGATTCGGCACTGTGCAAATTTAACTGACAATTGCGCGGTCGTGCGATGTTGTACCCAAACGAAATTTACGTCCTTTTTTTCCCACAAACAGAGCTTTCTTTTGGTGGTATTTGATCACCTGTGCAATTTTTACTTTTTGCGCTATAAACAAAAAAGTGCGAAAATTTTGAAAAAATAACAATATTTTTCAAATTTTTTTATATGAAATTCCCCCCCAAAAAATGTAAAAATCAAATGTTTTTATCATTTTTGGCCAATTTGTTTTCTGCTACATATTTTTGGTAAAAAAAAATCGCAATAAGCGTATTTTGATTGGTTTGCGCAAAAGTTATTGCGTTTACTAACTAAGGGAAAGATTTCTGTCATTTTTGGTATTTTTTTTTTTTTAACGAGTAATGGCGGCGATCTGCGATTTTTTTTGCGGGACTGCGACATTGGGGCAGATAGATCGGACCCTTTTTACACTTTTGGGGGTACCAGTGACATTACTACAGTAATCAGTGCTATAAATATGCACTGTTACTGTAAAAATGACACTGGCAGGGAAGGGGTTAATTTTATTGGAGAGGGAGGGGTTAATGTATGCCTGGTGCTTACTGACGTGTGTGGGGGGAGGTGACTGAGTGACACAGGGACAGATCGCAGGTTCAGCTACGCTGAACCCTGCAATCGGACCCTGCCTGTCACTTAGGAGATCCGCCCGCTTTGTTTACACAAGCGGGCGGATCTCCAGACTCGATTCCCCGACGATCGGGGAAGAGCGGCGGTGATCACCGCCGCTCCTCCCCTGGCCCGACTCCCGCTGTGACTGAAAACAGCGGGAGCGAGCCTCCGGCAGCGCGCGCAGCTCACAGGGGGAGGAGTCCAGCGACGTAGGTCTACGTCGCTGGGCGGGAACGAGCCACATTGCCGCAGTAGCAGCAATGTGAGCGGGGGTAAAGCGGTTCAAGTACACCCACTAAACGCCACATATATGTCTGCAGCCAGCTGGAATAGTTAAGGATGTACAGAAAGCAGCACTGACATTTAATAAAAAAAAAGTACTCTTTACTTGCATCTAGCATATATAAAACTGTATAGCTATAAAGAGTCATTAAAGTAGCTCTAAATGCTTAAGGATTCTTACCCTTATCCAATCTAAGCATGCAGGTAAAAAACCTTCTCTGTGCTGCAGCCCCCAGCCCTCCCTCCCTCCCCCCCCCCCAATACTTACCTGAGCCTGATTTTTCTCCAGCGCTGTGCACGGGAGCCTCTGACGGGTCTCTCCCTCCTCATTGGCTGAGACAACAGTGAGCAAATGAGGAGAGAGAAGGGGCGGGGCTCAGATATGGCTCTGTGTGTGAATGGACATGCAGAGCAGTGGCTCTGGAGTGTGCCTGTTCAAGTGCCCCCATTGCAAGATGCTTGCTCTGGAGGCACTCAGCAGAAGAGGCCAGGAGCGTCAGCAGTGCGCCCTAGAAAAGGAGGATCAGGGCTGGTCTGTGCAAAACTACTGCAGGTCATATTCAGCCTTTTTTTTTTGTTTGTTTTTTTTTTGTTAAATTCTGCGTTAGCTATTAGAACATATATAGCCTGTATGACACTAGCAACATACCAGATGTAAACTTGTTTGGGTTTATGAATTTAACATGTATTTACATACATACATTTTTATTACCACTGTAAAATCATAATGCAGCATTCAACAGTCATGTACAGTTCTGCAGACATGCAATTGCCAAGGTTGTTGAAGGTTTGAATTCCTTTTCTAATATTCAAGTGTTAATATAAAATATGTTGGAGAGTATAAGATAACAAGAGCAGGGATGCCTGGGTGTGTTCTGAACTATGATATGATCATGTCGGGAAGATTACTCCAGAGTTATTTTCACAGTGAATCATCTTAACCACTTAAAGATAGCATGTTCTTTCCTTTAAAAAAATGTTTTGTTAACGAACACAAGTTTCTTTCTGCAGGTGTGGCAAAACAATAATTGGCACTGCTAATTTTTTCCCAAACAGTACAGATAGACTTCCTATCATTGGAGGTTCAAAGAAATGGTTGGAACTCTTCCCGCGCCTGTGTATACTAGCACAAAATACGGTAGTTATTTCCACTTGTACAGGACAACGTTCCCAATACTAAGGCCTCTTGCATACTTGATACTCCTGTTTGAGCATCTACTTTTTCAGACCTTCTTTATGTATTTGCACGTATTTACGCGCATTTTCACGTATATGCATTTGCGCAAATGCGTGAAAACTTATTCTCGCTTTCTTGTTCTCCACAATATCTAAATAGGCATTTGCGCCTATTTTGTGTGCATTTGAGCTCATTTGTGTGCATGAGGCGTAAATTACTGACCAAAATAGAATTTTGTTTTCTTTTAACTACATCCCGCCCGCCCACTGTCAATTGATGGCGGATCGGCACGGCTATTGTTCTGGGGCGCCATCATATGACGGCGCCCCACAGAACGGTGATCGTGGCTGTACCATGCTGCTAGGACACAGCGCGACCCCGATCTTGGTAAAGAGCCAATGACTTGGCTCTTCACACGTGATCGGCTGTGTCCAATCACAGCCGGTCACATGTAAATGAGAAGTGCCGTTTATCGGCTCTCCTCGCCTCACACAGTCAGAGTGTGTGGCGAGAAGACCGATCAGTGGCTCCTCCTCAAAGGGGCACACAGAAAAGGTAATCAGGGCACTGATCATTAGAGCCCTGATTACATAAAAGCTTGAAAATTGCCCACCATAAGTGCCCACCATCAGTGCCCAGATTGCCCACCATCAGTGCCCACAGTGCCCACAATCAGTGCCCATAGTGTTGCCAGTCAATACATGCTCATCTGTGCTGCCCATCAGTGTCCATCAGTGCCACCATTCAGTGCCGCTGTCAGTTCCGCCTATCAGTGCAACCTCTTAGTGCCCATCAGTGCTGCCTATGAGTGCTCATCAGTGGCGCCTATCATTGCCACCTATCAGTGCCCATCAGTGTGGCATATTAATACCTCCTCATCAGTGCCACCTCATCAGTGCCCAGCAGTGCTGCCTCATCAGTGCACATCAGTGAAGGAGAAAAATTACTTATTTTCAAAATTTACTGACAGAAAATAAGAAAAACTTTATTTTTTTCAAAAATTTCTGTCTTTTTTTTTCATTTTTTTTGCAAGGATTAAAAAAACCCCAGCAGTGATTAAATGCCACCAAAAGAAAGTACCATTTATGTGAAAAAATGATGAAAAAATTAATTTGGGTACAGTGTAGCATGACCGCGCAATTGTCATTCAAAGTGTGACAGCGCTGAAAGCTAAAAATTGGCCTGGGCAGGAAGGGGGTGAAAGTGCACTGTATTGAAGTGGTTAAACTGAAGAATGCATGGCGCTTGTTTACGCGCCTGTGTGCATAGGCACATTACAATTAATGGGCTGTATTTTAGCTCAGTAAAAAAGAAAAAGCTGTACTAACAAGCTGCAGTGTGCAAGAGGCCTTAGTGATACTGGCTGCAAACAATGATGGAGTTGCAAAGCCATATTTTATTATTGACACTAGGTTGGAGTAAAAAGATATCTTATAAGGTTTTAGATTACACGTTTTTAAGTTGTAACCCATATTATACCAAGGGAAGCTTAAAATCTTGTCGAACAAAATTATAAATATTCCATGATATTCTGTGTAAACATTCTAACACTGACATAGTGGAGTGACTGTTTGAAACTTACCTTTTGAAGGTAATAACAAGATTAAAAATGAAGGGCAGGTCAAAATGTACCTGACATTCATTCATGGGGATGTGGCATGACAGTTAATATAAAAAAAAAAAAAGAGAGAAGGTGTTATTGGTTGTAATATGCACTATTTAATTGGTTATTATAGTTCAATAGCAATTGGTTAATAAGCCTAATATTTAATTGGTCAATATAATTTCTTAACATGGGATTGGTCCAATTTGAAGTAATAATTTACAGTTGGATGTAAAAGTTCCCTATATAAGGAGGGGAGATAACCGTTGGAATCCAGTCAGCGGGAGCAGCATTCAGAAGTAAGAAGATTCTTCCCGAACCGCCCCCCCCCCCCCCCCTATGTATGCTTTTGTCACGGTCTTTATTGGTGTGGGATGTTTTCATATATTTGGTATAGTCTGAGCTTTTGGGCTGGACTATAGTGTTTTATATATTATATGTTTTAGTACAGTGGTTAGTTTGGGCTCTATGGCCAAGCTATACTATGTTATGTTGTCATTCCCACAAACATCTTTATATGATTTAACCACTTAAGCCCCGGAGGATTTGGCTGCTAAACGACCAGAGGGTATTTTGCGATTCGGCACTGCGTGACTTTAACGGACAATTGCGCGGTCGTGCGACGCTGTACCTAAACGAATTTGGCGTCCTTTTTTTCCCACAAACAGAGCTTTCTTTTGGCGGTATTTGATCACCTGTGCGATTTTTTGATCACGCGCTATAAACAAAAAAAGAGCGTAAATTTTGCAAAAATAGCAATATTTTTCCCTTTTTTTTATATGAAATTCCCCCCAAAAAAAATGTAAAAATCAAAATTTTTTAATATTTTCAGCCAATTTGTTTTATGCTACCTATGTTTGGTAAAAAAAATCGCAAAAAGCGTATTTTGATTGGTTTGCGCAAAAGTTATTGCGTTTACTAACAAAGGGAAAGATTTTTGTAATTTTTGTTGTTTTTTTTTTAACGCGTAATGGCGGCGATCTGCGATTTTTTTTGCGGTACTGCGACATTGCGGCGGAAAGATCGGACCCTTGACTGACATTTTTGACACTTTTGGGGTTACCAGTGACATTTCTACAGTAATCAGTGCTATATATATGCACTGTTACTGTAAAAATACACTGGTAGTGAAGGGGTTAACTTTATTTGAGAGGGAGGGACTGTGTGTGTCCCTAGGGGCGTGATTCTAACTGTGATTGGCTGTGGCTTCAACTGTATGCAGAGTGATCAATGGATCTACATAGTAGATCCATGTGATCAGCTCTCATACAGAGAGGAGAATGACAGGCAGCTTGTTTACACAAGCTGCCTGACTTTCTCCCTCTCCCCCGCCGATCGCAGAGTGGCCGGCGGCGATCGGGTCCGCCGGTCACACGCGCGGGGGGGTCCGTGACCACGCGGGAGCGGGAGCGTGCCTCCGGCGGCACGCGCTCGCTCCCTAAACCCTCACAGGCGAGCGACGTAGACCTACGTCACTTTGCCTGTGAGGGGCTGACCGCCGCCGTAGATAGTCGTGCGGCGGTCGGCAAGTGGTTAATAAAAAGGCCGGGCCGTTTTCATCAATGCAAGTGTAGCGTCAAGTTATTTAATTATTTAAATTATTTAATCGATTTAAGTTAGGTATTTTATACCTTTTTCTTGAAGTTCTGCATACGGCACCATAACTTTTTTGAAGTTTTCAGGACCAAATCAGTTAACTTGTACTTCTCCTCAGCATGCGCCGATAGCTAACAGCCTCACCTAGACAATAGTGTATTGAGGAAGACGTGATCCCTGTGTCATCACGCGTAGGGGAGGGGCAAGGACGGACGGAGCGATACACTATTGTCTAGGTGAGGCTGTCAGCTATCGGCGCACGCTGTGGAGACCGGCGGCGCTGTGCAGTCTCTCCCACTATACCACCACGATTTCCCCATTTACTTGATGCTATTGTCCAAGTGCATGTGTTGCACCTACAAATGTGAGTGAGATCTATCCACCTTTATTTAATAAAAGCTGATTGTTTAAGGATTTCATACACTATTGCAAGTCTCTTTGTTTGCATATATACTGCATTGATTGACGCTGCAACTGCTGTGAATGAGAGGAGCCCTGAAGGATATGAATGGATGATCTTTTTGGGATAACAATCTATGCGCTCTTTTTAAGGATTTGAGGTGAGCACCCATTCACAAGGGGGTGCACGACTGGCTGTCCACTATGACACTCTGGTCACTTCTCTCTGGGAGCACAGATCACTTTAGGATTACATTTTGGACTTTGTTTATTGGCTTTTTGCACTTTGCACACTGGACTTTTATATCTATATATTTTCTCTTTTCTATGAGTATTATATTATATTATATTATATTTACTACTTTATTAGCACTATTGGCACTTTAATATCATGTCACATATAATTATGTTTGGTTTTTAATAATTTAAGCACAAATTAATTAATTTAATCATTTAATCATTTTTTATTTGCGCGACACTATATATTTATTTCAGGCCATATACACTGCTCAAAAAAAATTAAAGGAACACTTTCTAATCAGAGTATAGCATCAAGTCAATTAAACTTCTGGGATATTGATCTGGTCAATTAAGTAGCAGAGGGGGTTGGCAATCAGTTTCAGCTGCTTTGGTGTTAATGAAATTAACAAAAAGGGCACTAGATGGGCAACAATGAGATGACCTCCAAAGCAGGAATGGTTTTACAGGTGGAGGCCACTCAATTTTTTTTCCCTACTCATCTTTTCACACTGTTTGTCATTTGTTTTGCAATTGGCTTGGGTCAGTGTGACTACTGATTGCATGAGGCGATCCCTGGACCCTATAGAGGTTGCACAGGCATTCCAACCCCTCCAGGATGGCACATCAATACGTGCCATTGCCAGGTTTTCTGTGTCTCCCAGCACCGTCTCAGGAGCATGGAGAAGATTCCAGGAGAAAGGCAGTTACTCTAAGAGAGCTGGATGGGGCCGTATAAGGTCCTTAACCCATCAGCAGGACTGGTATCTGTTCCTTTGGAAATAACAAACAAAAAGGTGTCCCCAGGGAATTTAAATGGACAAGGCTGTGTAGTACCAGTAAAATGAGTGTAAAAGGTAGAAGAAGTAGTAGAATAAAAGGTAACATTTATTGATCAGATTTAAAAATGTACAATTTACGATTTAAATCTGATCAATAAATGTTACCTTTTATTCTACTTCTTTGTATTTCCATATATTTTGGGGAAGGGACAGGTGCTGTTTTAGGCACACCTGCATATCAACCTCTTGCGGTATCTGTTCCTTTGTGCACGGAGGAACAGGATGAGCACTGCCAGAGCCTTACAAAATGACCTCCAGCAGCTCACTGGTGTTAATGTCTCTGACCAAAAAATTAGAAACAGACTTCATGAGGGTGGCCTGACGGCCTGATGTCCTCTAGTCAGGGCTGGTGCTTCCACTAGGCAAACTAGGCAGCCACCTAGGGCGCATTGCCACCTAGCGGCGCAGCCACGAGTCGGCACTCTCCTTTATTAATGATCCCTGTGAGCTGAGGGGAGGGGCAGCAGTGGGGGAGGAAGAAGGGACAGAGGAAGATGCTAGGTGTCTGGGGCAGTGGCGGAACTACCAAGCCTTGGCTTTCAACCAATGTTGGGGGGCCCCAAGAGGCAGGAAGGGAGCCCACCGGAGTGCTGCCTGCATGATGATCCTAGGAGAGGAGTGTCCTAGGAAAAGGAATCACAGTGAAGGAGGACAGAGCGTGGGCCACTCTCTTCATACCGCTCAGTGAGCATCCCCAGAACAGGGGATCGGGGTCCCTGGGTGTGACATGGAGGATCCCTGGTGTGAAAGGGAATCGGGGTCACCAGGTGTGTCATGGGGAATCAGAGTCACCAGGTGTGACATGGGGGATAGGGGTCACAGGGTGTAACAGGGATTCGGGGTCACCAGGTGTGCCATGAGGAATTGGGGTTCCTGGGTGTGCCATGGGGATTGAGGTCCCCAGGTGTGATATGGAGGAACATCAGGGTCCCCAAGTATGACATGAAGGAACATCAGGGTCCCCAGGTGTGACATGGAAAAACATCAGGGTCTCTCCAGGTATGACATGGAGAAACATCAGGGACCCCTGGTGTGACATATAGGAACATTGGGGTCACTGGGTATGACAGCATGACATGGAGGAACACGGGTTCCCTGGGTGTGACATGGAGGAACATCGGGGTCAGTGGGTATGACAGCATGACATGAAGAAATATTGGGGTCCCAGAATGTGACATGGAAAAACATCAGGGTCCCTGGGTGTGACATAGAATGACATCAGGGTCCCCAGGTGTGACATGGAGGAATATGGGGGTCACTGGGTACGACAGCATAACATGGAGGAACCATCAGATCAGGGTCACTGGGTATGACATAGAGAAGTCTTTAACCGCTACCCTTTTTTTTTTTTTTTTTGGGGGGGGGGGGGGGGGGCGCAAGTAGCTGGTCTTGCCTAGGGCGTAAAATAGTCTAGCACCGGCCCTGCCTCTAGTAGGCCCTATGCTCACTGCCAGGCACCGTGGAGCTCGATTGGCATTTGCCATTGAACACCAGAAATGGCAGGTCCACCACTGGCGCCTTGTGCATTTCACACATGAGAGCAGGTTCACCCTGAGCACATGTGACAGACGTGAAAGGGTTCTTGGGAAGCCGTGAAGAATGTAATGCTGCCTGTAACATCATTCAGCATGACCGGTTTGGTGGTGGGTCAGTGATGGTCTGGGGAGGCAAATCCATGGAGGGATGCACAGACCTCTACAGGCTAGACAATGGCACCCTGACTGCTATTACAGTATATATATATATATACATACAGTATCTCACAAAAGCGAGTACACCCCTCACATTTTTGTAAATATTTTATTATACCTTTTCATGTGACAACACTGTAAATCTGTAAGATCTGTGGCAAATCACACAATTTAGGATTCTAGGCAATTGGAAATTCATGAGTTGTATGATTCTCTGTAGACTGGAGAATGAAAAAGTGTAATTCACCAATTTTCTTTACTAGAGATATCAGCAGGCAAAATGTCTTTTATATATATATATACTGTATGAAGACTGAATGCATACAGTTACAAAACCCAACAACCTTTGTATATCACACACATTCAATAAAATGAGCTACATAGAAATAACAATCCAAATCTCCTTTTTCCTAGGGGAGTGGGGCACTTTTAAAATAGTTGTGGCCGTGGGTAGGCCAAATTGGTGGTAAAGCCAATACAGACACGCAGGTAAGTGAGGTGAGCTCCCAGATATTTCTCTTTATAATGATTACGGTATACACAATGACTAATAAGGACATTCTTAATCTATGCTATGCAAATGGCTGTTTCTGAAAAATTCCAAACGTCAAGCACAAATTTAAGATCCAAGTTGTATTACACATGGTAAATGTGTTTTAGGAATTTCCTTCTGATTTACCATGTGTTAATTACAAACCGATTTGCAGGAAATACTCATTTTTTTTAAGATAAACTATTGTGTGCAGTTAAAAGCACAGGAAGAGCTGTACAATACTCGGTAATGTGTATAGACAAAAGCATAGTTCTACTTCATAGTTTTTTCCTGCTGAATATTTCCATAACCAGTATATAACAATATATAATTAATTATTTTTTATATAAATGTTTATACCAGTGGTTAAATCAGCTACATTTTAATGACATGGGTAGAATATTCCCATAAGATTCTACATTACTCAGATATACTATGTTTAACTGATACAGCTGGTTAATGTTTTTTTTCCTGTTTGATACAAACATCTCCCATAATTTATTTATTGCTTGTAAGGATTACAATGAGATGAGATTCTATACATTTTAATAATTATTTCTCATTTATAATATACAGTAGATTATAATATAAATTAGTTAAGGTATGAAGTCAGTGTCTTAACACTTATGTTTAATGTTAATGTTTTCCATGTGCTTTCGCTCTGTTACAACATTATGGTAAGCAATAATTGTACACAGTTATATCTGAAATAAAAAAATATTTTCAGAAATAAAAATAGGTCGTTATTTTACATTATTATTGCTAACAAGCAGGCCCCCCTGATTCCTCCTATACTGATCGGTATTGTAACTGTCTGCCTTCATTTTGTAAAGTGCTGCCCAAATTCCTGGTGCTATTTGAATCCCAATTAATAATAATAATAATAATAGCATACAAATTTTTCCTTAGGCTTTGTGCTTTGCTGTTCTGATGCTTTACATCTTGAGAAAAAGATGATCGGTTCATACATCACATGGATCTGTTTTTTACCATCCCTAATAAAAGGATTAGGAAGTAAAGCAGTGGCTGCTAGGTCACTAGACTGAGGTAAGTACTTTGGAGGAAATGGGGGCATATTAGTAATGGCAGCCTCAAGTGTGAGCAATGTGCCCAAAGTCTGTTAATTAATTTAGGTCCACATTGGCATAAGTTCTAGAAAGGGTTTTGCATATTTGCACTGACTTTGACAGCAGGGGGAGTCAATTGGCGCCACGCTGCTATCTCAGCCAATGAGGAGGAGAGTCCTGGGCAGCTGAGACATTCCTGCAACTTCGCTGGATCTAGATGGACCTGAGGTAAGTATTAGAGGGGCTGAGGGGGGCTGCTGCACACAGAAGGTTTTTTTATCTTAATGCATAGAATGCCACAGGGAGGTAGCTGTGTGCCGGATCACATATATATCCAAGATCTTTCACCTGCAGGGGCGCATGTGCGCTGCAGGCACATTACTTCTGCTGTGATTATTTATAGCAGAAGCTGATCTGCGGATGCCGGGCACTCGATGTCCATCGGCACCCACTGATGGTCGGACAGACTCAGAACAGAGTTCCGTTCTGGCAGGGGGGCAGGGATGAATTCTGTGTTCCTGCAAAGCAGGGACTCAAATCAATCTCTTTCACTTGTAAAAGCAGCACACATGCTAAATACAAACACTGGCTAGGCACACCATTAACCCTTTGATGGGATGTTTAACCCCTTCCCAGCCAGTGTCGTTAGTACAGTGACAGTGCATATTTTTAGCACTTTTCACTGTATTAGTGTCACTGATGCCCTCAAAGTGTCAAAAGTGTCAATTAGTGTCCAAACCTCAACTGCAGTATCACAGCTGTGCTATAAGTCACTGATCGCCACCATTACTAGAATAAAATAAATGAATAAATAAATAGAAATTCCAGTATATATCCTATAGTTTTTAGACGCTATTACGTTTGTGTAAACCAATTAATTTACGCTTATTGGGATTTATTTTTGCCAAAAACCTGTAGCAGAATACATATTGGCCTAAATCTATGAAGAAATCAGATTTTTTAAAATATTTTGATTGGATCTGTTTTATAGCAGAATGTAAAAAATATTGGTTTTTTTTTCTTCAAAATTTTAGGTCTTGTTTTGTTTAGAGTGCAAGAAAATAAAATGGCAATGGTAATCAAATACCACCAAAAGAAATCTCTATTTGTGGAGGAAACAATTACATAATTTTTATTTGGGTACAGCATTGCATGACCGCACAATTGTCATTTAAATTAAGACAGTGACGTTTTACAAAAACTGGCCTGGCCATGAAGGGGGGGGGGGGGGTAAATCTTCCAGCAGTCAGGTGCTTAAGTACATCTCTGCACATTACATGCATATTTTTCCACATTTTTCAATAAAGATTGTTTCTTACTACAGGAACAAACTAAAAGAATAAAATCATGTTGGAACATGCTTTGGGGCAAGACAGAGCTTCTCCATTTCTGACCACTGTATGGGGACACTTTTCCACTGGCTCCCAACATAAGGGGTAATTTCACTGCTGACCACCAATGTAAATGGCCACTTCTCCACTGACCTACATTGTAAGGTTTTATTCACACTTGACTAATTTTCTAACGCTTCACAAATGCTCCCATGGTGTTAGTATGGGCGTTAGACTCGGGTTAATGAGCTTTAGTATTGGCATTAGACTAATTAGCATTAATGACGAGTTAATGACGAGCCAAACTCCATATGGGCTGTCTTGAAATGTTTGATGAGCGTTAAGGTGCTTTAAAACCACTCCACAAATGCCTATTCCATTACAGGAAACAAACAAATCTTAACACCCCGTAACCACCTGTCAGAATGTTTGTGAAGCGTTTCCATAGACTTGACTGGGAGGCGTTGAAAGGCTTTGACATGACATGAGCCTTCAATTTTGAAGTGACGCAACGCTAACGTTTCATGTTTTGATAATTTGAACAGCACTGTGTGCTGTCCATTGTATCATTTGCATAGGCATTTGAGGGGCTTTTTTAACGCCTGCTTTTAATGCCAGTGTGAAGTTAGCCTAAGGGAGCCCTTCTCCACGGATTGGCAATGTAAGGAGAAATTGGTTGGATACAGGGCACTCTAGGCAGAGACACCCCCCAGGAAAAAAGTTTAGCGTTTATGGTGTAATGTTAAAACAGGCTCATCAAAGATGTGGGACGTCCAGCGGGAGGTGCTCCCTGGATGATCTGATTGGAAAGTCTCCTGGCCAGCCAGCGGTTGGAGGTGTGTGTCTGACAACCACAACCGCTGGCCGGTGGCCAGCCTGGAGACTTGCCAAATGGATCATACAGGGAGAACCTCCCGCCGGATGTCCCACATCATTGTTGAGCCTGTTTTAACATTCGTTCTTACATAGTTACATAGTTGTTGAGGTTGAATAAAGACAATAGTCCATCCAGTTCAACCTGTGTAGGTGTGTGTGGCTGTAATCATCTCACATACCCCTGAATGTTCTGATCCTTGAGATGTACGTCCAACAGTCTTTTGAAAGTAGCCATACTTCCCACAGAAACCACCTCTTGTGGTAGAGAATTCCACAATCGTGTAGCTCTAACAGTAAAGAACCCCCTGCATTGCCTGAGGTTAAAACGCTTCTCCTCTAATCGCATTGTATGCCCTTGAGTCCTCATGCAATCCTTTCGACTGAATAGCTTTTTTTCTAGTAAGTTTTCTTGTAAGTGTTTTTAACTGTATTCGGGCAATATAGTGTTGTTTACTGCACTTAGAAGTGCCTTCTTTCTGTTCCTTTTCTCAACAAAGAAAGGAGGAATTTATGTACTGACCATCAACTTTTGGAGACATACCTCAACTAATAACTAATATGGGGGATGCTGTCTGTGTTTCCTTTCAGGGCAATATTATTATTATTTGTTTTCCTAAAAAATGTATAGAGTAAGAGCCGGCTCACACTGGGGCGACTTGTCAGGCGACCTGGTCGCCTGACAAGTCGCCGTGGGTCGCCTGCCATAGATTAGCACAGGACCCGTTCTAATAGGAGCGACACAAGTCGCTCCGACTCAGAAAAAAGGTCCTGTACTAATTTGGGGCGACCTGGAGCGACCTGCATTGACTTCAATGATATGAAGTCCGTGCATGTCGCTCCAAGGTCGCGGTACGCGCTGTGCACCGCGACTTCACAGGTCGCCCCGGCAAGTCGGGTCGCCTGTATGTGAACCGGCTCTTAAGGGGTGTTAAAAACAATCTGTGAATACACTACTGAGCTCAATGCAGTAGAACACCACCCACTAGACACTCTTACAAAATATTCCTCCCATGCCAAAATCCACCAGACTATACTCCAGGATCCCACTTATTGCCTATGATGGATTCCTGAGCAACTGATGAGCCACATGTCAGATACATATCAGATCTGTGAACCCTTTATAAGTGTGAATCAGTACAACCAGAGGTAGTTGGAGCAGGACTAGAGCTAGATGTCCTGGACATGGGACAATTAGGTCAAATAAAATGACCCACCAGCTATACTAAAACATCTGAAGGAAATTCTTATTTAGTTTCTTCTTTGCAGTAATTTTCTTTAACAGTAGTTTAGCATAAATAAAGCAGTGAAAACTGTAATTTGGATGAATGGTGGTTGAAAAGCCTTTTGCCACTTAAGGACCAACGCCAGTAAAAGTTTTCTTAAAATTTTTTTTTTTTTTTTCAGTCTCTAACTATATTTTTGATTATCGTAATGCCAATGTAGTCAAACACATCTAGGTGGATAGTCAATAGAAATTGGTGCACAACAGAGGCATAGGCTTAAAATAATTTTCTATTTCCAATGTATATTAAAGCATTTCTTTACTGTGCATCATTAGTGAAGACATACCTTCAATTAAGAAATTAACGTTTCTAATTATGCTTCAACATTTCTACTCATAAGCAACAGGACATATTTTAAAGTAAGTCTCTGATGGAATTTGGCATACACTTGCATATTTAAGCAATGATTCTGCTGTCTGGAAAAATGTGGAAACTGAGAATAAAGTTTACTTCAGTATAAGCCATTCTCATCCTGGACATTGCTAAAGTCCTACTTACAAAAGTTTCATGACATTCTCGTGTTTTGTGAGGCATAAGCAATAAAGTCATGGTGCCAGAAAGTGTGCCTTAATTCCTTTCAGATAGAGAAAAATTAAAGCAAATGTCGTGCAGGTGTGATGCCTATGCTATGATCAGTAAAACAAGTGCCTTACAAGGATATGGTAGTCAATATGCTGCTAAAATATTTACTACAATAAAAAAAGAATTGGCATGTAGCCTTCATTCTGTTTGACATCAGCAATTTGCTGGAAAAGTTTAGGAAATGAAAGCATAATAGGATAAGTCACAACATTAAATTAAAAAAAATAAAATGATCCCTCTCACTCTTTTTTGCGATGAACATTTCTATGATTAGAGGGTTTAGTAACCACAGTGCTAAGCTATTAAAATAGGAGCAAATGAAAATCAGGACCATTTCTTAGAGCAACCTTTCCAGCTGCTGCAAAGGTTTACTTTCAAGCCTGCAATGTGAACATTAAAGCCAAAAATCCAGTTGGTTTCTGAGAGACACATCTTTGGTTTTCTTTCTGCCAGTTTTTTAATCAGTCCCACAAGTATTGCTAAGACTGCTTTGCAGCAGAGGGAACATTTACTAGTTATGTGGAAACTTGGAACTGCATCTGTAACCCACTGCTCCTTAAAGAAAACCTGTCAGCGAGAAAAGGTGATAAAACGAACCAAAGTGTCAATGCTGCAAGAATATTTGTTAAGCTTCAATTTATTTTTTAGAACTTCAGACTTTGAGGGACTTTGATTTCTGGCCCACCTGGGGGCTAAGATTTCCCACCCCAGAACTAAACTTCACCTCCACCATTCAAGGGCCCAATAGAAGAACCTCAGTAGCCATCTTGTAGCCAATGTTGTCATGTAGAGCAGTGGTCCTCAACTCGGGGCCCACTAACAGGCCAGAAGTATTAGCTTGGGGAGATGCAGACTAGAATACTGCAATCACTGAGCAGCAAATGAGATCACCTGTGATGTGATTTAGTTATCTTGCAAACCTGGCCTGTTAGTGGGCCCCAAGGACCGGAGTTGAGGACCACTGACGTAGAGGGCCCAGTTTGCTTTAAAAAAATTACAATCATGATCATTTTCATTAATACATTACTTGTGTAGTTTAACCCTTTCTAGCTGGAGAAATTACATGAGGTTTCCAGTCATGTGATCACTGTGATTGTCAATGACTCTCAAACTTAAACAGTGACCAGGAACTGACAGTGGCAGCGTGGTCACTGTGTCGGGAGTGCCAAGTGAACGTGCTCCCAAAACACACAAGGGTTGCCCGCTGTACCCATGTATGTGGCAGCTTAGCTTTAAAGCCCACCAATGACCGTGCTGCTACATATATGCATACAGCCGAGGTTTAGAGCCGGTTCACATTAGCGCGACACGACTCCTTACTACTTCGGGAGACGACCTGTCAGTCCCGTGCACCACGACTTCGGAGCGACTTGCAGGGACTTCACATAATGGAAGTCTATGCAAGTCGCTCCGAGGTCGCCCCGAAGTAGTACAGGACCCTTTTTCTAAGTCGGAGTGTCTTGTGTCGCTCCTATTAGAACGGGTCCTGTAGCGGTCAATGGACCACGAGGGAGCGTGACTTGTCAGGCTGACAAGTCGCCTGACAAGTCGCGCTAATGTGAATGGGCTCTAAGAGGTAAACACAAGAACATGTTTTTAAATATAAAAAACAACTAATATTTAACAATATCTGATGTAACCCACTTAATCACAGTAAGCATTAAAAGGTCAGCCCAGTTGTGCTTTATGTACAGTATTCGTCATCAACTTAAAATTACTACCTGAGTTCTTTCATCTGTGATTCTGCATAGAGAATCCTTGTCAGGTTTTACTGATATCCAGGACTTATGCGCAGTACACACAATCAGATTCGGAGCGATCATACGATAATCTGATCGTTAGTACACAGCTTTTGAGAGCCGATCAGGACAGTTCATCCGACAATATCCGAAGGGACAAGCATGAAAATTGTACGATACCAGATCATACGATTTTCGTTTAATCAGTAAAGTATTCATCCAAAAAAAAACAGAAGATCAAGAAGACCACAAATGCTCAGATATGAAAGAATACATTACAAAAAAAACACCACATTACACATCACTTCCCAATTTGTATTCTGTTGTACTAGAATTTTCGGAACTTTAGTAATCACTTAATGTTTGATATGAGACTAGCATGCAACAAAAAACGGAGGATCCTTCATCTTATCGTGTGTACTCTTTTAAGCCTGGTACACACTAGAAGTTTTTTTTCCTTCCCCGCTGGGTTGAAGGGAAAAAAAACTGTTAGCTCTGGTCGGAGATGCTGTACTAACCATCTAACCCCCCCCCCCCCCCCATCCATGCTTGAACACTGCAATCAGCACTCTCTGCCATTGGCTGAGAGCACTGTTCGGGAGTGGTCGGCTGCTGGTTTTCCAGCATGCTCATGTGATAGAAGCCGGCCAAATGCCCAGCTTTTGTCGGACAGACCGACATACACCTGGGCCGAATGTCGCCCTGGGGGCAGCCTTTTATTAGACAGGAAGTAAGGGGAGCTCTCAAACAGTGACACTGACAGAAGTCAAAATAAGTGTATAGAGTTAAGTAATGCCAGAACCCTTGTCAGCTTTGTAGTGTTGTCTGTTTTCTTGCTGCAGATTTGTCCCCAGAACTAAAAGTGAGGAACATTTCTCTAATGGGGCCCTGGATGGCAGTAAAACCTGACAGAAGTTTTAACCCTTCCAAACTCTCTTTTGCCTATAGATACCCTAAATCTGCCTTATGCAATATTTAAAAGGAACAGTGAGACTTTTCTGACTGCAGAAAAGGCTTTTTATATAGGTGATGGAGCTGCTGTTGATGTCCCCAACAGATATTAGAAATAGGTTAATATTTCAGTCAAAAGGTGTCTTCCTAATAACTGCAATACCAATTCAGGTGAGGAAGCCAATCAAAAGATTACCTATGATAAAGCACATGCTGCAGAATTTAGCCATGGAATATTTGTGGCATGAGATGAAAGAAATGTTTATTGAACTGTATATGTTTCTTTTGAACTTTAGGTTCCTGATTCAATTACTATTTGAAAAACATATAATTTAATGCCCCAAAAAAATAATTAATATTATCTTTAGCTGATTGTAAGTGACATTTCTGTTGGAACCAATAATGTTTGAAATTCAGATCAATTGGCTAACTGACAATATTAGATTTTTTTTATTATCTGTACTTTCTTTCTGTATCAGCTTAGTTTGACATATTTATGACTTCTATACCCCCCCCCCCCATTTCCCCAAGGAATATATAATTTCCATTTGGCTAGCATTAGTCATTACCATAATTTATGTTTTTGGACAGCCTTCAAAGATCTCAAAAGATCTCACCTCACATCCAGCATAGCTGTTGGAAATAACTTAATCAAAGTCAGGACAAAACTTAGATGTTTTCACTATTATTAAGTAGGAACTGTCTGCAGAGTAACCTTTGAATCTGATGGAGATAGGCACATTTACTTTGGCAAATAAATATAATACTCGTAGAACAATGTGGATACAGAACTTATGCACAACTTTAAAGTGAACCCATCCTTAATTTTAACGTTTTCAGCTAAAAGTTTTATGTAAAAGCATACACCATGGAATGTATACTAATACCTTTTTTTAGGCAGAATCTTCTTCTGTTCCCTGTGGTTGTGTTTTACTTTGTTTCTGGGGCCTGACCTAATGGCTAAGCCATGCCACTGCTAATTGGGTGGAAACTGCCAATAGGGTGCATGGCACATGGATCATTTACTAAGTTGCCACTGACAATAATACTGGATGGGTTCCCACAGATGCGATTGCTAGGGGATTCTACTTCTGAATCCTGTACATTATACACTGTGTATGTTACATACAGTAATACTGACCCCTGAATTCTATATGCTATGTTTTATGTTTCGTAGTCTAGACCAGTGTTTCTCAAACTTTTTTCAGTCAAGGCACCTTTTAAAAGTCTGCACAATCTTGAGGCACCCCATTCTAAAATGTAAAAACTAAACTAAAATAGTTTTACAAAATCCATCAACGTCTATACATATAGGACACCCAACATTACAGGTGATGTATACTTCCAAGGCAAATATACCTTTGTACACTGGTACTGATTAGTATTCCAAGTATTCCAACTCCCTTAGTTTCTCTCCCTCACTCAGCTAATGTGACCCCAGTGCTAATGGAGGGGGCAAACAAGGATGCTGTGGAGGTGCTCAGTGTCCTTATCAACTGATGATGTCACTGTTAGGGTGCTGGCGGCTAGATGGTTTTAATGGTGCACAATAAAAACCTGTGGCTTTGTGTAACCAAACGTTAGGCTTGATCTACCTGCTGGCTTCTAAACAATTTTTGGCCAACTTTTTAAGCATGTTGCCAAGGCACCCCTGAAGAAACCTGAAGGCACCCCAGGGTGAAAAAGTCTAGTCTAGATCCATGAATTTTTAGTCCTGTGTTATACACTGCATGTTTCAGACCCCTGCACATTGTATGCTTTGCTGTATATTACACAGTCATGACTCCATCACTCTATATGTTGCATGTTAACTAGTCCTGATCACTGCACCCTATACACTGTGTTGTACATTACATACTCCTAACAGCTGCATTCTGTAAGCTGTACTATGTTGCATACACCTTCATTGTCTCTTGAGTCAGTGATTGCTAACTAGTCCTCTCACAGAGATCTAAGCTTCTATGGTTTCCCCACTTATGCAAAAACATGTTTTGACTGGAGTCGAGCTTTAAATACATTTACACTTTAAAGTGTAACAAACATGTTATACTTACCTGCTCTGCGCAGTGATTTTGCACAGAGCAGCCCAGATCCTCCTTTTTTTCGGGTTCCCTGCCAGTGCTTCTGGCTCCTCCCTTCTCTGTCTAATGCCCCCACAACAAGTAGCTTGCTATGGGAGCACCCGAGCCAAGGTGCATCTTCGTGTGTCCATTCAGACACGGAGCTGTGGTTTGGCCTCATCCCCCTCTCTCTCCTCATTGGCTAACTCACTTTGATTGACAGCAGCTGGGGCTAATGACGCTGCTGCTGTATCTCAGCCAATCTGGAGAGAAAGTCCCGGACAGCCGAGTCTGTCCTGCAACATTGCTGAATAGAGAGGGGGCTCAGGTAAGTATTGGGGGGGGGGGCTGCACAGAGAAGGTTTTTTATCCTAATGCATAGAATGAATATTTGCCTTTACGCCTATTTTTAATGTATGTATTCCCAATAACACTTGTCTCATATGCATGAGGCTATGGTGACTGGATTACCCATAAGTAGGGATGAGGTTTATGTTTGCCGAGATCATGGGCTAGAGGCGAATTCTGTGGGTTCGAAATTTGCAAACCTGGGGAATTTTTGTGGCTTCTTGCTGCAAGTCTTTTCTTGGGCTTTTTTTTCAGGGGAAGTATTTTGGGGTTTCCATTCTGTTGTGGGATTTTATTTTTATTTTAAATTAATTGGACTTTTTTTTAATTCGGGATACTTAACTTGTTACTGATTATCTGTTCTTTAAAGCGGAGTTCCACCCTGGTAATACTTTTCTTTATAAAAATACCTCTGGGACAGTCAGGGCTAGTGCATTCCACAATGGCTTGCCTCTGATCTGTCCCGGGTTGCACTTACCTTTTAGAAGAAATACTTACCTTGAAAAAGTCTTGTCCAGCGCTGCCATCTCAGGTGTGGGCAGCTTGAAGCCGGCGCGATCCTCTTCTGCGTCCTCTTCTGTCTTCTTCGGTCCCACGATGCATTGCACCTGCCCCGCCGTCACTTCCGGTTCCGCAGCGTCATCACTGCACAGCTTCTGGGCATGCCCAGAAGCTGTTTAGCAAGGTATGACGGTGCCTGCACCGGAACTGACGTCGGGGCCGGTGCAGACGCATTGATTCCTGGGAGCGATGACGTTCAGCTCCCAGGAATCATTGCAAGCCAGGAAGTGACGAATCGCCGTGGCCGCCGAGGGGAGGAAGAGGAAGTAAGGTAAGTATATTTTCTTCTAAACCAGGTAAGTAAAAAAAAATAAAATTGAGATTATCCATTTGTTTTTCAGGTGACCCCGGGCATGAAGATGGAGGTAAGTTTTATTTTTGGGTGGAACTCCGCTTTAAGCTGCCATTTGTTTATAGAAGGCAGCTGCATCATTTGAAAAAAAAAAAAGAGAGCAAGAACATCTTGCATCTAAACCACTTAACATAATATCAATTATTTTTAACACACCCCTACCCTCATCCCCATAGATAAAAAAAAAAAAAGGCAAACGTCAATTAGGCCTGTTTTCCTAATTACAACTTCCCTAATTCTTGAAGTAAAGCCCAGGCCTGTGCCCTTTGATTTTTAAAAATTTGGGCATTACCTTACTATTTAAAATTCTCCTTTTTGATCAATTTCCTTGACCCTTATGTCATCCGGGTTATTGTAATAAAAAAACCTGCCTGTATTGTTTTTCTCTACAGTATTTAAGCAAATTCTCTCTCACTGTTCTGCTACTGGTCACTGCTGTATCATCTGCAGTCTCTTAAAGTGATTGTAAAGTCTCGTTTTTTTTTTTTATTAAATAACAAACATGTTATACTTGCAATTGGTTTTGCACAGAGCAGCCCAAATCCTCCTCTTCTTTGGTCTCTCTTTGCTGCTCCAAGCCCCATCCCTCCTGTCAAGTGCCCCCACAGCAAGCTGTTTGCTATGGGGGCACCCAAGAAGAGCTACAGCTCCGTGTGTCCATTCAGACATGGAGTTGCACTTTGGCCCCGCTCCCTCTCTCCTGATTGGCTAACTGATCATTGACAGCCACGGGAGCCAATGGTGCCGCTGCTGTGTCTCAGTCAATCGGGAGGGAGAGTCCCAGATGAGGGACTCGTGGACATCGCTGGACACAGATGGGGCTCAGGTAAGCATTAGGGTCTGCTGGGAGAGCTGCTTTACACAGAAGGCTTTTTATCTTAATGCATTGAATGCATTTAGATTTAAAAAAAAAACTTCTGCCTTTACAACTTCTTTAATTCCCAACGAGAGCTCTAGATTAATTGGCCCACAGTAGGACAGTGCAAGAGAAGGCTTGCCCATACACAAAATGCTTTGGAATGCAAACAGGTGTGCAGGCGCAGACCATCAGACAGCCATACATGTAGGCCCAGGATTGTGTGGTCGCGTACACACCTGTCCCTAATACTGCCGGCAAACAGACTATTTAAATGGAGCACCTGCACTGGTTCTTTGCTGTCTAGTCTACAGTGTTTTTCATGCAACCTGTGACCCATTCTTGTGTTTGCTCATCCGTTACTGACCCGGTCCTCTTCTGACTACTCCTGAACCTTACCTTCACCAACCCCAGCCTGTCCTTGGAATCAGTCCCTGACTTGCCTTATCGTTGATGACTCCAGCCTGAACCCTTACTATTCTCCTGTCTTCTGCTTGAACCTAATCTGAACCACCAGGTACCGACCTGCAGGCCCTGCTAACCTGCTGCCAACCAAGTGCCCATTGATCAACCATTTATTAGTCAAGTACCTGCCGACCATCTACCTGTCAGTCAAGTGCCTGGTGATCATCCACTTTCCAGCCTAGTGCCTGATGTCATTCACCGGCTTCCAGCCAGTGACTACTGTTCTCCTGTCAGCTATCTTTCCAATCCTGTCACGTAGCAGTCACCATCAGCTGTCCCTGCCGACTGGCCCATCTCCGTGGATACAACAGCCACCTACCTGCACCAACGGCTGGAAGTAGACATTTATGCCACTCCATGCTCTTGCATCTCCTGTTACCTTACCAGGAGGCCTCGAACTGAAGATATAAGAGACATTCTTCATCGTGTCAGGCTCCAGCACCAGGTACGTGACAGAAAGTTTTGCATCAGGAAGAATAAGGATAGCCCCAGTGAACTACTAGCCAATTTCTATCTGTCAGTCAATGTAGGCTTATTACTGATTGATAAAAAAAAAAAAAAAAAAACTCAAGTCTCCGATAAAGCTACCTGAAGGAAATCCTTTTTTCCCACTACTGAAAAAAAATTAGTTTTAAGGAGCCCCCCAAGCATGTTATTCAAAGGATTTGTATATTTTTAATGTTGCCCTCTAAGCTGCATGAAAAGAACTTCTCACTGTATGTTTTTTTCTTGCATTGGTACATGCCCCCCATGGCAGTGCCCAGTTCCCATGTCTTTTTTTTTTTTTTTGCAGTAGTGTCTTATTAGTTCTAAAAATGTCTAGAATTTAACAAGATTCTCACCTGATAGACTTGAATTGGATTCAGGTTTACAGAATTTCGAGCAAGATTTTCCAATCCTTTGGCAAATCGAACCTAAAGTGAAAGTTTTTAGCTCCTGGACCTGTAACAGGCTGGGTAAATGAACAAATGATTGGACAGAAAATAAATGTATTTATTATTTACAGCTAAAAATTTAACAGTAATGTTACAAAACACTGTCACAATGACAAACAGCATACACATACTGCAGAATAATATAAAACAGATTATAAAAGCTGCACAAATATGAAATCTTCACAGCAATGTCTCTGTGGCTCAATAAGTAACATGTGGCTGCATAAAAAAAAGCCTCTATAAGACTCTATGACAACAGTGAGTCTAGCTGAGAATCACTACTTCAGTAAAACAGTTCAGAACATAGACAGCTGCTTGCCATTATCCTCATAAACAGTATCCCTCTCAGCAAAGTTCAGAGTAGCTCTAGTAACACATGTAAACAACTAGAAGGACCGCAGGCCTGAGGACACAGGGGTGGAGGGGAAGGGGGCACTCATCTGGAACTGGAGTTCTCTGGTAGCAATTGTAGAGGTGCTCCCCATGGTAGCTGAGTCTACTGAAGAAGCTGTATGCTATTAGGCTCCTGCCCACGTACTCATTCTGACAGTGGAGGGCCTCTCACCTGGTTGCAGATCACTTGCCCAGCTACTGCTACTTCATCCAGTGTGACCTCTCTGAGTGGGTGATGGAGGGAACAGAGAAACCCAACATTCCTGGGCATGTCCAGAAAACAAAGAAGTTGTGGAAAATGGAGTTAAAGAGACCTATGCCTGCATCTGTGCATGATGAATAAATTAATAAAGCAAATTGCTAAAAAAAACAAAACAAAAAAAAAAACAATCATACACACCTATATGGATGCAGAATTAGTCTGATGCTGCAGATGTCTCTGGCCGGCTCTAAGCCCAAGAACTGAGTAATCACATGAATGCTGATCACTCAGTTCTTGGTCTTGACTGAACAGAGAGTAGTGACTGTCAGTCACCGGCTCTGTACTCTGCCCCTTCAGCTCTCACTGGAGTGTTGGGATGTGGAGAGGGCAGCAGTGACTGGCTCAGGTTCTCAGTGGCGTGCTGAGAGGCTGTACCAGCTGTCGGTCAAGCACCTGGGTAGATCTCGACAATAAAGTCTGGATCCCTGCAGAGCGTAGACTGGCTCTATGATGCCTCTGTGGATCTGGGTTACAGGAGTGCAGTAATAAGTGCACTCCTGTGACCCACAAAAGAAGTATGGCCAAAAAAGCTTTGGGCATACTTCTCTTTTAATCTTCAGTGCAGAGGACCCTACTGCAGGAGAGATGGGTATGCAAACAAATGAGGATTAGTTCAGACAGAGGGTTAGTGTAATAGTCATAGAAAGGTTAAGGCTCCATGCACACTAAGGTTTTTTCAAGCTCCTAGAAGCTGTCAGTTTTTCTGGCAGACCTAATCGGACACTCCATTCACCCCTATGCGCACCCTTCCATCTGCTGTCCACGCCCCCGTGTGCCCCTTTCCCCCGCAGTGTTGGTGGCTTCCCTCTTCTCCCGCCGGCAGCTGCTACAGGCACTCGGTATGTCATTTACTGACCCCTTCCTTTCCTAAATGAACACAGTGAGTGATCAATATTAATCACTCCTGTGTCCATTCATTACAGAAACATAGTAAACTGTTTACTATGCTTCAGTTTGTGAATGAGCAGGAAGCCTCAGAGCACTTCCTATTCATTCATCTGTGCAGCTGAGGCTGTAGAGAAAGGAACTGATAACGGTATGTCCTCAAGGACTTTCAGCCTGGGGGAGGGGGGCCCTGTCAGATAGAAATCACACAGCCCCATACAGCCTAACAGCAGACCTGCACAAAATTGTTTTTGGGAATTTTCAGGAAATCTGGTTGTTTTTTATTCACTACAATTAGATAGCCCATACAAAAAAAGCAACGACAGCCACTCACATCAGTTTAAAACTAGTAAAAAAAAGGTGCAGATGGCTGTATATGAACAGGGCAATATACCAAACAATATATAATAAAACTTTTGCAAGCCAAAAAAAAAAAAACACTTAACTAAACTGTTTCTACTCAGGTAAACAAAAAAGAGGTTTTTGTTGTTTACATTTACAAATATATCCCATTCCTGGATGACCAAAAAAAAAAACCTTCACAGACATACCATGATTGTAAAGAGAACTAAATTCAAGTTCAAGGACAAGTTTGGAGTCAGGCATGACATCTGATCTTCTGAATAGGGGTATATATACACACACATGTATGTATATATACACACCTACACATACATACAGTGGGTACGGAAAGTATTCAGACCCCCTTAAATTTTTCACTCTTTGTTATATTGCAGCCATTTGCTAAAATCATTTAAGTTCATTCTTCTTCCTCATGAATGTACACATAGCACCCCATACTGACAGAAAAACACAGAATTGTTGACATTGTTGCAGATTTATTAAAAAAGAAAAACTAAAATATAACATGGTCCTAAGTATTCAGACCCTTTGCTGCGACACTCATATATTTAACTCAGGTGCTTTCCATTTCTTCTGATCATCCTTGAGATGGTTCTGCACCTTCATTTGAGTCCAGAAGAATGAACTTAAATGATTTTAGCAAATGGCTGCAATATAACAAAGAGTGAAAAATTTAAGGGGGTCTGAATACTTTCCGTACCCACTGTAGGTGTGAAAATAGCAGAACACTATGCTTGCGCTAATGAAATAATTAACAGGCATATGTCTCCGCTCCTATCACACCTACTGTATATATGTGTATGTGTATATATACTGTACATATAAGTGTGTGTGTATATATATATATGTAATGCTCCTGCGTTTTTAGTATAGGCTGGATTTGCAGCTGCAAAATCTCCACTCAGTAGTCATGTAGAGATGTGTTGAATACCAGATCCAACTCTCCAGGACTCATCACCGTGGGCCTGTCAGCTTCAACATACACATATATACACACTCAATGAGATGTTCCTGGAGTGATAGGATGTATATGATAGTATGAAGGTGATGTGCTGAAGGGACAGGTGTGAACAGTGACAAGGATGGTAATCACTTGATAGGTTTGTATAGCAGAGTTCAAGATGGTATTTAGGAATGCAGATAGGTTAGTATCGAGTATGCTAACAGGTGGTGAGGACAGCAGATGACAAATACAGGATAGAGTAACCCAGTGCAAGGATAGATAGTAGTAGACAGGAGAGCTAGCAATCTATGCAGCAGTGCAGATGATAGATGGTAGTAGGCTCAAGAGCTAGCAATCTATGTAACAGTGCAGATGATAGGATAGTATGGATAGGTAGTAACAGTCCTTAATGTGCATAGGTAAATAGTGCAATAAGGTTATGGAGGGTTCCCCTGCGGGGTATTTATCACTTGTAATGTTAGTAGTTTAGAGAGGTCCAGTAGATAAGGAATGATCGAGATACAGCGAGATGTAGCGAGATACAGGGATCAGTAGCGAGGTTCCGGTCTGATCCAGGTAAAGGGAATAGCTGGAGGTTCCGATCGAGAGACAGGCTTGAAAGCATGTGGATAGCAAGGTAGGAAAGCAGGGTGAGATAGCCATAAGTAGAAGCAGTATTCCAAGAGTGATCAGGTAGCGAGATACAAGATCAGTGAGTGAAACAAGTCCAGGTAGCGAGATACATGAGCGAGTAACATCAGGTATGGCTGCTTCAGGCATGGCTTGATCGAACCAACCATGCGGTTGAACGAACAATGTGAGTGAGACCGCCGGCGGTTGAAATAGCCGCTCTGCGGCGCTCAGCAGTGACATCATCGTTCTTAAAGGTATATGCGTACCACCTGAAGAGAAAGGTGGGACGCATTACAGAGGAAAGTGGTGATTAAGGGTACCGGAGGTACCAGAATCTTACAGTACCCCCCCCCCCTTAAGGCCGGCTCCGGAAGGCCTATAGGACAGGTTTCTCTGGGTGTTTCGAGTGAAAGTTCCGTATAAGTCTAGGCGCATGAATATCAGAGGTATCTAGCCAGGTGTCGTCTTGGGGTCCATAGTTCTTCCATCTTATGAGATACTGGAGTCTTCCTCTATGGATGCGAGAATCCAAAATTTCCTTGACCTCATACTCTTCTCCGCCTTCAACTTGTATTGGAGGTGGAGGCAAGATGGTAGGCCTTATTCCTTGGTTAGGAACATGGGGCTTCAGTAGCGACACATGGAAGATGGGATGGATCTTGAGATCTGCTGGTAGGGTGAGCTGTACTGCAGCTTTTCCGATAAGTTTTTTAATTGGGAAGGGTCCCAAAAATAAAGGTCCAAGCTTCTTGCTAGGGATTTTTAATCTTAAGTTCTTTGTCGATAGCCAAACAAGGTCCCCAATAGCATACTGAGGAGAAGGTCTTCTACGAAGGTCGTAGTACTTTTTTTGTTGACTGTGAGCGTGTGATATAGTGGTATTGAGTAAACCCAAAGAGTCTTTTATTTGGGTAAGGTAATCCGAGGCTACTGGGTTACTCGATGGCAGGATGCGTGGTGGAAGAAGAGTGGGATGAAACCCATAGTTCAAGTAGAACGGACTTTGCTTCGTAGTACTGTGGGTTGCGTTGTTGTAAGCAAATTCTGCTAGAGGAAGGAGATCCACCCAATCATCCTGCAAGTATGATGTGTAGCAACGTAGATATTGCTCAATGCATTGGTTGGCTCTTTCAGTCTGTCCGTTGGTCTGAGGATGGTGGGGAGAAGTGAGCTTTCGCTCAATGCGTAAAATTTGACAAAGTGCTTGCCAAAATTTAGAGATGAATTGTGAACCACGGTCGGACAAAAGAGTTTTTGGAATTCCATGCAACTTAAACACATGTTTCATCAGTAGTTCTGCTGTTTGTTTAGATGAAGGTAGTCTACGGATAGCAATGAAATGTGCCATCTTTGTCAAGTGGTCCACTGACACTAGGATGGTATTAAATCCTTTAGAGGGTGGTAGTTCTACTATGAAATCTAAGGACACAACTTCCCATGGAACCTGGGGTATTGGTAGACTACAAAGTAGTCCAGATGGTTTTGTAGTGTCAATTTTGGACCTTGCACAGATGTCACATGAAGAAACAAATTTTTGTACAGACGTCTTCATATCAGGCCACCAAAACTGCCTGGTGAGCAAATTAAAGGTTTTCGTTATACCCATATGTCCTGCCATGGGCACATGATGCGATAACTCCAAGATCTTGGTGCGCATAGTAGGGGGTATGTAGAGTTTGTCATTGTAATAGAGGAAGCCTTCTGCATCAGTACTTAGTTGTGGTGGAGGTGAATCCATTCTTATACTGTGCAAAATCTCTTCCTTCAAGGAACGGACAACACCAATAATGCGTTCATAGGGTATTATGGGAATGGAAGGGATTTGGGCGCAGTTATCTTCGGTTAATCGTGATAGCGCATCCGCCTTTTTGTTTTTATCTGCAGGCGTGTTTAATTGCCTATAATCGATAATAGGCCTGAGACTGGAATCTTTATTGCGGACAAAGGAAAGTCCTGCAGCAGTGGAAGAAGTAGAGGTTCTAATGAACCCTTTTGTCAAATTCTCATCCAAGTATTCCTTGAGATGAGAAAGTTCATCCTGTGAAAGGGGATAAACATAACCGAAAGGCAATTTGCTGTTAGGGAGTAGATCGATAGTGCAATCGTAATCCCTATGGGGAGGCAACACTTGAGCATTTTTCTCAAGGAACACTTCGGACAGATCCTGATAGCATAGTGGTGCAATTTCATCTGACACCACAGACAGAATCTTCCCATAAGATGGGAGGTTACACGTATTCTCACAATAGTGAGAAGGGAAAACCAAAGTCCGTTTTTTCCAATCTATGATTGGTTGGTGTGTGTGTAACCAGGGAAGTCCCAAAATAATAGGAAAATGGGGTGAGGATAGTATGTCAAAGGTGATGGTCTCCACATGTGATTCGTTGGTAGTGGCAAGGAGTGCCTGTGTCTGGTTGGTGATTGGACCAGAAGACAGTGGAATACCATTAATGAAACTAACAGGAACAGGCTTAGATTTTGAAAAAATAGGTATTTTATTTAAGGTAACAAAGCGTGTATCAATATAGTTTCCACAAGATCCAGTGTCGACCATAGCCTTAGTGGTGATCCTAGTTTGGTCCCACTGTAATATTAAATGAACAAAAAGATAGGGGTTAGAAAAGGAAGTCGTTAATCCTCCCAGCAAGACATGTGAACACTCACCCTCTTTTTTTTTGCGGACAAGGGGACAGGTGCTTATCAAATGATTCGAGGATGCGCAGTACATGCAGAGATTTCTGGATGTTCTTCTAGCTCGTTCAGTAGTCGTTACAGGTGGGCGTATGGTTCCTACATCCATGGGAGTAGGGTCAACGGCCGAAATCTGAGAAGGACTAGACAATGGCATTCCCATCTTTTCAGCCCTTCTTTCTCGCAGTCGTCTGTCGATGTTGATACTAAGTTGTATCAAGGCCTCCAAGGTGCCAGGTAAATCCGCTCGGGCGAGCTCGTCTTTAACAGCTTTCGATAACCCGAGTCTGAATTGAGTTCGCAAAGATGTGTCATTCCACCCTGAATCAAGGGTCCATCTTTTGAACTCAGATACAAAGTCTTCTACAGGTCTCCTTCCTTGTTTTAAGGCCCTCAACTGAATATCAGCAGTACTCTGCCTATTGGGGTCATCGTATAAACTAGCGAGTTCCGCTAGGAATAAGGAATAGGTGTTGAGAATCTGATCATTATTCTCAAAGAGAGAGTCTGCCCAGGCCCGTGGATCACCCGTCAAGTATGAAATAACGGTACAGACTTTTATTTGATCAGTGGGGTATGTACAAGGTTTTAACAAAAAAAGAAATTGACATGCGTTTTTGAATTCACAAAATTTTTTACGATCACCTGTAAACACTAGAGGAGGGTTTATTTTAGGTTCAGGAGGCTGAACTGCAGTAAGCCGTGAGAGCTGGGTTACCTGCTGTGTCAGAGTCTGATTCTTTTCTTGTACGTCAGTCAGAGCAAGTATTAACCCTTTTACTTGTTGTGTTAATTGTGTCACTTGAGTGGGTAATTCTGCTGAATCCATTTTTAGGGTTCGTTCAATCTGTAACGCTCCTGCGTTTTTAGTATAGGCTGGATTTGCAGCTGCAAAATCTCCACTCAGTAGTCATGTAGAGATGTGTTGAATACCAGATCCAACTCTCCAGGACTCATCACCGTGGGCCTGTCAGCTTCAACATACAGATATATACACACTCAATGAGATGTTCCTGGAGTGATAGGATGTATATGATAGTATGAAGGTGATGTGCTGAAGGGACAGGTGTGAACAGTGACAAGGATGGTAATCACTTGATAGGTTTGTATAGGAGAGTTCAAGATGGTATTTAGGAATGCAGATAGGTTAGTATCGAGTATGCTAACAGGTGGTGAGGACAGCAGATGACAAATACAGGATAGAGTAACCCAGTGCAAGGATAGATAGTAGTAGACAGGAGAGCTAGCAATCTATGCAGCAGTGCAGATGATAGATGGTAGTAGGCTCAAGAGCTAGCAATCTATGTAACAGTGCAGATGGTAGGATAGTATGGATAGGTAGTAACAGTCCTTAATGTGCATAGGTAAATAGTGCAATAAGGTTATGGAGGGTTCCCCTGCGGGGTACTTATCACTTGTAATGTTAGTAGTTTAGAGAGGTCCAGTAGATAAGGAATGATCCGTTAGCGAGATACAGGGATCAGTAGCGAGGTTCCGGTCTGCTCCAGGTAAAGGGAATAGCTGGAGGTTCCGATCGAGAGACAGGCTTGAAAGCATGTGGATAGCAAGGCAGGAAAGCAGGGTGATATAGCCATAAGTAGAAGCAGTATTCCAAGAGTGATCGGGTAGCGAGATACAAGATCAGTGAGTGAAACAAGTCCAGGTAGCGAGATACATGAGCGAGTAACATCAGGTATGGCTGCTTCAGACATGGCTTGATCGAACCAACCATGCGGTTGAACGAACAATGTGAGTGAGACCGCCGGCGGTTGAAATAGCCGATCTGCGGCGCTCAGCAGTGACATCATCGTTCTTAAAGGTATATGCGTACCACCTGAAGAGAAAGGTGGGACGCATTACAGAGGAAAGTGGTGATTAAGGGTACCGGAGGTACCAGAATCTTACAATATATCCCTACGCAGAAGTTCAGATGTTTTGCCTGGCTCCAAAGACCCCAAAAAAAATGCCCAAAAAAACTCCTGCGCCAAAAAAAAAAAAAAAAACGCCCAGGTGTGTTATTGCAGGGGGTTTTTTTGGGCATTTTTTTGGGGTCTTTGGAGGCAGGCAAAACATCTGAACTTCTGTGTAGGGGTATATATACACACACACTTGTATGTATATATACACATACACATATATAGGTGTGATAGGAGCGGAGACATATTGGTGTTAATTATTTCATTAGCGCAAGTATAGTGTTCTGCTATTTTCACACCTATATGTGTGTAGGTGTATATATACATACATGTGTGTGTGTATATATACCCCTATACAGAAGTTCAGATGTCATGCCTGCCTCCAAAGACCCCTAAAAAAAATGCCCAAAAAAATGCCTGCGCCAAAAAAAAACGCCCAGGTGTGTTATTGCAGGCTTTTTTTTGGGCATTTTTTTGGGGTCTTTGGAGGCAGGCATGACATCTGAACTTCTGTATAGGGGTATATATATACACACATGTATGTATATATACACCTACACACATAGGTGTGAAAATAGCAGAAACCTATGCTTGCGCTAATGAAATAATTAACACCAATATTTCTCCGCTCCTATCACACCTATATATGTATAGGGATATATAAATATACACACACACTTATATGTATTTTACACATACACATATATAGGTGTGATAGGAGCGGAGACATATTGGTGTTAATTATTTAATTAGCGCAAGTATAGTGTTTTGCTACTTTCACACCTATATATGTGTAGGTGTATATATACATATAAGTGTGTGTGTGTGTGTGTGTATATATACCCCTACACAGAAGTTCTGATCTTATGCCTGCCTGCAATAACCCCCAAAAAATGCCCAAAAAAACACTTGCTACAAAACCGGCAAGGTGTGAAAATAGCAGAGCCATATCCCTGTTCTATAAGTGACCTAATACAAACAATCTTTTTTTTTTCTGGTTCTGGACATGCTACAGAGCTGAAACTTCACGGGTACACTTTTTAGACCCCCAGACACTAAATCAAAAAAATCTCATTTTTTTTTTCAACAATTTTTTCAATAATTGTCTCTCTATCAAAAATGACAATTTTTAAGAACTTTTTTTTTGTGTGATTAATAGTCCCTGCGGCATGACCCAGAACCCTAGGCACTTTTTAGGGGCATTTATTGGGTTTTAGGGCTTCAAAATGGTGTTTTTTGATTACCGAAGTTCGGGTCCCATTGATTTCAATGGGGTTCTGAAATCCGGGCGTTCTGGTCAAACCAAACTTTTGAAAAGTTCGATCATCCCTAGTGAGCAGGTCTGAGAGAGGGTGTGCATGTGCACGAGCCTCCAGACCACCATACAATTTATAAAACTTTCTTCTGCAGATATTAAATTATTTGTGTTTTGTGAATAACCAGTGCAATATTCATAAAGCTTTTAATATAATCATTCATAATTGAAAAAGGGTACCTTATCATTGTTCCACCTACAGCTTCGTAAAACATAACCCTTCTCCTTCCTGTATTTGGCAGTGTTAACATTTTCCTCAATGAATCATTTGTCTGGAATGTGCACTATGGAGCTTAGTACTAACAGAGGTAGGATTGCATACTTTGTTTAGGGATAGTCCCTTGTTCTTCTTGAAATACACAGCATTTTATTTCCAACATCAAAGCATTTGAAGAGTCGGAATAAGAACACTAGAACATAACATCTGTGCAAAAACAATTAATTATGTATTCTGTCTCCTAATAAAAATACAAATACAACAATTCAACGGATCCCCCTGGAATAGTTACCACCAAGAAAGTAGAATGGAAAAATGTTTCCAAATGCATAATTATTTGATATTCTGTGAAAATATGGTTATTTAAGACCTCCTACAATCAGAGATTGCTTAATAAGTGAAATTATATCTATAGTAGGCACTTCTGTTTGTGTTGACTTAAGACAGCTATGTGTTGGGCGTGACACCATTAAAGCAAAGCCATTCAGTGCAAAGCAACTGTTTACTTTAATTTCCCTTGCAAAGGATTTGGTATTCAAGGAGAACATAGGTTCACATTATTTACTATTATTCATTTTGCAAAGTGAGCATATATTTTTTTTAAAGTGAACATCCACTTTGTAAAAAGGATAGCTTCTACTCCTTTAGTAAATCAAAGCAGATCTCCATCCAAAAGTAAGAAGAAAACACTAAATACCCGATTAAAATATAAAATAACAAAACCAGATTTTGCTGTGATTTTCATTTTTAATCTAGAACAGCCTTTTTCAACCAGGGTGGCCCAGGCACCCTGGGGTGCCCTGAGGTGTCTTCAAAGATGCCTTGGCAAAAGGCCTAAGAATTAATCAAAAATTGTATACATGCCAGCAGGTGGATGAAGCCTGCCTTTTATTTACACAGAGCCATGGGTTTTTATTTTGCATAATTACAACTTTCTAGACACTGGCATCCTCCCGTCCTATGACATCATCAGTTAAAAAGGAGGATGTCTGTTGCCTCCACAGCATCCTTGTTTGACCCTCCTGTGCCCCTCTTCCTCAGCACTGGGGTGACTTTAGCTGACTTATGGAGAGAGATTGATTTAGAAGAGAAGGATTGGAATACTAGTCATTACCAGGGTGCAAAAATGTATCTGCTTTGGAAGACTAAATCTCCTCTAACATTGGGTGTCCTACGTGTGGATGTTGCTGCATTGTGTAAAGCTATAAGAATAGTTTTATACATTTTTAAATGGGGTGCCACGAGACTGTCCATAATTTTAAAGGGTACCTTGAGATTGTCTATACTTTTAAAGGGTGCCTCAACTGAAAACAAGGTTGGGAAACACTGATCTAGAATGTCCCCTGCATTATATTTGTAATCTTCTTGTTGTCCTCAGTCTGATGACCAACATCATTCAACCTATTTCCTTAAAGCCCAGGTTGTTGTGGACAGTGAAGTAGAAGCAGCAAAGCGATAAGCTCATCTCTCTGTTTTCTTCTTCTTTAACCACTTGCGGACCACCCACTGTACATTTACAGTGGCAGGGCAGCTGCTCTGTGCGAGATCACGTACCTAGTTTGTGATCTGACACTTCCAGATCTGGGACACGTGCCGACAATGGCGACCTGCTCCCGCTGTGATCACACACAGCTGGAGCCCAGCAACAGGTATCGTGGACTCTATGTCCACTGGCTGCCGCCGATTACACAGGACACGTAAACAAGGCAGATTGTCATTCTGTCAGGAGGGAAGGTATTGATCCTGTGTTTCTGCTAAGCAGGTACACAGAGCTTTGCCTTCCCCTAGTCAAAGCACCTCCCCCACAGTGAGTAAGCACAACCTGTCCTTTGCAATATCGCAGTCCTACTCTAAGTCGTTGATCACCATCATTACTAGTAAAAAAATAAAAAAAAATTCCATAGTTTATAGACACTATAACTTTTCCGCAAACCAACCTTATTGGGTTTTTTTTTTACTGTCTATTCACAAACGTACAAAATCATTTTCATGAGGGTAAAGCGTTTGTATACTTACCTTCTCTGTGCAATGGTTTTGCACAGAGCAATCCCAATCCTCCTCTTCTCGGGTTCCCGCCTGGTGCTCTGCGCCCCTTGCCGAGTACCCCCACTGCAAGCCACTTGCTATGGGGGCACTTGTATGTGGTCAATCCTGAGCCGGCTTTGTGCGTCCATAAGATACAGAGGATGCGACTCAACTCCGCCCCCTGCCTCACTGGCTGTGATTGACAGCAGCGGGAACCTTTGCTCTCGTGCACATTGCTGAATAGATATCGGGCTTAGATAAGTATTGGGGGGGGGGGGGGAGTAGGAGTGAGCTGCACACTGAGGGTTTTTTACCTTCATGCATTCAGCCTTTACAACCACTTTAATTGTGACCGTACAGATGGCAGCTTTAAGTTCTTTATGAATGTATACAAATCAAGTTGTATCTGCGTCAGGCTGCAGAAGGGATGCAAAGATGTCTATGTTTATATCTGAGACTTTCATCATGCATGGTTTAGGACAGAGAAACAGGCATCATCCTGGATTAATGATCTAGAAAAGAACAGGATTTGGCTGGGCAAATATGCTTTGTCCCAATCGTTTTCTTGCCAAAGTGGTATCTCAAAGATCAAGAGAATGAAGAGAAGCAGAAAAGAAGAATGCTTGCCCTTCTTACTAGAGACTAGCACATATGCCAGTCACAAAGAGCTTTTTTGAGTGAATCTGCCATCCTCGACTGTTCGGGACTTGTTACAATTTTGACCTATTATTATAATACTTTACAATTCAACAACAATACAAGACAACAAAATATATGAAAGCAATGGTTTACAGTCAGAAAACCACAAAAGAATATAGGACATTATTTTAACTGTACTATAAAGCAAAAGCTAAAAATATGTTTTTTACTCATTTGTTATTTATATATATATATATATATATATCTGCAAAAACGTACTCATATACAGTAAGTAGAAGCATGCCCCTGCTGATAGTAATGACTCCCTTTCTTTGGGTACAAAATGCTTTTTACAACGACCAAAGTTATCTTCTGCACAGTAGAAGCATGTGGCCCAGAACAGGGACACAAGCTTCAGGAGCAGAAGCAACAACAAATGCTCTTTTGTGTATTCCATAGTTAAATCATGGCAGTGGTTCCTTTTGTGCCCACTTTTTGGTTAAAAAACAGTGAAGATGGGTTGCGGGAGCTGTAATGCAGCACATTTCTGAAATACTTTGTGCTTAAAATGTAGTTCCATTGCAGTAGCCCATGGTTTTCATAGTGGAACAGTGAAAGGCATTTATATTAACACTGTGGGTTGCAAAGCATTTTCCTGTACCTGTCATAATATGGATCCATCTTGTTATGGAAGGAATATGTTTCTTGTTTCTAAATCATGTGTGTTATATGTACAGGTGCTTGACTAACAATGAGAGTGAGAGAAACACTGGCTGCAGCCGCTCTATGTAGCTGCTGCCTTGTGGTGCTTAACAGCTGTTTCAGCAAGAAGAGGGGCTGCTGAGCAGCAAAAGTTCAAAAGATTGAATCAATGCACTGTGAGAACTGTAGTCTGGTGGGAGAGACTATGCTGTTGTGATCAAAAGCTTTTGAACTACATAACCCAGAGGGAGGGGAAAGAGCTTAATTTTACAGGGCTGTGCAGAACTTAATTTCCTCTTGCTGTGAGGGAGACATCATTGTCCAGTGTGCACCTCCACTGTTGCATACCGACTGCCTGAGCAGGATTCAGAGTGCTGGGTTCAGGGGTGCTGACAGTCATCTGGGTGCAAAGCAGAGTGGATTAATCACAGTGTGTGACTGGTGATGGGATGAGCTGCAATATCAATGGGACTGGTAAGCTGCTATGGGGATTTACAAAGAGAGACTGACCCCTTTGGGAACTGACTATACAGCCATCCAGTAGCTCCATTTACTGCCTGCAGATTGGACTAGTATGGTTCTCTTGTGCACCAACGGTACAACTGGGCCCCAATGCTAGCTAGCTGAAGAGTTTGGACTAAAAAGACTGCACCTGTATAGCATATACACACAGACGTTTACTTACTGCTCATAAGAGGTAACTCTCAGTGAACATTGCACCCTATCCTAGCCCCTCTCCTTGTGTGCACTCTAGACTAGTTATAGTAGTATTATTCATGTTGCAGTTCATGCTTATTTGCACTAATTATTGCTGACTTTGCAGATTTATGTATTGATTCCAGTCTAGTGGTACAGCATTCAATTCTAAGATACTGTGACATAATGATTATACTGTCTAGCAGACTGTGTCTATACCTACCTTCTGTATGTTTATTTATGCTCAAACTAACCATTTACTCTAACTCGCACCAATACACTGAATTAATTCACCACTAAACTGTCTTTTGTCTATTTCCTGGTACAAACTCACAGTCAAGTTAAAGGTATTCATACATAAGTGTTTGCAGCAGTTTTCAATCAAGCACGTGTGTCAGAGCCAAGGCAAAGAGCAAAGGACCCAATTAACGCAGTGGCTCCTGTGGGTGTACCGCTACATGAATTATGCACCAATACTTATTTGGGATTACTATCCGTAGCCTTTGAAGTACACAACATTACCAAAAGTATTGGGACGCCAGCCTTTACACACATATGAACTTTAATGGCATCCCAATCTTATTCCGTAGGGTTCAATATTAAGTTGGCCCACCCTTTGTAGTGAGAACAGCTTCAACTCTTCTGGGAAGGATGTCCACAAGGTTTAGAAGTGTGTCTTGCCTATGGGAATGTTTGCACTATCAGAAAGGGATCGATGCCGCTCCAGGTTGGAGATAATAATCCAATTTAAACTAGGTGCACGTCCAGTCCGTGGACCATGGGAATATCAGCTTTGTAGAAAATGGGTTGACAGCACTCCAGTATCATCGGATAAAAAGTCTTTATTTCTCCATAAATGTGACAGCACAATAAACCTCAAACAGCAAAAGCGCTTCATGAATCAAGTTTGCTTATTCATTGCTGATGAATGAGTGAACTTGATTTGTGAAATCTGTTTGCTGTTTGAGGCTTCTGTCACATTTATGGAGAAATAAAGATTTTTTAACCGATAATACTGGAGTGCCATCAACCCACTTTCTACAAAGCTGATATGGGAATGTTTGACCATTCTTCCACAAGCACATTTGTGAGGTCAGGCACTGATGTTGGACAAGATGGCCTGGCTTGCAGTCTCCACTCTAATTCATCCCAAATGTGTTCTAGTTGTGAGGTCAAGACTCTCTGCAGGCCAGTCCAGTTCCTCCACCCCAAACTCGATCATCCATGTCTTTAGGGGCCTTACTTTGTGCACTGGTCCAAGTCATTTGTTGGAAGGGAGATTATGGGATGGGGTTATTTTTCAGGGGTTGGGCATGGCCCCTTAGTCCCAATCAAGGGAACTCTTAAGGCATCAGCATACCAAGACATTTTGGACAATTTCATGCTCCCAACTTTGTGGGGACAGTTTGGGGATGGCCCCTTCCTGTTCCAACATGACTGCACCAGTGCACAAAGCAAGGTCCATATAGACATAGATGAGCGAGTTTGGGGTGGAGGAACTTGACTGGCCTGCACAGGCCTGAGTCCTTACCTCAACGTAATAGAACACCTTTGGGATGAATTAGGGGAGAGACAGGCCTTCTCGTTCACATCAGTGCCTAGCCTCACAAATGCGCTACTGGAAGAATATTCAAACATTCCCATAAACACATTCTTAAACCTTGTGGACAGCCTTTCCAGAAGAGTTGAAGCTATTATAGCTTTAAAGGGTGGGCCAACTTAATATTGAACCCTACAGACTAAGACTGTGATGCCAATAAAGTTCCTGTGCGTGTAAAAGCAGGTGTCCCAATACTTTTGGTTATATCGTGTATTTCCTGATGCTACTATCTGGTACATTTATCTGCCTACATTTGGCAGCATGGGATTTTCTCATTTACGCATTTCAGTTCTGTTGCTTGTTTACCACTCTATAATACTTCATATCATAGCTGCAGTAGAAGTTACTTTTAATTATTAGCTGTCCAAGATATGGAGAAGCACAAGTGGCACGTCTCTGAACAGCTGTATTCCATGATCTGTCACTTTTCATCTACCCACCCACTACTATTACAAAAAGCATAAATTACTTGAATCTTTATCTTTAAATGCTCATATACTGATAACAATATAGGTGCATACACACATTGACAACACCTATGGATTCTTGTATAAATGGATATCAGATGATTCATTAAATACCATTTACTGAACCTATAAATAAACGTTAAACATTAAGTCAGGTGTATTGAGATTACAAGAACCAGCTTCCTTAGTTGTACGCACTTTACCCAACGATGTGCTCAAAAGCAACTGGTATGGACAAATTATACTATAGAAATTATTACATCATAATATACAATGTATTTTAAACTTACAGTACAGTTTTGTGGACCAGTCTTAACACACACAGTTAGGTATGTGAGCTTATCTCCAGTGTTTAATTTTGCTACACCATTAGTTTGAAAAACACTTAAACTAGATGGCAGTTAATCAGGTTACAGTTAAATACATCATCTTCATAAGGCATGAACTTAGAGTGAACCTGCACCACTTTGGAGCATAGCAAGCATTCCATCTCAGTTTACCAAGGACATTTTTCATTGTATGAGTAGAAATGGCTGCCTGATTCAGCCTCTGAAATTATAAAGAGAAGATAAAAACAACAGTGCCAAAGACTATGAAGATTTAACATCACATTTTCCAAACACAAAACGGGGTGCAGCACTGAAATCTTGCCTTCTTTTTATAAATTTTATTTTAATTCTTGTTTTGGAGTGTATTGGTCTCCTTATGTCTCTAAGTAAATAGAAGAGACCGTGCCACTATCTACAAAAAAAATGCAGGTAAAGCACAGAAAAAGATTATTAAATGCCTAATTGCAGTGTTGTTTCCCTTCCAATAAAAGATTGACTTCAATAGCTCAGATTTAGCAAACGAGATGCAATTAAGTGCCGTTTCCGAAAAAAAAAAAAATCTGCCTACACTGCAAGGACAAGCAGGTGCGCACAACTGATAGTGGCAAAGAACTCCTGCTGTTAAGTCAGATTCTTTGACATTTTGTTTAAAATACATTCATTTTGTTGGTATCTTAATGTTTTCTTTTACAAGAATATCAGACTTTTTAAATAAAGCCATAATCAGATGTCTTCATGAATCTCCATTATAGCTGCATTGAGGCTCTTTCCTGCTTTACAAAGATCATTGGATATTATGTTTAATTACTTTTTTTCACTAGCCTGGCCATACCACAGCTGTCATAAAAGAAGGACAGAGGGTGCCCAAATTAACAAATAATAATGGCCAGGGAAAATACCCAATAAAAAAGTAGACACAATTGCAGTGAAATAAGGGTTTGTTCACAATATTTATAAACAATTGTTTTCTATAGGAAGAGTACTGGAAGGAATGTAAGTACCCGGGGCACTCTGAGTACTGAAGAGTATTGGGAGCACCGTGAATACTGAGGAGTACTGAAGGCACTGAAGAGTATTGGGTGTACTCTGAGTACTGAAGAGTATTGTGGGGCAATTAGAATACTGAGGAGTACTTGTATTATAATTTTACAGGATTTATCTAGTGCCAACAGTTTTCACAACACTTTACAATTTAAAAGGGAGAGAATACAGCAACAATACAATCCAATACAAGAGGGTTAGGAGTGCCCTGCTTACACTCTAATAGGGAGGGGCTGGTAGAACAAAAAGTAATAACTGTGAGGGATGAACTAATGGAAGAAATTAGCTGAAGGCAGGATAAGCTTCTCTGAAGAGATGAGCTTCCAGTGGATTTCCCAAAAGCGTACAGATTAAGCCAGATAGATTGGGGTATGGAGTTCCAGAGGATGGGAGAGTCTCTGGAGGAGTCCTGGAGATGAGCATAGGAGAAGGAGACAAGGGAGCTAGAGAGGAGGAGGTCTTGGGAGGAGCAGATAGGATGGTTTGGGTGATATTTGGGGACAAGATTGATGATGTAGCTCGGGGCAGAGTTGTACATAATTTTGTATGTTATTGTAAATGTTTTTAATTTTATTCATTGGGTAATGGGAAGCCAGTGGAGGGACTGGCGGGGGGGGGGGGCAGACACTGAATGGTTGATAAGGTGGATGAGCATGGCAGCAGCATTCATGAATAGGGGATAACCTGTGAACGGGTAGGCCAATGAGGAGGGAGTTATAATAGTCAAAGTGAGAGATGACACGTGAGTGATTAAGTTGCTTAATGGTTTCAACGTTTAAAAAGAGGCATATTTTGGAGATGTTACGAAGGTGAAGTCTACAAGTAAGTTCCTGAAGAAGCCACTTCCAGGTGAAATGCATTGAGGTTAATCGTAGCGGCATCATTTCCAGGCAAGGTGGAACGCACACAACGGGAAGCAGCGTCCCCTATTCACATCTACTCTGGCTTTGAAAGTTAGGGCTACTGGAAGCACTTGTAAATGTGAGTGTCTTTTATATTTATTGATAAAAGGTTTAATAAATGATATCTGCACAATTAATATTTTTTATTTATTTTATGGGAACACTTAGTAAAACCCACGGTTGTGTCAACCATTCTGGATCATAAAGCTAGCTCTTTTACCATATTCAGAGTGAAATATCTCCACGTCACAGGAGGCATACCAAAGTTGTATAGGTCCTGGGGGCCTGATTCATTTTGGTAAGTGGCCTTTACTTACCAAGGTGGTGGAACACAAAGCACTCACTTATCAGCACTTAATTGGTTTGGAGCACTGATCACTTTTGGGGGTACGCAGAAGAACCCCAATTTTTTCCACAAAGAGACTAATGAATTATACAATATTTTGTGAATTTTTTTAATATCGTATTTATCACAGGATATTGTAATTTAAATTAATTTATTGTATGCACATTTTCCAAAAATTGTACACAGGTATATGTATTTGGCACATGTCACTTCTTTATTTTTTTTTTTTTTTGCACTTTTGAAGTACGTTTGCACAATTTTCAAATAAGCACTTAGGCCCCTTGTATAGAGAATTTTGAATCATTGTTATAATTAATACATATTAGGGGTAGTAGCCCCTCACTAAACCCATACACTTGATTTAAGCACAACACTTAAACTGATGACGACACTACAAAAATAATCAAATGAGAGGATAGCCGCCGTATTTTCACATTTTTTAAGATTTGGACAGTGATTGGATTCTGGGCTGTAAGGACAGGTCAGAGTCCAGTATCAAACTGATGATTGTATTATTGATCTTGATGGAGAAGTCAGAGGAGAAGGCATAGGCAGGAGGGAATATTATGAGCTCAGTTTTGGAAAGATTTGAGTTTGAGGAAGTGGTGTGACATCCATGCTGATATGTCAGTTAGTACAGGGGACACTGTAAGTGCTAAGGGATACTGTAAGTATTAGGGGAATACTGTGGACACTGTAAGCACTATTGTGGTTACTAGGGGGCACTGCGAGTAGTGAGGGCACTGCAAATAATGATAAGTACTGGGATACTAGGAGTAGTGACAAAAGTATAAAAATATAGATTTATTATTTACATTTAAATAGAAAATCAATGGATCATAATATACTGTACAAATGATTACAAACAAGCAAATGTAATACAAAACATAAATAAAGATAAATGGGTATGAAACCTAAAATCGAAAATAAAACCACAAATGATGGTAACTGGTACATGTAGATCACCAAAAGTGTACAAGCATGTGGAAATCCTCCAGATCAGACGCGTTTCAGGTAAGGATACCTTTCTTCAGGGGTATTTCGATGGAGTGATTTGATTTCCAAATGGATGTAAGAGGCGGCAAGAGAGTCGCAAACAGATAAAATCACAAAGGGCAGGTGAAGGTCTGCTGTGGGTGACTATGTCCACGGCCAGATGTTGCATGCGAGGAGGCGGGCAGAAACCGCAGTCTCCCCCAGAGGTCTAGCAAGGATCCCAGGTACCTAGGCCAGTGTGTTGTCCCTTAGAAGATACAATGTATGGTCTGTATGTACGTCTTTTAACATGAGTAGAATATTGAATTCAAGCAGGTCAATGGAGGACGGTATAATAACAGAGAGTATGTAGAGAGACCAGTTGTATATTTGGGTCAGAAACTTTTAGAGGTATCTACAGATGCTAGGGCAGGACTTGTCGGTGAGGCCAATAGCAGCTATTGGCCTCACGGATAAGTGAGGACGTACATACAGACCATACATTGTATCTTCTGAGGGACAACGCATTGGCCTAGGTACTTGGGATCCTTGCTAGACCTCCGGGGGAGACTGCGGTTTCTGCCCGCCTCCTCGCATGCAACATCTGTCTTTGATTTGGAAATCAAATCACTCCATCGATGTACTTTGAAGAAAGGTATCCTTACCCGAAAGGTGTCGGGTCTGGAGGATTTCCACATGCTTGTACACTTTTTGTGATCCACACCATTTACCTGTTACCATCATTTGTGGTTTTATTTTCGATTTTAGGTTTCATACCTATTTATCTTTATGTATGTTTTCTATTAATTTGTTTGTTTGTAATCATTTGTATATTATGATCCATTGATTTTCTTTTTATATGTAATTCATAAATCCATATTTTTATACTTTTGGAAGTGTGGTTGCCTACATAGTCCCAACCCCAGGGAGAATTTCTTGCTCTTTGTACTGATTTAGAGATGATGGCAACCCACATCCTGGGTTTCCTATAACTGGGGACTTTCTACTAGGAGTAGTGAGTACCATGGATATTTAGAGCACTGTAAGTACTGAGGAGTACCATGATTACTGGAGGCACTGTGAGTACTGGAGGGGGTGCTGTGAGTGCTGAGGAGCACTGTGAGTACCGAGGGACACTATATATTAAGGAGCACTGTGTACCAAGGTGGGCACTGGGAGTAAACAGAGAGGTACGGTGTGTTTCTGAGGGGCACTGTGAGTACAGAAGTGTTACTTTTAGTCTCAAATAGATTAGGAAGTGAATGAATAGTGCTCACAATAGAATAGAATAAGCCCAGTGGCGTACCAATAGGGGGGGCGGGGGGGGGGGGGTGGTCCGCCCCGGGTGCCACACATTAGGGGGGTGTCAGCGAGCACCAGGGTGACACCCGGGGCCGGCCGCCGGAGGAGAAACTGTATAGCAGAGAAAGGGAGAGAGACTCACTTCGCTCACGAGCCCTGCATACACTGCGGGAAATGCCGGAGTTAAGTGTGCTAGATAATGAGAAGGTGATTGGTTGCTTGGACCGCCTAGCAACCAATCACGGTTCATTAACTACTAAGCACATTTAACTTCGGCATTTCCCGCTGACCGCTGTGTATGCAGGGCTCGTGAGCCTCTCTCCCATTCTCTTTGAACAGTTTCTCCCTCTCTGCTCTCCTCCTCTGCTCCTCATAAGGTAAGAGAGGGGGGGGGGGCGCAATTGTATTTTAAAGTTGTTATATTGGGGGGGAGGGGGGTCTCCATTGTAAGGGGGTTGTCTACATTGTAAAGGGGTTCTATGGGGGGGGGGGGGGTGTCTGCATTATAGAGGGGTTTTATTGGGGGGGGGGTCTGCATTATAGAGGGGTTTTATTGGGGGGCGTGTCTGCATTATAGAGGGGTTTTATTGGGGGGGGGGTCTGCATTATAGAGGGGTTTTATTGGGGGGCGTGTCTGCATTATAGAGGGGTTTTATTGGGGGGGGGGGGGGTCTGCATTATAGAGGGGTTTTATTGGGGGGCGTGTCTGCATTATAGAGGGGTTTTATTGGGGGGGGTCTGCATTATAGAGGGGTTTTATTGGGGGGCGTGTCTGCATTATAGAGGGGTTTTATTGGGGGGGGGGGTCTGCATTATAGAGGGGTTTTATTGGGGGGTGTCTGCATTATAGAGGGGTTTTATTGCTGGGGTCTGCATTGTAGAGGGGTTTTATTGGGGGGGTGTCTGCATTATAAAGGGGTTCTATTGGGGGGTGTCTGCATTGTAGAGGGGTTTTATTGGGGGGAGGTCTGCATTGTAGAGGGGTTTTATGGGGGGGTCTTCATTGTAAAGGAGTTTTATTGGAGGGGGGGTTGTCTACATTGTAAAGGGGTTCTATGGGGGGGGGTCTTCATTATAGAGGGGTTTTATTGGGGGGGGTTGTCTACATTGTAAAGGGGTTCTATTGGGGGGGGGGGGGTGTCTGCATTATAAAGGGGTTCTATTGGGGGGTGTCTGCATTGTAGAGGGGTTTTATTGGGGGGGTCTGCATTGTAGAGGGGTTTTATGGGGGGGGTCTTCATTGTAAAGGAGTTTTATTGGAGGGGGGGTTGTCTACATTGTAAAGGGGTTCTATGGGGGGTCTTCATTATAGAGGGGTTTTATTGGGGGGGGGGGTTGTCTACATTGTAATGGGGTTCTATTGGGGGGGGTGTCTGCATTATAAGGGGTTCTATTGGGGGGGTGTCTGCATTGTAGAGGGGTTTTATTGGGGGGGGGGGAGTTGTCTGCATTGTAAAGGGGTTCTATTGGGGGGGGGGTCTGCATTTTAGAGGGGTTCTATGGGGGGGGGGTTTGTTTTGTAAAGGGTTCTATTGGGGGGGGTTTGTATTGTAAAGGGGTACTATTGGGGGGGTTGTATTGTAAAGGGGTTCTATTGGGGGGGTCTGCATTGTAAAGGGGTTCTATAGGGGGTTTGCATTGTAGAGGGGTTCTATTGGGGGGGTTGCATTGTAAAGGGGTTCTATTGGGGGGGGTCTGCATTGTAAAGGGGTCCAGGGGCTGTGTATTGTAAAGGGGTCCAGGAGTACGGGGGCTGTGTAATGTAAAGGGGGTCTTCCTACATTTTACTTGCAGTTATTACTGCAGTCCTATAGATTTTTTTTTTTCTGCACTTTCTGAAAGCGCACCAAAAGTCTTGCATGCTGCATCTTTGGGACGCTTTCAGAAAACAGGAAAAATAATTTGGGGGGAGTGACACCATGGTTTCCTGTACCAGGTGACACCAACCCTAGTGACACCACTGGCAGTAGCACACAGTAAGTATGCCACTGCCAGTTACATGTATTTCTGTCTGGCGCCTCAGGTCAATCAGCGCAGTTTTTGCAGAGGAGGAGGGGCCTGGTCGCCGGGTCAATGTGGGGTTCGTCGCCTTCACGCCGGGGGGGGGGGGGTGTGCCAGATATAGGATCCGCCCCGGGTGCCAAATGCTCTAGGTACACCCCTGAATAAGCCTTAAATAAGAACAATTCAAGTATCCCCATTATGTTAATAGATAACATGTCCTACAGGAGTGATTATGTGACCCAATGCACATTTTTCTCCCTGTTTACATTCCTTGAACTACGTTCAACAGTGAATATTGCTGTGCAAGGTGTGATCTGGAGAATCACCAGGCAACATTGCAAAGCATCAACAATTTGGATAGTAGCGTGGTCCCATCCTATCAGGTGCCAGTATAGAGGAGGGTGGTATATGGAGGTGCAGGCACCAGAAATAGGTAGTTGGGTTACAGTTAGAAGGTAGAGTGTTAGGGAGGCTAGTCCTGAGTTGATATATCCCAATAAACATGCCTGGTTGAGTGATGTTGGGGATATCAGACCAGGAGTGGCAGTGCTGGAGCCCACTACCTCCCCTAGCTGCAAAGGGAACAACTACTCCAGTGAAGATGGGGCAAAGTTATAGGCAAGAATGGGGCAAAGTTATGGGCAAGGATAGACAGATACTGGTAGTAGGGGGTTCTGGTATTGGAAGGACACATAGGACAATCTGTCACAAAGATTATGATTGCGGAACAGTATGTTGTTTACCAGGCACTCGGATATGGCACATTGTGAACAGATAGTTGGGTGGGGCTGGGGAGGATCCAGCTGTCATGGTAGACATGGCAACATTAAAAAAAGATGGAGAGTTCTTAAAATAAAATATTTCAGAAATGTAGGTGCTATATTAACCACTTAAGCCCCGGAAGCTTTACCCCCCTTCATGACCAGGCCATTTTTTTTACAATATGGCACTGCATTACTTTAACTGACAATTGTATGGACAGCGACAGTGTACCCAAATAAAAACTGGATTTTTGTAAGAGAACTTACCATAAAATCCTTTACTCTAAAGTTCATTGACAGACGCAGCTCTTATACCATTGGGTTATGCTGCCCCCTACAGGAGTAGTACTAGGCAGGGGAAAAAAAAAAAAAGTTTACCATGCCTACAGGGCTGTCCCTATAGGCATAACCATATACACCCTGCTCCAGCATACCAGTTTTGTTGCAAGCAGTGAGAAGAAGACACAAAATCCTCCCCATATCAGAGAGAGACAGTTGCTGCGTCTGTCAATGGACTTCAGAGAAAAGGATTTTACAGTAAGTTCTTACAAAAATCCAGTCTTCTCGACCGTCCATTGACAGACGCAGCTCTTATGCCTCTTATACCATTGGGACATCCCAAAGCAGTGTAGGCGTGAGGGGTGGGAAAAATGCAAACCAAATAGTTAACGTTAACTCCAAAGGCTAAATTTAGCCAAATGGGTAACATGAAGCTCAACCAGGAACAACAGGAGCTCGCCCATAAAAGAAAAAAAAACCCTTAAAAGAGACAAACGAGTCTCTTTAATAAGGCCTGCATAAGGATGCATCCGAAGATGCCAACAAATCCACCTTGTAGAATTTTGTAAAAGTGTGCACAGATGACCAAGTCGTCGCCTTACAAACTTGCACTACTGCGGCCTGATGGGGAAAAGCCCAAGGGGCACTCAGCACTCTAGCAGAATGCGCCTTCACAGGGAAAGAAGGAACCTGACCATTCAATGAATAAGCTTGAACAACTGTCTGCCTAATTCATCTGGATATAGTTGCAGCAGACTCAGCCAAAAACTTTTACGAGATCCCTCAGTAAGGACAAAAAAAGCATCTGATTTCCTAAAAGACTCAGTGACCGTCAGGTAAACCCAGATCGCCCAAACCACATCCAGAGAGTGCAAAGCAATTTCCTTGGGATGCTGAGGCTTAGGACAGAGTGAAGGCAACACAATGTCTTCATTTAGATGGAAATCATACACCACCTTAGGGAGAAAAGACGGATTAGGTCAGAGCACCACTTTATCTCTGTGGGCCACCAAATATGGCGAACGACAGGACAGCCCCGTAAAATCAGACACTCTGCGGGCAGAAGTAATTGCCACCAGAAAAGCAACCTTCTGGGATAAGGAAAGCAGAGAAATCTCCCTAATGTTCTCAAAAGAAGGCTTTTGAGGAAAAGACAAAACCAGATTGAGATCTCACAGGGGCAACGGGGATCTCCTCGGGGGAGCCACATGACGCACCACCTGAATAAAAGTGCAAATCAAGGCATTAGTAGCCAACGGACGTTGGAAGTAAATTGCCAAGGCCGACACTTGGCCCTTGATAGTGCCCAAGGCCAACCGCTGTTCAACTCCTTTTTGTAAAACAGGCCAAAACCCTAGCTATAGAAAACAAGCAAGGATGCAGCTTCAGCCATTCACACCATGAAATGTAGGATTTCAACGTACGATGATAAATCTTCCTAGAAGTCACCTTCCTAGCCTTCAACAGGGTAGGAATCACAGATTCAGAGAGACCCCTATCTCTAAACACCTGCCCTTCAACAGCCATGCCGTTAAAGCCAGCGGCCGTAAAGCAGGGTGGAAGATCGGTCCCTGGGACAGCAGATCCTCCCTCAGAGGAAATCTCCACGGAGGATCAGCGACCAATTTTACTAGGTCTGCGTACCAAGAACGACGAGGCCCGCCTAGGGCCACTAGAATGACTGGAATTCCTTCCACCACCACCACCCTGCGGAGAAGCTTTGGCAAGTTTTTTATCGAAGGGAAGGCATAGATCAGCTGAAACTGGCTCTAAGGAGCCACCGAGGCATCTGTGGCATCGGCCAGAGGATTCCGAGACCTGGCCACAAACCTCTGGACTTTTTCTTTGAGGCGGGACGCAAACAGGTCTCACCTGTTTGCGTCCCGACCAGACACATAAGAGATGAAACACCAGAGTTCCCCACCAGACACATAAGAGATGAAACACCTCCGGCTGAAGGGACCATTCTCCCTGATCTAGCACCTGACGACTCAGGTAATCCGCTTGCCAATTCTCCAAACCTGGAATGTGGAAAGAGCCAGAACATCGTCTTCCACCAATACCAGAATCTCAGCCACCACCATGGCAGCCAGGACACTCTTGGTGCCCCCTTGATGATTGATGCAAGCCACAGCCGTGGCATTGTCCAACTGGATCCATACCAGGGAACTGCATAACCGATTCGTCCAGTGGATCAGGTAAAGCTTGATTGCTCTGAGCTTCAGAATATTGATTGGTAAGGAAGACTCCTCTGTTGACCAGGTCCCCTGGGCACAGAACTTCCCTGACAGGCTGGTGTCTGTGGTGACCACCATCCAAAACAGTGGTAGGAAGGACTTGCCCTGACACAATGCTGGCAACTGTATCCACTAGGATAAAGCAGACCTTGTGAGTCGGCTCAAGCGTATAATTTTGTCTAAAGACTGTGGATCCCTGTTCCATTTGGCAAAAGTCTCGTTTTACAGAGGTCTCGAGTGAGACTGAGCAAACTGAACCGCCTCAAAAGGTTAATACTATCAGACCCAGGGCTCTCATGCAAGTCTGTAGGGAGGACAGATCGGTTTCCAAACAGCAACCGGATTGCTCCCTGCACCTTCTGAATTTTTTCCAGGGGGGAAGAAAGTCCCTCGCCAAGGCAAAATCTAATGTCAGCCCCAGATAATCCAACCTCACTGAAGGCGTCAGAGCAGATTTTTTTTAAATTGATAGTCCACCCGAATTCCTGAAGGGTCTGAACTGTAATTGACAGGTCACCCAACAGAGCCGAGTGAGAGTCCGCTCTCAATAGGAGATCGTCCAGATATCCCAGGATTGCAATACCTTTTTGGTGCAACAAGGCCAATACCGGGGCCAGTAGCTTGGTAAAGACTCTGGGAGTGGAGGAGAGGCCAAAGGGTTACTCCACAAATTGAAAATGCTCCTCTGCCACCACAAAGCGGAGAAATAGCTGGTGTCCCCTGTAAATGGGGATGTGTAGATACGCATCTTTGATATCGATGGAGGCCAGAAAATCTCCCTGATGTAAAGACGCTACCGCCGACCGAACGGATTCCATTCAAAACTTCTGCACCCGCACAAAATGATTCAGAGCCTTGGAGGTCCAGCATTGGACGCACCTTGCCCTCTTGCCTGGGCACCGCAAACAGGTTTGAATAGAAAGCTTGAAAGCGTGCCTGCGGAGGAACTGGCACAATCACTCCTTGAGCAAGGAGATCCTGCAATGTGATCCCAGGGATCCTTCAAACAATCCGGAGACAGGCGAAGATTTGACTGAAAGAACCTGTCCGCCGGCCGGGACCGAAATTCGATCTTGTACCCGGGAATAATCAGTTTGTGAATCCATTTGTCTTGAATGAAGGAAGTCCAGGGTTCCTGAATGAAGCGCAGATGTCCCCCCACCCCAGAAACGGGTGAGGGCACCCCTTTATGCTGAGGAGGACTTGTTCGCAGAACCTGACTGGCTGGTCTTGCCTGACCATGGCTTTTTAGCCCCTCCAGAAACCTTACCAGCTTACCTTTTTCTTGCGCCCCCGAGGCACGAAAAAAAAACATCTAGGAGCGGTGAAAGAAGGCCCTTGCTCACTATGGGGTGCCTTACCTTTGGAAGATTGAGTAAGAAGAGTACTCTTCCCACCAGTTAGACCCTTGATCAACTTACCGCCAAACAATCGCTCTCCCAGGAAAGGGAGATCTGTCAAGGCTTTCTCCGGTTGCGGACAAGACGGAACGTCACTTCCAGTCAGGAACTTCCTGCTCGTGGAACGCACGCCAAGAGCTGCGAACACGAGTTCCTTACTGTATATGCCTAACGTTTCTATATGTTTGTAAGTATCCATTTGGCTATATGGTTGAAATAAATTAGTTCATACTTACTTCACCATGTACGGCCTTTCTTTTATCTAATGGTGGAAGCGGAAGCGGACCCATTTATTTATCGAAGGTCATATGGAGAAATTTCCCTAAAAGATCCTGGCAATAAGGGCTACTGTGCAATACTATTCAAGGCTTCAATATATTGGCAATTTGGTGAGTGGGGAACCAAGAGGGGCACCTTATCACTTTGAAGCACTTTATATATCTTGGCACTCCAGCACCTTACTTTGGATCACGATTAAGGACTTTTTATATTCACTTGGCATCAATTGTTTATATGGACTTATATGATAATTCACAGCACTTGAGCACTTTAATTTGATCACCTATAGAGCAAAATTTGAGTGTGATGAATTGAATATTTATTAATATTATTTATTAATATTATTTTCACTTGAACAATAACACTGATGCTAGCGCTGCATAAATTTGATTTTTAATATTTTTTCTAAGGTTTACTTAGTGTTGCAGCAGCTGCACACACCTTTATATATTTCACATACTTTTTATATATATTATTTATTCAGTCACATATTTATCTTGTAGCGCGGGTTTAAATTAAATTAGTTTTTCACATTTCTTGGAAGCCTGGTCTGCCGACCAGCTCTTCAGCCACACCATGCGTCTTATGGCAATCCCCACAGCCGACACTCTGGCCACCAGGGGATCTGCATCACACAGGAACACCAGGGCCTTGGCCATCTGATCCATAAGTTCCATCAGCTCCGGGGAAACTAAGTCAGCATCTAGGTTCCCCTTAAAAACCTTTACCCATTCCGTAACCATCTGTGATACCAAAACAGACACAAAAATCGGTTTCAGGATTGAACCTGCCAATACATGAAGGTTGTGGGAATGGGATTCCACCCACCTATCCACTGGGTCCGTAACCACCGGGGAATCTTCCACAGGCACTATAGTAGATTTGTTTAACCTGGCTACTGGATGATTCACCTTAGGCAGTACTGTTCAATGGTTCCAGACCATCTCAGCAAAGGGATAACGGCGTTTAAAGCGCTTAGGCACTACTAGCAAGTGATTGATGCGCCGCCATTGCTCATTAACAATATAATGAAAATTCTCGGGACAAGGGAAAACCCTGCCCGATTTTTAGGTTTTGCGGGTCCCTGCCTGTGTGGGCTCAACTGCCATTTTTAAAGTTTCCCTTACTGAAACAAACAATCTGGGCTTCCCCCAAAGCACATTTCCACGCTGCAGCTGAAGAGGACAGGTCGGGGGGGGGGGGGGGGGCGTGCGTAGTGACCAAATCAGTCTCTGAATCAGAGGACCCCACCGAAGATGGTGAAGGCATCGGCCATTTTCGGCTATTAACCTTTTTCATTACAAAATCGACCTTCGTCGCCAGGCTTTCCAGTGGTGCTGAAATTGCAGCCAGTGACTGCGATCCAGAAGGTCCGGAAGTCGCCCGAAGGGGGTCTGGGGGTGAAACCACTGCCTAGGACTTCATAATTAGTTCAAAGAAAACAGGTGTACGGTCTCTTTAAGAGCGCAGTCCCCACCGCTGATTACCGTGGTATGCGGAGTCCCCCTTAAATATATGCAGGTAGCAGAGTGCACAGGGATATACCCACAGAGACCCTGGATAGAATGTGAAAGGTCACACTGCCTGTGTAGCTCCTTGGAGCTTTTATGAGTGACTTCCTCTTCCCATAAGTGATATTTTACTCCATGTTTGTTCACACACGTGTTTGGATGGTGCTTCGTTACTAGAATTTAAGGAGAATTCTTATATTTATATGTGTTCCTTTTTTTGCAGCCTGTTTTTATGGTTCTTTACTATGCAAATGTGATTTTATTGAATGTTATATATGTTTTTTCACAATTTTATACTGTTTTCCCCTTAGTGGGATTCTATGTGTCATGAATTGTCTTCACCGTGGTATTGCAGATAGTTCGGCTTCCATTTGTCCTTCATTAACTTAATTGGTTCAGGGTGTGTATGATTACACCACCTTGTTCCCGTTTGTTTGTTTACCTACAAATGCTTGCCGACTTCTGCGATCTCACCGTGTGGTTATGAGTAAGCGACCTACAGCGTCGTGAAACGCGTCAATCCGACACGTCTGTTTGTACACCGTCTGTCTACTTTATTTATGAGGAATAAAGAAACCTTTGATTTCATCATAACACCCTGAGTGCGGTCTCAAACTTGGATTTCTTCTACTCTTGGATGACGGATCTGACCTGCACCAGGTTTAGAACATACACCTGAGTGGCTTTCCCTCATTGTCTCAACAAACTGTTCTTGCCAGACCCGTCTTTTAATAACCTATGAAGAGGGAAGTTGTCATTTGGATAGAGGAAGGCCTGTGGACATCATGCATCTAGATTTTTGTTAAGAAATACCCCACAAACATGTAATTTACAAACGAAAGTCTTTTGGAATTGATATTGTATATATCTGGATAGAAAACTGGTTACTATTGTGGATCCAGGAGGACGGTGATTAATAGTATATTTTCTAAATGGTCTGAGATGTGAGTGGGGTGCCCAGGGCTCTGTCCTGGGACCGATTCTGTTTAACTTGTTCATAAACATATAGTAGGTTGGATGAATAGTTATATTTTAGTGTTTGCTGGTGATACAAAGATAATCAGGGTAGTGGCTTCACAACAGGATGCGGCAACTTTACAAGAGGACCTTGATATAATAGAGGGGTGGGCAGCGAGGGTTCAAGTTCAAATAGCAGATAAGGTTCAATGCAGTAAAAAATGTACAGCAATGCAGTTGGGTGCTAAAAATTGAATGCAAGTTAAAACGGTAGGGGGAGAACATCTGAGGGAGGGGGGGGGGGGGGCATGAAGGTTGGAAAGGGATCTTGAGTCCTTCTGAATCACAGGCTTAGCAATAGAATGAAATAAGAAGCTGCATGCAAGCAAGGCCAGCATACTACTAGTATGCATTAAAATGTGTATTTACCCCAGCTATAAAACTTTAACTCTAAAGGCCCGTACACACGTACCGATCGTCGGCATACAAACGTCGGTGGACGAAGGATCTGCCGATTGTACGCGTGTTAGTATGGTGCCTCCGACAGATGTCTGCGCACAATCCGCGGACAAAAGTCTTTCGTGCAAACATGAAAATATTTGTATGCCGACACCAGAACGGACGATTGTTCGCCTGTCAGTACACAATTCGGCCGACAGACCGCAGATTTGCAAGACTGGGCATGCTCAGAAAATAGAAAACACAGGGAAAGTTAACCATTACATGACATCACTTCTGCAGTCGGCGGACAAAATTCTTGTGCTGTCCTTGTGCTGTCTTTGCACTTTTCAGCAGACACCGACATCCCGGGGAGAAAAGAGGAACATTTGTAAGCCGACCATCGGTACGTGTGTACGGGGCTTAACACTTTATAAACTTTGCTTTGGGAACAGCTTGAGTATCCAGTGCAGATCACCAATCTTCAGGAAGGATGTACTTGAACTGGATAAAGTCGAGAGAGCTATATGTTGAAGAATTACCCACGAGGAAGAGGTTGGAAATGCTGATGAATCATGCAGGAACAGAGCAAGATGACCATTCCAGGTGGTGTCCAGAAGGTACTTAACCCCTTAAAAGGGGAAGGCACAGTGAGAACTATTTTTCCATATAGGTCAACATATCCAGGTGAAAGCATAAGGTGACAGAGGGCAGAGCACATGGGATTCACATCTTTGGATGTATGCACTGGCATTTGTGATAAACAAACCAGCTGGACTTTCACTTAATTTTTCATTTTTTTTTTTCCCCTCTGTTGATTCATCATTATTTTAGGATACAGTGCCTTGCCAAAGTATTCAGCCCCCTTGAACTTTTCGACCTTTTGCCACATTTCAGGCTTCAAACATAAAGATATAAAACTGTAATTTTTTGTGAAGAATCAACAACAACAAGTGGGACATAATCATGAAGTGGAACGAAATTTACTGGATATTTCAAACTTTAACAAATAAAAAACTGAAAAATTGGGCGTGCAAAATTATTCAGCCCCTTTACTTTCAGTGCAGCAAACTCTCTCCAGAAGTTCAGTGAGGATTTCTGAATGATCCAATGCTGACCTAAATGACTAATGATGATAAATAGAATCCACCTGTGTGTAATCAAGTCTCCGTATAAATGCACCTGCACTGTAATAGTCTCAGAAGTCCGTTTAAAGCGCAGAGAGCATCATGAAGGAAAAAAGGAACCTACCAGGCAGGTCCGAGATACTGTTGTGGAGATGTTTAAAGCCGGATTTGGATACAAAAAGATTTCCCAAGCTTTAAACATCCCAAGGAGCACTGTGCAAGCGATAATATTGAAATGGAAGGAGTATCAGACCACTGCAAATCTACGAAGACCTGGCCGTCCCTCTAAACTTTCAGCTCATACAAGGAGAAGACTGATAAGAGATTCAGCCAAGAGGCCCATGATCACTCTGGATGAACTGCAGAGATCTACAGCTGAGGTGGGAGACTCTGTCCATAGGACAACAATCAGTCGTATACTGCGCAAATCTGGCCTTTATGGAAGAGTGGCAAGAAAAAAGCCATTTCTTAAAGATATCCATAAAAAGTGTCGTTTAAAATTTGCCACAAGCCACCTGGGAGACACACCAAACAGGTGGAAGAAGGTGCTCTGGTCAGATGAAACCAAAATCAAACTTTTTGGCAACAATGCAAAACGTTATGTTTGGCGTAAAAGCAACACAGCTCATCACCATCAACATGATGGTGGCAGCATCATGGTTTGGGCCTGCTTTTCTTCAGCAGGGACAGGAAAGATGGTTAAAATTGATGGGAAGATGGATGGAGCCAAATACAGGACCATTCTGGAAGAAAACCTGATGGAGTCTGCAAAAGACCAGAGACTGGGACAGAGATTTGTCTTCCAACAAGACAATGATCCAAAACAAAGCAAAATCTACAATGGAATGGTTCACAAATAAACATATCCAGGTGTTAGAATGGCCAAGTCAAAGTCCAGACCTGAATCCAAACGAGAATCTGTGGAAAGAACTGAAAACTGCTGTTCACAAACGCTCTCCATCCAACCTCACTGAGCTCGAGCTGTTTTGCAAGGAGGAATAAGCAAAAATTTCAGTCTCTCGATGTGCAAAACTGATAGAGACATACCCCAAGCAACTTACAGCTATAAGCGCAGCAAAAGGTGGCGCTACAAACTTAAGAGGGCTGAATAATTTTGCACGCACAATTTTTCAGTTTTTTTATTTGTTAACGTTTGAAATATCCAATAAATTTCGTTCCACTTCACGATTTTGTCTCACTTGTTGATTCTTCACAAAAAATTACAGTTTTATATCTTTAGGTTTAAAGCCTGAAATGTGGCAAAAGGTCGAAAAGTTCAAGGGGGCCAAATACTTTCGCAAGGCACTGTATCTATATTTATTGTAGGATTGCTGATGTATTTTATTTATTGTTTATATTGTATACATGCAATAGTTTGTTAAAAAAGAAAAAAAAAAAAATTCAGCACATTTTTGTACATTTGCGTTAAAAACCTTTTAGGTCTACATAGCTGCACAGCACTTAAATAGTAAGAATAATCTGTGCACATGTAGGAACACATGAGTGTTAATGATGTGGAATTACACACACACACACACACACACACACACACACACACAATCAAAATGTGTGGAAATTAGAATCATAAATCAGTGGCCTATTGCAACCAGGTAGAGGGGCAGCACAGTTGGCATTGTGTGTATATATATATATATATATATACACATATACATACACACACACACACACACACACACACATACATACATACATACATACATATACACACATATATACATATATATATATATATATATATATACACACACACACACACACACACACACACTCTAGGGACCACAGATTGTAAGCATTACGTAACTTATCAGTGCTATGAACACAAATAGCCTGCTACATAAATACCTATAAATAACCAACTTTACAGTGCAGTAGTAGAATGAATCCTGGAAATAATTGGTTCATGTGTGAAACAGCTCCATTTTGTCCATAAATCGGTCTAGTTTTATACAATTGAAGAAGATGTAGTATTCTAACAGATGCCCCGAGTTTCATTTGAAAGAAACCATGTAAAGGGTAACAAATCTTTGAAATGATCTCCCTCTGCAGGAACTTGGTGAAATGAAAGTCAAAGACCATTGTAATATGTAAACGTACAAGTACATACATTAATGATAACAAAATCTTTTTTCCTTTTTAATTGCTTAAAGAAGTGCATTAAAATTAACAGAAGAATTCATAAGGCATAGTTGGAATGTGCATAGTTACAACTGGTAAAACAGCAATGATTGTGTGATTACAGCAGTGACTTACTGAAACATACAATGGATTCATACACCAGCAGGAAGCATGCCACTTCCTCTAAATTACAAAAAAACAACTTAGATGATTTATAGCCCTGATAATCTGCAACTTGTACTAGCTTGCCTGAGCATTATACTTAGAAGCTGATGTAGAAAAAGTAGTCCATTAGAAACATTTCTTGTTACCCATGGAAACCAATACACTTCCATCTGTCATTTTTTCAGCCTAGGTGTGAAATGCAACAATGATGATTTAACCCCACACAACTGACCAAATAAGATTACATTGTGTTCTGGCCTGGCTTTAGTTAAAGCAGTTGTATCCTTAAAAAAAAAACCCAGAAAAAAAAAAAAAAAAAAACCCTGCATCGCATACTAGCTCATTATGAAATCCATACCTTAGAACGCGGTCGTCCGGACACCGCTGAGGGAGAACGCGGTCGTCCGGACACCGCTGAGGGAGCTGACATGTTCCATTCCTGTCTATTCTGGGTTCGGCAGCTCCGGCGCTGTGAGTGGCCGGAGCTGGGATGACATCACTCCCGCGCATGCGCACGAGAGTTCACTTTCCGGCAAGGAGCTCTGAAGGTCCGCCTCTGTCAGCAGCTGCATGCAGGGCGAATATCTCCTTAACCGTGCAGGTTTAGGAGACATTAAATTTTACCTACAGGTAAGCCTACCACTGTAAGCGAAATCTGGTTTGCCAAAGGTCACATTTAGTCAAATTGCAATTTTCCAAAATAGAAGGCTAGGGTTTCATGCCATGCAGAATGTCCTAGCTAACTAGAAATCCTGTGATTTTATGTCTTAAGTGTTGGTGTTAACTATTTATGGTCTTTTAGTGGAAGAACACAGTGTTGCAAGAAGAATGTAAGGAAAAAGGGGTTTGAATAAGCCCCTTTTTCCAGATGGGATGGTGACAGGCCATTTTAAGTTTTTAATAAGTCAGTTAGGGGACAGCTTATAGTTTGAGCTGTTGCTAGGTCAGTTCAAGAACTCAAGTGTTTGTTTGGTCGAATAAGCCCCAATCACATCAAGCGATATGTGTAGCTAGGGAGTTTAGGTTTAATTCTGGTTTTAACCTGTTTTTATCCCGCCTACGCTTATAAAAGGGGGCTCATTCACACAAGTCTTCAATCACCTCAGAGGAGATCGCTGTGTCAAGATCAAGTTTTGTCTCCCTCCCCCCCCACCCCCTTTTCTTCCTTTTGTCGCGGTCAGTTTATGCCTGTTTTGGTCACCTATGTGTAATGCAAAGGTGGACGATGCTTGTGTATGTTTTAATGTTGAAATTTACTGTGGATAATTTCTAAAAGTTAAGTTGGATTTGTTTGACCCGGATTTTGGTAATCAGGTCAATTCTGATTTATGTATTTGTTATTAATAATTTTAACAAGCATTAAAACGGCCGCGGCCTTTAAATTCCAGAGCTGTGTAGGGTCTCGTTATTTAATTAGTATTAAGTTAAGCTAGTAACAAGTCCTGTCTGCCATCCCATAATGAAACATTTGTTTTAGTAATACTGTGATTACCAAAACTTAATTTGGAAGTTTATGATGGTTAGCCCCAGTTCACACTAGTCATGCAATTCAGAAGTTGCACAAGTGAAAAATCACATTGATTAGGATGGGCACCATTGAAAACAATGTGATTTAGCACGGTGCGATTTCAGAAAAAGTTACTGCACTGAAAGAGCAGTAATGCACAAATCGATTTACAAAAACAAGAATTAGGCAGTTCTAAAGAATTTACAATTTTTTTTTTAATTTTTTTAGCCACTTGAAACCTTTAGACTTTCCTGAGTTCAAACATTTCTAATGGTATGATGAAACTGAAGACATGCTGCTAAACAATTAAATCCATTCAAATAACCAATATGACTTTGAACAGTGCCTCTAACAATAACTGGAGGTGCAGTACAGATGGAGCCTATTGCTGCCCAACACCGTTCATATCCAAGGTAGCGTAATTAAATAAATCATTTATATGAAGAACCTCCTTCACTCCTGCATCTTCATAGCTGCAATAGCATGAAGCTTTCTGGTCATTGTTATACACAGTTTTTCTTTGTGTACACACGAATATCTCCTTTGCTGCTGATTTAGCCTTAAAAGCACTGATTTTATATTTCCACCTTGTTAACTACCACTTAACTACTTTTGCCTTTTCTTTTCATTACCCAATAATACTGAGGGGTTCTTCCCAATGAAATAAAGCCCGATGTAGAAAAAGTGAATGAATGCTCAAAATCAAACAGGGAATTATTTTTGTTTCTGGTCCAGTGGCCTAGACACAGGTCTAACATTTTACTTCTTTATTGGAGAGAAGCAATACAGCCTCGTCTAGGTTCTATCCCAGCCAGCTTACTGTATAATGAACTAGCAGCAGCACAATCATCTTATATACCACTGTCCAGGCAGCAGAGACTGGTACTGTTGTGCAAAGGAGCACATACAACTAAAAAAGGTACAAAAATATATTTCAGTACTAACTGAATTAAAGAATAACATTGCTTTATGTGCTTGGGGATCAGATTTAGATCCTGTTCATACAGCTGTGCTGCGGTAATGCACACATTACCACAATGCGTGGAAATGTGCACAATGCACGTAGGTGTGATGCGGTGTCATTTTGTGAATGGCATTCGATTAATTCTAAATGGCACCCTAAATGTGACTTCTTAAAAACACAAACATTGCAGTACAGCACAATGAGCAGCAGCACGTAACAATCATTGCTGTGCGTGGCCAAAAAATGCTGCATGTACCTTTTTGGTGCATTTTTTCTGCTTTAGACAGCCCATTCAAGTGCAAGAGTATAATAACCGGCTTTAACCACTTCAGCCCCGGAAAGGATTTGCCCCCTTTCTGACCAGGCCCTATTTTGCGATTCGGCACTTTCATTACTTTAATGGACAATTGCGTGGTCGTGCGGCGCTGTACCCAAATTAAATTTAAGCCCTTTTTTCCCCCCCACAAATAGAGCTTAGTTTTGGTGGTATTTGATCACCTGTGCAATTTTTAGTTTTTGCGCTATAAGCAAAAAAGAGCGACAATTTTGAAAAAAAAAAAAAAATCAAAATTTAACATTTTAGGCCAATCGCAATAAGCATATTTTGATTGGTTTGCGCAAATGTTATCGCGTTTACTAACTACGGAATGTAGGTCATTTTTGTTGCTTTTTTTTTTTACTATTAATAGCGGCGATCTGCGATTTTTTGCGGGGGTGAGACATTGCGGCGGACAGATCGGACCCCTGACATTTTTGACACTTTTGGGGGAACCAGTGACATTACTACAGTAATCAGTGCTAGAAATATGCACGGTAACTGTAATGAAACTGGCAGGGAAGGGGGTTAACACTATGGGTGATTAATGGGTTAAATGTATGCCTCATGCTTACTGACGTGTGTGTGTGTGGGGGGGGGGGTTCTGTGACAGACAGATCGCAGGTTCAGCTATTCGGAATCTAGTGATCTCTTCCTGTCTGTCACTGAGAAGACCAGCCTGCTTTGTTTACATAAGCAGGGGGGTCTTCTCACAGTATCCCAGATGAGGAAGGGAGGCGGCAATCGTGTTTAGACACAGCGGGAGCGCGCCGCCGGAATCACTAGGAGTCCAGTGACGTAGGTCTATCTCGCTGGACCCAGGGGAGCCACACTGCCGCAGTAATATTACTGTTGGCAGTTGGCAAGTGGTAAAAAAAGAAAAAAAAAAAAAAAAGATTTCCCAAAATGCTGGATAATGTAGGGCAATAAGTGTTTCAGTGCTCTGCATCATGCATATCAGGTTTGTGACCATCCTAATGCCAGACACTTACATATACAAACTTTAAATTAGGTTTCTTTGTTTTGATTATTTAAGACAACATGTCCCTACTTGGCATGTAAAACATAACCAAAATATTGCGAGAGTACTCTGCACAAAAAATCAGGATCACTCAAGCTCATTGAATGTCAGAAAAGTGGCACTTTACTCATAACCACTCAATAAAAATAATTTTCTAGCAAGAATCCTACATTCCACATTAATAACTATGCCAGCATTGCTCCCGTTTCTTTTTGCCAGAGGCTAAAGGCCAGAGACCCTGAACAGCAGTAATCTTTAGGCTGTTAGCAGATCAGCCTCTACAAATCCGGCACTGTTCCTAAATAGAGAGCAACTGAGCATGTGCAGAGCAGGGCAAGACCGTGTATTATTGGATTTTAAACAGTATAGGCACTTATTTTTAATGTTTTACATAGATATACCTGCAAAAGGGACCAGCCTGAAGTGATCTAGCACCTAATTTTCTGACTAAAGTTCCACTTTAAATAGTTTTACATTCATAATGTTTTTTTGTTATCCATTCCCTTTCTTAACAGGTATGTGCCAGAGACATTGAGATTTTTGTACAGTTTGATTTAAATGCAGAGCGCAATCTGCTTTTGACAGATGTAGGGGTCCGTGGCCATAAATTTGTAGACTGCAAGGTCTTTACATTTGCCAGACTCAAATTTATGGTGGATGTATGAGACTAAAGCCCTGTACACACGCACAGATTGTTGGCCGACCGATCGGCCGTCTTTTGTCCAGTGTTTGTTGGTTGAAATGTGCTCTAGACTTGCACTGGACTTTTGTTGGCCAACAAAAACCAACTTCAGAAGTGATGTCATGTGCTGGTTTACTTTCCGTGTGTTTTTTCTTCTCTGAGCATGCCCAGTCTTGCTCATCTGATTTTTGTCTGCCAAAATCTGTACTGACTGAGGAACAATCGGCCGTTCTGTTGTTGGCCAACAAAAATTTTATAGCATATACACCAGATTTTTTTTCGGCCGAAAATTTGCAGTTGGTTGTCGGAAGCATCATACTAACAAGCCTACAATCGGCCGATTGGACGTTGGCCGACAATTTACAGCCAACAATCTGTGCAGGTGTGTACAGGGCTTAAGGGACATATTTCTAAAGCAGTGAATGTGACATTCACCAAATATTCACTGCAGATGAATGTTCCAGGTGCACGTGTCCTAAATTAGAGGGATTGTTTAACCCCCTTTAAATGGTTAATGTATGTCACGCTGCTTTATAAATACACCTCTTAAGGTTTTTTTTTCTAGTACAGGCTAAGAGAATTATAAAAATGTGAGCAATGTAGTCCACCTATATGACAGTTTAACAGTGATCACGTTTACCCAGCAATAGCACTGCAGCCAACATCTTTAAAATGGGGCTGCTGGTGCCAACAAAACAGGGGCTGCCTTTTCTATTGCTAGTAGGTAGGGCAAAGGTCAATTTTTTGAACAACACGGAACTCCCCTTTCAACAATAAAGTGCTATAGCCATAGAACTAGTAAATCAGACAATATAAAGCGGACTGGTAGGACATGGAAAAACACAATTTCAAGTCTACAGTATGTGAAACCCCTGCATTAAAATGGTTTGTCACTTCTGAAAAGAGCCCTTGTGTGATTTTTTTTTTCCTTTACCATTCATTGTTAAATGCATAGACTTTTTTTAATATGAAATGTACTCTTTAAAATTAGCTGCAAATGCAAGAGTCATCATAGATGTGAATATTTTACACCATTTTCCTTCCTAGGATGTCATTTTCTTCTTGCACTCGACAGAGCAGAACACCATTCCCTCAATTGGCATGAACTTTTGACCAATCAGGCACTTGCTGCAACATGAACACAAGAAGCATTCTTCTGTAGCATGCCAATGGAATCCACTGTAGCTCACACGTTGAACCTCAGGATCAACAGCATTGTGGCAGCCCTGGCATGTCTAAAGAAAAGTTTAAAGAGACATATTAGAAAAAGGGAACAGAGTGGTTCAATTAATATTTGAACTTAGACTGAGGCTTTAGAAATTCTAAAGTGGAATTGAACTCTGAAAGGGAAGATTTGCTATATTATAATGAACATTTAGAAATGTTGATGTTGAAGTATCAATTTGATGTATCTTTGGTCTTGAAATACTTTTGGAAAATAGCTGGGCACATCCTAGATAGCCCTATGCCTACAGCTGTACAGTATATCTGTAATGTCAATGCTGCCTGAGAGCTAGGCTTCGGATATTTAGAGTGATATTTGCTGATTTTACTTCTGTTCTACTAAGTCACAGCCCTTCCTCTTCAGAAATGTCCACCTCCACACAGGGAAACAGTACAGAACAAGACAAGACATGGTAAGCCAGTAGCGGCAAGAGATCAGCTACATGGAAACCACATGCAAAACTAATGAATAGTCCCTTGCCCTCTGCCAGCCCATTTCAAAGTGAACCTGTGATCAGGCCTTCAACATTCAAGTATTTACAGCTGTGCTCATGTTTTACACACTCCTGGCAGAAATTGTAAGCAGTAAACCATTTAAAGTGATTGTAAAGTCTATTTTTTTTTAAATAAGATGTTAATACTAACCCGCGCTGTGCAATACCTTATCTCTTTATCTGGAGTCCCACTGGAGCTCTTCATGCCTTCCTCCTAGTGCCCCCTCAGCAAGCTGTGTGCTGAGGGGGCACTCATGCCGTTACATCCCTGATTTAGACTGTGTATCCAAAGACACACACAGCACCATTAAGACAGACTTTGGACTTTAGAACCACTTTTACCCTTCTGCTGCCAGGTCTGTACTAGAGATAGACCGATATGTTTTTTTCAGGGCAGATACCGATATTTTGGTCACAACATATCGGTATCGGCCGATATTTCATACATTTAAAAGTTTTAAAAAATAAGACAATTTTTGACACAAATCTGGTACTGAACATATTAATTTTTGTTTAATGCTTAATGGCTGGCTGCACCCTTTGGTGGGTGGCTGGTACAGGGCCAGTAGGCGGCTGGCTGGTACAGGGCCAGTAGGCGGCTGGCTGGTACAGGGCCAGTAGGCGGCTGGCTGGTACAGGGCCAGTAGGCGGCTGGCTGGTACAGGGCCAGTAGGCGGCTGGCACCGGGCTGCTGTGGGTGGGTGTATGGCTGGGATACACTCCTGCGAGACTAGTCCCCAACTCCAGACAAGGCTGTCCAAGGCGAGGGAGGGGGCCTAAGAAGGCAGAATTGCGTCACAAAAATATCGGCCAGTTCTGGGGCCGATACCGATATATCAGGGAAAGTGCATATTGGCCTTCGATATATCGGCCTATCCCTAGTCTGTCCGTATAAACCCGACAGCTGGGGGTTTTACACATATTCCCAGTGGCTGCAACCACTGGGATTGTATGTAAATCTGACACACAGACTGCCTGTCAGAGGGAAGCATTCAGACGGCTGTGTTCCTGCCTGATTGCTAACACACACCCCCAGTAACATTACCCCAATGCTCTGCATTGCATTACATTGAGGGGAACTTTTAGAGAACTTTTCACCCCTCCTGTACGAACATAAGCCATGTGCCTACGCACGAAAACGCTGATTACGATACACGTTACATATCGTCGTGCACGCCAGAGTGAGAACAATATTTTTAGCACCAGACCTTGATGCTGCTGTAGTTTGCAGAACCCTGAAAATTCAGATTCACCTCAAGTGAGGGGAAAAAAAGTATTTGATCCCCTGCTAATTTTGTATGCTTGCCCACTAACAAAGAAATGATCAGTCTAATTTTAATAGTAGGTTTAGTTATAGAAGACCACTCGGAGCCAGAAATCTTGCTGATTGATATGAGATCAAATACTTATTTCACTCATTAAAATGCAAATTAATCTATAACTTTTTGAAATGCATTTGTTCTTGATATTTTTGTTGTTATTCTGTCTCTCACTGTTAAAATAAACTGGCCATTAAAATTCTAGACTGATAAATTCTTTGTCAGTGGCCAAACCTACAAAATCACAAATATAAAAAAGGAGAACAATCTGCGCTAAATCTAGATGAATCACCAAGCGGCCAGCATAAATTGTTAAAACAATATAGTTAATGTAAGTCCAAATGCAGCGCCATCACATTTGAATGTGGGTAAATGGAGATAAAATTCCTCCACCAACTTCTGTGTAAAATAAAAACACATTGCACCACCATGAAGCACTCCAATCTCCTTACCAGATAAAGGAATAAGATGGGCAGTATACGAATAGTAATATTCGTGTTGGTCGGGTGTAGAGAACCATAAGGTTGGACCCATTGAAATCTTACATCGCTGCTTGCTGAGAGGCTGCAGTCCTGGATTCACAGCTCGAGCATTGAGTTTGCATTTCCACGCTGAAACCGTAATATCTTGTGAATGGACATCAAACAAACATGTACCGTATACTGCTCATCTTATTCCTTTATCTAGTAAGGACAGTGGTCCAGTGTGCTTTATTTTACACAGAAGTTGGAGGAATTTCATCTCTTTATTTACCCACATTCAAATGCGATAGAGCTGCATTTGGACTTGCATTAAACATACAAAATCAGCAGAGGATCAAATACTTTTTTCCCCCCAAACTGTACATGCTTTACAGTGGTGATGGTGTGCTTCTGTTTAAAAAGGCCCTATTGACTCCTCTCCAAACTGTTTGTGGTTGAGAAAATTCAATATTCGTCTCGTCACTCCAAATTATTTTGTTAGTGGTTTTGAAGCTTTTCCAGGTGCTGTTTGATATATTGTAAGAGGGCTCCATTGGGGCATTGGTACAGCAAAGATTTTACAAACTGTGACTGGAGGTACCTAAACATATGAACACAACTGTACATATTTTCTTAAGCCTTAAAACTAGCTATAAACAAGCCCTTAAAAGCAGGATTAAAAAGTCCAACGATTCTGCGCCGCCAATTCTTCTGAGCGCTGGCCTTCGGACTTTAATGGTTTGGTGGAGGAATGACATCACTCCTGTGTGTGCACAGGAGGCAATCATCCTGGCACTTGGAGACTGGCTTGGCACTTGCTTGTACTGGCTTGTACGCTGAGTGGCACATGCACAGCTCAGGTTAGAGGAGAGCGGAAGAGGAGGCGGCGAGCAGGCAAGTAGGGGCATTTTATTGCATAAGAGACAGTGCAGGACTCTTCTGCAATAAAAGCCTGCCTGCTCGCTGTTTGTTGTAGCAAGACTACTTCTGTTTTAATATGCTCTATAGCTGAAGGCACTGTGGATCAATCCTGAAAATACACAGCAGAAGCGCTAAAGTTGTTCCAAATACTTTGCAGCAGCTTTGCGCGCCCTGCTCCCCCCCCCCCCCCCCCCCGTGAATGTGCTGCGTATTTACCTTAGGGATTAGAAGGCTGGCGAATTATTGCTGGAAGTGTAAGTGGGTGAGCTGAGCTGGCTTCGACAAAAGCTTCAGTGCTTCTGTTGTGAAATTTGAGGATTATTTTTTTTTTTTCCCCAAAGGACTGCAGCTACATATATCAGTGAGGGCTCATTTATTACTGGTTAGTATAATGTAAATTCTTGAATAGCTGTAGTGTAAATCCCCAGCTGCTTCTAACTCCTTGATGTAGAGGTCTTCCCACAATGAAGCCAGGCTAATAAAAAGACAATGGTGCCAGGAGTAGCACAGTTTAAACAACCTAGATTTTTACCAGCAAGTGGAAATTAAAGGCAGCCTAGCAGAAAAAAGGGACACTAAGCAGAGAGGTAATGACCCTGAAAGCCAGAGGTAGGGGACTTGAGTCACAGGACTTGACTTAAGTCACCAGTTTGAGGACTTGAGACTTCCTTGACTAAAATTAATAAAAGACTCGACTTGACTTTGACTTGGTATTCATGACTTGAGACTTGACTTTGACTTGAGACATCTGACTTGAAATGACTTTAAGTTATTAAATACTTGCATTTTCTCAAGATGTGTTAAAGCAAAATTAATGAGCCTGTTATGTTTCTGACACCACAGTCACTTAAAACACCTCAGTGTGTTCAGATTTTTAGGACACTGGCTGTTTAACAATGGAAATACTTAACATGTTTTTAGTGACTGTGGTGTTGAAACATGACCGGACGAAGGATTTTGAGCTGTGTTTCTTTAACATACCAAGAAAAAAAAAGCACTAAGCAGTTTTGTTAATGTTAAAAATAAAACAAAACCTTTCCTGACCACTGACTTAATTGATTCAAAGGTGGAAATTGGGGTAGATCTGTATTTTGACTTGATTTGTGACTTGACCAAAATAAATGACTTGACTTGCTTGACTTCTAGCAGGGACTCTACTTGCTTGCTTTTCGCCACAGTAACTTGGGACTTGCACATGTGTGACTTACTCCCATGTCTGCTGAGAGCATCACATCACTAAAGTAGACATCCATGTCTGCTGAGAGCATCACATCACTAAAGTAGACATCCATTTTCACTGGAAATCTTGGAAGTTTAATATTAAAATGTTCTGTATTTTAAGCTATGTGTGCACATGAAAAATCCTATCTAGGTACATAGTAAGGCATCTAACTCCTATCAAAAAGCATTTCATTACTTGCTTTATACGGTGCTAACTCCCTGGTTGTCATGTTCAACTTAAAGTTTTAACAGATTGTGAATGAACCAGATCAATTGTGCAACAAGTGAACTTAGAGGATGAGGACCACTTGAGAATAGTAGGTTTCCGGTCTCTATAGGGTATAATTAAATAGGTCAGACCTAGTTAAATTGCTTCCAGGCTAACTAACCTTAAATCTACTCCCACCTAACGCCCTGTAGAAGATGCTTATCCTTACCTATTCTTAGGGTCCAGTCATGTGATCGGCTCCCAGTGGCTGCTTCAGGGCAGAGGAGGGACAGCAGACAACAGATGCCCCATATTAAACCTATGGGTTATGTTACCACCCAGGGATTCTATCCATTGAAGGTGCCCTCTCTGTTCTCCTGAAGCCAGCTGCAATGAAGATCATGTGACCAGATCGGAGTGCCCTGAGAATAGGTAAATATAAGCATCTTTGTTCTACAGGGTAGTTGAAAAACATGGGTAATAAGGCATGGGAACAGGTTTAGGCTTTGCTAGATAGACTGGAATTCCATGTTAACCACTTGCCAAGCAGCAAAAAAATTACTACCGTGTAGCAGTGCAGTCTGGACAAAGTGGACACTACTAAGTATGTGGTTGAGCAAGAGATTTAAATAGAATAATTTATTCCCCTCCAATACTGGGACTTTGAGTCTAAAACTATACTAACTGGGTTCTCTGTCAGGAAAGTACCATTTTCATTCATGAATTATGAAAAGATTACTGTATATAAAAATAGAAATTACGAGTGACAAATGCAGTAGGAAAGCAGGGAAATGGAAGCAACAGGAGTGACAGCTGTAGTATACTGAAGGGTCTTACCACTGCATGGTTCTTCACATAGCAAGGCTTGCATACTGGCTTGTCATTCACCATCACATAAATTTCTCCAGCCAAGACACAATCACAATCAAAGCAACAAAAATGCTTCAGGTGCCAGTTTTGTCCTTCTGCTTGAGTGTATTCATTGCTGAAAATCAGCTTGAAAAATAAAAAAAAAAAGTTAAAAATTAATATTTAATTACACATTATTTTGTTTGGAGACATAATTTTTTACTTCTTCCATTGTGCTTTTTTTATTCAAAGCACCAGGTGTCGCTACAGCACTACTTTCAAAATAACTAAACATGCCATCTGGTGGCCAGTAAAGAAAAATGCATGCATTAGGAAAAATTACATTCAAGCATACCGTCCACATAAACTTAACTCTTATAAATAGGCTTAAGAAAGGAATATTAAACTTAACTTCTAAACAAACTATTTAAATTTTTAAGATTTATTTTAAATGACAGCAAGTGCAGTCAGAGCTTTTCACCCAAGTTGCATCTTTGCCACAGATAAGTTAGATTGTGTAGATTAACAAATCCCTGGGAATGATAATAAAAATCAATATAACATACACAGTTTAAACTCTACAAAACACCCAAGTCATTCTTCCTGTAAATGCCAACATACTCCTACTTTACACAGAAAAATCACACCAGAAAAATGATAATGATATTTAAATAGAAGTACTAACGGTTTGTTTGCATATTGCTTGCTACAGTTTGGCAAAGTACAGATGATTTTTAAATAATTAAGAATGTATATGGCAGTAACGAAAAACAAAAAAGTGCACTTTTTTTCTTTGAAGTAGCTGCTGGTAACAGGACAGCGGCCTCATTGTAAACTGCAAACATACAGAACAGTGTTTAAAGCCCCGTACACACGTACCGATTGTCGGCCGTAAATATTCGGCCGACGACTGTTCGGCCGATTGTAGGCTTGTTAGTATGATGCTTCCGATAGCCGACATCGCATTTTCGGCCGAACAGAATCTGTCGTGCAGGCATTAAAATATTTGTTGGCCGTCACCAGAACGGCCGATTGTTCGCCAGTCAGTACAGATTTCGGCCGTCAGACAGCAGATTAGCAAGACTGGGCATGCTCAGAAAAGAAAAAAAAGACAAGGAAAGTTAACCATCACATGACATCACTTCTGCAGTCGGCTGTTGTTGGCCAACAAAATTCGTGTGCAGTCTTTTGCAGTTTTCAGTAGACACGACAGCCCTGGACAAAAGACGGCCGATCGTTCGGCTGACGATCAGTACGTGTGTACGGGGCTTTAGTCTGCAATGCATCTTGTGCCACAACTGCTTTATCTAAAACTTCCTACAAGTGCTCTGAGATCTCAATGGCAGAACCTGTTCAGGGCACATTTTCATCCTGGCATTTAAACGGCCGTAAAGCGGAGTTACACCCGATTTTTTCGAGCGCCCTCCCTCCCTAAATTACTGATCACATTGCCATGAATGTGTTTTTATCTATTCAGCTTACTACCTTCTTCGCCCATTACACTGGTGCACTTCCGCTGTACCTTGCTGCGGCGAGGTACATCATATCCAGCTGCCCGTTGTGTCAAATCCCAGGAGTCAATGGGCAGCCTCCGCAATACGAGTGCACAATGCATCGTATGTAAGGTGCATGTGTGAGATCAGGAGATCGGGTATCCCGGAAGGAGCTATGAGTGGGCTTCAGATACCCACACTGAAGATGGGAACACCCTTACGAATGAGGTGACCATGAGTAATTTGCACAACTATCTGACCAAAAAAAAAAGTTAAATTTACGACATATGCCGGTGTAACGTTAGAATTCCATACCCCGTGAAGAAACCATACCCTCGTCACTTCCGGTCTGAAACAGCTGAGCAGCGCAGCAGTGCGCATGCTCAGAGCCCCGGATACGCAATTGAACAGGAAAGAATTTGACAAGTGCGCATGCTCGGTGGGCATGAAATTATCACGGCACTGTGTCTAATGTTATACTTGCGGAGGGTACATTAAAACACTTTGGCTGCAACATCAATCATCTCCTGTGCTATCGCTGTAACTTCCCTCATCTCCGGTAATAAAAATAAAAGTGGCGGCGGGTGTATGAGAGGTAAATGACGGCGATCTCGGCTCCGTGATCCGCTTTTTATATTTATTACCGGAGATGAAGTAAGTGACAGGGGAAGGAGCGGAGATGATTTATGTTGCAGAGGAGCTGTTTTAATGTAAGCGCCGCAAGTTTAACTACCGTGAGAAATCCATACCCTCCGTAGGTGCCCCGGAAGTGACGAAGGTATGGTTTTCTCACGGGTATGGCTTTTTCACGGAACACCGGAATATAGTATACAAAATACAAAAAAAAACATTGCAGGGTATTTTTTTTTTTTTTTTTAAAAAGGCTGGAACTCCGCTTTTATGGGACTACTTCAAGTAGACTTCACATGTAGCAATAGTTCACAATATCTGTGAATATAGTTGTTTTAGGTTCCAGTCAGGATCTAGGCAAACCCTGGACTGTACTTCCCAAACATTGCGGTCTACATTGAAGGATTCAAATTAGCATTCAGGTTTGTCCGTTGCAGTCTTGCCTCATTCAATGCTCTTTATGCCAGCTTTTCTTACAAGGAATTGCATTTTTCAATTGGGAGGTTCAGTTACTCCAACAACTGGCTTTGTAAAGCCTTTAATGGGGTTTCGTATGTAATAATTAAAAGAACAAATCTACCATATTCCAGGTCTACATATCAGACTAGACAGGAGGCTGATTTTCCCCCTTTTTTTGGTTCCATCTAAAACCGTGTGTGGATCATAGTTCTATTTGAGATATAGAATTGCTTCAAAAATCTCAGACTGAAAGGTTTGGGAGGGGGGGTAATGCTTGCATCAACTATGAAGAATATATTCAAACCAGCAATTGGAAAAAAAAAAAAAAAAAAAAAAAAAAAATACATATATAGGATTATTTAAGAAAAAAAAAAAAAAAAAAAAAAAAAAAAAAAAAACTTAGGTTATCCCTTTTTACAAATCGTATGTTATGGTAAACCCACAAAGAATGAGAACTGGACTACATAGAAAATGAATGCACAACGAATGCTCCACTAGAAAGAGTCCCAGATGGGAGGCCATTAGACCCAAAGGCTGCAGCAAGAACCACACTAACAGAATATTGACAGAATGGCAGCTCCGATCTGCAGGATGTCATTGCCACGTTCTTTAATACAATACATTTTTATTGAAGAAATACTTGCTTATATGATAAGCAGCTTTAGCAAATTCCATTTTACCTATAGTTTTACATGGCAGGATGTCTAGTTCAAATCTGGGGATAATCATTTTCAAGCTTTACAGTGCCAAGTATGTGCTTACCATTACCATCTATAGTTATTTACTGTGTGCTTTCTTCAAACAGCTTAAAAAGACTGCCTTTAGTTTTACTGGATAGGGCACAGATCCCTTTGTATTTCTGCCACAGACCAAAATGAGTGCTAGTGTCATGTCTCCATGCTTGGCTGTTACATAATGCAGGGTCAATAGGTCATCAGCCTTGGTTTTGTGAAAGGTCACACAGAAACAAGGGTGAGACACCAAACCAGTGCTTGTGTCCATCAAAACTATGGAGCTGAAGTGGAGTGAAAAAAAAATAAAAATAAAACAGTGAAACGAAAAAAAAAAAAAAAAAAAAGTCTGAAGAAAGCACTCGGCATATCAAGCATATTAAAGATGGTGCCCAAAACGGTTAATGATTATGCCAATTTGATTAGGTTTTTGTTACTATAACCATTAATACTCAATACTATAACCATTTACAAAAAAAAACACTTGCGCAAAATTTAATGGGGGAATTTATTTTTTATGAGAAATATATGTTTCAGATATACCCCCCCCCCCTCCTTTTAACATCTGTTTACAGGACTTGCTAGGGTCATTGGAAAGATCCTCAGCTCCCTTTTAGGGTCCATCCACACAAGCCGCTGTGTTACAGTGCAGCGCAACGTGGTCCGACAGGATCAGCGCGGTGCTGGTGCACTGATCCCAGCGCATGGCAATGTTCCTTTTTTTCAACGAACAGACATTTCATGATGCTAAATTGGCCGCCTCACATGCAGTACTATTTTTCAGTGCACAATGCGCACACACCACTGCAACACAGTGGTGTGAACCAGGCACACTGGAAAAAACAAAAAAACAAAAGCATTTTGCCTTGTCATGTGTTGGGACTGCGCGGGAATAGCCGTCCAACGCAGTCTTATCACATCTGGTGATAATGTACCCTTAGTATGGTAAAATGCAAGTCGTTGTCTGTAGAGGGAGAAAGCCTGCCCATAAGTTAAAGTGAAATACCAAAAAATGGTGGCGGAGTCAATGAAGGTAGCAGGATCTCCCCCACCTAACCTAGTTTATTTAGTCAAATTAGTGAAAAAGGTATTTTATTGGTTGCTAGAGGTGACCAAAACCCTACTGTTGCTCTTTGCCTTACTAACTAGCAAAGTAGTGCACACCAGTGAAACACCACTCATAAAATTATATGAATTCCATTTAGAATTCTTAAAAACACCAAGCCAATTTAAGAGGTATTATAAAACAGAGGGAATTTTGCTTAACTGGGGGTTGGAAGATCATCGCAGTAGTGAAACGTCAAATAAGTCCCAACAGGAATGAAAAATAGGTGAGGCTTAACATTACTGACTATTAAAGAATGTGCGGATTTACCTCATCACAGCCTGCACAGCGTGGCTTTTCACTGTCACAGTAATGGCGACCACAGTATAGCTTCCCTTTTTTCCAGAAGTAGATCATGTCAACTAGGAGTTCGTTGCAGGTGTTGCAGACAAAACAAGAAGGATGCCAAAGCTTGTCATAGCCAGCTCGTTCTGCATACACGGCAGGGTCACCCTCCCTCATGTTCTCCTTGCACTTGAAGCAATACTGTGGACAACAGGGATACAAAAAAAATAAATAAAAAATGATAGCAATTAAAAACATATTGCAAAAAAAAAAAAAAAAAGTTCTCATGTACAGAAGGCTTTGCTTCTAATATATAAAAATATAATACACAACAAAAAAGCTTTAGATAAAGAAATTATAAAAGCACTCTAAAACATGTTTGATACTGTGCCAGGTGCAACACATGTTCTGAGACCTACATGTTTCACAGCTCCAAAATGCCATGCAGACAGTGACATGGACCATCGATTAGCTCTCCTGGGACACTTCCTAATCCTGCTGTGACTAAGAGGAATCACGCTTGCTACAGGAATTAAACAGGCATAGAACAGCTATTTTCACAGGGCTTCTCGATGTTTCAACACTCCCTTCACTACGCAACAATAAAATGCTAATTAGCAAACCAATTGTGAGCTGGGGTCACCATGCATACTTCGCCCTCTCAATCTTTTAACTCTTGACTGGAGTCACAAACATCCCATTGTCCAGCCAGAGGAACGCCTTGGATGGAAAAATTGCTTCAGTCGTAGCAGTTGCTTACAAAGCAAGATATTCCCATAACTGGAGATGTGCTTCTAATGAAGTTTGGTGAGTAATGAGGATGTTCTGCAACACACAATCCTTTCCAGGCATGACTGAAGTCTGGATCAGTGAAAGAAAATAAATACAAATAAGTGCTCTGCGGGGGCTGCTACACATGGAAAGATCAACAACCTGTAAACACAGGCAAATGTATCCACAGCAACAACCTGATCACATGAAGAGGTCTTGTTGGTGCTTAGAGAGGAGTTTATAAAGTAGGTGCGAGCACTGCTTTCGTAACGGTGTACCATAAATTATGGAAAAAGAATTTGGAATGTGTGTGGTAAATTAATGTTTAAAAATAGCTGTCTGGCGCAATAGCGAAAACAGCTAGAACAAAGTGTTTTTATAATCGTGTGAAGCAATAGGTCTTCTTTAAAAAAGAAGGTAACTAAAGAACACACCTATGAAGCTACCTGAAAAAGTAGGGAAAAAAAATAAATAAATAAAAAAAAAAAAAAAAAAAAAAAAAAAAAAAAAGCATGCTGATCACATCCAAATGAAACTGTCAAAAACACAATGATTTGGTCACCGCTGTTTGAAAACCTTAATTTTGAACAGGAATAGAAGACTAAAATTGTAGAGATACAGTTCCAACTTTCGAAAGGGTCCAGACATAAGAGTCATGCATGACTAGCCATAGACAAAAGCTCGTAATAACTCAAACAAAAAATCCCAGATAGCCCTCCCCTCCACTGACACAATATCAAAGGTTGCTTAATGTGTACACTGCATGGATTGTGCCTACACTGACCACCTAATTGTTTGCTGTGTACAACCTGTCAAATACAATTTAGATATTAAGTTTGCTAAACTAAAACGCACTGTGTATCAATTGCCAAAAAAAAAAAAAAAAAAAAAGTTCTCATCCTTTGTCATTCAGTCAAATGGACTTCTGATAGAGACAACCATATTACAGAACACAACAGAGAGACCAGGACAGAGCATTGTCAGGAGAACACAGAAATGCTTGCACAAGAACCTCATGGTAGGATTAGGAGATGCTATTTTAGTGAAAGCTGCACATTAAGGATTTCCACTATTCAAAAGTCATTTTCATATATTCAAACACTGCAAAAGACTGCAACAAGTAAAAGGTGGCCGTACATGGATTGAAATTTGAAATCCTGCCCATACATCAATTTTGCTTCATGTATGGGCAGGGTGGTTGTACAGGAGTCGATCTACTGATTGACTTCTGTACATTTGCCCAGGTAAGAGTTTTTCTGTTTGATCACAGATACCAGTTTTAGCCTCCCCGCTGTCAGAAATCATTAGCTCAGCCTGCGTGGGGATTCGCGAACAACCAGAAGTGTGGGAATTTAGGTTTTTTTTTTTCTTCCCCCCTTAGTTATTTTTATTTATTTATTTTTTGGTTACCAACCACACACACACACACACACACTTTTTTTGTTAATCTTTTGGACGCCTTACTGTAATGCGTTCCATTACACGTACCTCTCACTTAGTGTTTCCAAAGAAAAAAAAACCTCTAAAAACTGATGCTGTCAAACCAGTATAGCAAGCTGCTTTTAGTTTCTGGCCACTGCGCTTTCAGTCCCTGCCAGTATTCGAATGGAATGAGTCCCTGGAATAGCAGCACCATGGACTATTGCACACACTAATTCCAGTCACATAAGGCACAGGAAGCAGAAGCAGTCAGGCTGTGACCCTGCTGCACTGGCATCAATTTTTAGAGAACTGTGCCTAGGAAAGTATAAGAAGAACCATCATTAACCACTTCTGGACCAGAAGGATTTACCCCTAATGACAAGGCCATACTTTAACTGACAATTTGCACCCAAGTGTACCCAAATAAAATTGATGTCTTTTTTCCTACAAATCAGCTATTTGGTGGTTTTTGATCACCTCTGCAATTTTTAATTTTTTTGCAATATAAACTAAAAAAGAGCAACAATTCTGAAAAAAAAAAAATATAATAATAAATATATATATATATATATATATATATATATATATATATATATATATAGTTTTACATTTTTATCATTTTAGGTCAATTTGTATTCTGCTACATAGATCGGACACCTGACATTTGACACTTTTGGGGGGGGGGGGGGGGACCAGTGACATTACTACTGTAATCAGTGTTAAAATGTTACTGTACTAATGACACTGGCAGGGAAGGGGGTAACACCAGGGACGATTAAACGGTTAAATGTGTCCCTAGGGGTGCTTTCTAAATGTGGGGGGATGGGCTTGCTGCATGAACACAGAGACCTGTGTTCCTAAAGAGGAACACAGGATCCCTGTGTTCATAACTGACAGAACATCGGTCTGCCGTGTTTACAATAGTAGACCACCATTCAGTCTCCACGGGGAGCGATCGCGGACATTGGAACCGCTGATTGGCTCCCCCTGTGGACAATGGGTGCACACGCGCGGTCCCCCAAAGCGGTGTACAGGTACGTCATTTTGCGGGACAGTGCCGACCTGCTGCAGTAATACTGCGGCGGCTGGTCAGCAAGCAGTTAAACAGGTTTTAAAAGTGGAGATAAAGTCCACTTTTTAACTTGTACTCACAGGTAAGATTATAATAAGGCTTACTTGTAGGTACAGTGAATATCTCCTGAAGTTGCACTGTTTGGGAGCTCATCACTGAGTATGCGCTCTGAAAGGATTACATACCTGTGCCATACCCTCAGAGCCCTCTACCGGGGCCATGTGTGCAGGCGTGAAGTCTTTACTGCCCCGGCCCTGCCTACAGCTGGAGTCTGCGAACCCGGAATGAAGACCGGGTGAAGATGGAAGCGCTGGGGGGGGGGGGATTTGTGACAGCGCTGCCCTGGAGGGCTTGTGTCAAGGGCAAGTCTGTCATAATGCGCTAGTACACTAGGACCTAAACCTGCAGGGGGATGGATTTTTTTTTTCTTTTTTCTTTCCTGGAGGTTTACTAGTGCTTCGCATTTTTTTTTTTTTGTTTAAACTTCCCAGGGTACTTAGTGCATATAAAGCTTGCTTCAGTTCCAATCTGTCACTTAGCTTCTAAGCAGCATGATCAGACAGGTTTCCTTCCCTTCATTCGACAATGCCACCGGAAAGAGGATCTATTGGGAGATGCTGCCATACACAAAAGATCACTCAGACTGCTGCACCATGTGTCTGTCAGCAGCTGCTTTTACACATACACAGCCCAGTCAATGGATCATACAGAGCTGCAGAGCTGAGTGAGCCTTCAGTTTTGTGAATGAGCAATCAGCCTTAGGCTGGTTTCACACGGGCGGTTCAATCAGATCCACCTGTCAGTTTTTCAGGCAAACCTGATCGGACCAGCCACTGTGCTCTATGGAGCAGCGGAAATTCATCCAATGACACTCACCAGCATCTGATCCAATGGATCAGATGACAGGCGGATGGAACCAGAAAGGTGGTAATTTTCCATTCGACCGCACCATAGAGAACAGCGGGGCTGGGGCTGTGTTGGTGTCCAATCTGCAAAGTGGAGTGGACACAGACCTGTCAGCCTGCTCAGCGAGGATCAACAAAGCGATCCTCTGCTTAGCAAGCGGATGCGTATTACTGAGTCTGCCCCCTGTGAAAGGGGCCCTACTGGGCTGTCACCAACCTGGCATCACTGATTATTCATTCATAAAAGTAAAAGATCACAACGCTGTCTGACCCATGCGTATTACATGGATGTGTATACAGCATCTCACAAAAAAAAAACATTTTTGTAAATATTTTCCTATATCTTTTCATGTGACGACACTGAAGAAATGACACTTTGCTACAATGTAAAAGTAGTGAGTGTACAGCTTGTATAACAGTGTAAATTTGCTGTCCCCTCAAAATAACATACAGCCATTAACGTCTAAACTGCTGGCAACAAAAAAGTGAGTACATCCCTAAGTGCAAATGTCCAAATTGGGCCCAATTAGCCATTTTCTCTCCCCCGGGTCATGGGATTCATTAATTTTACAAGGTCTCAGGTGTGAATGGGGAGCAGGCGTGTTAAATTTGGTGTCATCGCTCTCACTTTCTCATACTGGTCACTGGAAGTTCAACATGGCACCTCATGGCAAAGAACTTTGAGGATCTGAAAAAAATAATTGTTGCTCTGCTCTACATAAAGATAGGCTATAAGAAGATTGCCAAGACCCTGAAACTGAGCTGCAGCACAGTGGCCAAGACCATACAGTGGTTTAACAGGACAGGTTCCACTCAGAACAGACCTCGCCATGGTCAACCAAAGAAGTTGAGTGCACATGCTCAGCCTCATATCCAGAGGTTGTCTTTTGGAAATAGACGTATGAGTGCTGCCAGCATTGCTGCAGAGGTTGATGGGGTGGGGGGGGGGTCTGCCTGTCAGTGCTCAGACCATAGGCTGTACACTGCATTAAATTGGTCTGCATGGCTGTCGTCCCAGAAGGAAGCCTCTTCTAAAGATGATGCACAAGACAGCCCTCAAACAGTTTGCTTAAGAACATGGATTACTGGAACCATGTCCTGTGGTCTGATGAGACCAAGATAAACGTATTTGGTTCAGATGGTGTCAAACGTGTGTTGTGGCAACCAGGTGAGGAGTACAAACAAGTGTGTCCTGCCTACAGTCAAGCATGGTGGTGGAGTGTCATGGTCTGGGGAGCTACAGTTAATTGAGGGAACCATGAATTCCAACATATACTGTGACATACTGTAGCAGAGCATGATCCCCTTCCCTTCAGAGACTGGGCCACAGGGCAGTATTCCATCATGATAATGACCCCAAACACACCTCCAAGATGACCACTGCCTTGCTATAGAAGCTAAGGGTAAAGGTGATGGACTGGCCAAGCAGGTCTCCAGACCTAAACCCTATTGAGCATCTGTGGGGCATACTCAAATGGAAGGTGGTGGAGCGCAAGGTCTCTAACATCCACCAGCTCCGTGATGTCATCATGGAGGAGTGGAAGAGGACTCCAGTGGCACCCTGTGAAGCTCTGGTGAACTCCATGCCCAAGAGGTTAAGGTAGTGCTGGAAAATAATGGCCACACAAAATATTGACACTTTGGGCCCAATTTGGACATTTGCACTTAGGGATGTACTCAATTTTGTTGCCAGCAGTTTAGACATTAATGGCTGTGTGTTGAGTTATTTTGAGGGGACAGCAAATTTACACTGTTATACAAGCAGTACACTCACTACTAAAGTGTCATTTCTTTGATGTTTTCACATGGGCGGCACAGTGGTGTAGTGGTTAGCACTTTCACATAGCGGCAAGAGGGTCGCTGGTTCGAATCCCAACCACGACACTACCTGCCTGGAGTTTGCATGTTCTCCCTGTGCCTGCGTGGGTTTCCTCACACACTCCAAAGACACGCTGGTAGGTTAATTGGATCCTATATAAAGTTGGCCCTACTATGTATGTATGAATGTGAGTTAGGGACCTTAGATTGTAAGCTCCTTGAGGGCAGGGACTGATGTGAATGTGCAATGTATATGTAAAGCGCTGCGTAAATTGACAGCGCTATATAAGAACCTGAAATATTATTATTATATTAATAATAATAATAATAATAATAATAATAATAATAATAATAATAAGATATAATAAAATAGTGACAAAAATGTTAGGGGTGTACTCACTTTTGTGAGATACTGTATGTAAAAAGCAGCCGCTGATAGACACACAGCAGCAGCCCTGAGTGTTCATTTAAGATTTTTAAAAAAATAAATAAATAATAATAAAAAAAAAAAAAAAAAAAAAAACACACACAATCAGTGATGCTTGTGCATCAAAGAGTAAAAGATCATTCAGGCATCAGATTAATATACACAGAGCTGCACCTGTGAGCGATCTTTTACTATGACTGAACACGCAGCGCTGATTGCCCATTCCCCTGACACACATAATTTAGGCTTCAAAAAGGGGATGGAGCTACAGCCAGCATATAAAAGTGTTTTTGGGGAGAACAGGGCCATCAATCAGAATGCAACCAATTGCTACATATACTTTGTCCCCTGGGATGAACTGCTCAGACTGCGGAGTAGGTACCTGTCATCGAGCACTTTAACACACACTGGTAGCATACAATAACCACAGGTGGTGGTGGTAATGAAGGTTTTTTCACTTCTTGTGGACAATATTTTTAAGATCAATTCCCTTGGGAGTGTAATGCTTAATGCCCAGAATGTGATGGGATTTTTTCATAAACAATTTGTGTGGATTATATCACGGATATTTGATAGTAATTTTTCAAAAGGGTTGGTGATATTATAAGATTTTATTTTTATTTTTTTGTACTTCGAAGAGACAGCACTTTACATGTATGGTATACAGTAAGGTCCATAAATATTGGGACATCACAATTTTAATCTTTTTGGCTCTGTACACCTCCACAATGGATTTGTCTATGTGCCTCCCACTTTAAGGGACCAAAAGTAACGGAACAATTGGCTTCTCAGCTGTTCCATGGCCAGGTGTGTGTTATTCCCTCATTATCCCATTTACAAGGAGCAGATAAAAAGGTCCAGAGTTCATTTCAAGTGTGCCATTTGCATTTGGAATCTGTTGCTGTCAACTCTCAATATGAGATCCAAAGAGCTGTCACTATCAGTGAAGCAAGCCATCATTAGGCTGAAAAAACAAAAAACAAACCCATCAGAGAGCTAGCAAAAACATTAGGTGTGGTCAAATCAACTGTTTGGAACATCCTTAAAAAGAAAGAACGCACTGGAGAGCTCAGCAACACCAAAAGAGCCGGAAGACCACAAGAAAACTGTGGTGGATGACCGAAGAATTCTTTCCCTGGTGAAGAAAACACCCTTTACAACACTTTGCCAGGTCAAGAATACTCTCCAGGAGGTAGGTGTATGTGTGTCAAAGTCAACAATCAAGAGAAGACTTCACCAGAGTGAATACAGAGGGTTCACTACAAGATGTAAACCATTGGTGAGCCTCAAAAACAGGAAGGTCAGATTAGAGTTTGCCAAACAACATCTAAAAAAGCCTTCACAGTTCTGGAACAGCATCCTATAGACAGATGAGACCAAGATCAACTTGTACCAGAGTGATGGGAAGAGAAGAAAAAGGAAAAAGGAACTGCTTATGATCCAAAGCATACCACCTCATCAGTGAAGCATGGTGGTGGTAGTAGTGTCATGGCGTGGGCATGTATGGCTGCCAATGGAACCGTTTCTCTTGTATTTATTGATGATGTGACTGCTGACAAAAGCAGCAGGATGAATTCTGAAATGTTTCAGGCAATATTATCTGCTCATATTCAGCCAAATGCTTCAGAACTCATTGGACGGCGCTTCACACATGGACAATGGCCCGAAGCATACTGTGAAAGCAACCAAAGAGTTTAAGGGAAAGAAGTGGAATGTTATGCAATGGCCAAGTCAATCACCTGACCTGAATCCAATTGAGCATGCATTTCACGTGCTGAAGACAAAACTGAAGGGAAAATGCCCCAAGAACAAGCAGGAACTGAAGACAGTTGCAGTAGAGGCCTGGCAGAGCATCACCAGGGATGAAACCTAGTGTCTGGTGATGTCTATGCGTTCCAGACTTCAGGCTGTAATTGACTGCAAAAGATTTGCAACCAAATATTAAAAAGTGAAAGTTTGATTTATGGATTGTTAATCTGTCCCATTACTTTTGGTCCCTTAAAAAGTGTGAGGCACATATACAAACTGTTGTAATTCCTACACCGTTCACCTGATTTGGATGTAAATACCCTCACATTAAAACTGAAAGTCTGCAGTTAAAGCACATCTTGTTTGTTTCATTTCAAATCCATTGTGGTGGTGTATAGAGCCAAAAAGATTAGAATTGTGTCGATGTCCCAATATTTATGGACCTGACTGTATAATGTATAGATATCGGTTTGTGGGTATATTTCAGTAAGCAGCTCTGTTCAGTTGGGAAATATTTTTTCGATCAACACAAAATGGTCTCATCAGCGAAAGTGTAAAATCAGTGAATGAGTTATCCTGGGAAAGGAAGTATGTTAATGGCAGGATCACAATAAAGGGGGAAAAAAATAAAAAAAATACGAATGCAGTCACTACATTAAAGCACTGCTAATGCATTACATTGTTCTTGGGTTTAAATACACTGCTCAAAAAAATGAAAGGAACACTTTGAAAGCACATCAGATCTCAATGGGGAAAAAAAAAATCTCATGCTGGATATCTATAAGGGTGTGGACTGGGAAATGTGTTAGGAACAAAAGGATGGCACATCATTTGATGGAAATGAGAATTATCAACCTACAGAGGGCTGAATTCAAAGACACCCTGAAAATTAAAGTGAAAAAATTATGCAGCAGTTTTGCTGAAATTTCATTGCAGAAACTCAAAAATGGTACGCAGTAGTTGTATGGCCCCACGTGTTTGTATGCATGCCTGAAAATGTCGGGGCATGCTCCTAATGAGATAACAAATGGTGTCTTGGGGTATTTCCTCCCAGATCTGGATCAGGGCATCACTGAACGCCTAAACAGATTGAGGTGCAACCTAGTGGCGTCAGATGGACCGAAACCTAATGTCCCAGAGGTGTTCTATTTGATTTAGGTCAGGCAAGCATGGGGGCCATTCAATGGTATCAATGCCTTCATCCTCCAGGAACTAGCTGCATATTCTCGCCACATGACGCCGGGCATTGTAGTTCACCAGGAGAAACCAAGAAACCAATGCACCAGCGTAGGATCTGACATTGGGTCCAAGGATTTAATCCAGATAACCAATGGTAGTCAGGGTGCCATTGTGTAGCCTGTAGATGTTTTTGAGTCCCTCAATGGATATGCCTCCCCAGACCATCACTGACCCACCACCAAACCAGTCACGCTTAACAATGTTACAGGTAGCATAAAATTCTTCACAGCTTCTCCAGATCCTTTCACGTCCGTCATGTGCTCAGGGTGAACCTTCTCTCATCTGTCAAAAGCACAGGGCGCCAGTGGAAGACTGCACAGTCATGGTGTTCAATGGCAAATGCCAATTGAGCTCCATGGGGCCGAGCAGTGAGCACAGGGCCCACTAGAGGATGTCGGGCCCTCAGACCATCCTTATGAAGTCTGGTTCTGATGGTTTGGTCAGAGACATTTACACAAGTGGCCTGTTGGAGGTAATTTTGTAGCGCTCTGGAAGTGCTCATCTTGTTTCTTGTTGCACAAAGGGGCATATACTTGTCCTGCTGATGGGAACCTTCTATGGCCCTGTCCAGCTCTCCTAGAGTAACTCCCTGTCTCCTAGAATTTCCTCCATGCTCTTGAGACTGGTGGAAGACCCAGCAAACCTTCTGGCAATGGCATGTATTGATGTGCCATTCTGGAGGATTTGGGCTGCCTGTGCAACCTCTACAGGGTCCAGGTATTGCCTCATGCTACTAGTAGTTACACTGACCCTAGCTAAAAATGCAAAACTAGTGAAAAACAGACAGAAAAGTTGAGTAGGGAAAAAAAAAAAAAAGTCAGTCAGTGGCCTCTACCTGTAAAACTATTCTTGCTTTGGAGGTGGTCTCATTGTTGCCCATCTAGTGTACCTGTTAATTTTATTAACACCAAAGCAGCTAAAACTGATTAACAACCCCCTCTGCTACTTAATGGACCAGATCAATATCCCAAGATTTTTTTTGATTTGATACTATAATCTGAATAAAATGCGTTACTTTCATTTTTTGAGCAGTGTATAAATTATGCTTTCAGTCCATGTTACATGCTATATCTGGCCTGGAATTGTTAAAAAAGGGAAAAACAGGCCAAAGTCTGGGATGGGAGACCAGTGTGTTACCATTAATTTTTGCCTCCATTTTGTCAAACGAAAAAAAAATTAGGATATAAAGCTTTTCGGTACATGCACAGCATTTATATACTTAAGGTTTATGAAGCTTCAAGGCCATAAATCTCTGGTTGATTTACTAAAATTGGAGTGAAAAAAATTTGGTGCAGCTGTGCATAGTAGCCAGTTTCCAACTTTAGCTTGTTCAATAAAGCTTTGACCAAAAAAAAAAAAAAAAAAAAATATAAGGGAAAAAAAGAAAAACCTGGAAGCTGATTGGTTTCTATGCAGATCTACACCAAATTTTGCACTCTCCAATTTTAGTAAATCAACCCCACAGGCTGGTGTGCCTTTCTGTAGATGCTACTGCTGAAAACCTGCATCAATAATTCAAAGTGAACCAGTAACTCAAATATTACCAGCAGTTGTATAAATATCCTTTCTGTTCAGACTTTTGTGTGGTATGTTTCTTCTCATGTTCTTTACTGGAATACCAAAACTCTGTAGGTCGTTTATTCGTTTCAAGAAAGAATAATGAGAAATCTCTTATTTGGACTTCACATATTTCGGTTTTAGTACAACAACATACTTTCCACTTCTATAAATTTTGTAAGTGGCAATATAAATACTATGTGACACAAATCTAACCACAAACTGTAAATATGTCATGTTTTTTCTAGTATCTATCCAGAGAGAAATATGAAACAGAACCACTGTCTGGTGTAAAAAAAAAAAAAAAAAAAAGTCTGCAGTTCAATAATTTGTTTTACATACGGCATACAAAACATTGCCAACATTCTGTTACAGAAAGAAGAATAAATGAAAATAAAAAGTTAGGCTCCGTTCACATTTACAAATTTGGATACGTTTTGAACCGCATCCAATTCGCATTTCAGGTGAACCAAACCTGCTTTCTATGAAGTCGGTTCACATATCTCTAGTGCAGCGGCAGTACAAATTCATTGCAAATTTAAAAAAGAGTTCTATGCATTTCCTGAACACTGTGGTGTGGTTCAGGTGCGAATTCCAGGCTTACTGCCTTCTATGGAAACGCACCTGAAAAACACAGGTCTTCTGTAGCAGTGTTAATTTCGTCGACTAAAACGTTTTCGTCGACTAACACAATTCAGATGACTAAAATACGACTAAAACTAAAATGGCATTTTAGTCTTAAGACTAAAATACGACTAAAACTAAAATGGCATTTTAGTCAAAAGACTAACTAAATCGAAATTTGCTGCCAAAAATTAACACTGGTGCATGCTCAAAGCATAAATAATAACATATTAGATTTTTCACTCCAGGACCAGCAGTAGTATATAATGAGTTTGGAAATTGTAGAGAAATGCTTAAATAATGCATTACAAATTACAATTGAACTACACCCATTTGATTATAGATGACTAAAATGAGTTTTAGTCGACTAAAATGTAGGGCGTTTTAGTCTACTAAAATATACTGGAGTTTTAGTTGACTAAATACGACTAAAACTAAAACACTTGCAGAAGACTAAAATAGGACTAAAACTAAAATGCCATTTTAGTCCTAAGACTAAGACTAAAACTAAATTGAAATTTGCTGCCAAAATTAACACTGTTCTGTAGGGATGTACAACCAAAGCTCGTTTAGCTGTACATCTCCTATGGATCACAGGAGTGCAGTTAGTTTTTTCCTGTGACCTGTTGTCAGCAGAGAGCAGACTTGAGTCCACTCTCTGCTGAAGTCACAGAAGTTGGTCCAGGCACCACTTCATCCTGACAATGGAAGTCAGGATCCGCCAGGCGCCTGTACAGACACCCAGCTCAGGATCTCAGCAAGCTGCTGAGAGCCTGAGCTGGCCCCTCCCTGCCCCTCCACAGCTCAGCGCTCCAGTGAGCGAGGAGGGGGCAGAGCCGAGAGCTGTTGACGCACAGCTCTCTGCTCAGGCAGCTGTCAGAACCGAGCAATCGGTGGGGTTTGCTCGCTTGGTTCTCAGTGTTCGAGGTGCTAGGAGACCGATGCCGCATCGGACCAATGGTGCATCCACTTAGGCAAGTATAATACTGGAACAAAATGTAAACCCATACTTTGCTTTTAAGAAAAAGAAATGAAGACATATTTTACCAAGAGTAATTTCCAGCACAACAGTAAGTAAAGAAATGCATGATTTTAAAATGATCTGCCCTTTCATGTTTTTCTGAATGGCTTACCAGGGAGGTGGTCAACCTACCTACTTATCAGACAGACATCAGAGGCGGAATACTACATCTTTAAATACAACTCCTAGAATTTTTTGAAAATGTATTTTGGATTCTTTAATCATCAGTTTCCATTGATATTTCTGAGTTCCAGAAAGTCTCTTTTCATTCTGGATTAGCACTAATTCATTCAAAGTATAATAAATGCTGGTCACAGAATCTCACAACGACCTTCCCTATGGCTTGCCGGATTTCCTTTATACCTAGAGAGGACACTGGTCCTATGACCGATGTACTGTGGGAGGGTTAATATATATATATATATATATATATATATATATATATATATATATATATATATATCTTACTGCTAAACATGCCAGCTTCTTCCAGCCGAGATCCTAAATAAGGGATGCAACTATGTATGATATGTCCAGGCTGGAGCTGGGGGATGAAATGTGCTTGAAAATTGGCAATAGAAGTAAGCTAGTACTTCTAAATCTACATACACACCTCAAAACAGCACCAACCGTGATCTAAAAAAAAAATAAAATCAACCCATTAACCCCAGCCCCTTTAAATGTGATCAACACAACAATCAATAAGGTTCAAGTAAAGTGAGGCGCTGTGTTATAAATACAATGCAATGTCCTACTCAGTACTCCCCCATTAAAAATAGCCACGTGATTAGTAGTGAAAAAAGTAATAGTATGTCTAAGAAAAAAAAAAGGAAAAGAAAAAAGAAAGGAAAGAAAAGAAAAAAGAAAAAAAGTAAGAAAACAAGTGAATTCCCCCCCCCCCCCCCCCAAAAAAAAAAAAAAAAAAAAAACAACAACACAACACACATACACGTTGAAACATCCACTGTACATGGGACAGTCAACTAGAAAAATATTTTAGTAATACTGGGGGGGGGGGGGGGGGGGGGGAATTCACTTGTAAAACATTGCATTGCATTTGTATAACAGTATAACAGCACTTCACTTTACTTGAACCTTATTATAGTACTTCTAAATGTAACAGCACATTTTTACTGAAAATAAATTCTTCTGTTTTTGAAATTTTCAAATAAGATAAGTGTACTTTGTATATTGGTTTATACCGTCATCATTTTGTTACTTAATACTTAAACATGAGTGCTTCCAATAAAATGGAAGAAAAGCATTAACGTTAACATGCTTCTACTTATCATATTTTAGAACTACTCACGTAGGCAGATCCTTGTGGTGTGGCTGCCTTGTTTTCTGGCCCCTTGACAGTTGAGAGTGTGCTCCGGGCCCCATTGTCAGGCTTGCCCTTGTCACCTGCCTGTGCCTCCACGTCTTTGGGCAACTTGACATCTCCCACACCAAGGACTTCATTTTTGTATTTCTTCACAAACTGCTCCATCTGCTTCACCTCGTTAGGAGATAGCTCATGGCACTTGGAAGGATCCTGATCATGAGCAGGCAGCTGTTTAGCCAGCTGTTTCTTCCTGTATTGGGCTCCCTCTGAACCAGCTACAGGCTGTTTGTCTTTTGGAATCAGTTCCATGTAACGCCTGGCCTAGAAAATGCATTAGCAAATTTAGAGAAGAATGGCATTTTCATGACAATTACACCAACAACATAAATCATAGAATACAGGAAACCAAAATAAAGAACAAGCAAGGAAAAAAAAAAAAAAAAAAAAAAAACCCACACATATTCAGTAACTGGACCTTTTTTATATTAAACAAAAAAACAAAAAAAAAAAAAAAAAAAAAAAAAAAAAAAAGGAAGAAGGAGGAAGAATAGTCTAAATTTGGTTAGATTTATTTATTTTTTAATAAAAAGCCTCTCACACATGCTCAGCAATGTTCTCTAAAAATGTATTGGGAGTTTTTATCTTGACCAAAATTACATTTTTTAGATCCCAAAGAAGACAGAATTTATGTGTTCTGTAATCTACATCTTAATCGATCAATGCCATGCTCCCCATTGTATCCCAATGTACTATACTAAGGATAGTTAGAAAGCAGTGAAAAACAGACTTCGCAAATCAGCTTCACAAAAAAGGTGGACATTACAATTCAAATGCCAGGGAGAAATCTGCAATCCTCTACTACATTTAACTGGACCTCGCTAATCGTTAATACACAGGAAACCCATGTTCTGTCACCAAGAGCAGTCTACTAAACTCTAACCTATGGATCTTTGTTCCACAAGTATGCAGGGTCTAAAAGAGGGTACAAGGATACATCTCACCCCCCCCCCCTTCCCATGATGTAACAAACCTGATAGGGAGGTACTATATTGAGCAGTAAAAAGGGGAATATAAAATAGTGCTTCCTTATTGGGAACATTATATTACGGGTCGGGTAATAAATTCTCACGTCACAATCCCTTGCACTCTATGCAATTGAGTAATATTGAGATTCCCACTTGATCTCAAACAGTTATGGAGCAGAGGTCCCTGGGGTCAGGATTTTGCTTTCTGTTGTCATGAACACATAAATAGGTAAGGAGTACAAAAGAAGGGTAAACCAATGTCTCCACTTTAGGAGGCGGGCTTCAGATAAAAAAGTGCCACGGTAAAAGGTGTAGTACCTGGCAACTTACCGGAAAACATCTGGCAATGACAACTTTTTAGTTTTGCGGCCTGTTGACACTCATCTCACCTGACCATACCCTCCTTTGTCTGCTGAAATCACCCTATACATCTACCCTCTCATACCCAACCTGTCCCATCTACCCCCCCCCCTCCCCCATAGCTAATCATCACAATATGTATTCATACAGGGGAGAGGTGAATAAGCTAGCTGTTTGCTGCTCATGTTCTATCATGATTATCCATATGTTGTGGTGCATGCCAACAACTGTTACATAAGGGACAAAGATTAAAAATGTGGGTAGCTGGGGCTGGGGCCTGGGGAACTGACCAACACCCTGGGTACAATTCAAGTAGGGGAAAGGATTTGTGCTGGAGGTGGTTTTGTCATAAGGTTCTTCACATATGGCACGGTGTACATTAGTACCTTCTGATCCCACCAGTGCATTACATACTTCTTACTCACAGCATTGTAGGCAAATGTTTTATTTAAACATTCCCCTTTAATTTCCTCCCACTGTTAGCAACATTTTGCCACACCCAACACGATTATCCCCACCTTCTTCTCTGCCGATCTTCATTAAAATGGGTGTGGTCAATGGGTGTGCCTGGATTTCATTTTGAAACACTTATCACTTTATCCAAAACCCGTTTATCAGTCTGCCGTTTATCAGTCCACAGAGCAGATAATCAGCCAATTGTTTGTTACGTACAAACACACAAACAATTACCAAAAGTATTGGGGCACCTGCTTCTACATACACAAACTTTAATGGCATCCTAGTCTTAGTCCGTAGGGTTTAAACCACTTTACCCCCGCTCACTTTGCTGCTACTGCAGCAAAGTGGCTCGTTCCCGTCCAGCGACGTAGACCTACGTCGCTGGACTCCGCCCCTTGTGGGCGGTGCGCGCGTGCCGCCGGAGACTCGCTCCCGCTGTTTTCAGTCACAGCGGGAGTCGGGCCAGGGGAGGAGCGGCGGCGATCGCCGCTGCTCTTACCCGATCGTCGGGGATCGAGTCTGGAGATCCGCCCGCTGTGTGTAAACACAGCGGGCGGATCTCTGAAGTGACAGGCAGGGTCAGATTGCAGGGTTCAGCATAGCTCAACCCTGGATCTGTCCTTGTGTCACTCTGTCACCTCCCCCCCACACGTCAGTAAGCACCAGGCATACATTAACCCCTTCCCTGCCAGTGTCATTTTTACAGTAACAGTGCATATATATATAGCACTGATTACTGCAGTAATGTCACTGGTACCCCCAAAAGTGTCAAAAATGTCAGTCAAGGGTCCGATCTGTCCGCCGCAATGTCGCAGTCCCGAAAAAAAAAAAAAAACAACACCAAAAATGACAAAAATCTTTCTCTTTGTTAGTAAACACAATAACTTTTGCGCAAACCAATAAAAATACGCTTATTGTGATTTTTTTTACCAAAAATATGTAGCAAAAAACAAATTGGCCAAAAATTTAAAAAAAATTTGATTTTTACATTTTTTTGGGGGGGAATTTCATATAAAAAAAAAATGTGAAAAATATTGTTATTTTGTCAAAATAAACGCTCTTTTTTTTTTTATAGCGCAAAAAGTAAAAATCGCACAGGTGATCAAATACCACCAAAAGAAAGCTCTGTTTGTGGGGAAAAAAAGGACGTAAATGGGTTTGGGTACGGCGTCGCATGACCGCGCAATTGTCAGTTAAAATCGCACAGCACCGAATCGCAAAAAGTGGCCTGGACGGAAGACAGCAAAATCCTCCGGTGGTAAAGTGGTTAATATTGAGTTGGCCCACCCTTTGCAGCTATAACAGCTTCAACTCTTCTGGTAAGGCTGCCCACAAGGTTTAGGAGTGTGTCTATAGGAAGGGGTACAGCTGGCAGGAAGGGTTTGGAGTATATTTTTTTCAACTGCCACCAAGCTACTCATTCACCCCCTTGTTATTTCTCACCTTGACTACTGCAACTCCCTTCTCATAGGATTCCCCTCTTCAGTCTATCATGAATGTTGCTGCCAGACTGCTCTACCTTATCAACCGCTCAGTGTCTGCCACCACCCCTCCTCTCTGCCAGTCCCTGCACTGGCTTCCAATTGCCCAGCAGTTTAAATTCAAAATGCCAAAATTCAAAGCCATCCACAATTCTAAATCACCAATCTGGTCTCCAAATATCACCAACACAGTCCTCTCCACTTACCTAGACTTCCTGCTCTCTAGTTTCCTTTTCCCATGCTCATCTACAGATTACCTACAAAGCCTCTCCTATCCTCTGGAACAGTGTTTCTCAACTCCAGTCCTCAGGGCACACTAACAGGCCAGAGTTTAGGTATTACCTTGGGGGGGATGCAGACTAGAATACTACAATCACTGAGCACACAAAATGGGATCACTTGTGATGCATTTCAGTTTTCTTGCAAACCTGGCTTGTTAGTGTGCCCTGAGGACCAGTGTTGAGAAACACTGCTCTGGAACACTCTAACAAAATCTGTCTGGCCATCTCCTACTCTGGCTGCCTTTAGGCAATCCCTGAAAAATTCTCTTCACAGAAGCCTATCACGCCTCCAACTAACAACTGAACTTTTAAACTCTTCCCATCAGCTCATCCCCCACAGTTAACCTTTTGTACCACTTTCCCCACCCCATTAGAGATTGTAAGCCATTAGAAGCATGGCCCCCTTACCCCTCTTGTATTTTATTATATTGAAATTGTACTGTCTCCCTTTACATTGTTAAGCTGTTGGCCCTATATAAATTCTGGAACGTTATTAAGAACTGGAAAACACCGCTGCTTACCAGAATTTGGTTCTGTACTGGAGGTGCCCATTCATAAGTCACAGTGCTGATGGAAACATCTTTCTTTGCTGCCACAGGATTAGTCAAAATCATCACATTCCGCTTATAAGTGGGAATCCCATCAGTTTTCAACTTTCCAATGAGAGTTGTATATTTTGTATCCTCGAACAGCTTGCCAACTTTACGGTCCTCTTCGTTATTTGATCCAACCTCATGTTCTTCCAGTCCACATTTGCAATTTCTGCATATTTTTCTAGAAGTTTCAAACACATTAGTTATCACACTTCATATACTCAAGATAGCAAAATAATAAGAGGGTGGAGCATAGACCATGTTCAGAATCCCCAAAAAAGTAACTCCAGGATAAAATATAGAGTGGCAAAATGTAGAACCTCCTATTGAAGACTAAACACTGGCTTTTCTTTTAACTAATATTTTGTCCAAAAATTGGGTCTGCTGTTCTCTGCTAAACTGAATGCAGTATTAAACCCAAAACCATGCAATATACTACAGCTGATCAATCCTTACATGTGGCAGCAGCAATAGTTTTGCTTTGTTAAGCTTTTTCATTAGGTTTTCTCCTGGTGATCTGGCCAGTACCACACCTCCTGTATTAGAGTGCCCCAACTCTGTATAAAATGAGCACGGGGCACCTTTGGATAGCAGCATTGTCAGCCTTGGGGGGAGGGGAGTGTTAGATGTACTAGCAGATTTAAATACACTAACAAAGTTGAAGCCAAAAGGTCAGCTAATTCTGTAGAAGCAGTTCTAGCAAACCGTTTCCTTTTCTTTTGGAATGAAGATTTACATACATAAATTGTTAGCACCCCTGCTAATGTTAAATGATTGGTCTCATCTATGCAACTGATACATTCTGCTGGAGAGCTTGTTCCATTCTGCTGGAGAGCATGTTCCTTTGAAAAACAGACTGTCTGGATCACCAGATTAAAAAAAGAAGAAAAGCCAAAAAAGAAGATGAATGCAGCCATCACATCTAGGAAAAGGTAAGCTGCAATATAATAAAGGTTGGCTTTTGGGATAAATACTACTAAAAGGCTGATTGTTTAGTGACGCAAGGCATATAGACATTAAGCCAAGAAGCCCAATGGCATGGATATATTTCCAAAAACAACAAAGGATAGAGCTACCAGCCTTTTTGGACACAAAAGGAATATCAGAATGTAATGGTTTTGGGAGTATGACAGCCCCCTTTAACATATGGACAGTATTGCTATAAACTAGCAGTTTTGCCATCTTGACACAGATGTGTCCTTATTTACATATAGGTTTGTAGAATGTAAAAGAGCATAACAATTGGTGTATGAAAAATGTACTGAAAAGGTTTCTATACTGATGGAGGTTTAAGCATTACCCATTTGTTTGGGTCACTGCATCTGAATGATGAGCATAGGTGTAAACAGCAGAATGCATACCCCTGTTCCCTGCAAGGGATGCAAATTATGCACCACTTTACCTTTAAAATAAGGCACAGAAAATAAAAATGATTCCTTTACAAGTCCTAATCTAATGAATGCTGAATTTACTTTTTATGTCAAAAACCTTGAGAGTAATGGCTGAAGACCATCTGGTCCACTTATCTATATGTATACAGGAAAGGATCCAGAAGAGCTCTTAGATGCTCATTAAATTTCTAATGTCTAAAATCAAATCTCAATTTTCAGTCTCAGGCATGTTAAAAGGTAAACTGCAGAAAGAGAAGAAGATGTCACAACTTCCATAAGTCGGAAATAAAATTTAGTACAAAACAGTCATCTGAAATGGTGTTGCTGTCCTTTGTTCCTCGCCAACTATCTGGACAAAATCATGGTATGCGCTTGTCTGGCTACAAGTGTGCCCAGCTAATCGGCCAATAGGCTTATCCAACGGTCAGTGATTAAGAATCAGTGAAATCCGCAGTTTACAGCAATAAATGGACATGTTAGAAATCTACCAAATGACTGCATATATATATATATATATATATATATATATATATATATATATATATATATATATATATATATATATATATATATATATATATATATATATATACATATATACACACATATATACATATACACACATACACACACACACACACACAGAAAAGCAAGGCTTACTATAATCACTTTGTAATCTACATTAGACAGCATTCATGCCCAGTGTCAGTGAAGAAGAGTCAGTGAAGAGAGTAAGGCCCCTTTCACACTACGTCAGTTGTCATCCATTTTTCGTCAGTTGTTATCCATCTTTCATCCGTTGTCATCCGTTTTTACATAGAGATGCATTGATGTCCGTTTTTCATCCGTCAACGGATGGATGAAAAACGGACAAATGGACAGCGTGTGTGAAAGGGGCCTAATTTAGGTATGTGGCAGAAACCTTGATAACCTAGAAAGGTGCAACAAAAAAAATGTTAATATAAAACCAATGAAGCTAGATAATTTTAGACCTGTTCTTTAGAGGAACTTGAAAACACATTGCCCAATAAAAAATGAATTCGGAGCTTAAAAAAAAAAAAAAAAAAAAAAAAAAAAAAAAGTATTTAAAAATTATATAAAAACTGAATTTTTGTAAAATCTTACCTGTAAAATTCCTTTCTCTGAGTCCTCCGACAGTCGCCGCCTCTTCATATTCGTCACATATGGGGTATTAGACTTTGCTCCGAAGGAGTAGCTAGGCAACAGAATAGGTTAACATTAAAGCTTTTAACATATCCCACCCTCTAGGGGTGGTCCCCTCAGTCAATACCCTCCTACTTCCTGCAACCATATCTCAGTTTCAGTGGAATAGCAGTAGAGTATACAACCAAACCCCAAAAGAGGGGCGGGGCGGCGACTGTCGGAGGACTCAGAGAAAGGAATTTTACAGGTAAGATTTTACAAAAATTCCGTTTTCTCTTACGTCCTCCGACAGTCGCCGCCTCTTCATATTCGTCACATATGGGGACGTCCCAAAGCAGTGCAAACATGAGGGGTGGGAAACGCATCCGCGCCGAAAGGCAACGCAGTCACCGCATCAAAGAAAGGAACCTTACCAAAGGAAGGAAACCAGCTGGGCAACAGGAAAAACAAGTGCTCAACAGGAGCAACAACCCAGGAAAAGAAATAACCAGGGGATAAAAAACTTATCCCAACAGCCAGAGGTCCCCAACAAGGGACCCTAGGGAATTGCCGCACTAAGAACCTTGCGGCCAAAGGAAGCATCCGCCGATGCCTGAACATCCACTTTGTAGAATTTTGTGAAAGTATGCACGGTCGACCAGGTCGCCGCCTTACACACCTGGGCTACAGAAGCCCCATGACGACAGGCCCAAGACGTACTCAGAGATCTAGTAGAGTGCACCTTCACAGGCACAGGGGGAACCTTCCCCTGCAAAGCATAGGCCTGTTCAATGGTCTGCCTGATCCATTTGGCGATGGTAGAGGCCGACGCCGCCATGCCCTTCCGAGGACCCTCTGGAAGAACAAACAAGGAGTCCGTCTTTCGAAAAGACTCAGTCGATTTAAGGTAAACCCTTATCGCCCGAACAACATCCAAAGAATGCAATCTCACCTCCTTTGGATGTTTAGGCTTCGCGCACAGCGAAGGCAAGACAATATCCTCATTAAGATGGAATTCCGAAACTCGCTTCGGAAGAAAAGAAGGATTAGGTCGCAAGACCACCTTATCCAAATGAACAACCAGATACGGAGACTTGCAGGACAAAGCCGCCAGCTCCGACACTCTGCGAGCCGAAGTGATCGCAACCAAAAAGGCGACCTTTTTGGACAACATAGACAACGAGATCTCCCTGATCTGTTCAAAAGGAGCACGTTGTAACACAGATAGAACGAGATTCAAGTCCCAAGGGGGCAGAGGATCCCTCCTAGGAGGAACCAGATGCCGCACTCCCTGAACAAAGGTGCCAACCAAGGAGTTGGAAGCCACGGGACGTTTAAACAGAACGGCCAGCGCAGACACCTGACCCTTTATCGTAGCCAGCGCCAAACGCTGATCGACACCCGTTTGAAGGAAGGACAGCACTCGGGAAACAGAGTACGTGCGGGGTGAAAACCCCCTGGACTCACACGGCAAAATAGGCCTTCCAAGTACGGTAATAAACCTTCCCCGAGGAAGACTTCCTCGCGTTGATCAAGGTATGAACGACCTCTGGGGAGAGACCCTTCTCCTTCAGGACCTCGGTCTCAACAGCCAGGCCGTCAAAGCCAGCGACTGTAAAGCAGGATGGTATATCGGTCCTTGAGACAGGAGATCGTCTCGAAGAGGCAGACGCCATGGGGCGTCGACCGCCAGATTCACGAGGTCTGCGTACCAGGACCGGCGAGGCCAGTCCGGTGCCACAAGAATCACCGTGCTGCGTTCCGAGTGTAACCTGCGAAGGAACCTGGACAGCAACTGAATCGGTGGAAACGCGTACATCAGCCTGTACTGATGCCAGGGGGCCACTAACGCGTCCGACGCGTCTGCCCGAGGGTCGCGCGTCCTTGCCACGAACCTTCTCACCTTGTTGTTGACGAGACGCGAACAGGTCCACATCTGGGAGACCCCACTTCGCGCACAACATCTGGAAGACAGCCGGGTGGAGAGACCATTCCCCCTGATCCAGGGTCTGGCGACTCAGATAGTCCGCCTGCCAGTTCTCCACCCCCGGAATGTGAACCGCCGTTATCGCCGGGACATGAGTCTCGGCCCAAGACAGAATGTCGGCCACTTCTCGAGCCGCTCGGGCACTCCTGGTGCCCCCTTGGTGGTTGATGTAGGCCACCGCCGTGGCATTGTCCGTCTGCACCCGAACCGGGCAGCCCTGCAGCCGGTCCGTCCAGCGATGAAGACAGAGATTTATCGCACGCAATTCCAGAATGTTGATCGGAAGGGAGGATTCCCCCTCCGACCAAGTCCCCTGGGCGGACAGAACGCCCAGAACACCACCCCAGCCCGACAGGCTGGCATCCGTGGTGATTACCGTCCACGAGATAGGACGAAACGACTTGCCCCCGGACACCATCGGGGACTGGAGCCACCACAGGAGGTCTCTTCTGGTGCGATGACTCAACGAGATTTGAAGATCCAGAGATTGAGGTCGCCCGTCCCACATGGACAGGATCTCCGCTTGGAGACCCCGCATGTGAAACTGGGCGAAGGGAATCGCCTCGAAGGCCGAGACCATCAATCCCAGACATCTCATGCACGTCCGCAGAGACGAGTGCGGAACGTCCCTGAGGGACCTGACTTCCTCCTGAAGAGTTCTGAGTTTTTCTTCCGGCAGGAAGACCTTCGCCTGTACCGAGTCCAGAATCATTCCCAGGTAGGGAAGACGAACCGACGGACTCAGTGTCGACTTTGGAAAATTTATCGTCCAACCAAACTCCTGGAGAGTTTGCATCGTGACAGACAGGTCCTTCTCCAGACCCTGGCTGGTCGCAGACCGAACCAGAATGTCGTCCAGATACCCCAGGACAGAAATGCCCTGGGCCCTCAATAATGCCAGAACCGGAGCAAGCACCTTGGTGAAGACCCGCGGAGCCGAGGTGAGACCAAAAGGCAACGCCACGAACTGGTAGTGATCCTCCGCAATGGCAAATCGAAGGTACCTCTGGTGACCCTCGAAAATGGGGATGTGAAGATACGCATCCTTCAAATCGATGGAGGCCATGAATTCCCCCGGAACCAGGGCAGCCACCACCGACCGCAGGGATTCCATGCGGAACTTGCGAACCCGCACACAGAGCGGTTCAGAGCCTTCAAGTCCAGAATTGGACGAACCTTGCCCTCCTTTCTGGGCACGGTGAACAGATTGGAATAAAACCCCCGAAATCTGTCCCGATGAGGCACCGGAACTACCACTCCCTGAGCCCTCAGGTCCCGCACCGCCAGGTGCAGGTCCCGTAAACGCTCTGGAGACAGTTGAAGATTTGAGGGAAAAAAATCTGCTCTCCGGCCGAGAGAGAAACTCGATCTTGTAACCAGATCGAACGATCTCCTGAACCCATCTGTCCCGCACGCGGGCCAACCAGGGCTGAAGAAAACCGAGCAAGCGTCCCCCCACCCCAAAACTGGGTGAGGGCGCACCTTCAGGCCGCACTGTTATGGGCTGCAGATCCGGATTGACCGGACTTCTGTTTTCCAGACCAGGGCTTCTTCTGAGAGCCTTGACCTTTGAACGGTTTGCCCTTGTAGTGCGACCGAAAGGCACGAAAGGACCCCTGAGGGGGCCGAAAATTAGCATGCTTCTTCCCAGAAGCCCCCTTAGCCTTGGGGAAATGGGGCAAGAGAGTGCTCTTACCTCCGGTGATCCCCTTAATCAACACATCCAAGGACTCCCCAAAAAGGCGAGACCCATCATAAGGCAGATTGGCTAAGGTCTTACGTGAAGACTGGTCCACCGACCAACATTTCAACCAAACCAGGCGGCGAGACAACACCGCCACGCTGTGCACACGTGCAGCCAACGGGACTAGGTCCAAGTCCGCATCACACAGATACATGACACCCTGGTGGATTCCATCCACCATATCCAGGGTCGCCGGCGAGGCCGAATCGGCCACTAGGACGCGCCTAAGCATCTGCGTCCAACTTGCGACCGCCTGGGCCGCCATGAGAGAGGCAAACAGAGCCTTAAGCATCGAACCCGTAACAGAATAAGTATGACGGGCAAGAGACTCCAATCTCCTATCCGTGGCATCACGGAACACAGGGGAATCCTCTGCAGGAATCGCAGTGGATTTGTTTAAAACCGCAATTGCGTGATCCACTGGGGGTGGCACACACCACCTTTCATCAGTGGAAGGCGAGAAAGGATAACGCAGCTTGAACCTACTTGGTACAGCAAAAGGTTTGCGCAGATTGCGCCATTGTTCCTTAACAGCGCGCTGAAAATCATCGTTGCAGGGAAAAAACCTGCGGCGTCCTGCGTTTTCTCTGCGTCCCATAAGCTGCCAAGGCAGCGGGGGGACACACTTCATCCTGCAAACGCAGCGTTTGTTTTATGGAAGCAATCAATTCGTCCATGATTGCAAGCTCTTCAGGCGAGCCAGGGGGAGAATTATCAACCCCTTCAACTTCAGCCTCCACCTCAGACCCCACTAGATCCAGGGAGGAGCGGGACCCCGATAAGGAGGCCCCCGCCATAACAGCCCCATCACCTTCACCCTCAGAATCAGAGGAAAGAGAAACTCTGGGTCTTTTAGTAGATTGAGCAGCCACCAGCATCTGCACCTGAGCAGCAAGGCCAGCCACAATAGTGGCTAAATCCCCCCCTGGGGGGGAAACAGCGGTCCCCTGGCTTTCCACCAAGGCGGTAGGAAATTTGCCCTCCTGAGAATCCATTGCCCCTATTACAAATGCCGGATAATAAAGGGTTAACTGCCCCTTTAACAAGCGTGGCGAGCGCAGCCCACCGCACCACACACAAGCACAATGAGACCCCCACAGGGACAATAAAACTGACACAGGCAATGGATAAGAAGGATATAACCTGAGGAGACCCTCGCCGCTGCCTCGATCGGTGTTCCTGGAGAAGAGGAAGTGATGCTGCCAGGGCGCTCTATGAAAGCCTATGGGAGGCTACAAGAAAATGGCCGCCATGCATGTAGAACATGCGGCCGGAGCGAGTGTAGGCAAAATGGCGCCGTTTGGCGCCGAAACCGCCGCTCCACAGTACAGTAATGCACACATGTCATCCATGTATAAAAAAACATGTCAGATCGCCGCAGCGATCGCTGTATAGTGCCCAAACATGCCCAAAACATGCCCCACAGCACACAGCTTCTCACACTGACAAGGCTGACACACACAGTGTCACACAGCTCCCCCCCCCCCCCCCCCCTGCAGCCCACAGCATGCAGCCGAGTGATAGGGAGACAAACAGTGTGAACAGAGGCAGGTTACACAGTCCCAGACTGACACCCCCCCAGACAGACAGGTCCCCACATAGATACACTTACCTCACAATGGCGTGGGGGACCCGCACAGGCGAACAAGCCGCTGTACATGAGGCAGGGAGAGTCGCATACAAGACGCACAGAATGGGGGTTAAGAAACCGCGCAGCGTCCAGTGAGGTAGCCACCTCACCAATCATCCCTGCATCGAACAGGGATGGGTCGTTCACTGTGCCAGGAGCGTTACCTGGCTGAACGCTAGATGGCAGGCTGGGAAGCCACTGACCCACGACCTGCGACCAGGGGGATCAGCCCGAGACCCAGCCCGCATGATCCTCTTCATCCAAAGAACTAACTAACGCTGACAAAAAGAACAGCTAAGGAAAGGTAGAGAGAAAACTCAAACAAAAAATCAAAAAAAGAAGAAAGAGTCTGGGGCACAAAGCCCCAGCACAGAGAGAGCCAGCCACTCCTGACAAGCTAGACATTGAAACTGAGATATGGTTGCAGGAAGTAGGAGGGTATTGACTGAGGGGACCACCCCTAGAGGGTGGGATATGTTAAAAGCTTTAATGTTAACATATTCTGTTGCCTAGCTACTCCTTCGGAGCAAAGTCTAATACCCCATATGTGACGAATATGAAGAGGCGGCGACTGTCGGAGGACGTAAGAGAAATCTATTTTAGTTCTATAAAATGAAAAATAGAAATCTATAATCCAGCTATAACAAGGAAAGTAAAATTGTTTCACTTTCAGTGTCACCTCAAGGACTATACATGCAGTATTCTCAACTAGCTACAGTATATAAAATGTTGCCATCAGTGCAAATACCTCTGGTTTTTGTTGGATTGTTAGATAGACAAAATCAAACTTTTTCCATTCTTTGGAAAAAAAAAAAGTTTTCAATTCTGCTTAACTTTTAAAAAATGTCCAAATTAGCCATTTTGCCTCCACAGTGTCATGTGACTCGTAAGGGTTACAAGGTCTCAAGCGTGAATGGGGAGCAGGTGTGTTAAATTTGGTGTCATCGCCCTCACTCACTCATACTGGTCACTGGAAGTTCAACAAAGCATCCTAATGGCAAAGAACTTGAGGGTCAAAAAAAAAAAAAACACAACAACTGAATCCCAATCACACATTCAATGTGGATGAAGGAATCCTTTCCACTGTTCTTGTATTCTTATGGTGGGAAGCCTTCGCCGTCATCAGAATACACTAAGCAGTGCAGTTGGCTTTTAGCCAGTACCACTGATCAATGAGGAAAAAAAAAAAAAACAGGCTGGTTGTAAAGAAGTCGATTGGATCAAAATTCAGCTGGTCCCTGCTGAACTGGTCAAAATTTCGTTCCATGTATGGCTGCCTTAAGAGTGAATTAGGCTCTTCTGCATGTACAGGTGTTCGCAAGAACATGACAGGAGGAGAATACAGCAGTAATAGCTTTCCTAGACCACCCAAGGGGATGCAAGATACTCTTGAAAACAAAAAAAGGGAACACAAGGGAAGCGTACCACTAATACAATAAACTTTTTTTTTTTTAAACAAATCATTAAAAACAAAAATGCACTCACGGCCCCAGCAAAGGTGTGCTCTTTTGACCACCATTTGACCGATGTATGGTTATACTCTTGGCCAAACACACAGCCTGGTAAACTCCAGTAGAATCCTTACTCTGCATCGTTACCAGCAGACTTGCAAGACAGAGCACTCCAGCCTAGGCATCTGCCAATCCCTTCCAGGGCTCTAAGGAAAGTTATACCGAGATCCCTCTGACAGAGTGAATGATGGGTCACTCTCACACCTTACATAGTAGCTTGCCATAACGATACGAATTTTGGGGGCATATCCCCCCTTTCCAAGTCTGCTGGCAACACAGAGTGTATAAATACAGAAGAGCAACTTCTAAGGGGCTTTTTTAACCAATTCTACTCATGTACTAATACCAGCATGAAACTTCAACCAAAACACTTTCATATAGGTTTTAATTGCTTTCCAGTTCATCTTTTTTAACTTTTCATCTCAGTGACGTTATCACGTGGACAAGTGGTGTAAGAAAAAAAAGGGAAATCTCAAGTGTGACCACAGCCATTTTATTTATTTTTTTTAAAACACTTGTTGGGTATTTAAAAGTAGCTTAAAGAAATATATTCTGAATGAATGATACATTTTTTATTTTTTTTTAATAAACACTTTATTGAAAACTTTTGTAAGCATACAAGTAAGGTTACAAAGAGTGTATAAAAACCAAGATAGTGCGTTAAACATCATTAGTGAGGACAATAACAAGTACCGAATGACATGTAACTCATGGCTAGTAAACAGGTGATGTGCAATTGGGGAAAACACAAGAGCGAGCAGCAAAAAGAAAGCAAGGAATAGGACGGTTTGTGCATTATAAAAAGCGTTTAAGTACCAGTAAGGGTCTGAACTGAGGGTATCTGTACGCCCAAAAGAAAGATACTTTGGAACCCCTAGGCCAAATCATGGTCAAAAAGTGGACCATACGACTGAAACCAGGGGGGCCCCCGGGCACACGAGCAGGGGGGTCAGGCACCCCCAAGGGGAACACACTGTGCCCAAGACCCCCAGGAGACTTAAAGAGGACCAACTCAGGGACACAGTGATTGGGGGGTTATGCAGAAAAGCAGGCCGGGGAGGGCTGGTAAAAAGGTAGGTGCATATGGGTAACTGGTGTTTCCTAATACCCTGGTACTACAATACTACAGGAGGAGAGAGAAAAAAAAAAAAAAAGAGAAAAAAAAAAAAAAAAAAAAAAAAAGGAGAAAAAAAAAAAAAAAGAGAAAAATAAAAAAAAAGGAGAAAAAAAAAAAGAGAAAAATAAAAAAAAAGGAGAAAAAAAAAGGAGAAAAAAAAGGAGAAAAAAAAAAGAGAAAAAAAAGAGAAAGAGAAAAAAGAGAAAAAAAAAAAAGAGAAAAAAAGAGAAAAAAGAGAAAGAGAAAAAAGAGAAAAAAAAGGAGAAAAAAAGAGAAAGAGAAAGAGAGAAAGAAAGAGAAAAAAGAGAAAGAGAAAGAGAAAGAGAAAAAGAGAAAGAGAGAAAGAGAAAGAGAGAAAGAGAAAGAGAGAAAGAGAAAGAGAGAAAGAGAAAAAAAAAAAAAGCGCAGGATTGGGGGGGGGGGGGGTTGGTTAGTGCGAGGGACAGTGAGAGAGGAGAGGACGCAGCCGGTTAGCCTGATGCTCCCATTAATTCACTGTATTTGGAGGAGAGGGAAAAGTGGCCCAAGTGGTGTAAATATTTGTCAGGGAGTCGTGGGCTTGGTGGGTCAGGTCTTCCATCTCCGCCACCCTCCTTACTCTATGGAGCCAGTCCGCAACGGTGGGAGGGGAGGGAGAGAGCCAGCGACAAGGAACGCACATTCTTGCTGCATTAATGAGGTGTCGGGTCAGCGATTGCATGTAAGCTTTTTGTGGTATGGACGTGTGGTGGAGGAGGTATTGAGCTGGGGAGAAGGTTGGGGAGTAGGTAGTGATATGCCTGATAAGGGAATGGACCTCCTGCCAGAAGGGTTTCATAAAGGACAGATGATACATTATTTATAACCCAACACAATTATTAAAGTTTCAGTTTTGATCCAGGATCATTTCGATATACAATGAAAATTTTGGATGTACCAACACAGTGCAGCTGTCTAGCTCAGTGGTTCTCAACTAGGGTTCCTCCAGAAATGAGCAATTTCTGCCTCTCAGATAAGTTCCCCTGACACCATTGATCTTTTTAGCTATCTGGAAGAAGGTAATTCTTCAATTCCAATGTCCACAAGTGCAAAGAGCATTCATCCCACTGACCATCACACTAAATGTATCAGGAGTTGTAAATATAGTCATTTTTAGCAGGGGTTACCTGAGACCTGAAAAATTCAAGGGTCCCTCTTTGTTGAAAATGTTGAGAAAGGCTGGTCTAGCTGCTAGATTTATGTAGCAGGTCTATATCAAAAGATGGATAAAGTGCCTGATTATGCAGTTCAATAAATGTATAGGGGAATAGAACACTTACCTCCAAAAGTGAAGCTCAAAACCCTCACATTTATCCTTACATTTTAAGCAAGGCGCTCCAGCTCCTTCCTCATGACCTAAAGTCATCTGTCAAAAGAAAAATAAAGTGATAAATATACATACATAACCCCTTCTTTACATTTGCCAGGTTCCTGAGCTTAATACAATGATTATTAAAAGATGACAGGAGACAAGAACAAGAGCTGTAAAGGCAGATTCACGCAGCATGCTTTAGATAAAACAGTTTTATATAGAGCTCAAGTAAACATTATAAGCAAAGCCATTAACGTCTTTTGAAGCATTCTTTGTCCCATTCCTTGAATCACCTTCTGTTTTGGATATAAAGCACCAGACTCAGGATAAGATTATAAAATCGTGTTTGAAAGTAAATTCTAAGACTATTAAAGGCAGTGGAACTGAGCATAGATGTCAGAGATATTTAAAAAGTATATTCCCCCCCCCTTTTGCAAACTTGCCATTTCTTCAATATGGCAGTTTGCGATATACTTAATCCTTTTCAAGGATGGTACAGTGAGTGCGTCTGGAGTCCAAATCATCCAAACAACTTAGCAGTTACAAAATCTGTCTAAAGGTAGAATAATAAAATCCTAGACATTCAATTAATTTGTCCTTCCCTGCCAGCTTCATATTGAGAAGTTGCTCAATATAGGTTGCATTTTATGCAAATCCACAAGAGGTCCTCTGCTGCCTTGAGTGATTTTGTTTCATGGAGAGGAGCAGGGTAGCCTTTAGGCAAGCTTACAACCGTACAAAGTGCAACAGATAAGCCTTATTATTCAGAGAGGACATTTCTATTGATTGCAATCTTTGTAGGCATATTTAAATGCTGCATTAGGGTGCCTCTATGCATGTCATACTACTTTAATTATTGCAGAATACTGTCAAAGGGATATGTGATAAAGCCTTATAAATATATAATTTTTTTTCAATTAACACACATTATATATATATATATATATATATATATTATATACATACAGTGGGTACGGAAAGTATTCAGACCCCCTTAAATTTTTCACTCTTTGTTATATTGCAGCCATTTGCTAAAATCATTTAAGTTCATTCTTCTTCCTCATGAATGTACACATAGCACCCCATACTGACAGAAAAACACAGAATTATTGACATTGTTGCAGATTTATTAAAAAAGAAAAACTGAAATAAAACTGAAATATCACATGGTCCTAAGTATTCAGACCCTTTGCTCAGTATTTAGTAGAAGCCCCCTTTTGATCTAATACAGCCAGGAGTCTTTTTGGGAAAGATGCAACAAGTCTTTCACACCTGGATTTGGGGATCCTCTGCCATTCCTCCTTGCAGATCCTCTCCAGTTCTGTCAGGTTGGATGGTAAACGTTGGTGGACAGCCATTTTTAGAGATGCTCAATTGGGTTAAGTCAGGGCTCTGGCTGGGCCATTCAAGAACAGTCACGGAGTTGTTGTGAAGCCACTCCTTCGTTATTTTAGCTGTGTGCTTAGGGTTATTGTCTTGTTGGAAAAAGAAAAAGAAAGAAGAAAGAAGAAAGAAGAAAGAAGAAAGAAGAAAGAAGAAAGAAGAAAGAAGAAAGAAGAAGAAAGAAGAAAGAAGAAAGAAGAAAGAAGAAAGAAGAAAGAAGAAAGAAGGCATTTTTATTTCTTTATTTTATTTTTTTTACTAGCAATGGCAGCGATCTGCAATTTTTAGCAGAATTGCGCCATTGCGGCGGACAGATTGGACACCTGACATTTTTGACACTTTCGGGGGGACCAGTGACCAACAGTAATCAGTGCTAAAAATATGCACAGTTACTGCAATGACACTGGCAAGGAAGGGGTTAACCTAGGGGTGATCAAAGGGTTAATTATGAGCCTAGGGGGAGTGTTTTCTAACTGGGGGGATGGGCTTGTGAAATGACCACAGAGACCTGTGAACCTATATAGAAGGATCACAGGCGCTCTGATCATTTCAGAGAGAACAGTTGTCTCTCAGCAGGGAGCGATAGTGGGTGCCCGGCAGCAATTGCAGCTGCCGGTCCCATGGATCGGCATCCCTGCTGCCTACTGGGGGTGGGAGCGCACCACGGGAGGTGCGCCCTTGCCCCCCAGCACCGCATCTGTAAACCGACATACCCATACGTCGATTCGCATAGCCGAGCCAGCCTGCCACAATATATGTGCGGCAGGCGGTCGGCAAGCAGTTGAAGAAGAATGCCTTCTTTAATAAGCAACCCTAACAGAGTTTTACATACTAACTTTTTTAATGAACTTCAACAAAAACACATTCTGTAGCTGCAAATTAGAATTGTGTAGCAGTTTGGACGTATTATGGCAACGTTCTTTATACAAAAGGGTTTCAATTTATGCATGTATATTTTTTTGGATGCTTTGTTTGAATGGCCTGCTTTAGATCAGATCCTAGCAATTCAAGGGTACGAAGGTCAAGATTTTGACTTCACCTTTGTAACGTACAACAGAGATCTGGTTTGAACTATCCTTTTTTTAAACCCAACAACAAAAATATAATATACTGCAGCATACTCTGTCCTTCGATGTGGTGAATGTATTTTTCCGGCTTTTTGCTAATTATTTTACTTGGTAATCCTAAAATTAACAGTAGCATTGTCACACTAGGATAGGACCACAGAACAACTCTCCCTCTTTTGCATAACATAGGGCGAGTTGTTTGGTAGTCCACAGAGATAGCTGGGAATAATGGTAACTGCTGTCAGCAGAAAAAGAGCGCACATGAAGTTATCAGCTCGCAGGATTTCTGACATGATCAACAGGTAGTTCTTTGCTTATCCAACAGAGCAAAACACTCCGTAAATTAAACAGAACAAAAAAAGTGAGCAAGTAAGAATTCATTGTTCAGGTTTACACATTCACAGGTGTACTTTTGATCTTTTACATGTTGATTGACCCACCTTCTTAAAGTTTACATCAGAAATGGAAGTCTTCGTGCCGGTTCACATTGTTGCGGCTTGCGAGATTGCATGTAATTTGGAGAGCACTGCTCCTTCATTACATGCGATCTCATGTGAGGATGTGAGTTCAGCCATACACTTTGTATGGCTGCATTTGCACTGTATCCGCACCAAACACGCACAGGAGGCTTTTTTTGAGCCACAGTAGAATCAGATCGCACAGTGGTTCACACTTGTGCGATCCGATTCTGTGTGTACTGTCAGATCGCACTGCGATGTGCGATCAAACTGGGGGTGTCGTTAACATCTAATTGACACCCCCTGCATATTGCATATGGAACAGTATCTGCCTCTTGTGCAAGGAAAAAAAAAAAAAAAAAAAAACAGAATAAGCACTGCCAGAGCCCTGCAAAATTACCTCCAGCAGGCCACTGATGTGAGTGTCTCTGACCAAACAATCAGAAACAGGCTTCATGAGGGTGGCCTGAGGGCCCAACATCCTCTAGTGGGCCCTGTGCTCACTGCCCGGCACCGTGGAGCTCGATTAGCATTTGCCATTGACCACCAGAACTGGCAGGTCCACCACTGGCGCCCTGTGCTTTTCACAGATGAGAGCAGGTTCAACCTGAGAACATGAGACAGACATGAAAGGGTCTGGAGAAGCTGTAGAGAATGTTATGCTGCCTGTAACATTGTTCAGCATGACCGGTTTGGTGGTGGGTCAGTGAGGGTCTGGGGAGGCAGATCTATGGAGGGACGCACAGACCTCTACAGGCGAGACATTGGCACCCTGACTACCATTGGGTATTGGGATGAAATCCTTGGACCCATTGTCAGACCCTACACAGGTGCAGTGGGTCCTGGGATCCTCCTCGTGCATGAAAATGCCTGGCCTCATGTGGTGAGAATATGCAGCCAGTTCCTGGAGGATGAAGGAATTGATACTATTAAATTCCCCCACGTTCATCTGACCTAAATCCAACAAAACACCTCTGGGACATTAGGTTTTTGGTCCATCTGACGCCACCAGGAGTCAGTGACACCCTGGTCCAGATCGGAGAGGAAATACTCCAGGACACCACCCGTCATCTCAAATAGGAGCATGCCCCGACATGGTCAGGCATGCATACAAGCACAAAATCAAAACAAAAGAGCAGCGCCAAACAGATGTAAAATTGCAACAATAAAGTTATGTCCCAAAAAAAAAAAAAAAAAAAAAAAAAAAAAGTCTTTGGATGAGGTAGAATTGAAAATAAGGTCCTCCAATCACCAGAGCACAGAAGAAGTGGAAGAAGATGTTCAAAACCACCATGTGATAATTCAAAAAAATGGCTTACCAGAAGCTCTGATCCTCCTTTCACAGAGCAGTCAGATATAGCAGAGGTAACATTTAAAAGGCAGCAATAGCGTTCGAATCTTCCTCCTCCAAATAAATATCACCAGAAAAACTGAACCTCCCTGAGCAGAGGGGTCAGAAGCAGCAGGACTGGCAATAAGGCATACAGACAGCTGTGAACCTCCTCCTCTTTAATAGCAAGAACGCCACCTCAGAAAAAAAGGGGAATCCAGATGGTGCAGTATGTCCAACAAAATGAATAACACTCACATGAATATTAAGTATTGAAGGCATATATGCAGAGTAAAATGCCGCGGTGCAGGAAGCGTGCTAGTCGTCTGATGGGTCCGCCTGATGTCATAGATATCAGAGGCCTCATACGGCACCATCTGGCTCTGGACCCTTCTGACATCACATGCCCAGCATGCACGAGTCTGTGCCATCAGAAGGGGGTGGTGCCACCAGGTGACATAGCCTGTTGCTCCCGCCCCTTACCTATACAAGAAAGGTCAAAGCGCAGAGGAGGCATTCAGCGGGAGAGTTTCACTTTTTCCTTTCTCTCCACCCCCCGGCGTGATTGGCTATGAATTTACATTAGGGACACTTATTTTTTAATAAAAGGAATTGTCAAAACTTGTCTCTTGTGTTATTACTTTTTGACACTTGTTTGTTAAATGGGTAGAGGTACCATGTGCCCAATACTCATTCATATGGGGAGGGGGGGGGGGGGTTCGCGGGATTTTGGGTCCGACTTCCAGATTCCAATAAGCCCCCTGCCCTCAGACTCCCACAACCATAGCCCAGGGTTGCGGGTAAGAGATCCTCGTTCCCATCAACATGGGGACAAGGTGCAAAGCCCCCCCCCCCCCCCCATTAAAAGGGAATGTGTCCTGGCATAGTTCAGGAGGGGGGTTGGGGGGGCTCAATTGACCTGCCAGGCTGCATGCCTGAATAAGGGTCTGATATGGATTTTAGGGGGGGGGGGGGGGAACACGCTGTGGGATTTTAATTTTTTTTCCCCCCCAGCAACGAAATCCATTGATAGCCGATGACTCATCCATTGTTAAGAACGCCGTGGCCTGCAAATTCAGGCGAACAGCCAAATAGGCATGTTCTTCCCATGTGGGTTTCCGCTGGGTACTCCAGTTTCCTCCCACACTTTAAAGACATGCTGTTGGATTAATTGGCTCCTGTCTAAATCAGCCTTAATGCATGTATAAATGTGGGTTAGGGACCTTACATTGTAAGCTCCTTGAGAGCAGGGACTGATGTGAATATATATATATATATATATATATATATATATAAAAACCGCTGTGTAAATTGATGGTGCTAGACAAGTACCAGCAGCCTTTAACCAGGTGTGTCACCTTAAACCAGGTGTGTTAACACAGGAAATCATATCCTATGTTGAAACAGATTACTCCAAATTGCATCTCTACAATGTAACCCTCTGAACCTACAGCAGCTATTCTGAGTCTCTCCATTTCCTCATTGCTTGCCGTTGTTTTCTTGTTCAGTCAAACCAACTAACATCAATTACATCAAAATTCATTCCTAAAAAAGGAGCCACAGTGTCTGCAAGTGAGCTACTATGTTGTGCCAAAAAAGCAAGTCATAAAATAGCTTCTAATCAGAAGACTGAAATAAGAGAAAGTGTTTTATTGCAAACTTAGGCCATGTACACTTATTATAAATGCACCCCGCCCATTTGGTGTGGGGGGGGGGGGGGAGCTGTGCATCATAACCAGCTTCTAAATTCAGCCTGTTCAATTCAGCTTCCGTTCACAAAAGCACAACTTTTATATACTCTTTGGCACTCAAGTTACATCAAAAGTAGTGCAGGAAACTTTTCAAAGATGAGGGAAAAGAGATTTTCAAAAGTAAGATTTGAACAGGTTCTATTGAAATCAATAGGCTGCAACTTATGCAACGTTAGGTGTTACATTTTACAGTTTAATTTTTTGGATGTACAGATCAGGGTGGATGGGCATGGGCATTTTTTTCTCTCTGATCTGTATAGAAAACCCTCCCCAGCCAATACCATACTGCATGTTACAAGTGCCCCCCCCCCCCCCCCCCCCCCTAGACCTTTACTGCAGAGCATTCCTTATGGTCACTATCTAAGGGGGAGGAGGAATTGTACAAGAGATTAGGATTTCTGGAGGCATGCAAGGGATTTGCAGCGAAGGCTTTGTAAATGTGGCCACAGCAAAACGTGCCTTAAAAAAGCCTTTAATAGGGCTAAACAGAAAACTAGGCACTCTTATCCACTCTAGGAAAAGAACACCCAAGCACAACAAATTAGGCTTATAACTGGTTTCTCTCAACATTTTCATTTACGTACCATTTTTTGCACGTCACTGGCATTTTTTGACAAATGACCCCCATCATTGCCAAATACCCCCCCCCCCCCCATCATTGCCAAATACACTATTACTAAAAGTATTGCGATGGCTGCCTTTATACGCACATGAACTTAATGCCATCCCAGTCTTAGAGCCCATTCAGACTGGTGCGATCCGACTTCGGCGCGACTTGCACAGACTTCATATAATTGAAGTCAATGCAAGTCGCCTCCAGGTCGCCCCAAAGTAGTACAGGACCCTTTTTCTAAGTCGGAGCGACTTGTGTCGCTCCTATTAGAACGGGTCCTGTGCTAATCAATGGCGACCGACCGCGACTTGGTCGCCTGACAAGTCGCGCTAGTATGAATGGACCCTTAGTCCAAAGGTTCAATATTGAGTTGGCCCACCCTTTCCAAGGTTGTGGACCACCTTCCCAGAAGCTTCAACACTTCTGGGAAGGTGGTCCACAAGGTTTAGGAGTGTGTTTATGGAAATAGACACACTTGTGTCTCTATTTCGCATTTGTGAGGTCAGGCACTGATGTTGGAGAGAAGGCCTGGCTGTGCTCTAATTCTTCTTAAAGGTGTTCTATCGGGCGAAGGTCAGGAGTCTGTGTGGGCCAATGAAGTTCCTCCACCCCAAAAACTCACTCATCCATGTCCTTATGGACCTTGCTTTGTGCACTTGACCAAATAATGTTTGTTTTGGGGGAGGGGGGTTATGGTGTGGAGTTTTTCAGGGGTTGGGCTTGGCCCCTTAGTTCCAGTGAACCGAACTATCAAAGACATTTTGGACAATTTAACCACTTTAGCCCCGGAAGATTTTGCTGCTCAATGACCAGGCCACTTTTTTCAACTTGGCACTGCGTGATTTAAACTGACAATTGCGCGGTCATGCAATGCTATACCCAAACAAAATTTACGTCCTTTTCTTCCCACAAACAGAGCTTTCTTTTGGTGGCATTTGATCACCTCTGTGCCTTTTTTTTTTTTTTTTTTTTTATAAAAAAAAAAAAAAAAAAAAAAAAAAAGCAAAAAATTGACATTTTCTACTTTGACTGTTAAAAAATATCCAATATATTCAAAATTCTCAAGGAGCGCATTTTTATCACTTTAAGACCGGAAGATTTTACCCCCTTTCTGACAAGGCCATATTTTGTGATTCGGCACCACGTTATTTTAACAGACAATTGCGCAGTTATGCGACGCTGTACCCAAACGATACTTATGTCTCCCCCCCCCCCCCACAAATAGAGCTTTCTTTTGAGGGTATTTGATCACCTGGGCAATTTTTTATTTTTTGCACTATAAAAACAAGAAAAAAAAAAAAAAAAAAAAAAAAAAATCGCAATAAGCGTATTTTGATTGGTTTGCGCAAAAGTTATCGCGTTTACTAACTACGGGAAAGAAGTAATTTTTATGTTTTTTTTTTTTTTTTTTTACTTGTAAAATAAAAAAGGCTAACACTGTTGGTGATCAAGGGGTTAAATGTATGCCTCATGCTTACGGACGTGTGTGGGGGGAGGGGGGGTTCTGTGACACAGACAGAGATCGCAGGTTCACATCCCATTTATGGTTTGGTTTGAGGATCCAACACAAAAAATTGTGATACAATCATGCTAGGGATGATGGCAAGTACACTGGGATAAGTCCCTCTAGAGACAAAGCATATTTAGATTACCATCCCAGTGGGTTGGCACCTGGAGAGGTGCATCATGGGGTTGGAAACAAAAAGCGGAGAGCACATGAGACAGGGCATCTTTGGCAGGAAGCAGAGTCCCAGGATCAGGGTGACGGCTGTCTCTCCTCCTGTGTGCAGAGGAAAGTTACATAGATACACAGTTGTCTCTCATACCCCTGAATGTTCTGATCCTTGAGATGTACGTCCAAGAGTCTTTTGAAAGTAGCCATACTTCCCGCAGAAACCACCTCTTGTGGTAAAGATTTTCACAATCGTGTAGCCCTAACAGTAAAGAACACCCTGCGTTGCCTGAGGTTAAAACGCTTCTCCTCTAATCGCATTGTATGCCCTCAAGTCCACATGCAATCCTTTCGACTGAATAGCTTTTTTTCTATGCGGAGACCACCATTGAGGTATTTATACATTGCCATCATGTCCCCTCTCAGGCATCTCTTCTCCAGGGAGAATAAATCGAGTGATTATAAATTCTCTTCATATTTAAGGTCCTCCAATCCCCTAATTAGTTTAGTTGCCCTTCTCTGGACTCTCTCCAGCTCCAACACATCCCTACTGAGGACTGGCGACCAGAACTGGACAGAATACTCCAGATGCGGTTGGACCAGAGTTTTATAAAGTGGAAGAAAAATTGATTTATCTCTGTAATATATCCCTTTCTTTATGCATGCTAATATTCTGCCTGCTTTGGCAGCTGCCGCTTGACATTGCATGCTATTGCCTAGTCTATCCTCTACTAGGACTCCCAGATCTTTCTCCATTTTTGATTCCCCCTAGTGTATTGTGTTTTTAGGTTTTTAGTCCCCAAGTGCAAAACCTTACACTTCTCCACATTAAATCTCATTTGCCATGTCGTTGCCCACTCTTATTTTGTTCAGGTCTGTAGGATATCGGCTTCATGCTGTGCAGTTATTGCCCTGCCCAATTTTTTGTCATCTGCAAAAACTGATATAGAACTACTGATCCTGTCCTCAATACTGTTTATGAATAAATTGAACAAGGTTGGTCCCAGGACTGAGCCTTGGGGGACCCCACTTACCACCCCAGACCAGTCTGAGTATGTGTTATTTATTACCACCCTTTGGACACGCCCTTTTAGCCAGTTCCGTATCCAAGAGCAAACCTTACGGTCGATGCCTGCAGACCTTATTTTATAAATTAAGCGCTTGTGGGGAACTGTATCAAAACGTCTTAGCGAAATCCAGGTACACCACATCCACTGGTCTCCCCCTATCTAGCTCACAGCTCCCCTCCTCGTAGAATGTCAAGAGATTGGTTTGACAAGAACACCCATTTGTAAACCCGTGCTGATTACTGCTGATGAGGTTGTGGTCTTTAGCAAACTCTACGATATAGTCCCTTATCCCCCCTTATCCCCTCCAGAAGTTTACCTACTATCGATGTCAGACTGACAGGCATATCATTTCCCGGGACATGCCTCTGGCCTTTTTTGAATATCGGTATCACGTTAGCTTTCCTCCAATCCCCTGGTACATTTCCTGTCAGCAAAGATCAGGAACAGTGGTCTAGATATAACCTTACTAAGTTCTTTGAGTACTCTCGGATGTACGCCATCCGGGCCTGGTGATTTATTTGTGCCAATTTTGTCCAGCCTTTTCCTGATTTCACCCTCTGTTAGCCATAGCGGCAAGTCCTGTGTATTACTACTAACCATACAGTCATGGTCCGTGTACCCCTCCTTTTCCTGTGTAAAGACTGAGGAGAAAAAAGCATTAAGCACGGTTGCTTTTCAGTGTCCTCTGTAACCATCCTCCCATCATCGTTAATTATGTGTGCAATATGCTCTGCCCTAGTTTTTTTTGCTGCTGATATATTTAAAGAATTTTTTTGGGTTATTTTTACTATCCTCCGCTATTTGTCTCTCAAAGTTGATTTTAGCCATTTTGATTTCGTATTTACTTTTCATTTTTTCTCGAAAGCCGATACTGTGCCCTCTGATTTATATTTCTTGAAGGCCGTTTTTTTAACATTACGGTTTAGCCAGCCAGGTTTGGCTTTGTCTCTTCTAAATTTCCTATAGGAATGCACTGCGAGATGCATTTATTTAATATGTTCCCAAAGCATTCCCATTTTTCCTCCGTGGTCAGTGTTCCTAGGGTTTGGTCCCAGTTAACCCTTTCCATCATTGAGCACAATTTTGCACAAGTTTGCCCTTCTGACGTTTAGGGTTCTTATGTCCCCCTCTTGCCTAGTTATATTGTTATTTACGCTAAATGTGATCATCCTGTGATCGCTAGAGCCCAGGTTGTCCTGGACTCCTACCTCCGAGATTAGGTCTGGGTCATTAGTGATCAATAGATCCAGCACTGCATTTTCTCTAGTAGGAGAATCCACCAACTGAGACATGTAGTTGTCCTGTAAGGTTTCCATGAAGAGACGGGCCTTCTGTGAGAGTGTGTAGTCCCCTCTTCCCAGTCAATGGCGAGATAATTGAAGTCCCCTAATATGAGGACTGATTCGATCTTTGCCACTTTACCCAACAGGGATATAAATTCCAGCTCTACCTCCTCCCTTTGGTTGGGTGGCTTATAGCAAACCCCCACAATTACTTTTCCCTTTTCTTCTTCCCTATGGAGTTCTACCCACACGGATTCTAACTCCATACATCCCTTCCATTATATCACTCCTCCCTATCACCCTTACATTATTCTTGACATAGAGACATACCCCGCCCCTCTTTTTCCTACCCTGTCCTTCCCGTACAGCGAATACCCTTCGATTTTGGCCAGCAAGTCATGTGAGGGGGGGGGGGGGGAAACCAAGTTTCCGTTATTCCCACAAGGTCTATGTCCTCCTCATGTACTAACATTTCCAACTCATCCATTTTATTAGCTAGGCTTCAGGCATTTGCATATACCCCTCTTAGTTTTGTGGAAGTTGATAGACCAAACCGGAATAAAATAATCACTATTCACTGAGGTTTTCCCACACAGACCCCCCCCAATTGACGTGATGGAACTACTGTCGCTGCTCTCTCTAATACTGCCTTCTGTCCTTTGCTCCCTCCTGACTAATTACTTCTGAGCCCTCTCACCGTCTCCTATTTTGAAGTAGCCACCTTGCCGCATTCACAGATATAGAGTCCTCCAGATTGTGCATAGTTTGATAAATTGGAGTATCCCACTCATCCCTTCTATCCCATCATAAAATAAAAACAAAAAAAAAAATAAAAAATCCCCTGGACCGTTTATTGACTGAGCCAAGAACCTAAGGTACTAAGGATTTACAAGATGTTGCTATAGGTAACCCAGGGGAACCCGCTTTAGGCAGCTCCCAAGGGAGTAGTGCTACATAAGTTTGCTTACTTAAGAAAAGAAAGGTCTAGAATTTTTTTTATCATAGGTGTGTTTTAAAGGATAGAGAAAAAAAATATCAAACAAGCAAAAAAAAAACAAAAAACAAACCCCCCCCCCCCCACACACTATACAAATGTTATAAACTAAGTCGCAGTTCAGTGAGTAAAAAAAGCATTTGATCCCCAAGCAAAACATCACTTAGTACTTGGTGGAAAAACCCTTGTTGGCAAGCACAGAGGTAAGACGTTTCTTGTAGTTGGTAATCAGGTTTGCACACATCTCAGGAGGGATTTTGGTCCACTTTTCTTTATAGATCTTCTCTAAATCCTTAAGGTTTCTTAGCTGTTGCTTAGCAATTTGAACTTTTAGCCCCCTCCATAAGTTTTCTATAGGATTAAGGTCTGGATACTCTTCCTCCATGTAACGCTCCTGCGTTTTTATATGGTGTGGATTTTCAGCTGCAGAAATAGTTCCACGTCAGCAGTCATGTAAGAGATATGCTGAGACACCATTCCCAACCTCAATGACTCATGTGTGGAAGGTCTTATTTCAGCCAGTAAATACACACAATTAGCAAGCTGGTTCTTAGAGTGACTTTATGCATGTGGTAACACAATGATGGTTGAGTGGAGGTGGTAGGTGATAGACACTTGAAGGTGAGACAGTAGCAGATGGATGCAGGAAGGTTTAGCAATGTTGTATGATAGCAGATGATAGAATAGCAGGTGGACATACAAAAGAGATCAACCCAGTGCAGAAAAGTAGCAGTAGTCTCAAGAGCTAGCAATCTAGTTTATGCAGATGTGATAAACAGTCTCTACTATGCAGAGCTAGATAGTGTAAGCTTAGTATAAGTTTATAGAGAATTCCCCTGTGGGGTACTTAGCACTATTAGCGATACAGCCGAAGGGTGGTTCAGGAGAGGCGGATGATCCAGTAGCGGGATACAGGGATCAGCGCAGCGAGGTTCCGTCAGCGAAGTAAGCTTGCAAGCATGGAAGCTTCAAGCAAGGTTAGCATCCAGATAAGGGTGTTTGAACGAACACATGTGAGTGAGAACCGACGCCTTAAATAGGCATCTAGTCCGGCGCTGAGTGATGACAGCTCCAGTCTTAAAGGTGTATGCGCACCTTTCCAAAAGTAAATGGTAGGGCGCATACACTTGTGGAAAAGTGTAATTTAGGGTACCAAAGGTACTGGAACATTACACTCCAGGACCTTAATGTGCTTCTTCTTGAGCTTCTTCTTGAGCCACTCCTTTGTTGCCTATGTTTTGGGTCATTGTCATGCTGGAAGACACATCCACCCCCATCTTCAGTGTTCTGGCTAAGAGAAGAAGGTTCTCATCCAAGATTTTACAATACATGGCCCTGTCCATTGGCCCCTCAATGCGGCAAAGTCTAACGCTACCTTTAGCAGAGAAACAGCCCCAAAGCATAATGTTTCTACCTCCGTGCTTGACTATAGTGATGGTGTTCTTAGGGTCATAGTCAGCATTTTTCTTCATCAAAAACATGACAAGTCGAGTTAATGCCAAAGAGCTCAATATTGGTCTCATCGGACCACAGCACTTTCTCCTAATCATTCCGTGATTCATTTAGCATACCTCAGACAGGCCTGCTGTACATGTGCCTTCTTGAGGGGGACCTTATGGGAGCTGCAAGGATTTCATACCATGGAGGCGTATTGTGTTACCAATGATTTGTTTGGTGACTGTGGTCCTAACTCCTCTGAGAGGATTCACAAGCTCCTCCCGTGTAGTTCTGGGCTGATCCTTCACTTTTCTCATGATCATTCTTACCTCATGAGGCAAAATATTGCCGGGGGCTTTAGACCGAGGGCAATTGATGGTTAGATTGGATTTCTTCCATTTGGGAAAAATCATTCCAACAATTGTCTCCTTCTCACCAAGCTTCTTGCTAATGGCCTTGTAGCCCATTCCAGCCCTGTGCAGCTCTACAATCTTGTCCCCAACATCCTTTGTCAGCTCTTTGGTCTTATCCATGATGTTGATGTTTGAATGTAGGAAAGATTCTGTGGACAGGAGTCTTATACACACTTAACGAGTTGTCGTTAGGAACACATTTATAAAATTGACAGGACCAATTTGTGTACCATATGAGCACATACTGTAGCCATAGCCGGTCTGGGAGCCAGCATTGTTGGGGAGGGGGAATGAAATATTTATTTTACTCACTAAACTGCAACTCAATTTATAACATTTGTATCATGTGTTTTTTTTTCTGGATTTTTGGTCGATATTCTGTCTCTAGAATTTAAAATACACCTATGATAAAAATTATAGACCCCTCATTTCCTTGCAAGTGGGCAAACTTACATAATCTGCAGGGGATCAAATACCTATTTTCCCCACTGCATATGGGGAATGTACTGTACACTGTTTGACAAGTTTTTATAAATATGGTTAATAAAACGTTTTTTTACATACATTTGAGTGCCCCCTTCGTTTCCATGGGGTTAGAGGTGGCAACCAATAAAGTCCTTTATTCTCCTCCCCTCCCTACTGTTAGTGTATAGGTAATCACTTCTGTGTATATGTCTATATTACAACATATGTATAGTAGGGATGCACTGAAATGAAAATTCTGGGCCGAAACAGAAAATTCAGGATGCCCTTGACCGAAAACCGAACTGACTTTTTTCCCCCCCAAATGATTTGTTTTAAAAAGCTACTTCACACAAATTCTATAAACAGAGGATGTACGAAGCCAAGTCAAGTACAGTTCAGGCAGGATATGGGCAACATCTTAAACAACCGTCAAGAATTCTTATTCTGCCAGCATGTTACTCTGACCAGACTGGTATCGCCAGTTAGATTAAAATGGGGTTCAATTGGTTTTGATCAGGATGACATTCACTAACTCAAAAGTAAAATCTTTCAGGTCAAGTAAATTGGCCATAATGCACAAAACAACAATGTTGGTGTCTATACAGGTCAGAACATGCTGCACAATCCACTCTCAATGACCAGAATGGGTGGAATCCACAGAATATAAGTAACACTGGCAGAGCCCCTCTGCCTGGACTTCTTGCCTGTATAAGAGCCATGGCATCTCCAGATACTTGGTATAGGCAAAACTGTTAGAGAGGACTGGCTGCTGAAAAGTCCATGTACTCTACTTGGCAGTCATGCGTTGTTTACACACAAAGCATATTTTTATATATGCATGGTAAGAATTATTAAATTTCATTATACTTCTGAATTGAGAGAGATCAATCCTTCCCTGTGTAATGAGCAGTGGTAGCGTGTTGCGGTAGAGTGGATGGGATAGCAGTGTGAGGAGGCAGAGGAGGTAAAATACTGAAGTAGGAAGCAGTGATACCAACAAGCGCCTTCTGACCAGCCGGCAGAGGCAGCGGCGCACCCTGTGAACCCTGTACAGAGGTCGGGGGCGTGCACAGACTTCTGCTCCAGTCTCCACAGCTCCGGTAAGTCCTGGTGTGTAGTTGTCTCTGGACGTAGTGTGTGTCTAGACTGGCAGTGTCGGTTCGGTGAGGGGGGGGGGTGTGGATTGTGAAGGTCAGGGTACTGAGGAGAGAACTCTGCCAGTGTCTGGGCTGTAAGCGCTCTGTATGTTTGGGAGATCAGAGCAGGCTGGGGGGGCACCACAAGTATAAGCAGTCCCTGTACATTGTGTGAGGGGCACCACAAGTGTCAGCAGTCCCTGTACATTGTGAGAGAGTTTACCAATCTGCAGCAGCACAGATTAGCCAGATTACAGATCCGCAGCAGCACAGAGCACATGAAGTGAGGAGGTGGATGGAGCCATTCTGGAATAGACGTGGAGGAGGACGAGGAAGATCTTCCTCCGCTCTGCATGCTCGGTCCTCTCCTCGGGATGTCACTGGTTGCCATCCTAGCAACCACTGTAGCTCACACAAAAGCGGCGATACCCGCCTGACATAGTTCATACACACTTCACCTGCGCTGCGCCCCCCTTCTGCGGCCATACATTTTCGGCATCTTTGACCCATTTTCAGGCGAAATGGGATAGGCCCATTTTCGCCCGAAAATTTTGGTGCACCATTAATGTACAAGTACTTTATTACAGCTGCCACTTCCACCCAATCAACTGTGGCCAGGACAATTCCCATCCTACTGCTGCAAGTACACAAAGGGGTGAGGATGCTCATGGCATAATTCACCAGTTATGCCCACATGGCTATATTAGGCCATTGACATGGTTAAAAATTATGTCACTAGCATCCCTTCCATACTTGTGTATATGCAGCTGCAGAATAGGAAATGCCCTAGTCAAAGTTGACTTGGTAGCAGTTGAAGGAAGAGACAGTCTACTTCTGGGTTTGGTCCGAACCCAAGCTTAGTCTAAACCAGGGGTGTTGCTAGGTAGGAATAAGACCAGGGGCTTAAGCCCGAAGTAAGTTTGATCCCACGATGTCCCTTTTCGACATCAGAAGGGGCCTGAAGATCAGCTCCAGGGAGCTTTTCCTGGCGCTGGATTAAAGATGAGTTTAACACCAATTAGAGCATTTTGATGGGGGCCACACCTCTGGACCCTTTTTGCATTACACAGCCCCCCCCCCTCCCCCCCAGGGTTGTGCGGGGTGCAAGGTTCAGGCGGCATTGTACGGGGTGTGCAAGGTACAGGAATTAGGTACACTGCAAAGACATCAATTAGTTAAACATTGCACATTTATCTTAAAATCTTGATTAGCAGTATACAGGAGCCGAGGGAAGAATGGCGGCATCAGATGGAACGCAAAAGAGTGCAGCTGAGCAGGACATGCAGCAGTGTAACATCTATGCAGCACAGCCAGGGATTGGTGGGCAAGCCGCAATGAGTGTGATTGAAGCTGTGAAATTGAAGCAGTGATGTCGGGGAGTGGTGGGGCCGATATGCGGGTATCCGCCTATATGTTCCAGCCGACATCAGCGGCATGTATACATTGCAGGCCCGGGGAGGAAGGGACCAATTGTAACTACTGTATGTGCACCCACAGCAGTGTATAATTCAGGTTTATCATACACTGCTTTGTGGATGCACATACAGTAGTTACAATCGGTCCCACCCCTTCTTCCCGGTCAGCGGCTGTTTGTCTATAAAGTAAACGGGACAAAGGGGTGGAGCCCCAAATATCAGCCTCACCCAGCCCGACATCAGTGCTTCATTTTGACAGCGCCACTCGCTCTCATTGCGGCCGCCTCCTGGCTTGCCCTGAATAGATGTTACACTGCCGAGGCATTTAGCCCCGAGTTCATGGCCAACCCCAGACCTTGGGACTCGGGGCTAATAATTTTAAATAAGCAATATGAGACACAGGGGGTTCTTGGGGCCCACTCGGGGCTATAGCCCCAGCCAGCCCCCCCCCCGACCCTACTGGTATAAACCCAAACCCACCCCTTTTCACTCCGCAGCCCATCACATGGGCAAAAGAGGTTTATTGATAAACTGAAACTATCTAGTACAAACCTGGTGCTGAAACTCAAAAAGAATGTACATTGGATGCATTGAACTTATAAAAGAAAAAAGAAAAAAAGGAAAAAAAAGGAAAGAACAACCTATTCTAGCTTGCCTTGTTTGGGAAATGCTGATCACTTTTCCCCAACTTAAACTTCTTTCTCCCCCTGATTAGTTTGTTTACACCTTCAAGCAAACCTGCAAAAAAAAAAAAAAAAAAAAAAAATGGATTTTTGTAAGAACTTACCGTAAAATCCTTTTCTCTGAAGTTCAGCAACAGACACAGCTCCATCTAGTCAGATTATGGGTTAAGCTCCTCCTATCAGGAATTGGCACTAGGCAGGAAAAAAGCTTAACCACACCTATGGGGGCTGTCACTGCAGGCATAAACCCACACACCCTGCTATCAAACAGTTTAGTTGCAAGCAGTGTTTACTAGGAAAAAAAAAAAAAAAAAAAAAACACATTTACTCAGAAGTAGAGGGGCGGGTGCTGCTTCTGTCCAACTTCAGAGAAAGGGATTTTACGGTAAGTTCTTACAAAAATCCAGTTTTCTCTATCATCGACGGACGCAGTTCCATCTAGTCAGACTATATGGATGTCCCAAAGCAGTATATTCATCAGGGGTGAGACAACACAAATGGAACTCCCCAAAGGCTAAACTTAGCCAACCAGGTAACATGGAGCTTAACCAGGAACAACTGGAGCTCTCCCCGAAAACACAACACACCCAAAAAAAAAAAAAAAAAAAAAAACACCAAACACAACACACACAGTTCTCTTCAAACAGAAGCCTGAAAAACCTTGCGGCCAAAGATGCCAACACATATACTTGTAGAATTTTGTAAACGTATGCACAGACGACCAAGTTGCCGCCTTGCAAACTTGCAGCACCGATACCCGATGACGAAAAGCCCAAAAGGCATTCAGCGCTCTCATAGAATGTGCCTTCACCGGAAAGGAGGAACGTGACCCTACAGTGAATAAGCCTGAAATACCTGATCCATCTGGATATGGTTGCCGCAGACACAGCCAATCCCTTACCAGATTCTTTGGTAAGGATAAAAAGAGCATTTGATTTTCTAAAAGACTCAGTGGTCTTCAGATAAGACCCTGATCGCCCGAGCCACATCCAAAGAGTGCAACGCAAATTCCTTCGAATGTTTGGGCTTCGGGCAGAGTGAAGGCAACACAATGTCTTCATTCATATAAAAATCAGAAACAACCTTAGGAAGAAACGACTGATCAGGTCTAAGTACCACTTTATCTCTGTGTATCACCCGAATAGGTGAGCGGCAGGGCAACGCCACCAGTTCAGATACTCTGCGAGAAGTAGTGATAGCCACCAAGAAGGCAACCTTCTGGAACAACGAGAGCAGAGAAATTTCCAGAATGCTCTCAAAAGGAGGCTTTTGAAGAACAGATACCAGATTGAGTTCCCATAGCGGGAACTGGGATACATCTATGGTATGTTGCTACATCCTCCTTTGTTCTACCTATAGCCATTGGTTTTGGCTTTCCTTTTTTGTTTTCACATTGTTACGCTCTTGCACACCATCCTGTTCTTTTACACACTGCAGTATCATCTTTATATACTTATTCCTGACACTTGGTCACTCATATACTCCTGTTTACTTCTATATTTTCAGGCCTTTTGTACCTTTGATTCCACCTGGTGTCACACTCACCACTTTTCTTGACACCTTCTACATCCTTACTCTGGCAGCAGTACTAGGTTATCTCCATTACATAGATACATGCATACTATTGAATTGGTGCGTAAGGTCCTTGACCCACCTACCCAACCAACAATGTTTTGGGATAATAGAACCGGGTTTTTTGCCTGTCGTAGGTGCAAGACATGCAGGCAGGTGCGAACGCACTTGCGTGGGTTTTCGTCCTTTTGTTCTTCCGCTAATGGTGAAGTGTTTGATATTAAAGATCTTATCACATGCCATACCACCCATGTGGTGTATGGCATGGAATGCCCGTGTGGGCTCATCTATATCGGAAGAACAAAGAACGATTGCAATAAGAATCTCCGAACATATTGCAAATATTCGGAAAGGTTTTAAGGACCATAACGTCTCGTTACATTTCAAGGAACATCATAATCAGGACCCCTCAGATTTAAAATTTTGGGGTATAGAACACGTTAACCCGGTTTGGAGGGGCTCCAATAGGGTGAGAGAACTGTCCAAGCGTGAAACGCATTGGATTTGACGGATTCTCTCTACCCCAAGGGGTTAAACGTTGATCTTGATATCAACTGTTTTATCAGTGATTATTGATGTTTGCGGTTTTTGTATTCTTTTCCCTTGTTCTGCCTTTTTTAGGATTTCAGTATTTTAGGATGTAATATTTTACTTTGTTTTATTCAAGGTTATGTTTTTATTAAGGATGCACCGAAATGAAATTCTTGGCCGAAGCCGAAGAATAATAAAATGTTTGGCCGAAGGCCGAATACCGAACGCGGTGTTTCACATTTTTTCCATTTATTTTGCCAATTTTTTGTCCTCTCTCTTGTCCTCTCGTGTCTCTCTCTCTCTTGTCCTCTCACTCTCTCTTGTCCTCTCATGTCTCTCTCTCTCTATCTTGTCCTCTCACTCTCTCTCTTGTCCTCTCATGTCTCTCTCTCTCTCTCTCTTGTCCTCTCATGTCTCTCTCTCCCTAAATGTTACTGTAGGGAATGGGATTCAGTGCACACTGCAGCCTTGTACCATAGGGTTAATGTTAGTGACACTGTAGGGATTGGGAAGGATGCTGGGAATGGAAATCAGGAAGCATGCAGGCAGCCTTGTAAATTTTAATTGCAGATACAGGGCACTGGGCAGGTCAGGGTTAATGTGGTAACATCAATTACTCAGTGACAGTCAGTCAGTGTCAGTGTGGACTCGATCAGATTATACAGTCTCTCATAGTGGTGGTAGTAGGAGGCTGGAGGTGGACTAGTGGAAAGGAGCACAGCCGCATACATACATTACTCACTCGTGCACTGCAGCCCGCCCCACACATTCAGTGAGTCTTACTCTCCTCCCTAGTTTTTTCAATGGCACATTCAGGAAGCCAATCACGCCGTGAGTAGCGGCACAGTGGAACCAATCAGGTGTGCAGGCACGCGTGATTGGTTCGCTGTGCAGCTAATCACGGCGTGATTGGCTTCCTGAATGTGCCATTGAAAAAACTAGGGAGGAGAGTAAGACTCACTGAATGTGTGGGGCGGGCTGCAGTGCACGAGTGAGTAATGTAATGTATGCTCACCGCTGAAGTGTCCCGGCTTCACGGAAGTCTGAGAGTCCTCCTGTCCTCCTCCGAGTCCCTTCCCCCTGTAAATATCGTGACCTCGGCGATATGAATATCGCCTACGGCCACAGAACGATAGTCGATATCATATCGACTATCGTTCAGCCCTATTATTCGGCACAAAATTATTCGGCCTTTTGACTTATTCGGCCGAACACCGAAAGTGCTATTTTTTCTATTTTCGGCCGAACAATGTTCGGCCGCCGAACATTCGGTGCATCCCTAGTTTTTATAATATATAACTTGGTGTGAAGTGTATTATTTAAAAGTGGCATGTAATGAAATATAAGAAGCCGCTGATAAATTGTTTTTTCCCTTTTTAAAGTTATAAGATGAACGATCTGCCTGTGATCCGACGGTTTGAATGCCTGATATACGTGTCTCGTGACACCGGAAGCGGCTAGCAAATCAGATCGGGGATGGCAGTGACGCCCATTTTGGGCGGAACCCAATGTTTTAATGCTTTAGGGATATTATTTTAATGTATATTATGTGTTTCAAGTGTATTATGTGTATACAGAAGTTGTATCTAACATGTTAATGCAGCTGCCTTTAAATTGTGTTTTTGTGCATATAAAGGCTGCATGATCCGCCTATGATCCGATGGTCTGAACGCCTGCTTCATGTGTGTCTCCGGATACTGGAAGCGGCTAGTGAAACCGATTGGAGATGGTGGGGACGCCAAGTATGGGCGGAAGTGAGTAACACACGGTATGGCTTGCAGAGTGGGCAGATGTGACGAATATAGCGGAGCGTTCCGCGTCATATGGCCGATTGGAGCCTCCGCCCCCTCTGTTGCTCTTAAATAGTGGTGACCATTCCCACGTGGCCACGCCCTCTGTTGAAGTCACTTGATGACGAAACACGTCAGGGCGTGGTCACACGGTCACGAGGTACGATCCACGTCAGACGCCGGACCCGAGGGCTCGTTCCAGCTAGGTACCAGCGACGAACCTTACTAAGGGGACCAGCTCCGGGACGCAGGTCATGCCTCTCTTCTATTGTTTTCATGCCTTAACTTGATTGTATGACATGTAAGTGCAATATCTACAGGGGTTGTTTTGCTTGGGAAAATAAAGAGGTTTTTAGTCAAACGGTGCTGTTCTATGAGATCTGTTATTCCCACATGTACCATCATTGAATCCTGGCGTGCTACACATACCGCTGAGACCGAGGTCTATTAGGTGCTGTGTCTGGAGTTTGATCGGTCCTGGCCAAGGGGAGATCGTATGATCTACTTGCAGTGGGTGATCGGCATTTGTTTGGAGCTTTCCTTTATCCAAGTTCTGGTGAGTGCATCCACTTAAGGGGGTGCACTTTGGTGTGGTGGAGGGTCCGTTGCAGTTCAGGAACAAGGATTCATATGTGCTTAGGACTGTCATCAGTGGATACCCTTCGGGCACTATGCATGAACTTTACCTCCTGTATTGCACTTTGTTTTAGCGCTGCTAGTGCGTTATAGTTTGCTATATCGGTCTATTGTAAATTTTATATGCACCTTTTCTACATGATCTCCTGTTATAGCAGCAGCTCAATTTATATGATTTTATGTGATTTTACATTACATTGTAATCTTGTGTGCTAGCGCCGGTTGAGCAGGTTACTTGTCCCCCGGTTCCTTATTGTTTTACTTGCTCCTCTTTATATATTCATATATATTTTTTACATTTTGACAGATTTCTCATGTTCTCCGCCATGTGTATCTTATCTACACGTATGCACTTTAGCCCACATTGCTCTTGTTGTGTTGCGTGCTTTGGTCCTTCTGCCTTCCCTGTAAGCCCTCAGCTCCCATGGGAGACTACCCGAGCCATGCCTGCTCCTTATGCCAGCAACCACCTGTAAGCTACGCAAGTTTTTTTGGGGATTGGAGGACTATGTCTCTGCTTCCCTATCCCTCCAGTTTGCATATATTCCCTTTTTGCTATTTCCTTATGCATATTTCTTTCAAAACAGACATCTACTCCTGATGAAGTGGTATAGATGATCCACGATACGCGTCGAGTCCAATGATGTTAATATAATAATCAAATACTTCAATATTATTGACCATTGTAGTCTATTGATGATCATGATTTTATATGTTTTTTATGAAATTTTGCCATGCTGGTTTTGTGTATACTGGAACTGGGACCAAAAACTCGCCTTTACTCTGCTGATGTAATATACATACACCAATATGCTATGTTTTTATCTACTGTATATGTGTGTATTAATAAATGTGATTTCTCTGTTCCCCCCACGCCTTGTCGTGTCTCTCACTCAAAGTCCCAACCCCCTCTCTTATAGTTCATAGCGGGAACTTCTCAGATGAGCCATATGGCACACTCCCTGTATAACAGTACGAATCAAACATGCATAGCTAACGGGCATTGGAAATATATAGCCAAAGCCGAAACTTTGCCTTTGATAGTGCCCAGAGCCAACTCCTTTCTGCAGAAAGGCGAAGGTCCTAGCTTTCGAAAACAAGCGAATGTGCACCTTCAGTGATTCACAAACTTTCCCATAAAAGCGAAGACCTAAGTCCCAGCAGGAAGCTAGGTCCTATTCCTTAAACTAGGCAGAAACAAACTGATGATAGCAGGGTATGTGGGGTTATGCCTGCAGGGAAAGCCCCCGTAGGCGTGGTTACGTTTTTTTTTCCTGTCTACTGCCTATTCCTGATAGGAGGAGCATAACCTATAGTCTGAGTAGATGGAGCTGCGTCTGTCAATGAACGATAGAGAAAAAGGATTTGCTTTAGCCCCCCCTCTTTCCCCCACTAGAACATAAGTCCATTTGCTTTTCAACCCTACCGCTTCATTCAGCGGTCAAGAGCAAAAGGGAATACCTTGTACTAGTGCCAGGACAAGATCTTCTAGTACAAGATGCCAAAGTATCCCCATCCCCAAGTTGAGGCAGATGGTGCTTAATTTTCAAACATACAAAGCCCAGGGTACAGAATGTCATCCACTGGGTACCACTTTTTGTCTATACAGAAAACCAAACAAAGGGGAAAAGCATGTTGGAAATTCCATAGTCCACTGTTACTTACATCTTGAGAGAGATGGCTTACCCAGGGTGGCTTGGCTTTTTTTTGCTTTTGGCAGCAACAGGGAGTTGAAGGGAAAGTTAAGGGAGAACATAAATATGAACTTGTTTTGTCCTGCATAGGCAAAAACAGATTCACTTCAATGATTTTCTGGTATTGCCACCTTTTCTCTGGAAAGCCTGTTTGCAAGCAGACACTTCTAACAGTTTTTTGAGTACAGAATTTCAAAGATGTTCCAAGATTTAGAGAAAGTAAGGCTGTCCCACAGTCTATCCAATGGACACACAGCAAAACATCTGCTGCTTTCTGGTGTTTTGCTGTGTGTACACAATATCTAGGAGTAAGTAAACTCTAAACCATTTTGACAGCTAATGTATTTTTAGATGACTCATTACTAAAAGGTTTTGTAAATGGCAGGGAGCAGTGGAGATTTATTCTAGAAAGGTCACAAATCAGATCATTTGCATCCCCAGATGACATTCACATGTCAAAACAATGACAAATATGCAAACAATGACATCAGTTGAGCTAAAACGTTAATGGAAAAATATTTAGATGTTTAAGCAAATTAATATTACCATATATGGAATAAAAAAAAAAAAAAGAAAAAAAAAAACGCATTTTCCAGACAGGAAGTTAAAGGATCTTTCCAACATGGCCTCTAACTGCAGTAAAACCTGTCCAGGTAGGAAACTAGAAAAAAAAAAATTTAGTCTGACACCAACTATAGATACAGATTTCACTGTCTTAAAACCATTATTGCTACTTCAAGCTCAAGCCCAGGCAAACAGCTAAATTCCATACATACAAGAGACCCGTTTTACCTACCAAAGGATTTTTATTTCTGACCACCCAGTCCTATGGCCTCATGCACACAGGGAGTTAGAAAAAAACGAGCTGCAGAGCCACTGCTAACGCCAGGAAAAGGCAGCTGTAAAAAACGTGCTTTTAGTAGCTTTTTCCATTGGCGTTATTGCACATTTGGCCATGTTGGCTTTTAGTAGCGTTTTTCTGCCTCCATTCAAAATCAATGGTTGCCTATGAGCCGTCTTTGATACGGCTTTCGGCCCATTGAATGGAAGTCATATCCAAGTTCAATCAGGATGATCACACTTGTGGTGCGACTTGCGCTCTAAGGATCTTAAGGGGGGAACTCCACGCCAAAAATGGAAAAAAAAAAAAAAAGTCTAGGAATCCACCCCCCCCCAGGTTCCAAACCAGGCCCTTCGGGTCTGGTATGGATTTTGAGGGGAGCCCCACGACAAAAAAAAAAAAAAAAAAACAAACAACGTGGGTCCCCCCCCCCCCCCCAAAATCCATACCAGACCCTTATCAGAGCATGCAGCCCGGCAGGCCAGGAAAGGTGAGGGGACGAGTAAGCGTCCCCACACCCTCCTGGACCATATCAGGCCACACACCCTCAACATGGGGGGGGGGTGCTGTTGAGCAGGGGGGCTCTGCACCCCCCACCCAAAGCACCTTGTCCCCATGTTGATGACGACAAGGGCCTCTTCCTGACAACCCTGGGCATTGGTTGTGGGGGTCTGCGGGCAGGGGGTTTATCGGAATCTGGATGCCCCCTGTAACAAGGTGGCCTCCCCAGATGCGACTTCCATTCAAAATCAATGGGCTCCCATAAGGAACCATTGATTTTCACATAAAAAAACAAAAACCTAGAACGTGGCTTAACTTTAACGTATGTATAGGCAACGTTAAGCATCCTTTAGCAGCGTCAGGACGTTTTTACAATTCTGACGCTGGTCCTCCGAACACGCTGGCCCTGGGTTCTTTTTGCAGCTTGAAAACGCCTACGCCACTTACAGCTGCAAAACATCTGTGTGCGCGCGCATGAGGCCTAAGATATACACAGCCTAGCATCACAGGAGACCTGAGTTTTCTCTACTGAAGTTAACCCTAAGGGCTCTTCCACATTGGTGGCTGGGGGGGGGGGGGGGTCTGCAAAAACAGTGGGCTTTACCACCCCCTGCGGTTGTAACATTACAGCCTGACAGGGCTGTACACCTGCTGTATCTGATGCGCCAAACAATGAGCCAAACACATGGTATGCAATGGCATCGTGGTCCTGCCATACCTTGCGGATTTGTAAAGGGTGGGGGGGGGGGGGGGGGGACACAAAACAGCTGCCAGGGAGGCAGCAGTAGCACCTCCTGAACAACTGCTGCTATACCACCCTTACAACCTTGTCCCTCCCCCAGTCTGTGACTGGGCAGTAAAAAGAAAAGCAGTGGCACATCATATTGGGGTCACTCTGCTCCTTCCTCCTATCATCCTGCCCATTGCATTGCCGCACGACCGATTGGCTTCTTGTGCTTTCCCTCTTTCTCTCATGCGGATACCAAGTTAAATTTAGGAACTTACATTGCTTGTATTACAAAAATACATGCAAGGATATATTTATGAATATAGAGCTAACATTAATTTGTCTTTTAGATCTGCCTGGAATTCAGCTTAAAGAGCCCTGCATTGTGGTTTATCAGCACCTGCTCACGGCATGTAACCCAGAAGCAAAGGTTCTGTATCATTGTGGGCAAATGTCCTCCTAGAAAAGGAGAGCTTAGAAAACGACAGCTCTTTCTTCGTGAACCACATTAGTAATATAGTCAAGTCTACCACCAAAGGGAAAATAGGATTCGTTCTCTGAAACAAGTCTTCCCCCGAACACTTTCATAAGGTTTGATAAACAGACTAACATGCAGAGTAGAATAAAGGACATCATTTTGGTTCAGTGTAGTAACTTTGTGAACAGTAGTAGTTTGTGTATAAACCCCATCAGAAACTGGCTTATGGGTGTGAATAAAATTTATGACAAACAGATCACTTTAATACTTGAACGGAAACACCACTTTGCTACAAGATAACCAGTCGTAATTTTAAAGTACCATGGAGTTAGAGTCCGTTATGCAAAACTACTGTACTATATAGGTTTGGATATATTAGATATTCTCTCATGGATCATGGCATAAATAAATCTCAATTCAAAACTTTAAGATATATATGTTAACATGTCTGCTGTATTAAAACAACTTTTTTTATTTTTTTTTAATAGTTGTAGTTCTAGTCCTTTGGACATACATACACTAGATTACAAAAAGTATTGTGATGCCTGACTTTACACACACAAATTTTAATGGCATTCCAGTCTTATGCTGGCCATACGCTAGCCGAAAAATCGTTCAAAAATCTGTCATTTGGTCCGTTCATTAGTTTTTCGTCCAGTTAATGGGCACAAACAGAAAATCTTTTCAGAGCCGAAAAATCAAAGGAACAATTTGGAAAATAGATAAATAGAATGGATAAGGTGTTTCTCGCCCAAACTGTTTGCACTAGGCATATGTGACAAACTGAACGAAAAAATGATTCATTTATGTCCATTGAACGATTTATCGTTCAAAATTCGGTCATTACATGATGGCACGATCGTCTGATCTCTAGGTAAATTTTTCTTTTTTCGAAAATTAGTTTGAACGATTTTTCAGCTAGTGTATGGCCAGCATTAGTCCGTAGGATTCAAGATTGAGTTGGCCAACCCTTTGCAGCCATAACAGCTTCAACTCTTCTGGGAAGGCTGTCCACAAGATTTAGGAGTATTCGACCATTCTTCCAGAAGCCCATTTTTGAGGTCAAGCACTGATGTTGGATGAGAAGGCCTGGCTCGCAGTCTCTGCTCCAATTTAGCTCAAAGGTGTTCTATCGATGTTTTAACCGTTCCATACCATGCCCAAAAATAAAATATTTTGGTAGGAGATACATTTTAAATTCCCAACTACAAACTCTTAAGCCGCAGCCTTTTAAAACACTACTTCTTTCCTGGTTAGTAGTTGGGACAAATTATCATCCTGACACATTCTTTTAGAAAGATTCCCAGTAATACTACCAGGATACCTCCATGACAGCTTTGCCTTGATAGATTGTCCCAACTACCAGCATGGATAGAACGAAAGTTTTAGAAGGTTCTACCCTAAACATCTCTGCTAAGGACAAAGCTACGGGTGTAACAAAATGTCATAAAACATTAGGTGACCAGTGTCAAACTTCTGTTTGGATCAGACAAGGTTTAGATTCCTATACATCTCTGGGAATCAAGTCTGTGGAAATGCTAGACACACCAGAATAAGGTCAAATGTGGTCAAATGTGGCTCTGGAGGTCAGCTGCACCTGTCAATCAATTCTAAATGATGTCAAAATCATCTCAAGCTGATGCCAAACCAAAGTCATCAACATAGCCCAAAGCTTGGCAACACAGGACCTTATTCTAAGTAGGCAATGGTCTGGTACCATATTTTGGTTTCTTTGTGATTTCTAAATAAACATGCCAAAAAATTTTAACTTTCCCTGTTTATCTTCAACAGAAACTTCTTCCTAGACCTACCACCAGCTTTTCCCCAAGCAAAAGTTTTCTTAAAAGAAGCCACAGTGCCTGGAAAATCTTTATAAACTGGTTTTAAATGCTATGAAGTTCTATAACAAATGGATAGGTTCTCCAGCAGGCCGGTGTTGCTCTTGCTCTATACATCCCTGGATAACTTCTACACTACGTATAGTAACAGAATGGATCTTGATCCGAGAGCTACTAATTAGTCTGAAGCTAACTGTGTACAGTGTGTCTCCTAGCACAAATGATTAAAGTGGATCTCCAGCTTTTAGTTATTTTTTCTGTTAATCCTTTGTTCGAAACCGAGTCAGGAACTTCCAGTTTCAATCATAGAATAAAATCGAGTCGGGCTAAGCCAGTGATGTCGAACTTTGATGTTTTGGAACTACATTTCCCATGATGCTCAAGTGCTCTGCAGTGTAGTTGAGCATCATGGGAAATGTAGTTCAAAACATCTGGGGTGCCAAGGTTCGCCATCACTGGGCTAAGCACTAGTTAGCCATTCACAGGGAGCTTTGCATTCTATGAATGAATACAAAGCTTTCCTGAATGGCTGAGGTGGAGAGGTGTGCAAATGATTTCACGATTTCCAACTCAGCCATTCAGAAGAAGCTTTGTATGCATTCAAATACAGAGTTCCTTGTAAATGGCTGAGCAGTGCTCAGCTTGACTAGATTTGGTTTCAAGAGCGAGAGGATTTCCATAACACTGCCAGAACACAGTACTGTATATAACTGCGGCCACATACAGATTATACAGTGCACACAGTGGGCAAATCTAGTAGTTAAGGTAATCAAGCTTTAATGAATATATGGATAGAGTTTATATCAGTAAATACAGCACTACAGTCACCAAACACATTACAAGCATTAAGTGATGATAAACTGTAGAAGTTCAATATGTACTATAAATAAGGCTGCAGTCACCTTCGCCAATCTTCCTGCATGCCAGGGACAAACCCAGGTCTAAAGATTTGCCATGGTTACATTTTTTTTTACATTAAAAATATTCCTGCATGTCAACACTGGTCAATAAATCTCTGTTTTCCTGGAATGCCACTGTTCTTTCCCACTCTCCATTTTTAGCATTCTATTTTTGTAATCCAGTGGTGTAAACACTTGACAATGGTATTCAGTAATACATCTATGTCACAGCCATTAAAGCAGTATCATGACTTGTACACAACATTCTTAAAAAGAGACACGGTCACTTTGCCTGTTCAATACAAAGTAAGATGGTCTCTTTATAATCCAGCCTATCCTCCAGAAAGGTATACTTATTGATCCACGCAACCTCCCTGCTACATGAGTCCATGCCGGGTAAACACGGTCACATGGGAGAGGTTACATGCTCCCCCATATTTGGGAACCCCCACTATTACTTGGAGCACAGATTGTAGAGTTTACCTCCATGGCATGACCAACACTTGACATGGTCACTTTGCCCTGAATGGGCAATGTTACAGTGGCTCTTTAATTACAATGGAAATTAGCGCTAGAAATATTCTAGCGAATATGGGAATTACAGAAGCTGGAGACCCCTCTAGTAATGCAACACTGCTCTGGAAGCACCCCATACCCTTTAAGCAAAGGTTGAGCCTGGTGTCCTCCTCTGAGTTTTACAGGTTCCAGTCTCTGCTCTTAAAGGAGAAGTTCACCTTTGTAACATGTTACACCCATCTTTAGGGTGTTAAATATATCTATAATGCATCTGCTTGCACTTCCTGCAATTCAATAACTGTCTGCCCATGCGGGGGGTATGGGCAGACAGCTGTACTGGGTGCCTGCAGGAGCCTGATACTGCACACGTGATCAGCATCATGATTTACAGGCTGCAGTGTAAAATAATTAAAACTTTTTTTTACCTGCAAAATGATGTACATTTATCATCAATATATATATTATATTATAAAAAGGTGAACTAAAGCCTAGTACACCCCATCAGGTTTTTCTTTTTTAAACTAGCAGCTCAGGTCGGAGGCACTCACGATCCGACATTAGTACAGCGATTTCCCCTGCTGAGCTATTGTGTTCTGACAGGGGGACAGCCCCCCCTGTCAGAACACTCCAATCAGCGCTCGGTCATTGGCTGAGAGCGCAGATTGGGAGCCAGTCGGGTACTGGTTTTCCAGCATGCTCGTCCAACAGAAGCCAGCCAACTGTGTACGCCAAGAAATGACAGGACAAGCACATTTCTGCTCAGTGACTAAGTAATTTTGAGGATGCGGCAAAGTATAAACAGTGAAGGTTTACAATTCTAGAGCTGGCCATACACATCCCAAAATTCAGCCAGTTTCTGATAAACCAGAGAAGATTTGAGCCAAGGGTGGCCCTGCTGGCATCATCCTGCTTGACATACTTTGATCTGAAAACTTTGATCTGAAAACAGAAGGAGACAGGGGAAAAGATTGTTGGCTGAACAGTGGCTGTATCCAGTCAGCTACAATTATTGATCAGGCATCCCAACAGTGGCATGTGTCAAGATACAATAGCCAGCAGGAGAGATTCACCCATCTGTGCTGCTTCAACAGAAATATGACAACAATGTATGGCCAGGGGGGATGAACAAGAGAAATATGAGAGAAAGTGTATGACCAGCCTAACACTAGGAGGAACTGTACTTTATTTCACAAGATGCAATGCTTTTCTAGAGAATGTCAGTAACTGAATATGCTTATGGTCAAATTTGGGAAACAATTTACATCGGACTTCCTGCTGATGATCACAGTCACTCAACATTGATGTGATCATTTTTGTGCCTTAAATGCCTAATACCAGTGTACTGAAAGATCACTTTTCTCTTTCAGTACTCTGGTAAATCTTTGAATTTTTCTCAATATAATGAAATAGGACCAGTTGGCCTTTAATAAAAACTAGTAACAATAGCAATAAGTCAAAATCCATTGCACTTCAGCTTCCTGAACATATGCAGCATACATGGGCTTCCGAAATAAAAAACAGCCTTCAATAAAAAGTTCTTATTCTCAAAGAGAACTTCTATTCAAAAAGTGACTCAGTTCCTTGGAGGGAGGGAAAAAAAAAAAAAAAAAAAAAAGCAGCCAGCAAATGAGGTAATCTACCACTTTGTCAGACAGTGAGCCCTTTTGTTCAGTCTCTTCAAGACCCAGGGCTTTCTGGAGAATCTTCAGCATCTGACATTTCCAGGAGTTTTAGTTACCTGCATCCCATGCCACACTGTGGGTCTTCTTAACAGGACAAAGTAATGTAAGGGCCAGGGATTAGACCAGGCATCTGACACAGGACAAGACTTGCCCCCTTGTCACAGAGTAAAGCTGGCTAAAGATGGATCGTCTGCTTTGTTCAGCAAGGGGGCTGAACATAAACTCCCACACAGTCCAGGTAGGTCGACAGAGGGGCTCTTGGCCGAGTCATTTTATTTATTCTAACAGCAGGGTCTGCTTTGGCTGCAGACTCTGATCGAGAAAAAAAAAAAATTCCAACAAGCCTGTTCCACAGAAGCTGATAATCAGATCAACTTCTATCGAGCAGGAGCAGCCACACATTGATCAAAATTTAGCCAATCTCTGATGGACCAGTTGAACTTCAATTCATCCAAGGCCAGTTTAAAAGCAAAGCTCTACCCAAAAAAGGAAGTCGGTTTGTCTGCCACCTCCCCCCCTCCGCTGCCACCTTTTGGGGGAGAGGGAGCAGGTACCTGGTTTTGACAGGTACCCGCTCCCACTTCCAACCCAATTCGCCCCCCCACACACACAGCCTTCTTGGATACTTCACAGGTCCCAGAAGACTGTGGCCCATTCACAGTAAGAAACAGGCTGTGAAGCCGCAAGGCTTCACTGCAGGTTTCCCTTAGTCAAGATGGCAGTGCAAGCACCCAATAGCTGATTGAATAATTGGCTCGGGTGAGGATACGACTGGATGCCTGGACAGGCAAGTGCCTTAATACTAAAAGTCAGCAACTACAGCATTTGTAGCTGCTGATTTTTAATTTTTTCTGAATCAGCCTGGAGCTCCTTTTTAAGTGTCATTTCTTACAGGCTTCTTGTTTAGGGATGGGCGCTTGCTGGCAGAAGCAAGATCCTGAGTGAAGTGCTCTGTACACTGTATAGATGCAATGTGTGAGTAAGGTGTACATTCATGGTACCCATTTCTGGCAAACACGCACTCCCACTTCCATTGGAATTGCCACAGCGATCCCAGTAAAAGTTCTCCTCCCCCACATCCCGCAACCACCTGGGAAAAGTCACAGGTCACATGAAGCTGCGGTTCCATTCACAGAGCGTAGTGGGGAGCCGGAGATTAAACTGAGAGGAGTCACCACCAGCTTTCTACAGTAAACATGGTGGCACCAGGGACCCGATGACTGTCGAAGAACTGGGGACAGCGCTGGATCCCCAGACAGGTACATGTCTTTTTATTAACACCCTGTTCACATCTGACTTTTTGGGATCTCAGGCAGAATCGCTGCGATTCTGCCCACAATCCCATATAGCACTGCAATCCCAGAAAGCACTGCGATAGTGGCAAAAAGCACTACGTGTGTTCTTGTGCTGTTCATTTTCAGGGGCACCTAAAAGTGGTGCTGTTTTGCCATGATAAATCGTGCAGCAATTGCAGCAAACTGCATTGGGTCTCCTCATCCAAAAAGGAGCAGGAACTTCTTTCAGGTGACAAGCTTCACACAAAGTGGTTTGCCACAAGTACTTGTACCAGAAAACTTCACCATGTGTAGGAGACATCGAAAATGAATGCCACCCGAACATGCGTGGTGCATTTTGCCACTATTGCAGTGCAATTTGGGATTGCAGCAATTCTGTTCGAGATCCCAAAATGCCAGATGTCAACGGGGTCTAAAAGTCACCAGCTACAGTATTTGTAGCTGCCAACTCCCCCCCCCCCCCCCCCCAGATTGACGATCCTCTTTAAGTGATTTGAAGAACAATTTAAAGCTTCACCGGAAGTGTTTTAACATTCAACAAAAAGGATTTCCATTATATTCAGCATAGTGTCACTTGAAAAAGTACATGGGCTTCGATGTGCACTTTGGCCACAATAGACTTCAATAAGAGCACCTAGTAATGGGCATAGTAAGCATTTCCATTGTTAAACTCCCCCCCCCCTAAAAAATAAATAAAATCGTTTGAAATGCACGTGAAAATGACTTGTCAACACTTCTACCCCCCCCCCCCCTCTTTTTTGAGGCTGAGCTCACACATATGAGAATTGGAATGCGGGTTTCCCTGCATCCAAACCGCATGACAGGCAAGTGTGACCGGCTCTCAATGGAACCTATTCACACATGTTGTCCGGGGCGGCTCCAGTCCGGATTGAAAAAGGGTCCAGTGAGCGTTGGGGTCCAGTTCTGGTACCAATTCAGGCAAAAATTTGGACCTGAATCGCACTTGAACCAGTGAATGGACACGCACCGGACCCCAGGCACAAACCTGCAGCCCAACATGTGTGAACCCAGCCATAAAGTGTTACTAAACCCAGGAGCCTGCATTCACTATAGCTGGTCTCAGTACACAGAACATGGAAATTCAATTATTATAAGTAAATATATACCGCTAAATACCTTTTCTCATCAGCAGTATATAGCAGTCTTTTGACTTCTATCAGTGTCTGGTTAAAGCTTGTAGGAGGAGTTTTCAGTCTCCTCTGACTGTACTATGAGGCTGCATGACCCCTGACCCTCTACCTGGACAGTGTTGATTGGTCCTGTGCTGATCAAATGCATCCTCCCTCCCCTCCATTAAAAAAAAAAAATAAATAAAAAAAAACACACCACACTCGCTACCAACACCAAACTGAGCATGTGCAGAGTGCCCTCAAGGCTCTGTTCTATCAGCAGATGGATTGGGGAAAGCATAAAGAAGGAGGGGGATCAGAGAAGACAGGATCAAACAGCATTTTTACACAATGCGGTGGATTAACCCCTTAGGTTCCACAGTAATAACAAGCATACTTTACTGCATTTACTGACTGATTTTACTGTTGTGGGTTTAGAAACACTTTAAAGTAGAAGTCCACCCTAACACTAAAATCTCTGCACCTACAGACATCCACGATCTAACACTAACCTATCTAGCCCTGGAAAGAAGGAATCAGTATACTTACCTTTCTTGAAGGCGATCCGACCCTGAGCTGTGGAGGTGAGTGCAGAGAACACATCCGACAACAGAAGCCCCATAGGAAGTCTATGGGCGATGTCACTTACCATTCATTTTACAGCCGTTGTTTGCCATGTCTTCTGCAGAGCTTCCGCCGCTAAAGACCGGGTCAGATTGGCTTCAAAAAAGGTAACGATATGGCTTTCTTCTTTATAGGGTTAGATAGGTTAGTGTTGGATCGTGAAGGTCTATAGATGCAGGGATTTTAGTGTTAAGGTGGACTTACGCTTTAAAGAGGTAGTAAACCCTCAAAAGTTTTTTTTTTTTCCTGCAACCTGAAAGAGAAACCCATAATGAGCTAGTATGCATCGCATACTAGCTCATTATGAAATACTTACCTTAGAACGAGCCCCCGCCGTGCCGCACGCTCACCTGTATGACGGGCGACATGTCCAGTTGCCCGTCTTTCGGGATGGCGGCATCCAGCCATCTGATTGGCCGGAGCCGTGGTGACGTCACTCGTGCGCACGCCGACGGTCACGGCACGGGACTCTGAAGAAACGTCACTGGCTGCATGTAAGGTAAATATCTCCTAAACGGTACATGTTTAGGAGATATTTACAGTACCTATAGGTAAGCCTATGATAAGGGTTACCTATAGGTAAAAGTGTCAGAGGAGGGTTTACTTCCTCTTTAAGTTCAAACATTTGCAGACCGGGTCATTCACTGCCCTACAGCACACATAAAGAGGAAGGATGCTAATAATGTCAACATCCTAATATGCCCTATACTTAGCCAGATGATTTAGATTAAAAAGAGTGCAACTTTAACCCCTTCATGCCCACGACACAAAAGACAGCTACAGCACCCCTTACCACGTGATTAGCTGTCAGCCAATGACAGCTGATCATGTGATGTAAACAGAGCTGGTAATCAGCGGATTTCCAGCTGCTGTCAAAGGTACATCAATCCCGAAGAGGAAGAGCCACTGCTGCCACATGTGTACCCACCAGTCCCACCTACCAGTGCAGCTCAGTGCCACCTATCAGTGACAAATCACCGGTGCTGCCTGTCAGTGCAGGTCAGTGCCACCTATCAGTGACCAATCACCAGTGCTGCCTGTCAGTGCCACATATCAGTGTAGGTCAATGCCACCTATCAGTGATGAATCACCGGTGCTGCCTGTCAGTGCCACATATCAGTGCAGGTCAGTGCCACCTATCAGTGATGAATCACTGGTGCTGCCTGTCAGTGCCACTTATCAGTGCCATCAAAGAATGTGAAAAATTACCTGTTTGCTAAATTTTATAACAAACTATAAAGACATCGCCCCCCCCCTTCAAAATGTTTTCGGTCTTTCTTTTGTTTATTCAGGAAAAAATAAAAACCCAAGTGGTGATTAAATACCACCAAAAGAAAGCTCTATTTGTTTGAAAAAAAAAAAAAAATGATAAACATGTCATTTGGGTACAGCATTGCATGACCACGCAATTGTCATTTAAAGTGCGACAGCACTGAAAGCCAAAAATTGGCCTGGGCAGAAAAGGGGGTTTAAGTGCCCTGCCCAGTAAGCAAGTAGTTAAAGTTTGAATAGAATAGAATTCAGAGGACACCCAAACTCATATATATATTTTTAAGTTTTTATTTTATTTTTTTATTTTTTTTGTGCCTGGGATAGAGGAGAAAAAGGTGAAAATGTGTCGCTTTATTTTCCTGGCAGCCCAGTGTCCCATAAGGAAGATTTCTCTTCATTTCCTGTCCTAAAAGGTTCAAGATAGAGAATATATATATATATACACAGTAATGTGTAACTTGAACCCTTTAAAATAAGTAGACAAGAGGGGGGGGGGGGCAGAACACTAGTTTTTTTTTTTGTTTTTTGTTTTTTAAAGACTTGGAAGAAAATAAATAAAAATAAACAAAAAAAGTATTGTTATCCTAAACTTTTATGTTTATTTGTTTAATTGTATTAAATTTCTGCACACAAAGACAAAACAGACAGCTGTGACACACTGCTACATTGATATCTCTGTTACCAGTGACAGGAAAACAGAAGCATTGTAATGATAGCAGAGTTAGACTTGATAGTAAATAACCCCCAAAGCAGGAAATGCTCCCCTCCAGTGCCATCCCCCATGGGAAGGGTGGAAGCATGCAGACAGTGTGAGGTGAAGGTGACACAGAACACATAGTAGGACATCAGCTCACCTTTTTCACTTCTTTCTCCAGCTCCATGTTTGCCGGGTTCCGGTGAGGAGTTAGACTCTTGGCCGGCCGCTCTTTCCGCAGCTGTCAGCTCTCATACACTTCTGCTTCTCTCAACTTAAACGTCCTGCGGCTCAGTCGTGATAGCGAACAAAAGAAAGCTGTCAGCCAATCAGAGCCCGCACCTCGCTGAATCTGTAGCCAATGGAGTGCGCGATAAAGCTCCCGCCCAGGAGCCTGGTCTGCAGTGTAGGTGTGCGGAGTGCGCAGAGTGTGCAGAGTGTACAGAGCTGCCCCGCCTGTAGATAGGTGAAGGCCGAGGGAAAGTCTCCTTCCTCCTCCCTCCCTTCTCCATACACTTCTACTTTGTACCACATACAGCTGGAGTGGGGTGTGCCCTGTTACTCAGCTCTGTACACAATGCTCTTTCTTTTCATAGGCAGAAGGATGGGAATAGCTCATTCCTGAGAGGGGAAAACACTGCCACAGGCTGGAGGAGGACTACAAGTCCCAGCAGACTCTTTACCACAGGCTGAGCAATGCAGGGTGTGTCACCATGCAAGATATCACTTATCTGTTCTGTGTTAACACCCCGCCTATAGGAAATGGTGATTTGGTTTCCTGTTCTGCAGAGATGTTTACATGACAGGAGGAGCAGGTCACTGAAAGAGGAATTAGATTACAAGAGATATCAGCTACCATGGCTGAAGATGACGTTTACTGATTTCATCTTTCATTTTTTTCTGCAAATCCTCCCACGCCGGCATTACAGGCAAGAACCCCAGCGGCATATGTGTACACATCCTATTCTATTAGGGTGTGCACCTCAAAGCTCAAACACATTTTAAAATGTTTCAAAACATGTACAGTATGCATAGGGCAATGGATAGCAGGGCCAGACTGGGAATAAAATTCAGCCCTGGAAAAAATGTCATACCAGCCCCATAGCATTATTATACCGGCCCAACAGCATAGCGCCATTATTTCCTTGTTCATAAAAGGGAAAACCATGCATTTTAAAGCAAATTTGAAGAGTGTATTATACATAGATAAGATAGATATGAAAGCATTTAGGGCTTTATATATAAAAGAGCAAATTCTAGTTAAAAGGGGTAAAAGTGCGGACATGGTAAAGGAGATGTCATAGGCTGTGCGGACCTGGTACAGGTCATGTCAGGGGCTGTGTGGACATGGTACAGGACATGTCAGGGGCTGTGGAGACATGGTACAGGAGATGTCAGGGGCTGTGGAGACATGGTACAGGAGATGTCAGGGGCTGTGTGGACATGGTACAGGAGATGTCAGGGGCTGTGGAGACATGGTACAGGAGATGTCAGGGGCTGTGGAGACATGGTACAGGAGATGTCAGGGGCTGTGGAGACATGGTACAGGAGATGTCAGGGGCTGTGCGGACATGGTACAGGAGATGTCAGGGGCTGTGGAGACATGGTACAGGAGATGTCAGGGGCTGTGGAGACATGGTACAGGAGATGTCAGGGGCTGTGGAGACATGGTACAGGAGATGTCAGGGGCTGTGGAGACATGGTACAGGAGATGTCAGGGGCTGTGCGGACATGGTACAGGAGATGTCAGGGGCTGTGCGGACATGGTACAGGAGATGTCAGGGGCTGTGCGGACATGGTACAGGAGATGTCAGGGGCTGTGTGGACATGGTACAGGAGATGTCAGGGGCTGTGCGGACATGGTACAGGAGATGTCAGAGGTTGCAGACATGATGAGGGGGGTGGGATGAGTGGCAGCAGGGGTGGTGGTGAGGGGGTTGGGATCGGTGGCAGCAGGGGTAGTGATGAGGTGGGTGGGATCAGTGGCAGCGGTGGTGGTGATGAGGGGGTGGTGATGAGGGGGGTGGGATCGGTGGCAGTGGTGGTGAGGGGGGTGGGAATCGGCAGTGGTGGTGGTGGTGAGGGGGGTGGGAATCGGTGGCAGTGGTGGTGGTGGTGAGGGGGGTGGGAATCAGTGGTGGTGAGGGGGGTGGGAATCGGTGGCAGTGGTGGTGAGGGGGGTGGGAATCTGTGGCAGTGGTGGTGAGGGGGGTGGGAATAGGTGGCAGTGGTGGTGAGGGGGGTGGGAATCGGTGGCAGTGGTGGTGAGGGGGGTGGGAATCGGTGGCAGTGGTGGTGAGGGGGGTGGGAATAGGTGGCAGTGGTGGTGAGGGGGGTGGGAATCGGTGGCAGTGGTGGTGAGGGGGGTGGGAATCGGTGGCAGTGGTGGTGAGGGGGCTGGGAATAGGTGGTGAGGGGGGTGGGAATCGGTGGCAGTGGTGGTGAGGGGGGTGGGAATCTGTGGCAGTGGTGGTGAGGGGGGTGGGAATCGGTGGCAGTGGTGGTGAGGGGGGTGGGAATCGGTGACAGTGGTGGTGAGGGGGGTGGGAATCGGTGGCAGTGGTGGTGAGGGGGGTGGGAATCGGTGGCAGTGGTGGTGAGGGGGGTGGGAATCGTTGGCAGTGGTGAGGGGAGATTGGTGGCAGTGGTGATGGGGGGTGCCATCCTCCCCACCGCCACTGCTTCCCCCCCATCCTATTAGGGAGAAGATCTGTGGTGGTCTGGTGGAGGTCGGAGGATGGGATCAATAATTCTGCTGATTTTTTTAGTACTAACTTGGTCAGACTGTGACAGTCGGACTCGATTCCCCGGGTGCTGGGCTGCTGGGCTGGCGTCCGTGTAGTGGGTCCCTCGGCGCCGTCACCGTGACCGTCCGTCTTGCTGACAGACTCAGTCACATGATCCAACGCCGGCCGGCGCCGCCGCTCTGACGTCATGCCGCTCATAGCGGCTGACATAGTACGGACTTCACCAGGGATGCAGCAGCCATCACAGCGCGGCCGCGGGGCGGTCCCAATAGCGGCCGCGTCTTAAAGCGGCCACAATAGCGGCCGCGTCTTAAAGCGGCCACAATAGCGGCCGCGTCTTAAAGCGGCCACAATAGCGGCCGCGTCTTAAAGCGGCCACAATAGCGGCTGCGTCTTAAAGCGGCCACAATTTTAAAGCGGCCCCAGGGCCGGCGGCCCACCGGGAAATTTCCCGGTATCCCGGTAGGCCAGTCCGGCCCTGATGGATAGTGTCAGTAGGGCAGAGGTTGTTGTCAGTAAGACAGTGGAAGGTGTCAGGAGAGCAGTGGACATGTCAGTAGAGCAGAGGTTGGTGTCAGTAAGACAGTGGAAGGTGTCAGGAGAGCAGTGGACATGTCAGTAGAGCAGAGGTTGGTGTCAGTAAGGCTCCTTTCACACTACCGCGACTTGTCAGCCTGACAAGTCACGGTCTATTGATTAGCACAGGACCCATTCTAATAGGAGCGACACAAGTCGCTCCGACTTAGAAAAAGGGTCCTGTACTACTTCGGGGCGACCTCGGAGCGACTTGCATAGACATTCATTATATGAAGTCCGTGCAAGTCGCGCCGAAGTCGCGGTGCATGGGACTTCACAGGTCGCCTCCAAAGTCGTGCCGCTTCAGTGTGAATGCGGTCTTAGACAGTGGAAGGTGTCAGGAGAGCAGTGGACATGTCAGTAGAGCAGAGGTTGCAGAGGTTGGTGTCGGTAAGACAGTGGAAGGTGTCAGTAGAGCAGTGGACATGTCAGTAGAGCAGAGGTTGGTGTCAGTAAGACAGTGGAAGGTGTCAGTAGAGCAGTGGACATGTCAGTAGAGCAGAGGTTGGTGTCAGTAAGACAGTGGAAGGTGTCAGTAGAGCAGTGGACATGTCAGTAGAGCAGAGGTTGGTGTCAGTAAGACAGTGGAAGGTGTCAGTAGAGCAGTGGACATGTCAGTAGAGCAGAGGTATGTGTCAGTAAGACAGTGGAAGGTGTCAGTAGAGCAGTGGACATGTCAGTAGAGCAGAGGTTGGTGTCAGTAAGACAGTGGAAGGTGTCAGTAGAGCAGTGGACATGTCAGTAGAGCAGAGGTATGTGTCAGTAAGACAGTGGATGGTGTCAGTAGAGCAGTGGACATGTCAGTAGAGCAGAGGTTGGTGTCAGTAAGACAGTGGAAGGTGTCAGTAGAGCAGTGGACATGTCAGTAGAGCAGAGGTATGTGTCAGTAAGACAGTGGATGGTGTCAGTAGAGCAGTGGACATGTCAGTAGAGCAGAGGTTGGTGTCAGTAAGACAGTGGATGGTGTCAGTAGAGCAGAGGTCGATGTCAGTAAGACAGTGGATGGTGTCAGTAGAGCAGTGGACATGTCAGTAGAGCATAGGTTGGTGTCAGTAGAGCAGAGGTCGATGTCAGTAAGACAGTGGATGGTGTCAGTAGAGCAGTGCACATGTCAGTAGAGCAGAGGTTGATGTCAGTAAGACAATGGGTGGTGTCAGTAGAGCAGTGGACATGCCAGTACCAGTGATCGACCGATATAGTTTTTTATTACCGCTGATACCGATACCGATATTTTGGTTATCGGATATCGGTATCGGTCGATATCTGCCGATATTTTCGGACGTTAACATTTTTTTTTTTTTTATGTCTACAGGTACTGTGGTGGTGGGATCTGGGGGTCTAAAAGACCCCAAACTCCTCCTCTGCACTTAAAGCATTCAAAACACCAAGTTTGGCTGTTTTGAATGCTGTAAGTATTTGAATTTGGCGCCGCCAGTACCCGGAAGTGATGTCATGTCATTACATCACTTCCGGGTACTCGGGGGTGCTGAATTTAAAGAAATGGAGACATTTTTGCGGCGATCGATCATACAGCCACATGTCGGCGCCATTTTCTCATTGCCTAAAATGCCTCAGCCGAGCGGCCATGTTTGTGTAGCCTGCATAGGCTTTATAGGGCGGTCGGTCATTGCATCACTTCCTTTTGCTCTGGAACAGCGATCGGTGGCAGCAGCCTGTGTGGTCTCTCCAGGTTTTTACCTTTCTTTTTCCTGTATTTCCTTGCTCAGTGTCCTTATCCCTGTGGGGGTCGGTACATACAGTAGTGTGCGGTGGGCTACGCTCGCCGCGGTCTTAAAGGGGCAGTCCTCCTTTTTTCAATTATTGCTGGGGCATGGATTCTCAGTATTGCAAGTTTCCTCCCACCCTGGTGGGGGGCCAAGGGGCTGCTGCATCCCCCGAGGGGGCTGATCTGGCTGCTATTGTGGCGAACTTGGCTTCTCAGGTGCAGATGCTAATGGCTGATCGATCCGCAAATCGGCCCAGATTGTCTATTTCCTCTGATTCAGAGGGCGATGGGGCTGCTATGGCTGGAGTGCCCTTCTCAGGGTCTCGCTCATCTCTGGACCTTGGGGGGTCTGAGGGGGAGGCTGAGGTAGATGGGGTTGATAATTCTCCCCCTGGCTCGCCTGAAGAGCTTGCACTCATGGATGAGTTGATTACTTCTATCAAGGAAACACTGCATCTGCAGGATGAACCTTGTCCTCCTGCTTTGATGTCTTCTTATGGGACGCAAAGGAAACGCAAAACGGCCCAGGTTTTTCCCTGCCCTGCGGAATTTCAGCGTGCTGTTGATGAGCAATGGCGCAATTTAAAGAAGCCTTTTACTGTGCCCAGTAAGTTCAAGCTGCGTTATCCATTTACACCCACCACTGATGAGCGTTGGTGTGTGCCGCCTCAGGTGGATCACGCGGTGGCGGTTTTGAATAAATCTACTGCGATCCCTGCTGATGATACCCCGGTGTTCCGGGACCCTACGGACAGCAGATTGGAGTCTCTTGCCCGTCATGCTTATACGGTTGCTGGTTCTATGCTGAAGCCTATTTTTGCTTCCATTTTGGCGGCCCAGGCTATTGCGGATTGGGCACAGGTGCTCAGGCGCACCCTGGTGGCTGACTCTGCTCCACCGACGACATTGGCTATGGTGGATCAAATTCATCAGGGTGTCATGTATTTGTGTGATGCGGACTTGGATTTAGTCCCTTTGGCTGCACGCCTCTCGAGTGTGACGGTATTGAACCATCGCCTGATATGGCTGAAATGTTGGTCGGTTGACCAATCATCTCGCAAGACTTTAGCTAATTTGCCCTACGCGGGTTCTCGCCTTTTTGGCGAGTCTTTGGATACTCTGATAAAGGGAATTTCCAGGGGTAAGAGCACTCTCTTACCCAAAACTCACAAGAATAAGTTTGTTCGCGGTAAGAAGAATACCTCGTTTAGGCCCTCTCAGGGGTCCTTTCGGTCGCAATATAAGGGCAAGCCCTTCAAGGGCCAAGGCTCCCAGAAGAAGCCGTGGGCAGGTAAGCAGAAGTCCGGCCAGTCCGGATCCGCTGCCCATGCCAATACGGCCTGAAGGGGCGCCCTCACCCGGTTCTGGGGTGGGGGGACGTTTGCTCGGTTTTCTTCAACCCTGGCTGGCCCGCATTCGGGACAGGTGGGTTCAGGAAATCGTTCGATCTGGATACAAGATCGAGTTTCTCTCTCGGCCGGCGAGCAGATTTTTTCCCTCAAATCTTCAGCTGTCTCCGGAGCGCTTGCAGGATCTGCACCTGGCGGTGCGGGACCTGCGGGCCCAGGGAGTGGTGGTTCCGGTGCCTCATCGGGACAGATTTCGGGGGTTCTATTCCAATCTGTTCACTGTGCCCAGAAAGGAGGGCAAGGTACATCCGATTTTGGACTTAAAAGCTCTGAACCGCTTTGTGCGGGTTCGCAAGTTCCGCATGGAATCCCTGCGCTCGGTGGTGGCTGCCCTGGTTCCGGGGGAATTCATGGCCTCCATCGACTTGAAGGATGCGTACCTTCACATCCCCATTTTCGAGGGTCACCAGAGGTACCTTCGATTCGCCATTGCGGAGGATCATTATCAATTTGTGGCGTTACCCTTTGGTCTCGCTTCGGCTCAGCGGGTTTTCACCAAGGTGCTTGCGCCGGTCCTGGCTTTACTGAGAGCCCAGGGCATCTCTGTCTTGGGGTATCTGGACGATATCTTGATTCGGTCTGTGACCAGTCAGGGCCTGGTGAACGACCTGTCCATCACGATGCAGACTCTGCAGGAGTTCGGTTGGACGATAAATTTTCCGAAGTCGACGCTGTGTCCGTCGGTTCGTCTTCCCTACCTGGGGATGATCCTGGACTCTGTTCAAGCGAAGGTCTTCCTGCCGGAAGACAAGCTCCGGACACTTCAGGTCGAAGTCAGGTCCCTCGGGGACAATCAGTGCTCGTCCCTCCGGAGGGGTATGAGGTGTCTGGGATTGATGGTCTCGGCTTTCGAGGCGATTCCCTTCGCCCGGTTTCACACACGGAGATCCTGGCCAAGTGGGACGGGCGTCCGCAATCTCTGGATCTGCGGATTTCGTTGAGCCGCCTCACCCGAAGGGGTCTTTTGTGGTGGCTCCAGTCCCCGGCGGTGTCGGGGGGCAAGTCCTTGTCTTTTCGTCCTTTGTCGTGGACGGTGATCACCACGGATGCCAGCCTGTCGGGCTGGGGTGGTGTTCTGGGCGTTCTGTCCGCCCAGGGAACTTGGTCGGAGGAGGAATCCTCCCTTCCGATCAACATTCTGGAATTGCGAGCGATAATTCTCTGCCTTCTGCGTTGGACGGACAGGCTTCAGGGCCGTCCGGTTCGGGTGCAGACGGACAATGCAACAGCGGTGGCCTACATCAACCACCAAGGGGGCACCAGGAGTGCCCGAGCGGCTCGGGAAGTAGCCGACATTCTGTCTTGGGCCGAGACGCACGTCCCGGCGATATCGGCAGTTCACATTCCGGGGGTGGAAAACTGGCAGGCGGATTATCTGAGTCGCCAGACCCTGGACCAGGGGGAATGGTCCCTTCACCCGGATGTCTTTCAGATGTTGTGCGCGAAGTGGGGCTCCCCAGATGTGGACCTGTTCGCATCTCGTCTAAACAACAAGGTGGAAAGGTTCGTGGCAAGGACGCGCGATCCTCGGGCAGACGCCTCAGACGCGTTAGTGGCGCCCTGGCATCAGTATCGTCTGATGTATGCCTTTCCACCGATTCAGCTGCTGTCCAGGCTCCTTCGCAGGTTGGCCTCGGAACCGCACACTGTGATTCTGGTGGCGCCAGACTGGCCTCGCCGGTCTTGGTACGCAGACCTCGTGAATCTGGCGGTCGACGCTCCGTGGCATCTGCCTCTTCGAGAAGATCTTCTGTCTCAAGGACCGATATTCCATCCTGCTTTACAGTTGCTGGCTTTAACGGCTTGGCTGTTGAAAGCCAGGTCCTGAAGGATAGGGGTCTCTCCCCTGCGGTCATTCCCACTTTGATCAAGGCTAGAAAAGCCTCTTCGGGGAAGATTTACTACCGTACTTGGAAGGCGTATTTTGCCTGGTGTGAGTCCAGGGGGTATTCCCCTCGCTCATACTCGGTATCGAGAGTGTTGGCTTTCCTTCAAACGGGCGTGGACCAGCGTTTGGCGTTGGCCACGATTAAGGGTCAGATTTCTGCGCTGACCGTTCTCTTTCAACGCCCTGTGGCGTCTAATTCTTTGGTTAGCACCTTTGTTCAAGGGGTGTGACACCTCGGAGGGATCCTTTACCTCCATGGGACTTGAACCTTGTTCTGTCCGTGTTGCAACATGCTCCCTTTGAAAAGATCAGGGAGATCTCGTTGTCTCTGTTGTCCAAGAAGGTTGCTTTTTTGGTGGCGATCACTTCGGCTCGCAGGGTGTCGAGGCTGGCGGCCCTGTCCTGCAGCTCTCCCTACTTGGTGATTCACTTGGATAAGGTGGTCTTGCGACCTAACCCTTCTTTTCTTCCGAAGAGGATCTCGGAATTTCACCTCAATGAGGACATTGTCTTGCCTTCGCTTTGCGCGAAGCCTAAGCATCCAAAGGAGGTGGCTTTGTATTCCTTGGATGTTGTTCGGGCGATCAGAGTTTACCTGTCATCGACGAAATCTTTTCGCAAGTCGGATTCTCTATTTGTCCTTCCAGAGGGTCCTCGGAAGGGCATGGCGGCGTCGGCTGCGACCATCGCCAAATGTATCAGACAGACGATTGTGCAAGCCTATGCTTTGAAGGGGAAGGTTCCTCCTTTCCCTGTGAAGGCGCACTCTACTAGGTCTCTGAGTACGTCTTGGGCCTATCGTCATCAGGCTTCTGTGGCCCAGGTGTGTAAGGCGCCGACTTGGTCGTCCGTTCACACCTTCTCAAAATTTTACAAGGTGGATGTTCAGGCATCGGCAGATGCTTCCTTTGGCCGTAAGGTTCTTAGTGCGGCAGTGCCTTAGGGTCCCTTGTTTGGGTCCTTGGCTGTTGGGGTGTTTTTCCCTTAGGTTACTTGTTCTTCCTGGAATGTTGCTCCTGTTGAGCACGTTTTTCCTGTTGCCCAGTTGGTTCTCTTACTTTGGTAAGGTTCTTTTTTCTGATGTGGGTACTGCGTTGCTTTAGGCGCGGCTGCGTTTTTTCCCTCCCCTCATGTCTACACTGCTCTGGGACGTCCCCATTAGTGAAGATTATAAAGTGGCGGCGACTGTCGGAGGACGTAAGAGAAAACTGAATTTTTGTAAAATCTTACCGTAAAATTCCTTTCTCTGAGTCCGCCGACAGTCGCCGCCCCCGCCCCTCTTTTGGGGTTTGTTTATGTACTCTACTGCTATGCTACTGAAACTGAGTTGAGAATGCAGGAAGCAGGGAGGTATTGAGTGAGGGGACCACCCCCTAGGGGTGTGATATGCTAAAAGCTTTTGATATTAACAAATCTTGTTGCCTAGCTACTCCTGCGGAGCAAAGGTCAATTACCCCCTATTAGTGAAGATTATGAAGTGGCGGCGACTGTCAGAGGACTCAGAGAAAGGAATTTTACGGTAAGATTTTACAAAAATTCTATTTTTTTGGTTCTGGGGTTAATTCCGCTTTAACAGTTGTCCCTTTCTCATGCTTAGCAGACCATGAAGCTCATTGTACTCTGTTCCCTGCTCTTCTCCAGTGTCTCTATTGGTACCCGGAGATCAGGCACATGCACAGACACAATGCTAGTTTCTACCAGATCTCTACTTAGACCACATGGAGCATTAATACAAGCGTGAGATCTTGCAAACTGCTCATTTGATGTTTATGTCACACATAGCGGGAGGCAGTTAGCGAGATCCTGTCAGCGCATGTACTGACCCCTGTGGTGTCATCCTGGCCTAGGCTGGGATTTAGCAAAAAAAAGTTTTTACATTTTTAAATTTCTTTTAGCAAATGTACTAGAGTGAGGGGAGGACTTTCTTAGAATGGGTAAAGTTCCACTTTAAAAGGACAGTAAACCCATAGCTCCCAATTGTCACTGATTTCAAGAGACTGTCCCTGATTTGGAACAAAGTCCCCCTGTCCCTCTTTCCTCCTCATATGTTCCTCATTTTGGTCTGATCTATATAGTTGTATATAAAATGTACTACCTATCTATCAAAAAGTGTTTTACAGTGCTAAACCTATCACCCAATTTCTAAATTGTTGCTTTTTTAAATTCCAAAAGCCAATATAAAGGAATAGTAGTGGTAAAAAAAAAAAAAGCACTTGGTGTAACTAATCATTTTTTTGTTCAGTTCTCCTATAAAGGGAGCATGGCAGGGGGGTTTGTCCTGTGCCTACATACTTTTGTAATAGGTGTCTCTCATTCCTATCTCAGAAAGTTGGGAGGTATGGTAAACGCAAAACTTGTGTAATCTTCTTAAGGGCCCTTTCACACGGGCGTTCCATATGTCCGCAAATCATCCTATTCTTTTGCGGATGATTTGCGGACATAATGTAAGTCTATGGTATTGCGGATGTCAGCGGAATACCATCCGCTGACATCCAATTTTCTTCCTTTCAGTTCTGTTCCATTTTTTGGAACGGAACAGAACCCTATTTTTGTTCCATTCAAAAAACGGAAAGGAAGGAAAATCGGATGTCAGCGGTGTCATCCGCTGACATCCGCAGACATCCGCAATGCCCATGGACTTACATTATGTCCGCATATCATCCGCAAACGGATGGGATGATATGCGGGCATACGGAGCGGATGACACAAATGTCATCCGCTCCGTGAAAAAAAAGAAAAAAAAGTCCCGCAGTGGAGCTCTCACACGGAGCGGCCGTGTGAAAGAGCCCTAAAGAAGAAGAATGGAAGGCAAAACTTCTGCCGTTGGATTTTTTTGCCAATGCACTTTTGTATATTGCACTTTATTGGTTCTGTTGGCACCATTTCCCTTACTGTAGGTGTATATAATAATTTTATATTTATTAATTTATATTTATTATGTTTATTCTGTTTATTGAAACCCATTTTTTTCACTACTCACATACCTAGGATTATTTAGAGGGTATTCATTGAGTTAGTACCAACTAGGTTTGGTATTCATTTTGTACATGTTTAATCAAATATATAACAAGCGCTGTGTCTGCATGAGAAGGTATACTTACTTTCTCCTCTTCATTGTTCAAAAGTGGAGTTACGCTTTAAGAGTTTGGATTTTCTTTCATTTTTCACTCTCAGCGATAACAGTAAACAGGGCAAAGAAAAAGGGTGAATCTCTCTAACAGGGCTACAGACAGCGATAAAAACCTGACCGATGTACTAATCCCTTTTCTCTATATACTAAATTTAAAGAAAATGGCTTGTCTTTAGTTATACATTAAAAAGCATTAAAATGTTATTGTCTATTATGAATGAGCTTGAGTTTGGTTTAAACCCAGAAGTTAGCTGTCACAGTTGGGCCAATGAGCTGCAGGTAGGAGATTCCCCACCCCATAGCTGCATGTGTACGAAGGGGCAGGGGTACCCGTGACCAAATATGGCCAAATAGCAGTTTCAGATCTATGACATTGACCTAATCTGGACATGTGGCATAATAATTGACTTTATTTGGAGGCATCCCCTACATCAGCTGCGAGGCGGGGAATCTCCCAGCAGTAACACATAACTTCTGGTTTTGGTCAAACATCAGACCTAACCCAAGCTGATCACTACTAACTGTGTGTCAGGGTGCCAGAAAACCAGACCACATGGGAATGCAGGTAAAATGAAGCAGTTTATTTGAGGAAACAACAATATTAATCGCACAGCAACAGTGAGGAAATCAAAGCAGGTACAAGCCGGGGTCAAGTCCAGGAACAGGTAGTAATCCAAGCCAGGTTCGGATCCAGAAGCAGGTAGTCTGCTGAAGCCGGGTCGTCTGCTAAAACCTGGTCATCAGCTGATGCTGGGTCGAGAGCCAGGAGAGTCATCACCCAATGCCCGGTTGAGAGCCAGGAGAGTCGTCAGCCAATGCCGGGTCGAGAGCCAGGAGGGTCGTCAGCCAAGCCAGGTCATGCATGGAGGAACACAGAGAACAAAAGACTGCTAGCAGAGATGCACCTTGAACCACAAGCACAAGGCCAATGATAGCAACCCAGCAGGTGATAGCTTTAGTGATCATCAATGTGCAACGCCCAGGCAGCATGAAGTGATGATGCAATTAGAGTCTATAAAAGGCAGCAGTCTGCACATGTCCAAGATGGCTGCCAACAGGAGGGCAAGGTAAGACATTGACACTGTGTGTGCTGTTCTTTTATTTACAAAGTCTGTTATTAGTTTGTGATTTCCTGGTGATCCTTCCAGCCCAACAGAGTCTGCTGTGCAGAGCAGCAACACTGTTGCATGCGATCCCGAGTCTTCTGTGTTTGTCACTCAGTCTGTGCATGCTCCAAGTATAACATCAGGAAGCTGTGAACTTCTATTTTTCACAGCTATCTGCCCCTCATGGCATTCCTGCATGTCATGTGGATCTGTTGATGCTCATGTAGCAAAAAGAAAGTGATTCAATGTCAATAATGATCATTGAGCCGTGCCACATGACGTGTAGGAGTCACCTTGGGTGGCCTAGAAGACTAACGTTTTTTTTTTTTTTTTTTGTTTATGTGGATGAATTAAATGGGACACTGATTTTATGTGTTATATATTTTAGGATCAGTCATGTGACCACCAGAACACCAATCAGCTGAAATGATCAGAGCAAAGATATCAATACACTTTGGTGACATGTACATGATGCATCACATGCTTTAAATTTGCTCCACCCATATATTTTTCATCGATCACTGAAGAAGTTGATAAAGATCGCATGACCGAGTTACAATAAATCTAAAATAGGGTACTTACAGCTATTAGAACTAGACAATATATCACATGACTATATGATGTCACAAGCATCCCTGCCCTTTTGTATGTGCAGTGGGTTGGGGATTCTCCCATCTGTAACTAATTGGCCCAGCTTCCTTCCAAGTTTATCCAGTCATAAGGCCCGTACACACGAGTCGAAATTCGGCCGGGAATTTTCGTCCGACGACCGATCTGCCGATTTTCAGCTTGTTAGTATGATGCTTCCGACAACCGACTCCGACTTTTCTGCCTAAAAAAATCTGGTGTGCGGGCTATAAAATTTTTGTCCTCTGTCAAAACACGGCCGATTTTCGTGCAGTCAGTACAGATTTCGAAAGGGAAAAATCTTATGAGCAAGACTGGGCATGCTCAGAGAAGAAAGAAAACAAAGAAAGCAAACCAACACATGACATCACTTCTGAAGTAGAATTTTGTCGGGCGGGAAAATTTGTGTGCAGTCTAGAGCACATTCCAAACAAAAAAACACCACTCTGGACAAAAGATGGACGACCGTTCGACGGAAATTCGTTGCGTGTGTATTAGGCTATAGATTCAGACGGAACCTAAGCTCATCCTTCCTGAGTGGGAATATTTTTTTTCCCTGACATGAGTCTTATAGGTTTCAAAGCTATTCTCACTCTCAAAGGAAGACCTGTGTTTTTCATGCTAAAATGTCTTGAGGTTTTACAAAGAAAAAATTGATACAGCCAAGTGTTTGCTGTTTTTTTCCAAATTGGTTTAAGTGTACAAAGTTAATCGCCAGCATAAAAGCTGTGTTTCATATTTAACATTGTAGTGACCCTAAATAGACATAAGCCAGGCTCAGGCAATAGGGAAAGATATGTTTGATGATTTCTTTCCCCTTTGTCACATACTGTATACTGGTATGCTCTGAGTGTTAAAGAGCAGAGTACATTGCGTAACCTGTGTTGTCACTGTTATCTCCACTTTGTCAATGGAAAACAGTTCTGACCAGGCCAACTATTTTAATAAAGAAAGCCAATTCTTCTTTCCTTTGTGAAGATCCCCATAAAAAGTTTGCTCATTTATGTTCTAGCCCACAGACATCATGACAGCCCTCTGAGTCATGTCATAGTTGACGTATTACAGAACAGGAGTCAGATATACAGTATGTTAGTGAACTAAGACCTTGTCTTTAGTGCTTGTTTTTAGAGCTCATTCAAATAACCGGTAATCAAATAGTGCAGTAAAATCAAATTAACTCAACTTTTGAACTTGTGCCTACAGGTAAGCCAATAATAAGGCTTATCTGTAGGTACAGGGAATATCTACAAACATACACTCTTTAGGATAGGGGTCTCAAACTGGCGGCCTCCAGCTGTTGCGAAAATATGGGAATTGTAGTTCTTCAACAGCTGGAGGACCACCAGATTGAGACCTCTGGTTTAGACGATATTCACACAACATGCAACTGGTGACTTCACCGGTAAAAAGCGCTCCCCTCATACACTCAACTCATACAGTTGGAGTCGGCAAAACCAGACAAGGTAAGGATAATAGGGTCAGTGAGCCATGACATCACTGCGCTGAAGAGCTCCATGTACAGGTAAGTCTGTCATAATGTGCTAGTATGCAGTGCATACTGGTACATTATGTCTTAACCACTTCTGGACCGGAAGGTTTTCCCCCTTAATGACCAAGCCATTTTTTTTTATACGACACTGCATTATTTTAACTGACAACTGCGCGGTCGTGCAACTCTATACCAAAATAAAATTGATGTCCTTTTTTCCCACAAATAGAGCTTTCTTTTGGTGGTATTTGATCACCTCTGTGATTTTTATTTTTTGCGCTATAAACAAAAAAAGAGCGACACTTCTAAAAAAAAAAAAACAATATTTTTAACTTTCTAAAACATTCCCACTAAAAAAAAAATCTAATTTTTTCATCATTTTATGCCAATTTGTATTCTGCCACAAATTTTTGGTAAAAAACATCAAAATAAGTGTATATTGATTGGTTTGCACAAAAGTTATCGCGTCTGCAAACTAGGGGAAAGATTTATGTAATTGTAGCAGGTTTTCCAGGCCTGTGGCCTGATGTGGGTCTGCCATCGGTACCAGTTACCCCTCCAGCCCTTGTGAGCTGCGGCCCTGGGTGTGAGCACTGAGACATTGACAACTCCGGCATCTTTGTTTTGTTGTTTTATTGTATTTAAGGGGATGGGAGAAGGGAATGAGTGGGATATTCCTTTAGGTTCAATTAAATACAATTGTGGGACTTTTCTGGCAAAGATGTCTGTTAGCGCTGTGTTGACGCCAGCTGACGCTAGCCAACGCTTCCTAACGCTTGAACACTGTGTAGTACTGAAAACTGTGCTGGATCCTTGAATTTAGTCCAGAAGATCCAGGACTGTAGAACTGCTTGACTTGTAACACTGCTATATCTCAAAGCCACTGAATGGCTCCCTTACAGTACTGCACTGGCTGAGAAAACTCCTTGTAAGTTCCTGTACTGCTGCAACTCTCAACTGGCACACTTCACACTGTGCACTAGCACTTCAGGGCCTAATCCGCAGGCGCCCCCTTTACACTTTAAGCTCTTCAGGGTCCACTGACTATGTACCCCCTCTGTCACTTCAGGGTCCTCAACCTAGGTACCCTTCTTTCACCACTAGCTGGCACTAGATCCCCAAACCTCTTCCGGAGTGGTCCCCTCTAACTTCAGGCAGACCCCCAGGGGCAATTCTCAGTACTCACGACCTGTGTAGACTTTCCTGGGACTGGACCCCTCTGACTCTCCGCAGGGTCTCGGCACACCGGATCCCCTCAGCTTAGCTCAGCACTTTCTGGATCTTCAGGCAGCACCCCGAGATCCTCCTCTTCAGACAGGAGGAGAGACAGCTGTTCTCTCCCTCCTGGGACTCTGCTCCTGCCAAAGATATCGTGTCATGCGCCACCCCCAAACTTATACCCACTCCCAGAATCCTTTGCAGCACAATCTGCCTTTTGGGGTAGTTACAAGCCTGGATGTGTCCCTTGATTGGGTTTCCTCCACCGCCCTATGAGAAGCCTCTCACAGGAGCCAGTGGGGAAACTCCCCCTTCAGCAGGCACACCTGGAAACCATGACACCCTGACTAATAAATCACAGCCCTGCTGTTAGGCAGACAAGGCCCACTATACCTTTACCTAGCACCTACCTGTAGGGTGCTACATCATTTTTATTTTTTTTTATTTTTTTTACTAGTAATGGCAGTGAATTTAAGGGGCCTGCAACATTGCAGCGGCCAGATCGGACACCTAACTGACATTTTTAACAGTTTTGGGGAGACCAGTGACATTACTAAAGTAATCAGTGCTAAAAATATGCACTGTTACTGTACTAATGACACTGGCGGGGAAGAGGTTAACAGCAGGGGCGATCAAAAGGTTAAATGTCCCTAGGGGGTGATTTCTAACTGTAGGGGGGTGGGCTTGCTGCATGAACATGGAGACCTGTGTTCCTAAATAAGAGGAAGACAGGATCCCTGTGTTCATAGCTGACAGAACAGCAGTCTGCCTGTTTACAACGGGGAGCGATCATGGGTGCCCGGCATATATCGTGGCCGCAGGGCATGCTGATTGGCTCCCCCTGTAGCCAATTGATGCGTGCGTGCACCTCGGCGGCATACATGCACCCCCACTAGCGGTTCCACAAAACGACGTACAGTTACGTCGTTTCGCGGGACAGAGCCCACTTGCTGCAGTATATGTACTGCTGGTGGTCGGCAAGTGGTTAAACCTGCATGGTGGCCCTTTGCTTTTTATGTTTCTGACGGTTCACTACAGCTTTAAATAGAAGGGGATGCTCAGGATAGCTGTTCAAATTCCATGGTCCTTTTTCTCAAGGCATTTTAAAAAAGTTCAGTTTTAGGCCTGGTCAAGTGCTGTGTTCCTCGGCTTCATTTTATAATTTCCCCATCTTCCTTGATTTGTACTAACATACAATTTTTCAGGACAAGCTAAGGGGACATACCCCGAAAGCTTGTCCTGAAAAATTGTATGCCAGTGCAAATAAAAAAAGTATCACGGACAGTACTCATTTGTCTCTGTCGCAAGTGCACTAATAGGGCTACAATGACCCCATCTTCCTTAAATAGTCACGCAGGGATATATTAAATAGCAATAGACAGTTTGATCTAAACATGTGACGACTGTCAGTATCTGTGGCCTACGTTATAGCAGTTTGCACGGTTTCCACTGTCAATAGTGGATGTATATTACTGTAAACAGGCTGGATTTGTTTTTTGGGACATGCTTTGGTGTTGATAGGCTTTTACATTATTCAATGCTTTCAAAGTATGTTATGACACTCAATAGTGTAAAAAGTAGTAGTATTAATAGTGTATCTTTACAGAATAGAGAAGCTGTATAGGGGAGAAGTCAGCAGAAGATATATGGGTACATATCTCTGTAGCACTGCCCCCGTAGGGACTGCTTGATATTCACTCTGTAGATTGCCCTGGTTACCAGCACCCAGCCATAAGTCAAGACAAGTCCTTTATTCCTTGGCTCACACTCAAATAATCAATCCAGAGGTATTTGGTTGTTTTTGTTGTTTATTGTAAAATGGGCATAGGAGAAGGAAATAGTGGGATACTCCAACTTTAACTATTTATAGTGATTGAGGACTCCTCTTGTGGTAATCTATCCGCCTAAGGAGACTGGTAGGTTTTTCTTTCAATGCCTCGCTCTCAGACCCCACACAGACCGATCAATATATAAGAAAAAAGGAACTTCATGGCATAGTACGTATATTCAGTTTAATATTCAGTTTAATAGGTGAATAAAAGAGGCCACTTACATCAGGTAAACGAAGGAACAGCTTTACAGCATCGCACGCCGGTTTGCGTTCCGGCTGCGTTCCAAAGAACCGGAAGTGACGTGAGCGTAATGCGCGGACCCGACCGGTTTCGTCAGACTACGTGTGACGTCATCAGGGATCACGTGATCCCTGATGAAGTCACGCGTAGTGTGACGTCCGGTTTCGTCAGACTACGTGTGACGTTCGGTTTCGTCAGACTATGTGTGTAGTCCACAGTTTAGACCACTAAACTCACAACAGTAAAATTAGTCTGTAAATGCAGTTAAGTATGCTAAGGTATACTCACTGAGTAACCTAAGGGGTTAATCCTCCACACTGTTTGATCATGCCTTTTCTGATCCTCCGCTTCTTTTACTGTTCCCAATCCTCTGCTGATAGTACAGAGCCTTGGGGGCACGTTGCACATGCTCAGTTTGGTGTGTATTGCTAGAGATATTTTTTTTTGGGGGAGGGTGCATGTGATCAGCACAGGGCTAATCAGCACTATCCAAACAGAGGGTCAGGGGTCATACAGCCGCGTAGGACAGTCAGAGGAGAATGAAACCTCCTCCTACAAGCTTTAACCAGCACTCGGTCGGACACTGATAGAAGTCTATAGACTGCTTTTTACTTCAGCTGAGAAAAGGTATTTAGCAGTTTTTTTTTTTTTGTAAATAATTTTTATTAGATTTTCAACAATACAAACAAACAAATTTGCCTTGGCAAACATCAACAACAAGCAACAGTAATATTGTAGAGTACATTAACAAGTATGGGATTGGGTAACAATAACCAAAATTATATCAGCAGTAAGGATAATGGCTTTCAAAAAGTGGACCAAAAGTCCCAGTATTTTCTAAATTTCGACAGTGTCATAGAATTGACCGCCAGTGCTTTCTCGTACTGATAGTTAAGCCTAAGTAGGGAAATTACCTCCGACAGATTGGGGGAGACTACAGTCTTCCATTTACGCAGGATGATTGTCCTAGCGGCTAACAACACATGTGACACCCACGGTCTATACTGCGAGGGGATAGATTCCATCCCCAGGTTCAGAACTGCTAATGCTGGATTAGGCTTAATTAAGCAGCCGGTATGAGAGGCCATATAGCTGAATATCTGATTCCAATAACTGGTGAGCGATGGACAGGACCACATTATATGGAGAATCGTTCCTACTTGGTCACAGTTTCTCCAACATAGTTGGGAGTGGGCGGGCGAGAATCCCGCCAGCCGGTATGGAGTATAATGCCAACGGTTAATTATTTTAAGCATCATCTCCCAGTGATTTACGCAATGTGTGAAAACGGTGGAAGTAGATGCTGCTAGTTTCCATTGGGAGATAGAGAAGCTCTGCCCAAGATCCCTATCCCATTTGAACATAGGCCTGGATTTGTAAAAGGTGTTGTCATCCAGCAGTATGTGGTAGTAGTGCGTCAGTTTGGGGGGTGATGGATTCTGGGACAGATAAAGGTCCCAGAGTTTGCCATCAACCACCATGTCGTTTAGAGGATGAGTTGACAGGAAACGATATATGCGGTAGATGTGAAAGAAGAGAGAGGGTGGAAGGGCATACTCAGTCAGTAGGTCACCTGGTGGGATCAGATCCCTACCTCGGTAAAATTGGTCTACATGAAGCACATTGTGCAGGTGGAGGGCCCGAATCGGGAGGTCAGGCACGTGGACACTCAACAACGAGATCGGGAGCCGCTGTGTAGAGAGAATGTCACGGTCATGAGTGGGGACCGTCAATTTCCGCCAGGCCCGAATAGAGGCCTGCATAGTCGGAGATACGAGGTTGAGATCCCAAGGGATCCATTTGTCACTGGTAAGTAGTACCCGAAGGTCACGGAAGGGAGCAATATTAGTTTCTAGGTCAACCCAGAGAGGAGAGTCCACCCCGACAACCCAATGTCTCGTATGAGCGAAAATGGTGGCCCAGTAGTACAAAGGGATGTCAGGCATGGCCGCCCCCCCAAACTTCCTCCGTTGAGTGAGAATGGAAGTGGCGCAGCGTGCCCTCTTATGTTCCCATAGAAAGCGCCGCGTATGGGAGGTGAATTTAGCCAATTGCGTAGCAGGGAATGTTATGGGGAGTGCCCTGAATAAGTACAGAAGTTGCGGAAGTATGAACATTTTGTACGCCGCTAAACGACCGCTCCATGTGAGATACTTCGAGCTCATTTGCGTAGTTTCCTTCGTTATCTTAGTCAGGAGTCTAGTCATATTGAGCGGCAGGAGTTTTGAGATGTCGGCAGGTATGTCTATGCCCAGATAGTGGATACAATCCGACGACCAGGGGATTGGGATTCGGGACTTGAGATCTTTTTGCAGGGCAGGGACGACACCCAAATTGAGAATTGTCGACTTGGACGCGTTTAATTTATAGTAGGAGACGCGGCTAAAGGCCTGTAACACTTCGTACGCTGCAGGGAGAGACTTAGAGGGATCGGTAAGCATTAGGATGATGTCATCCGCAAACAACGTAATTTTATGATGCGATGCGGGGTATTGGAAGCCATAAATTACAGGGTTAGACCTAATAACCGCAGCTAGGGGTTCAATCAGTAGATTAAATATCGTTGGGGATAACGGGCACCCCTGTCTGGTGCCGTTGGTGATGGGAAATGTTTTGGACAATGAACCAGAGGTATACACCTGCGCGGATGGGGAGGAATACAGTGCCAGAATTGCAGATAGGATTGGCCCAGAAAACCCGAATTTTAGTAAGGTGGCCTTCATATATCCCCAGTGCACCCGATCGAAAGCCTTCTCGGCATCTAATGTCAACAATACTGAGGGTGTTTTGGCGGATCGGGCTACATGAAGTATATTAATTATCCTCCTGGTGGCATCCGAAGATTGCCTACCCGGAGTGAAGCCAAGTTGATCTTTACCTATCAGCAATGGTAGAATAAGTTGTATACGTTTGGAGAGAATCCTAGCGTAGATTTTCGCATCAGAGTTCAATAAAGATATCGGGCGAAAATTTGCCGGAGATATCGGATCCTTGCCCGATTTAGGAAGCGTTACGATGTGCGCCCCTAGCATTTCAGGGGGCAAAGCGGACACGGACATAGCTTTATTGAACACTGCTGCTAGGGTGGGTCCTATATGCGGGAAAAAAAGTTTGTAGAACTCATTGGGAAGACCGTCCGGCCCAGGTGATTTACCGTTAGGGAGCGTACCAACGTTAGATCTAATTTCATCAACAGTGAAGGGGGAGTTAAGGGCGTCTAGTTGAGACTTTGAGAGAGAGGGCAAAACAGTAGATTCTAGGAAAGTCTTGATACCTTCCGTGGTGGGCTGGGGTTCTGACTGGTTATCTTTTAAATTATACAGGGAGCTGTAAAATGTCGCAAACTCATCGGCAATAGCCTGTGGGTGCGAAATCTTATTCTTAGTTTCAGGGTGGAGTAGAAACGGAATCCTGGAATTGGCTTGCCTGCGTTTAATCTGTGAGGCGAGGTATTTCCCTGTCTTGTTGGCTTGAGAGTAATGTTTGATCTTCAGGAAATTCAGCTGATTGTCTGATTGTTCCAGAAGAACAAGACGTAGTTCGTGCCTAAGTCGCACCAGTTTTGCGGAGATAGCTGTGACAGGATTTTGCTTGTTCTCCTTCTCCAGGGATCGGATATCTTCCAACAAGGAGGACAACTTCTTGTTCCTCTGTCTCCGGAGCCCTGCCCGCTGCTGGATACACACCCCCCGAATATAGGCCTTGTGTGCCCCCCACAGCACCCAAGGGTCGGAGACAGAGGAAGTATTGTTGAGAAAAAATTCTCGCATGCTATCTGAGATACGGGAAAAACACCCCGACTCCTGCAGCATGCGCGTGTCACACCTCCACACCCCTGGTGAAGCCACCTTCGTGGTCTCCTCAATGGTCAGTTCCACCCCGGCGTGATCCGACCAAGTAATGGTCTTGATCTCCGAGGAGGTGGCCCTGCCCAACAGATATTTATCCACTATGAACATGTCCAGTCGAGAATACGAACCATGTCTAGACGAGAAAAAAGAGTAATCTCTCTCATTGGCGTGATGACACCGCCATACATCATACAGTTGTTCAGAGTGTAACAGGCCCCCCAACGCTTGTTGCCGGCCCCGGGGGGACGCAGACACGTCCAACCCGGGATCGGCAACAAGGTTAAAATCACCACACATAAGCAAATGACCCTTCCGGACTTGTGATACTTGCTTGAGCAGTCTGCGGATAAAGCGTAGTTGATGAGAATTCGGAGCATATAAATTGACGATCGTCACTAGTAAGCCATTCAATTCACATACAACTATGATAAACCTCCCTTGGGGGTCCAGAACAGAAGTAAGAATCTTGAGTGCCAGGGAATGTTTGAATGCCAGGAGAACTCCCCGCTGCTTCACCTTGTCTGACGCCAGTAGAATTTGGGAAAAGTCTTTGTGGTTGCAAGACGGATGAGAGTCTGACTGAAAATGGGTCTCCTGAACAGCAAGTATGTCAGCCCTGCTATCCAATGCCTCCTTCCACAAAGAGCGACGCTTAGCAGGGTGGTTGAGGCCATTTGCGTTTATGGTCAGTATTTTAATAGTCATCAGTTCGGTGTGGGTAAACGAGATGCATAATGCCCAGTGTTCCCATGAGCTCAGCTAGGAGGAGTCGTAGAGGGTTTAGCCCTCCGCGAAAATTGGGAAAATAATCAAACAGGTAGGAACAGTGTTGAAGATGCCAATGCCAACCAAAAAGACATAAAAAAAACAAAGGTAAGAAAAGGACCGCCTCGCGATCCGCGGTCGGGAAATACCGACAGGAAGCAAAGACGGGGCCAAGGAAATTAGATCTTTCTATGGCCATGGACACCTGTTGAAATAAGACATGTTAGGTGTTGGGGCTCACTTGAGTGGAAGCCGTTTTGGGGGGCCTCTTGCGAGAAGCTACATGCCATTCCTCCTCCAAGGGTCGCAGTTGCGAGGGAGACGAAGTTTCAGGTTGTTGAGGAGGCAGGATGTTCCACCGACGTAGGGCCTGGATGCCATCTTCCAGAGTGCGAATTTGCACGGAGGATCCACCGTGGGTCACACAAAGGAGGGCAGGATACTTCCACTTATGTGGGATATTGTGGTTCCTTAAGGCCTTTGTGATCGTCGCAAGATTCCTTCTGGCTTGTAACGTGTGCCTTGATAAATCCGGGAGCAGTTGAAGAGCGCCATATCCCTCTGGGAGGGTACGAGATTGGCGAGATGCTAGCATGATTTGCTCCTTAGCGCGGTAAAAATGCACCCGCAAAAGCACGTCCCTGGGGATTTCACTGGGCAGGAATGAAGGCTTAGGCAGCCTGTGAATCCTATCGATGATTAATTCCGCCGCAGGGAGGGATGGCACCAGGGCTTGGAACAGGGCAGTGGCATAATCTTGGAGCTGGGAGGGTTGCACCGTTTCGGGTATCCCCCTGATTTTCACGTTGTTCCTCCTGGAGCGATCCTCCAGGTCTGCCACCTTATTCTTCAGCCACTGGATCTCGTCATCATGGGTGTTAACAGTATCAATAACTGCATTAATGCAAGAGGCCTGCTTCCCTGCAGTGCGTTCCACATCGTCTACTCTAGACCCCAGAGATGACATTTCAGTTTTTAACTGCTGCATGCACGCCTGCATGTCTGCCTGCATTGTTGCTCGGAGGGTATAGAGCATGTCTTTCATCACCCCTTCAGAGATAGGGTTACTGCCTGAGGGGAACGATGCAAAGGGATCAGGGTGTGAGTGATAGCCTGCTGCTTGAGGAGGAAGTGAGATCTCCATACTTGATCCCTGGGCAGACCGCTGGGGTGAGTCCCTCCTTTGACGGCTCTTCGCCGGACTTCTTGAGGAGGGTGAAGGTGGTGATGGGGATCCCGAGGACTGTCCGCTGTCCGGGTTTGCAATTTGCCCAAAGGCAGGAGCCGCTGTATTCATTTTCGGGAGCTGTCGGTCCCGCTGCTGGGATCCCGGGCCGCCGCCATTTTGGCGAAGTCCAGCGCTATTAGAGATCAGGAATCCAGACAGCTTATTAAGCTGCTCGATCCCCTTCTTGCGGCGGGTCATTGCGGCGGGGAGATGCGAGAAGCACCGGAGCAGTGTGTGGGGTTCAGCCGGTCTGTGGAGCCTTAGTAGCGGCGTGTGTCCAGGGTGGCCGCACGGAGAGGATTCAAAGCGCGTCCATCTTCTCCGCCGGTAGCCACGCCCCCCGTATTTAGCAGTTTTTATGTTTAATATAATGATTGCATTCCCATGTTCTGTGTACTGTGGGGGGAGCAGATATAGTGAATGCAGGGTCCTGGGTTTAGTAACACTTTAAACCCGATTGAAAATCTGTGGGATGACTTGAAGACTGCAGTCCACAAATGGTCACCATCAAATTTGAATAAACTGAGCAGTTTTACAAAGAAGAGTGGGCAAGAGTGGGCAAATATTGCAAAGTCTAGATGTGCAAAGTTAGTAGAGACAAATCCCAACAGACTAAAGGCTATAATTAAAGCAAAAAGCGGTTTAACAAAATACTGACACAAGGGGGCGATCTTTTTTCCAACTCAGGGACTCTGTTTTCGAATTATTTATATTTTTTTCTAACATGTTGTTGGGATATCTTTTACTTGGATGTTATACGTTGCACTAGTAAATACAGCTGGATAAAACAAAAACTGTGTGTGTGTTTTCAGGCTGCTAAGCAACAAAATGTGATTATATTAAAGGGGGTGATTCTTTTCTATAGGCACTTTAAATGCATTTTAGTGCACACAGACACAATATAATGCCAGATATAATATACATTGTTGCACCAAGTAAATAGATACCAAACATGTCAAGGTTTAAATTTTTGCATGCCCTGAAATGGCAACAAACTACAGTAACTAAAACAAATCCATAGGTAATGCTTTACAGGTTAACACGTTAGACCCCATTCACACTAGCGCGACTTGTCAGTCGCCTGACAAGTCGCGGTCGGTCGCCTGCCATTGATTAGCACAGGACCCATTCTAATAGGAGCGACACAAGTCGCTCCGACTTAGAAAAAGGGTCCTGTACTACTTTGGGGCGACCTGGAGGCGACTTGCATTGACTTCAATTATATGAAGTCCGTGCAAGTCGCGCCTTCACAGGTCGCCCCAGCAAGTCGTGTCGCACCTGTCTGAACGGGGTCTTAGAGTTTAACATGAACTCTGGTGCTACTAGTGCTAGAATTATTACTCTCACTCTGACCTTCGTGATGATACCTCATATGTGTGTTGCAGGTACCGTTTACATATATGCACATGGGACTTTACGTGCCTGTTTTCATTTACACATTTTGGGAAGGGGGGGTACTTTAAAGGTTTTTACTTTTTTTTTATGGGGTTTTTTTTTTCCATTTTTTTTAAATTTAACTTTAGTGCTATCACTAGGATTGAACAACATTCTTTGTGATAGCTTGGGCAGTGACAGAAACACTTTATGGAGACCTCCTCTGCCCTCCAAGACAGCTGATCAAACTGAGAACTGATAGGTTAACTTGTTTTGCCCCAACATTTTTGAGCATGTAAAAAATATTTGTAAGTTGCTTTGGGGGACAGGGACGGAAGCACTGCATTATTTATTTCCTTCATATAAGTATGATAAGTAAATGTGCATTCTCCATTTCTCAAATGGCGTAAAACAGCATATATTACAATGGGTAGTTATGCAGCAGGAAATATACAGAGGCTTTTTTTAAACATATACTGTATAAACACTCTGGGAAGCATGTTGTAATTCAGTCAAACACTTATTAATGTATAAACAAGTAACTACAATTCTACAAAGTTCACTTCAGTCCAGTGAAATAACAGATGATCCAGCAGATTTAGTAGATTGCTTCCAAAAGGGTTTGTGTGTATTTTTGAAGGCTCAATATGAATGCATTTTTCAGTCATGTGAAATACTTCTGATCATAACTGTTGATTCTTTCAACATATTTGAACAGGCAAACAATAGAGCTTCAATTAAACAGTTCCTACGGCTACCACCTCAGCCAAACAGACTATAGCTAAGGCCTGGAAAACTCCCTCTTTATGCATACTCACCACTAAGCATAGGATTACCCAAGCCATGATCCACACCAAAATTGAAGCTGTCCTCCAGGACACAGTTCCTAAATTTTAAAAATGATGGACACCTTGGATTACCCACTTCCTACCCCCTGGCCTTGACATCACACTGTTGCATCCATGACAGTGCCTTGGTCTTTAAATTCAGGCTGAACCAATCCCCAGTCATTAAGTCGGCTCCTCCCCTGGAGGGGACATTCACCCCATATCTCCCCCGTATCCTCGGCTCTGCTTCAGACCTGGTTTCCCCTCCTCCTCATCTCCCCCCACCCCCTTTTTTTTTTCTCTCTCAATCTCTTCCCCTCTTTCTTCCACCTCCTTCTTCTCGCCTCCAAGCCAGTCTCGCTTGCCTTCCCCCCTTCTTATATACCACGGTCTCCAAGACTCCTTGTGCCCTTTGGTATTGTCTCCCGTTGGGGTGCCAGATGGCAACAGCCCTTGTGTTTAACATTTTCCGTGGGAGACGATAGTACCATTTTTTATCTCCCCCTACGACTTACGCTTTATAACCTAATTGTTATTCCATACCCCAATTATTCATGGTTTCTGTTGGTATTTTAGCAAAACACCTTACTTCTATACTATGACTGTGTAATGCGCTGTTGAATTATCTACGACAATGGTGCCTTCAGACTTACACTACATAGTGTATTGTATTCTGTACCACTGCTTATTCATGTTAGATACTTTTTTATCCTCAATAAAATGTTTTGAACAAGAAACAGTTCCTACGGCTAAAAGTGATATACTAAAAGCCCAGGAAAATTTCGATTTTTCAAAAATCTATAAAAAAATTGCCACCTTGGCCCCAGAAGCTAGTATTGCCCCTTTTAGCAGAAAAGACTTCTTGTAGGTGTTTTTCATAACTGCCCACTAATCTCTGACAAAATACCATCAGTTCCAAGACGTTTTTGAGTTTCCTTGCATGAGATGCCTGCTTCTAATCCCATCACAACATTTCATTGGGATTCAAATCAGGGCTTTTACCTTGGGCTTGGTGGATTTACTAGTGTGCTCCAGGTCATTATCATGCTGGAACATTAAATTCTGGTATAACTTCAACTTTCAGGAAGATGGCCTCACATTCTCATCAAGCACAGTTTGCTATTGTACAGAATTCGTAAACTAGCTTGATGACTGCAAGCTGCCCAGATCCTGAAGCAGCAAAGCAACCCAGAACTGTATAAGCTTGGGCAAATAAAAAATGATCCCTTGCAGTTGGGCAGTACCAAAATTGCAAGAATTAATTGCTTATGTATGCCTACAGTAACAGCAAAAGGAGATATACTTACCTGATTTCCACGCCTGCCCACAGCTAGATCGGTCCCTGCAGCTTCAGCACCCCTACGCTCCATCTGCCTAGGATAGACCGATATGGTTTTTTCAGGGCCGATACCGATATTTTGGTCACAACGTATTGGTATCGGCCGATATGGGCCGATATTTTGTACATTTCAAGTTTTGAAAAATAAAGACAATTTTTTAACACAAATCTGGTACTGAACATGTTCATTTTTGTTTAATGATTAATAGCTGGCTTGGTGCCACCCTGTGGTGGGTGGCTGGCTGCCTGGCACCCTGTGGTGGGTGGCTGGCTTGCTGGCACTCTGTGGTGGATGGCTGGCTGGCACCCTGTGGTGGCTGGCTGTCTGGCACCCTGTGGTTGGGTGGCTGTCTGTCTGGCACCCTGGTATGTGGGTGGCTGGCACAGGGGCTGTGGGTGGCTGGCTGGTACAGGGCCTGTGAGTGGCTGGCTGGCTGGTACAGTGCCTGTGGCTGGCAGGTACAGGGCCTGTGGGTGGCTGGCTGGGTGGTACAGGGCCTCCAGGTGGCTGGCTGACTCGCTGGTACAGTGCCTGTGGCTGGCTGGTACAGGGCCTGTGGATGTGGGTGGCTGGCTGGCACTGGGCTGCTGTGGGTGGGTGTATGGCTGGGATACACTTCCACGAGACTAGTCCCGACTCCAGACGAGGCTGTCCAAGGTGAGGGAGGCTGCCTAAGAAGGAAGAATAACGTCAAAAAAATATCGGCAATATCGGCCAGTTCCGGGGCCGATACCGATATATATCGGGGAAAGTGCATATAGGCCCCCGATAATCCCTACTATCTACCAATACTTTGTTTTGATTTCTCATCTTTGATTATTTCCTAAGCCTTTACTACTTCTTTGGCTGCTTGCCTCCTCTAAATCTTGATCCTCAACGTTGCTTTATATGTTGCCCTTGGTTGCCAATTATAAACTAGTCAATTGTAGTCTTTGTATATCAGTTATATTATAGCTATAATATGTGTTTCATATTCATGTTAAGGTGGATCTTTACTGATGGGCTGTGGAGCTCTCTGCCAGCCTCTGACATCTTAGGGCAGTGTGCTTCTGGGTACCAATCTCCAACTGCTTTCATTGGCCGCACCAAGAAGACTTCACTTCGTGCATGCACAGGAGTTCATTCATTTCATCATTGCCAAAATTGTACAGCTCAGTTTACAGGGCAGACAGGCTAGTAAAAAACTTCAATGCAGAAGAAAAATGCATTAAAAATGTTTGCATTGAAAATCCTGCCCATTGGCCATTTTTTCCCCCAGAAATTCCACTTTAATGGTATTATTGAACTGTAACATTATTACTGTAAATGAGAGTGATCATATAGAGCCCGTTTCACTTTGCAGTGTGGATTTTGTTAACCAGTGTAGGATTACTTAAATGCCTGTTGTCCTGATAACTGGATGTATTCAGGGCTTTTGATGGTAGATGGCTTCCAGGGAAATATTAAGCACTATTTAAAGATGATAAATATATCAATCCAGACATGTTGGCAGGGTGGCAAAGGATGGGGCTTTGCTTTTAGAAGTAATTTGAGTTCACTTGGTAGTTGTGGCTTTCCAAGCTTCTACAGCTATGTAATGTCAAACAATGACGCTTAAATCTTTTTTGGCAGAATAAAATAAACAACATATTTTGTCTGGAATTTAAATGTTTGCATTTCTAATTTATACTACTGTGAACACTTAGTTTAAGTCTAAATGTTTAAGTGACTACCAAACAAACGGGTCTCAGTTTACCACTTCTTTATTTTCGGATTATATTTGTAGACAGTTAGACAATAACACAAAGAAACATAGCACATGTCTGCTTCAGTGAATGATTTTTTTGTTATGTAAAAATTACAAATATGCCATTAGTTAAAGCGTAATGTTTTTTTAATGAGATCATCAGAATATGATATAAAATTGAGTACAGTAGTAGACATTTTGTATGTTGTAGTCTTCATTTTTGTTTTCCATAACAACTGTAGACACAGCATATTCCCAAACAGAGGCCTTTTTATTTTCCCAAACATGCCCTTTAACTTGTATTCCTGACATTTTGTGATAAAATTATTTCATTCTGATTCTAACAGGTTTTAAATTAGTCAATTTAAATGTAAAAAGTACATAGTGCCTTGCCTTTGATAGGAATATACTTTTCAATGCAATACTACCTGTATGTCATGGTAATTATTTAGTAACCAGGCTGTTCTGTACATTTAAATATTTAAACAATTTTGGACAATATGAAAATAACATTTTTAGTGCTTTTTAATATTTCCCCCCATCATTAATCTATGAAGGTCGGGTAATAAAATACTTACCTTACCCACTCCTGAGATCTTTACTGTGACACCCTTTCCTTTTTCTTTTTTTTAGCCCGTGGCGTGTGAAACACACTCAAAAGACTCCACCCGGTGCATAAAAAAGTGCACACACGCAAACGTGAGAACACAAAAAGTGCACAGGGTGTGCGAAAATGGTCTTCCCTCCGAAGAGGTAGGACCCTAACCTCGATCCCCCGGGGCGCAAGACTCCTGACAGGGATTTAAGGTACTTATGGTCTGTCTGGCCGAAACCAGACTGACCCCGTTCTCCAGGGGGACTGCCGAAACAGCCCACCCCAAGTAGTAGGTGGGGCTCCCCCGAAGGGAGACCCCATGAGAGAGGGCGTGACATCCTGCTTGGTGTCACCTAGACTTTACAGGCAAAAAGCTGAATTTCGCTCCTACTGCTTGTCGCTGGCTCCAGTAATTAGAATGGTTGCTCCATACTCATAGAGAGCTCTTCCAGCCATCCAGAGAATTATAGATTGAGCCAAAAGAATTAAAGATCTGAGTTATGAAAATGTGCAGTGGAAGCTACATGTGACTAGGAAATGTTGCTGCGATATCTATATGGCATCAGGCTTGGGCTGCACTGTGAGAATCTTAAGATCAGGGATAAAGGTAAATATATTAATTTGGGTGGTTGGTGGAAAATGCTAAAATTTAGGTTGTCCTTTAACCACTTGCCGACCAGTGAGTAAGCCAAGGTGCGGGGCCAGCGGCCACGATTGCCAACGGGCACCCGCGATCTCTCCCCTTGAAGAGAGAACAGCGGTCTGCTGTTGTAAACACAGCAGACCGTTGTTCTCTCTGCTAGCAACACAGATCCCCTAAATAAAAATGACATAAATCTTTCCCCTAGTTTGTAGAAAACCAATCAAAATAACCTAATCGGGAATTTTTTTACCAAAAATATGTAGCAGAATACAAATTGGCCTGAAATGATAAAAAAATTTGATTTCTAAATTTGGGGAATGTTTTAATGCAGAAAGTGAAAAATATATATATTTTTTTCAGAATTGTCGCTTTTTTTGTTTATAGCGCAAAAAAATAAAAATTGCAGAGGTGAACAAATATCACCAAAAGAAAGCTATATTTGTGGGGGAAAAAAGGACATCAATTTTATTTGGGTACAGCGTCACAGGACTGTGCAATTGTCCGTTAAAGTAACGCAGTGCCGAATCACAAAAAATGACCTGGTCATTAAGGGGGAAAACCTTCCGGTCCAGAAGTGGTTAAAGCCTCGTACACACGCAACGATTATCGGCCGACCGATCGTCTGACTTTTGTCCAAGTTGTGTTTTGTTGGTTGGAATGTGCCTAGACTGCACACAAATTTTCTCGGCCAACAAAATTCTACTTCAGAAGTGATGTCATGTGTTGGTTTGTTTTCTTTGTGTTTTTTCTTCACTGAGCATGCCCAGACTTGCTCATCAGATTTTTCCCTGTCGAAATCTGTACTGACTGCACGAAAATCGGCCGTTGGCGGCCAACAAAAATTTTATAGCCTGCACACCAGATTTTTTTCGGCCAAAAAGTCGGAGTTGGTTGTCGGAAGCATCATACTAACAAGTCGAAAATCGGCAGATCGGACGTTGGCCGAAAATTCACGGCCAATTTTCGACGCGTGTGTACGGGGCTTTAGAAACAAAATACAACTAAAATACAGCGGACAGGTTGTTTGGCACTTTATTTATTAAAGTTTGGTTCACTGTATTTAAGCAACTCCCATTTTGTAGTAGACCTTTTGCACCATATATTTTTTTTTTTTACATCTGGTCAGAAAAAACGAATTTGGCTGACCTTGAATTTAGGGCTTAGATGCAGGAGTAGATTAAACATTTAGGGATAGGCTGACACTAGGGGTTGATTTACTAAAGCCCAATAGACTGTGCACTTTGCTAAGTGCAGTTGCCCTCTGCAAGTGCAATTGCTCCAGAGCTTAGTAAACGAGGTAAGGCTTCACTTTGCAAAGAGTACCCAATCACATGCAAGGAAAATAAAAAAACAGCAGTTTTTATTTGCATATGATTGGATGATGGAAGTCAGCATAGCTTCTGCTCATTTACTAAGCTCTGGAACAACTGCACTCACAGAGTGCAAGTGCAGAGTCTATTTGCCTTTAGTAAATCAACCCCTTAGGGTTAGATGTAGGGGGTCAACTTAAAGATAAAGTTTAGTTTAGAGTTGAAGGGTCATATTTACTATATGTGTTTAATTTTTAATATGGGTTTGTCTAAGTGGATGGACCTAGATGAAAAGTTAGGCATATGTTTTATAATCAATTTGAGGCCAGCCACACGCCTACCTGACAGTATGGCTTGATAGATAAGTATTTTCCTGTATTTCTTAGCATTAAGGACATCATTGATCCTGACTAAAACTCCAACTCCGTACCGCTCTCCAAACCTTCGGCAAACTGCTTCCTGCTACAGACACATGATTTAAATTTTGACTCCTCAGTCCCAAAGCACCTGCTGTCATTTTCTGCACCCCAGTTCCTATGTTTTTGTGCATAGTTGAGCCGCTTAGCCTTGTCTTCATGGAAGTGGTCTTCCATGAAGACCACGTCTGGGCAGATCTCTCCAGACAGTATATGGGTGTACCTGGGTCCACTGGTTTCTGCCAGTTCTGTGCTGGTGGCACTGCTTGACATCTTCAGATTTAGAAAGAAAGTAAGCATGATGTGTCTTTCATCTGCTGCATTAAGATTCCTTTCCAATCACTGCCTCTAAGGTCCTCAACATTGCCCATTTCTTTGACTTTCTTCAAAATAGCTTGAGCAACAACACATCTTGAAACCCCAGTCTGTTTTGTAATCTTTGCCTCAGAGAGACCTTGCTGATGCAGTATTACTACCTTGTGTTCTCTTGCTGTGTTTATACACTATATTACCAAATGTAAGGGCACACTTGCCTTTACAAGGACATGAACTTTAATGGCATCCCAGTCTTAGTCTGTAGGGCTCAATATTGAGTTGGCCCACCCTTTACAGCTATAACAGCTTCAACTCTTCTGGGAAGGCTGTCCACAAGGTTTAGCAGTGTGTCTATGGGAATGTTTGACCATTCTTCCAGAAGCTCATTTGTGAGGTCAAGCGCTGATGTTGGACGAGAAGGGCTGGCTCACAGTTTCCACTCTAATTCATCCCAAAGATGTTCTATCGGGTTGAGGTCAGGACTCTGTGCAGGCCTATATATGTATATCAGCTACATATAGTTCATCAGTGGTATGAGGATTTCCTGTCCAATTCTGGGGAACAAAATCAAGTGCTGCTCATCCATTCACAGGAAGCTTTGTTTTTTTTGAATGAATACAAACATTCTTCTGATTGCCTGAGATGGTGTATGGTGATTGTAACATCGTCCGCCCTCCTCTCCACCTCAATCAGTCAAGGAAGGCTTGAAGGATTGAGACTCATAAAATACAAAACATCCTTTGAATGGCTAAATAGTGCTCAGCCCAACTTGATTTTGTTCTGGGGATAGAAAATCTCTGTATTGCCAGAACATGGTGCTGTATACATAGCAGATTCTACATACAGTTTATACAGCACAGACAGTGTGCTGTATGTTTTAGGAAAATAAATAGTTAATTTGGACTAGCTTGCAAAAAGCAAACATTTATGCAAAAGCAAACATTTATTATATTGCAGTTTACCAATTTTTCTGATGGCTGCATTTGTTTTCTTTTTGTAGCCTTTATTTCTTTTATTTTCACCCAGTAATCCTGCCAACAGTTCTATTGTTTTTCAATAGAACAAGATGTCCTGCAGATGTAGCAGTTAGAGGAATAGGACAAACCATTTACAACTAATAGGGGAGCCTTCAATGATCAGCTTTTTTCATTTATGTAAAGCCTTTATCCCAATAGCAAAAAAAAAATGTTTGCTGTATTTACCTAAAAAAGTGTTTGGTAGAGTTCTTAAGCCGGGTACACATGAGCTGAATGTCAAAAGACATTTGCCGGTTCGAAAAAAAAAATGGCTGACATTCAGCCTGTGTGTATGTTGGTCTGTCAGACATGCATGCTGAAAAACCAGCAGCCAACCAACTCCCGATCATCGCTCCCAGCCAGCTCCGGTGCTTGACTATTTCGCGCCCTAGGCAAGGACTAACAAACACCACCCAAGCAACCCCCTCTGGGCCAGCTTGGCCCAGCCCTGGGGGGTGGTTTGGAGGGGAGGGGGTGTTGGTGTGTCTTGCCTAGGGCGTGGATAACTACAACAGAGTGAGTGGACTTACCGGGGTCGTATAACCAGCATTTCTCCTATATCAGGAGACCTGATGGTGTCCACCTCCCATGCCGTCCTCATGCCTGCCCCCTCTGCTGTCCATGTGCCCACCTCCTCTGCCTCCCCTCTGTCCTCCTCCACCTTCCCAGCTGTGCCCACCTCATCAGCCTTCCCAGCTATTGCCCCCCTCACAGGCTGAGCTGCTGCTGACCTCCTCCACAGCAGCTGTGACCGATGTCCTCCATGGCTGCTGCTTACTCTGGAGAGTCAGTTAGCGCCCCAGCCTTGTGTAGGGTGGCATTCTTCAGCCCCTCATGTTCCCTGGCAGGGGGGGAAGTCAGCGGCTGCCTAGTTCGCCTAGCGGGAGCGCCAGCCCTGCTCTCAGCCAATGGCAGAGAGCACTGATCAGAGTGTTCTGGCAGGGGGGGCGCCCCCCTGTCAGAACGCAACAGCTCAGCGGGGAAGATCGCTATACTAACTTGGCATAGTTAGTGTACCAGCTTTGACCGGAGCTGACAATTTTTTTTTTGTTTAACCTGCTGGGTCAAACGGAAAAAATCTAATAGTGTGTACCAGTCTTGGTGTATTTAAATCTGCTATAACACTCCCTTCCCCGGCCTAGACTGATAACGCTGCTGTCCAAAGGTGTCATCTACAGATTGGTAGGCTGCAAAATATTACATTATTGGTTTTGGATTTCATACCGCTTTAAAGTTAATTTTTTTAAAAATATATATCTTACATTCCTAGTTATTTCTTTGCAGCAGGTTTATTTAGGACTGCAAGCTAACCTGAAAATTTTCAAAGTGGGGAACGGACAAAGATAATATGAATGAACATATAATGCATTATCCAAGTCTGAGAAGCTGGGTCCACCATTCACTATAATATGTAAAAGAGTTAATAGTCAAATGCATATAATTTTAAGGGGAACACCAGAAAAACCCCAGAAAAAATGTACACATTGTTTGTATTCTTGACAGCAGCAGGAGACACTTTGGGCTTTCCTTTATAATTGTTTTGTACATATTTTTCTGTGTAAAATGCTTGTTTTTTAAAGATTTAAAGATAACTCAAGCTAAAAGATACTTTAAGCAGCAACCATAGGGAAAAGAATAACACTTTTTAAATCCCACAATGCATTGTTTCCACATTGCATTTTAATGTATATGCCCTATGTAAATATTTAAATAGCCATTATAATACTTTGCAAATTGTTTTTATACTGCTACCAATAAAGATGGTTTATACTCCTTTTTTATAACACAGTTTAAGAAGTGATATTCTTTTCCCTATGGTTTCTGCTTAAAGTCCCATTCATGAGGGTTCTTTCTATATACATGTAGTTATAGGGATGTTGGCAAAGTTTAAGCTACTACCATAAATTGAAGCTAAAATGTACATACACATGTGAATTAGTTACAGGAATTACACATTTCTTTTTCTTACACCATTCTTCCTCTTTCACAATATTATATGGGTGCAGTCATATTTCCCCATTACATAAGCAGGCTTTGCTTACTGTTCATCCTTTTGTCTCAATGATAATGTCTGTCTGATAGAATACTGTAGTATCTGTGGTCTCCAATGATGTAAACCACCCATTCCCTCCCTAGATTGTAAGCTCTAACGAGCAGGGTCCTCTGATTCTTCCTGTATTGAATTGTATTGTAAATGTACTGTGTGCCCTCATGTTGTAAAGCGCTGTGCAAATTGTTGGCGCTATATAAATCCTGTATAATTATAATAATAATAATTATGCATAAGGGTGTGATGGCAGCAAGGTCTGATGACCCCAAACTGTGTGCAGAGAAGGGGGATTGTGCATGGTGCTACCTGCTTTTTTCTATGTAGCACTGCTGGAGTCTGTAACACTATGTAAAGACTGCTGGATATCCACGCTGTGGGCCCCCCTGGTTACCAACACACGGCAATAAGCAAATGCAGTTTTTACATTCCTCTTGGCTCTCACTTCAATAAACAGTCCAGGGGTATTTGTTTTTTTGTTGTTTTTTATTGTTGTAATAGGGATAGGAGAAGGAAATAATGGGATACTCCAATTTAACTATTCACAGTATTTTAGGACTTCTATCTTCGCTGCTACACTTGTAGGTATGGAACAGCCAGGCTGTTAATTCATCCTGTCACTTTAGATGAATAGGGGTTACGTCTCTTGCTTTCCTTCAAGATGACTTGTTGAACAGTATCTTATTTTATCTTCAGGACACTCTACCTAGTATCCTCTTTCTGCTGACACCCATTCACTGTCTAACCTATGAGCAGGGGTAACCCCCTCAGGTCAGGCCCCTTGACATGAGTCCCTGTACTCACGATACTGCAGCCACAGGGTCTCCAGTTTCCCCCACTCTTATTCAGCTTCCCTGGACCTCTGGGTTCAGCTCCTCTCAACCACTCCTCTGGCCCTCCTGCAACCGCATGGCACCTCTACAGAGGAGGCGGCAGCGGCCCCCTCCCTCCAGGACTCTGCTTTCTAACGAAAGACCTCGAGCACACGTGCTCCTGGCTTTTATACAGTATCCCAGCATGCACCGAGGCAACCTACCCTCTGCCAATCATTAGGACTGTGTCAAAAGCCTATGCACCCATTCGTCAGGTTTCCTCCCACTGTCCAACATGCCTCCCTATTGGATCAGCGTGAAGCACTCTCCAGACTGAATCAATCATATACTGAGCACAATGAGCAGACCTCACCAACATATTTTGCTCTCTGGTAGGCAGAGAACAATACAGATTTGCCTGCAGATCCTCTGGTAAGCAGATAGAGCTCAAACTATACTCTCTCACCAGCACCTACCTAGAAGGGTGCTACATCTAAATTGCACAAGTCAGTGACAAAATAGTTTGATTTAAATCTTATGTATGTGGTGGATAGTAAGAGACAATGACACCATTCATAAACCCCCACAAGCTAATCTGAAGCTAGAAGTAGAGCAGGATAAAGGAAACTTCTATTGGCGGTGTGACGAGACCCTTGCTCGCTCGCTTCCGCTCTCCCGACACTCCTCTGCTACCAGTGAGTCAGCTTGCAGATCGCAACGTCTGATGGTTCGGTCAACCAAGGATCCGGGATCCGAACTACAGCTATGTGCCATCCGGAATCCATTAAAACAAACACCAAGCAAGCTGTATGTAAGTTCAAACAGGAAGACAATTTATTGGAAGAACACAGCACACTTTTATACAGAATTTGGAACATCCTTCCCCCAACAACCGCTTTCCCATTGGTCAATTGCACAGTACCTGCAGTTCCCCATAAGGTCCTCTCCAGCCATGCAAATGGGGGCTTAAAAATGAGTCAGCAGTGATTGGTCAGATAGCTTGACCAGAAGGACTGCCATGTGCAAGGAGACAGAAGCCCCAGGGGGCAATCAATGTACACAATAGCCAGACACAGAACAATGGTTTCATAACGAGCCCTCAATACACATTACTCTGGGTGTTAACACATCCCTTAGCAGACAACAGTAGTGATGTCGCGAACCTAAAATTCGCCGTTCGCGAACGGCGAACTCGAACATCGGCAAATGTTCACGAACCGGCGAACCGGGCGAACCGCCATAGACTTCAATAGGCAGGCGAATTTTAAAACACACAGGGACTCTTTCTGGCCACAATAGTGATGGAAAAGTTGTTTCAAGGGGACTAACACCTGGACTGTGGCATGCCGGAGAGGGATCACGCAAAAAAAAGTTCTTAAAAATTATAATTTTTTGATAGAGAGCCAATTATTGGAAAAATTTAAAAAAAAATAAAAATAAAAAATTTCTTTGGATTTAGCATCTGGGGGGTCTAAAAAGTGTACCTGTGAAGTTTCAGCTCTGTAGCATGTCCAGAACCCCTAAAATACAGCATTTTTATTATATTTTCAGTAATACGGCTTCTCTGCGGCTGGCTTTTTCTCTTGCAGGCATTTATCGGGCATTTTTTTAGGCAGGCATGTCATTTTTTGTATTTAGTGTCTGGGGGGTCTAAAAAGTGTACCTGTCAAGTTTCAGCTCTGTAGCATGTCCAGAACCCCTAAAAAACAGCATTTTTATTATATTTTCAGTAATACGGCTTCTCTGCGGCTGGCTTTTTCTCTTGCAGGCATTTATCGGGCATTTTTTTAGGCAGGCATGTCATTTTTTGTATTTAGTGTCTGGGGGGTCTAAAAAGTGTACCTGTCAAGTTTCAGCTCTGTAGCATGTCCAGAACCCCTAAAAAACAGCATTTTTATTATATTTTCAGGAATACGGCTTCTCTGCGGCTGGCTTTTTCTCTTGCAGGCATTTATCGGGCATTTTTTTAGGCAGGCATGTCATTTTTTGTATTTAGTGTCTGGGGGGTCTAAAAAGTGTACCTGTCAAGTTTCAGCTCTGTAGCATGTCCAGAACCCCTAAAAAACAGCATTTTTCTTATATTTTCAGGAATACGGCTTCTCTGCGGCTGGCTTTTTCTCTTGCAGGCATTTAGCGGGCATTTTTTTAGGCAGGCATGTAATTTTTTGTATTTAGTGTCTGGGGGGTCTAAAAAGTGTACCTGTCAAGTTTCAGCTCTGTAGCATGTCCAGAACCCCTAAAAAACAGCATTTTTCTTATATTTTCAGGAATATGGCTTCTCTGCGGCTGGCTTTTTTTCTTGCAGGCATTTAGCGGGCATTTTTTTAGGCAGGCATGTCATTTTTTGTATTTAGTGTCTGGGGGGTCTAAAAAGTGTACCTGTCAAGTTTCAGCTCTGTAGTATGTCCACAACCCAAAAAAACAGCATTTTTCTTATGATTTCTAGTAGAAAACTAATGCAGTGTCTTTCCAGCTGTCTTTTTTTCTTTCTGGCAAGCTGAAATATGATATGCCAAGGCAAACATGCCTATCAGTTGAGCTATGACACAGACAACACTGCACACATGGGGAAATATGTAAAACAAAAAACAGGAAAAGGAAATTAGGTGACGGTCACAAAACATGATATTGTGATTGGCCAAATAAAAAGTCGCCTCGCGATGAGGTCGCGCCAAAGTCGCGCTAAGTCGCGCCAAAGTCGCACTGGAAGCGACGCTACTTTAGTGGTAGCGGCAGTGTAAACCAGCACTAAAACATCCAGTGTGTGAATACGATCAGGTATGATGTTTTATCGGTCAAGTAGTGTAAGGGTTACGCCCGTCGCCCGCTTCACAGTGACAGACCAAACTCTGACAGACCAAACTCCCCGTTTAACAGTCAGTCAGTCCATTTGCACAACCGCAAACTCCCCATTTGCACAAGGTTGGATACCAAGCTAGCCATGTCCCGTTCCTTGTCCTCACTGACATCATTGAAGGTCTCTTCCTCCACCCAGCCACATACAACACCAAGGGTCCCCGAAAGGTGAGAACAAGCCCCCTGGGACGCCTGCTGTGGCTGGTATTCCACCTCCTCAAAGCCACCTTCCTCCTCTGACTTCTCTTCTTCAGACTCCTCTCTCTGCGTTGCCACAGGTCCAGCAATTGACAACGACAAGGCTGCTTCTGGTGGTGATGAGGACCACAACTCTTCCTCTTCATGCTCATCTACAGCCTGATCCAGTACTCTTCGCAGGGCACGCTCCAGAAAAAACGCATATGGGATGAGGTCGATGATGTTGCCTTGGGTTCGACTGACCACCAGGGTTGTCATCTCCGCAAAAGGACGCATGAGCCTACAGCCATTGTTCATGAGCATTCAGTAACGCGGCCAAAAAATACCCAGCTCCGCAGAAAGAATGAAAGAAAATGAATGTTTTTTTTATGAAAAATTATCCTGCGGATCGCTTTTGGTCTGTACACAATGAAGCAACGACCTTATCATCTGGGGTGTGCCAACACAATCCTAGAGGTGATCGCTTCATTGTGATACGCAAGCCCCTTCACCACGACAAGGTAACGATCACGAAGGGGAATTGACACATGTATGTGCCTTTTTTTTTGTTTTTTGTTTTTTTGCAGCCACAGTGTAGCACCAGAGGCCAGAAAAATTAGGCATGTACACATGCATGAAAAAGTAGGTATTGTTGCAGCCGCTGCTGTAGCAGCGGCCTGAAAAATTGAGGTTTTAAGGCAGAAAGTGCACTAAAACATTGCGGCTTGAACCGTAGTTGGTGGCGGAGACGTCACGTAAGTCATCCGGCATGCAGAGAATGATTATATACAGCAGCGTGTGGACCATTTTTAGGCCAAGGCATCTCAGTCATCACCAGGCCTTTTTTAGTCAAATGCATCCCCCACTGTCAGTCCCTTCGGGATCCATGCCTCATTCATCTTAATAAACGTGAGGTAATCAAGACTTTTTTGACCTAGGCGACTTCTCTTCTCAGTGACAATACCTCCTGCTGCGCTGAAGGTCCTTTCTGACAGCACACTTGAAGCGGGGCAGGCCAGAAGTTCAATGGCAAATTGGGATAGCTCAGGCCACAGGTCAAGCCTGCACACCCAGTAGTCAAGGGGTTCATCGCTCCTCAGAGTGTCGATATCTGCAGTTAAGGCAAGGTAGTCTGCTACCTGTCGGTCGAGTCGTTCTCTGAGGGTGGACCCCGAAGGGCTGTGGCGATGCATAGGACTAAAAAAGCTCCGCATGTCCTCCATCAACAAGACGTCTGTAAAGCGCCCTGTCCTTGCTGGCGTGGTTGTGGTGGTAGGAGGAGGATTACTTTCACCTCTTCCCCTGTTGGATTCCCGTTGTGCTGTGACATCACCCTTATACGCTGTGTAAAGCATAGTTTTTAACTTATTTTGTAGCTGCTGCATCCTTTGCGACTGCCGGTAATTGGGTAACATATCACAGACTTTCTGCTTATACCGGGGGTCTAGTAGCGTGGCCACCCAGTACAGGTCGTTCTCCTTCAGCCTTTTTATACGAGGGTCTCTCAACAGGCATGACAGCATGAAAGACCCCATTTGCACAAGGTTGGATGCCGAGCTACTCATGTCCAGTTCCTCGTCCTCACTGATGTCATTGAAGGTGTGTTCTTCCCCCCAGCCACGTACAACACCACGGTTACCAGATAGGTGACAACGAGCACCCTGGGATGCCTGCTGTGGTTGGTGTTCCTCCTCCTCAAAGCCACATTCCTCCTCTGACTCCTCTTCCTCACACTCCTCTTCCAGTGTTGCCGCAGGTCCAGCAATCGATGGTAAGGCTGTTTCTGGTGGTGGTGATGGTGACCACAACTCTTCCTCTTCCTCTTCACGCTCATCTACGGCCTGATCCAGCACTCTTCGCAGGGCACGCTCCAGGAAAAAAACATATGGGATGATGTCGCTGATGGTGCCTTCAGTGCGACTCACTAGGTTTGTCACCTCCTCAAAAGGACGCATGAGCCTACAGGCATTGCGCATGAGCGTCCAGTAACGTGGCAAAAAAATACCCAGCTCCGCAGAGGCTGTCCTAGCACCCCGGTCATACAAATACTCGTTGACCGCTTTTTCTTGTTGGAGCAGGCGGTCGAACATTAGCAGTGTTGAATTCCAACGTGTCGGGCTGTCGCAAATCAAGCGCCTCACTGGCATGTTGTTTCACCGCTGAATATCTGCAAAGTGCGCCATGGCCGTGTAGGAACGCCTGAAATGGCCACACACCTTCCTGGCCTGCTTGAGGACGTCCTGTAAGCCTGGGTACTTCTGCACAAAACGTTGCACAATCAGATTCAACACATGTGCCATGCACGGCACATGTGTCAACTTGCCCAAATTCAATGCCGCCAACAAATTGCTCCCGTTGTCACACACCACTTTGCCGATCTCCAGTTGGTGCGGGGTCAGCCACTGATCCACCTGTGCGTTCAGGGCGGACAGTAGTGCTGGTCCGGTGTGACTCTCTGCTTTCAGGCAAGTCAACCCCAAGACAGCGTGACACTGTCGTATCCGGCATGTGGAATAGCCCCTGGGGAGCTGGGGGGGTGCAGTTGGTGTGGAGCAAGACGCAACAGCAGAAGAGGACTCAGCCGAGGAGGTTAGCAAAGAGGATGGAGTAGGAGGAGTAGAGGAGGTGGCAGCAGGCCTGCCTGCAAGTCGTGGCGGTGTCACCAACTCCTCTGCAGCAGAGCCACACATTCCATGCTTGGCAGCCGCCAGCAGGTTTACCCAATGCGCAGTGTACGTTATATACCTGCCCTGACCGTGCTTTGCAGACCAGCTATCAGTGGTCAGATGGACCCTTGCCCCAACACTGTGTGCCAGACGTGACATGATTTCCTTTTCCACAATAGAGTACAGGTTGGGGATTGCCTTTTGTGAAAAATAATTTCGGCCGGGTACCTTCCACTGCGGTGTCCCAATAGCGACAAATTTTTTGAAGGCCTCAGACTCCACCAGCTTGTATGGTAAAAGCTGGCGGGCTAAGAGTTCCGACAAGCCAGCTGTCAGACGCCGGGCAAGGGGGTGACTCTGCGAGATTGGCTTTTTACGCTCAAACATTTCCTTGACAGACACCTGACTGTGGGCAGGTGACGAGCAGGAACTGCTGAAGGTGAGAGGCGGAGGGGCGGGTTGTTGATAGGGGGCATGGAGGACAGCAGTGGTTGACGTGGCTGAAGATGCTGGACCAGGAGGAGGATGGTGGCTTTCAGTTTGTGTGCTGCTTTTACTCATGTGTTGATCCCATAGGCGTTTGTGATGTGAGATCATGTGCCTTCGCAAAGCAGTTGTACCTAGGTGGGTGTTGGACTTCCCACGACTCAGTTTCTTTTGGCACAGGTTACAAATGGCATCGCTGATATCAGAGGCAGACACACAAAAAAAATGCCACACTGCTGAGCTTTGCAAGGACGGCATTCTGGTGGTGGCAACAGCTTGCGTTGATTGGCGTGCTGTCTGGCTGACCCCGGGTGCCGAATCTACATGCTGTCTGACTGCGCCACTAGCTCCTTGCGATGACCTCCTCCCCCTGCTTCCAACTCGTCTCCTCCTCCTCTCTGTCTCCCCATCTGAACTTTCCCCCTCTTCTTCTGCTCTTCGAGCAGGCACCCAGGTGACATCCACAGACACATCGTCATCATCAGCCGCTTCACTTGACAACTCAGCAAAGGCAGCAGCAGCAGGTACAACATCATCATCATCACAATGTACGTCCATGTGTATAATGCTGCCTGACTGAGACATATCCCCATTATCTACATCCTCTGGCACTAATAGTTGCGCATCACTTATTTCTTCCAACTGATGTGAAAATAACTCCTCTAACGGATCAAGTGAAGCGGCTGTGGTGCTAGTGTTGGTGGTGGTGCCGGCGGGCTGGCGAGTGGTAAAATGAGAGGTGCCCGAAGCTGAGCTGGAGGAGGATGGTGCATTAGGGTTCCGAGCGGAAGCTGTAGACGATTGGGTGTCTTGTGTAAGCCAGTCAACTATGGCCTCAGAATTTTTTGAGTTCAGGGTCTGTGGTGGCCTCTGAACACTGGGCATTATTCTAGGGCCTAAGGAAATCACAGCACCACGACCACGACGGCCCTTGCGGGGTGGCCTGCCTCTGCCTGTCATTTTCTTTTTTAATGTGTTGTGTACTATGAGTGCAAGGTGCTGTGCCACCCTATAGGAGTGTTGGGCAGTGGGTACAGTACACTCTGTGGACCTGACAGTCACTGGCACTCAGACAACTGCAATTAAAAAATATATATATTTTTTTTACTTGGCAAGCTGCTGTGCCACCTTATATATCAGTGGTGGGTGGGCAGTGGCACAGTACACTCTCTGTGGACCTGACAGCAGTCACTGGCACCCAGGCAACTGCAATTTTAAAAAATATATATTTTATTTTACTTTGCAAGCTGCTGTGCCACCTTATATATCAGTGGTGGGTGGGCAGTGGCACAGTACACTCTCTGTGGACCTGACAGCAGTCACTGGCACCCAGGCAACTGCAATTTTAAAAAATATATATTTTATTTTACTTTGCAAGCTGCTGTGCCACCTTATATATCAGTGGTGGGTGGGCAGTGGCACAGTACACTCTCTGTGGACCTGACAGCAGTCACTGGCACCCAGGCAACTGCAATTTTAAAAAATATATATTTTATTTTACTTTGCAAGCTGCTGTGCCACCTTATATATCAGTGGTGGGTGGGCAGTGGCACAGTACACTCTCTGTGGACCTGACAGCAGTCACTGGCACCCAGGCAACTGCAATTTTAAAAAATATATATTTTATTTTACTTTGCAAGCTGCTGTGCCACCTTATATATCAGTGGTGGGTGGGCAGTGGCACAGTACACTCTCTGTGGACCTGACAGCAGTCACTGGCACCCAGGCAACTGCAATTTTAAAAAAATATATTTTATTTTACTTTGCAAGCTGCTGTGCCACCTTATATATCAGTGGTGGGTGGGCAGTGGCACAGTACACTCTCTGTGGACCTGACAGCAGTCACTGGCACCCAGACAACTGCAATTAAAAAATATATATATTTTTTTTTACTTTGCAAGCTGCTGTGCCACCTTATATATCAGTGGTGGGTGGGCACACAGTGGCACTGCAGTGGGCACAGTACACTCTGTGGACCTAACAGTAACTGGCAGCCCAGGCAACTGCAATAATAAAAAATATTTTTTTTTTTCAATTTATTGCAACAAGATGCTGTGCCACCGTATATATATCAGTGGTGGGCAGTGCACTGCAGTGGGTACAGTGCACTCTGTGGACCTGACACAGCACTCACTGCAATTATGACAGAGGAAAAAAAAATATTTTTTAAAATGCAAGGTACTGTGCCTGTGCCACCCGAAATGAGTGTGGTGTGCACACAGTACAGTCTGTGGTAGGTCTGTGGCCTCTCACACACAGCGGGCAGGCAACTGCAGTGTACGATAGATATATATAGATATATATATATAAAGAAAAAACTCTATTACCTTACCAGCCCTTAAAAGGGCTTTTGGGGACACTATATATATATATATATATATATATGTATATATATAAATAAAAAAAATCCTCAATTACCAGCCCTTAAAAGGGCTTTTGGGGACACTAGATAGATATAGATATATATATATATAAGAAGAAACAACTCAATTACCAGCCCTTAAAAGGGCTTTTGGGGACGCTAGGTATATATATATATATATATATATATATATATATAAAAAAAAAAAAAACACAAATACCAGCCCTTAGAAGGGCTTTTTGGGGTGCTGATATTACAGCAGTAGTGGACCAAGAACACTGCAAGACCAGGAACACTGACTAACTGTCCCTAGCTTAACAGCAGCAGCAGCAGCAGCTCTCTCCCTACTCTCACTACACACACTGCTTCAGAATGATCTAAGATGGATGCTGCCCTTGCTTATTTATAGGAGGTGGGAGGGTGTGGGAGGGAGGTATGCTGATTGGCTGGAAATGTGTCTGCTGACTGTAAAGTTCAGGGTCAAAGTTTGCCTCAATGATGTCTTATGGGGGGCGGACCGAACATCGCATATGTTCGCCGGCAGCGGCGAACGCGAACATGCTAAGTTCGCCGGGAACTGTTCGCCGGCGAACAGTTCTATACATCTCTAGAAAACAGGTGAGGTCATTAGCACACCTGACAATAGGTGAATGGAAAGCCACCTCAGACAGTCCGTCTCCTCATTGAACTTCCTGGAATGACCATATTAGGAGTTGGTCTTCCTGGCCAGAGACCTCATGCTGTACAGGGAATAAAATCCTCATTTTACAAGGGAGACATTATTCCTGAATATGACTGTCCCATTTGTAGGAGTCCAAACCATATTCTCAGTGTTCACCACCCTCCTGGTCACCCTGCATCCATAACAGATGCAGGGTGACTTAAACATAAGAGAGCCCCATAAGGCTGGGCATGGTGCCCCCCGACCTCTCTAAAGGAATTTGAGGTTCACAACCCCCATGCCCAAAGTGACTCCCGTCACAGGCGGAATCTGCAAATCATCCTTAATGAGCATCCTTTTGTAAAATCGCCATGTTGTAAGCAGTGTGGCAGAGCAGTTTAAAGCAAAGCACATTTTGAGTCTGTTTTTTTAACTACTAGACCCAAAATCTATTAATGTTCCATAACTCCTGCTTTAAATCAGCTATCTTCCTAAAAAAGCAGCATGAATGTATAAGAACATTGTAATCAGTTACACATCAAACATGCTTATTTCACAAGAGGCAGAAGACTAATTGAACTAACTAACTAATAGACTAATGCCTCCAATTTATATTATATTAGGCGTCTGAAGAATCTTAACTTTACTCTTTGCAATATTCAGTTGGTTGTCAGATTGTAAAACCTTGTCATCTGGAAATATAGATATAGTTGTTATAATCTGGGGTGTCTAATAGAGCATAATAAATCACTTCAACAACCCCCAAGCCCATCCTTCTTCTTCTTTGATTGTTTGTATTTCTGTAAATGCCCTCTTTAAGGACCAGAAAAATGGCTGCATTTGCAGCTGATGGCACTTAGATGGTTGTCCCATGATCTGAATGATGTCTGCACTGTCTGAGGCTGGTAGTGAAATATGTCATAGAGGGTACCTTCTAAATTTGATCGTAAAAATAGATATCTGTATTTTCAGGAATCCTTAAACCTATTCAGAAAACTAATCGTACAAATCTGTAAATCTTACACTGCAAAAACTACCCTTGCAAAGGCAGCAAGGTAGACATTGTAACTAATGGTCTTTGACCTTCCCGAATTTTACATGCTTCAACATTTACAGCAGTAGATCTAAGCAGTAGAGATGGCCTTGTGGTTCGCCCGCTGGTCGGTTCCCGGCAAATTTTGCTTATTCGCTACCTGCCAATTTTGCGAACACATGGCGTAGTTCGCGGCAGCCATATTAGTTTACATTGGGGAGAACTTTGACCCATGACACAGCTGTCTGGTGGAATGGGACAGCCAATTGAAACATTTCAGCACATGGACATGCCCCCTACCTTATAAATAGACCAGAGCAGGCGGCCATTTCACATTCTGCTTTTTGTCAGCGTAGGGAGAGGTCTGCTGTGTTCATCAGGGAGAGATTGCCAGACACAAATAGCTCTGTTAAGATCCACAAAAGTCCTTTTCAGGGCTGGTATAGTATTTGGTATAGGTCTACTACAGTCTTTTTTCAGTTTAGGGACACCAGGCATTGACAAATGACACAGTCTGCCCCCCACTGTTGTTATAGAAGAACAATGGAATCGAATGGAACTTACCATAAGACCGTCGGCCATAGCAAGAACCTCTGGGTCCACAAAACTGCCAAGGCCTGCCCCTAACTGGGAAGAACAGTGAGAAAGAATTGGACTCAGGTGCTGGAAACCTGGAGTGGATGGAGCCTCGAGAAGCTCGGTATGAACGGCCTTGCAGACGGCTCTGATATCTGCCAGGCCCACCAAAAACTCTCTGTGAGAACACTCGTTTCAAGCTCGCTTGCGCATTATCAAGTGCCATAAAGGTACCTACATATGTGCCCAACTCTTTTACAAAGTTATCTCCAAACAGGAGGCCTTTTTCCTGTTGCCCAGGCTCTAAGATAGCTAGGTTTACCAACTTAGGCTCTATTTTTATTAGAATTGCCTTTCGTCTTTCAGTGGCTAATGCGGTGTTGGTGTTGCCCAGTAAACATACTAAACACTGTATCCACCCCCTGATGATTAACAAATCTTCAGGTATACCTCCTGCCAATGCTGTCTCGACCATGTCAAATATCTTTGCACTCGGTTTAAGGACATCTAGGATTTTATCCTAGCAGTTCCACAAGGAAAAATCTTAGCCTTCCAACCTGATTTGCCCAACAATTGGGTAATTTTTATATCCACATCAGGGTTAATGCAAGCCATATAAAGAATTGTGGGGTTTGTGCATTCTGTCCAGAGCTTGTTCCTTGCCACCTTATTAAGTGGTTTCCTAATACAAGCGGTGATGTATTTTGCCACGTGATCTAGGGGGTACCACTCTTAGGATCTTGGATGTCAAAGAGCGGTTCGCCCTGAGGGTCAAGAAAGATTGAGCCATTTTCTCTATCTTTGGGGTCATCTCCAGGTACGAGCAAGGAGTCCTGTTCAGAAAAAAAAAAAGCACTGGAGTCGTAAGAGTCCTCCTCATCCGACTTGCTCAGTGCCTTCTCTTGTTCGGACTCAGACTCTGAAGATTCGATTAGGGCTTTTGCCCTCTTCCATTTCATCACCGATTTTGCCCAGTGGTGGGCTCTTAGTTGTGGTGCAACCACATCCTCTGTGATAGGATGTATGCTGTCTGTCTATAATTTTTGGAGGTATCCTCGTCCACATGGCGAGATTTTTTAGCGGGATTACGCCCACTGGGGGCCACCATCTTATGCTCTGGGGGATTAGGAACGAGAGTAGGTGGTCGTTTGGTGGACATGAGTGATCGTGTGGGACAGATTATCTGACATGGCCCCCATAGCGGTAAAGATGGCTTGCATCACAGACGCAGCCATTGTAGCATCTAAGAGTGAATGAAACTTCTCAAAGTTCAATTGCTCCTGTGATGCTTCATCTAATGTGGGTAGCCTGGAGACCGTTAGGGGTGTAAGGGTTTTGGTGGCAGTGGTGGAAAAAACGGTAGTGGAAGCTTCCACTTCTTTACTTGACTGCATGACACAGAATTACTTCCCACAAGTGTGACAGAATTTTTTTTCTATAGGACCCGGCACTATAAGGGTCACAGAAAAAGGGAGATCCTTCACTGGTAACTGGAAAAATATGAGCCCTGCTGCCGTGAGAGGAGACTTTCACTCCATGGGGAGTGCGGTGGAAAAGGATAAGTATATCAGGCACAAATTTGATAAAAGCAAGGCACAAAATAAAGCCAAGCAAGCTCACTGAGTGTTCCCTCAGGAATGAACTCCTGGGGAGCACCAGTAAGCTGCCCAGCAACTCAGCCGTCAAATCAGCTTAATCCCGCCTCAGACCTAAGGCTACAATAAGTAAACAGAAAAAACGGTTGGAAAATAAACAAACCGGTCAGATGACTGAGGGGAGGGGGGAGAGGGGAGAAAAACTGTGGAAAAAACAGCAGTAAAAAATACTGGAAATAAATACAGTACTTAGAAATTGGCCAAATTAAGATAGAGATATGGAAATTGTACTTAGCTGAGGAGTCAGCAGCAAAGAAGGAGGAGTGGCTTAACTGGTTGCCGACCGCCCGGCGCATGTATGCAGCGGCATGAAGCCGCTCCCAGGCAAATCGCCGTAGGTGTACGTCGCTCTTGTACATGTGGCTAGGGGGCGAGCGCGCTGCTGGTGGCGCGCTCCCTTCCCCACTCGTCAGCGGGGAAGCCGATGCATGGGGTAGGTGGCTCCGATTGCCGCCTGACACCCGCGATTTTCCCTCGCTGAGAGAGAAGAACGGTCAGCTGTTGTAAACACAGCTGACCGTTCTTCTCTCTGCAATGATCATAGAGCCCCTGTGATCCTTCTATATAGGATCACATGTCTCTATGGTCATTTCAGAAGCCATGCACCACACAGTTAGAATCACTCCCCTAGGCTCACATTTAACCCCTTGATCACCCATAATGTTAACCTCTTCCCCGTCAGTGTCATTATTACAGTAACAGTGCATATTTTTAGCACTGATTACTGTAGTAATGTCACTGATCCCCCCAAAAGTGTCAAAAATGTCAGTCAGGGGTCCAATCTGTCCGCCGCAATGTCGCGGTCCCGCAAAAAATCGCAAATCGCAGCCATTACTAGTAAAAAAAAAAGTGGCGGTTGTCTTTGTAGCTACTTAAGGTATTAGTGTTTGCCGTCATCCCTAATATACTAGAGCAGAGTTGTGTTGGTTCCTCAAACCAAAAAGATGGGATTGTGTAGGCAGGTAACTTTTTGTAAAACAAAATAATTTATTGTGCAAATAACAAAAATTTAAATTAGAAAAAAACATCCAAATAATATTATCAGCTTATGACAAACATTAGCGGTATAGCCGCTTGATTTCCATGTTACTTTATGCAGAAAAGGTGATTCCGTTGTTTACTGTGAAGACATCCGAACTGTGGATGTGAGTGAAACAGATGGTTTCCACTTGGGCCTGGTATGTATACGTCTGCATAAAGTAACATAGAAATCAAGCGGCTATACCGCTAAATTACTTTGTTTTACAAAATGTTACCTGCCTACACAATCCCATCTCTTTGGTTTGAGGAACCAACACAATTCTGCTCTAGTAAAAAAAAAAAAAAAACAATAAAAATGATATAAATCTTTCCCGTAGTTAGTAGACTCGATAACATCTGCGCAAACCAATCAAAATATGCTTTTTGCAATTTCTTTTTTACCAAAAATATGTAGCAAAATACAAATTGTACTAAAAGTAACTACAATGAAGGGGGCGAGAATGGGACTTTAAAGGTGCAAATGATGGAGAAAAATCTGAATTCTCAAAAATTGTACATTTTATTGAACATAGAAAGTGAGGACAAGACAATACATCAATATTAAAATTGATAAAATCAAGAAAATGCACTCGAAAATATCAACTCTACATGTTTCGCCATCTTCATAATAGCTTCTTCAGGAGTTTTCATGGATATTTCTCGAGAGTGAACATTTCTAGGTGACAAAAAGAAATACATAAAGAACACAGCAATTGTATGTACAAAGGGCATATCACAATGGTCCTAGATTGAGTGCCCATTTGGTTTGCATATTTAAAGAGTATTGATACAAAGGAATGTACCTTCAAATGACCTGAACCCTTTCTTATGCCGGAGGTGGAGGCAACACAGGTGATGCAGCCAAGACAAGCAGAAAAGGGGGGGGGGAACCAAGACCACATAACCAATTTTTTGTTCACTTATCTGGTTCCCCGTTAACTTGTTTCCAATTTGGTGCACTTCTAAAGAAATGTTTAAAGGTTTTGAATTTAGACCATTTGCCAATAACTTCCCACTCCTTTCGGATTGGGGCAGCTACTTCTGCGGCTGCTATGGGTTTTTCTGAGGAATCCATTAAAGCTATTGGTAGATGGAGATCTACTGCCTTTAGATCTTATGTCAGGCCTAATAGTTTTATTTGATTACAGGTCGTAGAAAAATGATTTGGATTCTTGGACACTCCTTTATTTATTGGGCACACGTCAGAGCTTCAGTGCGGATATATGGAGTGAACTTGGGATTCCCCAATTCATTAGTCAACATTTTTTGGCTAGGTTACAGGGGTATGTTATGGAGTGATCTTAAACCCTTTTTCTGTTCTCTTTGTGATGAATGGCCTGTGCCTGATGTTGTTGTCATTCATCTAGGTGGCAATGACATAGGCGTGAGAAAAAATATTGATATTATCTTAAATGTAAAAGATGATTTTGTTTATTTTAAATCTGTTTTTCCAAAATGTACGTTTTTTTTATTCTGAAATTATTCCACGTTTGCGATGGTTTTCGGGTCCTGAACTTATTTTTGAAAAAAATCGAAAACGTGTGAATAGATCCATTGCCAAGTTCATGGTGTCTATTGCTGTTATGTCTTTTAGACACACTGACTTGGAGGGGGGTCTTCCTGGTTTTTTTATAGGGATGATTCCGTACACCTTTCGGATATTGCTAACAACTTTTTTATTTATTTATTTATTTTTTATTTTTTTTACGAGATTTTTATTGGATTTTCAAAATTTTACAAATAACATCATAACAAGTCAGGCACTCTTACCAACTATGCAACAGAGACCTGAAATACAGTACAATCTGTAAGTGTAGCCTGGTAGTATCCAGCAATCAAACAAAGGAATAGAAAAGCGGATGGACAGGAGGGAGAAGAACAGAGGGGGGGGGGGGAGAGAAAGGTGGTGAGGAAAGGAGAAAGGAGGAGCGAAAGAAAGTAGGGAGGGAAGGGGGAGGGAGGGAGGGAGTACTGTGGATACGCCAAACGCATCCTAGGCTTAAATGAAGCGTTTACTTGCCCCCCCCCCGCTAGGAGGGATAGACAGGTGTGGAGAGAGGGGGGATCCCAATATAGTAACGCATTATGGGCATCATGGACATGTGATGGAGACGGGATAAAAGGGGGGAAGGGGGAAGGGAGTGAGGGAGGAAAAGAAGAGAAGGGAATGAAGGGAAAGTAAGAGTGGGAGTGACCGAGTGAACTAAATCAGCAGACAATTGAGGTCAGCAAGCAGCAGAATAATAAGACATTACAGGATGCTCAAACAATTGCTAAGGCATAGTCATTAAAGAATAATTTGGTGGGCGTGTTGGAGGTGAAGGGCCCCTCTGGTTGGAAGAGGGGGACAGAAAATCACTCAGGCTGCGAGGAAGGTGGGTGAAGTCCCGAGTATCATAGTGGGCCGACCATTTACTCCAAAATTTACAAGGATCAGTTTTGCGGAGCAGCATGTCCAAATGTTCTCTGAGGAGCAAAGAGTCCAGATCGGCTTTAACTTCCCGCAGCGATGGGACAGTAGAGGAAATCCAGTGGCGGAGGATGACCCTCCTATAGATCATAAAGCATAGAGTAATCCAAGGCTTGTGTTTCCTTATGGTGAGGGGTCGTTGACGAGTATGGGTCCCCAGAGGTGATTTAGGTAGACCGTCCAGATAGCCGAATAGGAGGGGAAACGGATCCTTTGTGGGCTGCAGGCCTGTGACTCTATAGGCTAGAAGTTCGACTTGGTTCCAAAAGTCCGAGATACAAGGACAAGACCACAGTCTATGTATCAGAGTGGGACGGTGAGCCAGACACCAGGAGCATCCTTGGTACGGGGAGTGTAGAGGGGATGAGGAGAATGGAGCGTATGCATGATGCAAGATTTTAAACTGTTGCTCCCTCCAAAATGCGTTGCAGATGAAGGTGCACGTGGTGTTGAAGCCCACTAGAATAAGTGGTTTAGTGGCTTGATGGGAAAGAGCTGCGTCCCAGGAAGAAGTGTGGAAGTCCTTGGAACCGGAGTGGAGGAAGATCTGGATTGGTCTGTAGAGTTTGGAAAGTTTTAGGGGAGAGTGGTACAGAAGAGAATCCAACGGACTAGGGGCGAAGTGAGTCGAGGCCTTCGAGCATAGCTTGTTGGTGAAGGCATGTATTTGATGGACGTACAGGTAGTGGGAGATCGGCAGTCCATATTGTTCCCGGAGGGCATTAAAAGAGAGGGGCTCTCCAGAGGGTAAGTCATACATTTGGGCTACAGTGCACAGACCTAGTGATGCCCACTGGGAATAAATCCGTTCCAGGTGCAAATGGGCCCTGGCGGGGTGACCACCAATGGGAAGGTGAAGGGAGATGAGTTTTGGAAGCCCCAATTTTTTGCGCAATTCTTTCCAAGCAGCCCGAGTGTCTCTAAGCAGAATGTGTTGACGAAGTGGTAAGGGCAGGGCAGACATTGAACAATGCAATATGGCAGACAAGGTATAGGGTTTGACTATATATGATTCAAGGGAAAAATTAGAAAAGTTAGAGGAACCATGAATCCAGTCTAGGCCAACTCTCGCTAGGCTACATAAATTTTACAAGCGGTTACAAGGAAGGTTCATGCCACCTCTGAGCCTGGGGGGATAAAGTTTATGAAGGGCTATACATGGTTTCTTAGAGGACCACAGGAAAGAGGTAAGTGATTTATGGAATGCAGTTATGTCCTTATGTTTGATGAGGAGGGGCAGGGTTTGGAGAACATATAGCAATTTGGGGAATAAGACCATTTTATACAATTGGCAGCGACGTATAAGCGATAGGGGTAGTTTAGCCCAGCCGGTTAATTCTTTGCTGAGTTTGGCAAAGAGGGGGGTATAATTTAGATGGTACAAGGAGGACGGGGTTCTCCCTATCAGTATGCCTAGGTATTTAATATGGGTTTTGGCTATTGGAAAAGGGGAAGAGGAGGACCAAAATGGAATCTGAGGGAAGCCCAGGGGGAGTATCTCACTTTTTGAATAATTTATCTGAAGCCGGGAGCACAAGCGAAACCTGTCAAAGATCTCCTTGACCACATTGGAGTCATTTGCGGGGTCCGACGTGAACAGTAGGATGTCGTCCGCGAAAAGTACAGAGCGCTGTTCCTCCTGTCCAATGCGGACACCCGACAAAGGGGCATGTAGCGTAAGATAGCGGGATAGGAAGCCAAATTGAAGAGGAGGGGGAAAGGGGCAGCCCTGGCGGGTACCCTTGTGTAGAGGAATACTATGAGATATGAAATTGGAAGTGACTACTTTCGCAGAGGGGGATGCATACATGGATGCAATGAGGTGCATAAAAGGACCCGTGAAGCCAAATTTTTGCATGGTGAGTTTGAGCCATTGAAAACTCACATTATCAAAAGCCTTTTCGGCGGCTAACGTGAGAATTGCAATGTCGGAGGAAGGCGTGGATTGGTGGTGGGAGAGCACCGCGAGTACCTTGCGAATATTCGCAGTGGCTGAGCGCCCCTTAGTAAAGCCGGATTGGGAGGGGTGAAGGAGGGTGGGCATGATGAGCGCCAGGCGTTTAACCATGATTTTGGACATCAGCTTCGCATCCAGATTGATCAGGGAGATTGGGCGGTACGACCCCGGTTCTGAGTAGTCCTTCCCAGGTTTAGGAATAAGCTTAATAAAGGCTTGGGCTCCCGACGGCATACATGGACCACCATCCAGAATGTGTTGGAAAAGGGTGAGTAAGGTGCCTTGCCCGGGGATAGCGAGGATATGGCGTCTTGCACTTCGGTAATGGTGAGTGGGGCATTAAGGTGGGACAGTTGGTAGTCAGAGAGTCTTGGTAAAGCAACGTCACGAAGAAATGCGGAGGCTTCAGTTTCATCAATAGGGTCAGGGCCATATACGGTGGCATAAAATTGCTCCATGATCTGATTGATTCCTTCTTGGGTGGAATGCAAGTTCCCGGAGGAATCTTTTAGGGAGTGTATGGGGGAATTGGTGAAAGGGCCTTTACAGAGCCTGGCCAGGAGCTTACCCGACTTGTTGCCAAACTTATGGAACTTGAGATCTTGCACTGATTTGTGGAAGGCTTCCTGTGTCATTGCCATTTTGTCAAAGTCTTGCTTGACAGCCTTCCAGAGTGTAATGTTCTGGGTTGAATGCTGCTGCCGGAGACGGGCGTGAGCCGTTTGGAGTGCAGCGCTAGCCTGACCATAGCTAGCAGCAGCCCTTTTCTTAAAAGCCAAGGCAAAGGCTATAATCTGGCCCCTCAGGTCCGCTTTACCCGTCTCCCACAGCAACACCGGGTCGTCTGCGTGTTGGGTGTTGTCTGTCAAAAAATTGGTCCATGTGGTGGTTAAGGTAGAGCGAAGTTCGTCATTTTCCGCTAAGTAGAAGGGAAATCGCCATATTTTAGGAGCGGAGCGTTGGGGGGTGAAGGTAAGGAGAACTGAAATCGGCGAGTGATCTGAGATAACCATGCCGGTGATGTCAGGGGTGTGCAGGGACTGGATTATACAGGGGTTGCCAAAAAAATAATCTATCCTTGAAAAGGAATCATGTGGGGGGGAGTAAAAAGAGTATGATGCATCGACCGGGTTGGCAAAGCGCCACACATCAGTAAGGTGAATGCTATCTGCAAAAGTCGGGAGGTATGAGGGTGGCACAGCATAACTGGAAGTGGAGCTGGGCGGCCCCGCCGACCGGTCCACTAGGGGATTCATCACTGAGTTAAATTCACCTCCCAGGAGAAGTGGCATGTGGATGTGAGGGGCCAATAAACCTGTTAAGTGTTGGAAGAAAGGGGTTGAGGAAGGGGTAGGAGCATACACATTTGCCAGGATAAAGGAGTCAGTGGGAGAGGAGAGTTGGAGTATGAGGATTTTGCCGTCAGCGTCCAAATGTAAGGGGGAGACATCTAGGGTAAGTCTTTTGTGGCGCAAAATGGGAACTCCAGCCTTCCCTTTGGGGGAGGCAACACCCAGGACCCGACCCACCCATAGCTTTTTCATACGATCCAAGTCTGTCGGGGGAAGGTGGGTTTCCTGAAGCAATGCAATATCTGTGCGCAAGTGGCGCAGATGGCGCAGTACAGCCATTCTCTTATGGGGGGAGCGGAGACCCTTCACATTCCATGAGATCACTTTGAGATCAGGGGGTGTTGAAATAGAGGATGAAGTGCTTGCCAGTGAACGGGAGCATAATTAGTGTGGTGGGCTTCACTCGGAGGACTCGAAATGAGGGGGGGGGGGGACCAGGATTCAGGGGTGGCAGGAAAGGGGGGGAGAGGAAGAAGAACTGTTTCGGGACATCTGCACTCCAGGGAGTCCGGAGTGAAGAAAGGCGAAACCAAAAGTGGAAACAAAAACACATAGAAACATACCGGAAAATCTGTGGACTTCACTTCTTTCCACATGGTAACTGACCCTCCCAAAGCGTTACCATGCGTCAACTGGTTCCGCTCGCTGAGGACATGTGGACAACGTGCAGAGTAGAGAAGAAGAAGAACACGATCCAAGCCGATCATCCTCGGTTTAAGTAGCGATCAGAAGCTGTGACTAAGGCAAGGCTGTGCGAGGAGAAATAACAGAAGATAACCAGAAAAAGAAATGAACAGTTAAAACAAGGTCAATGAACGCCTAGTCATTTGCACATCTGGCCTAAACGGTCTGAGCAGAACAAATAGTAGCGTATATGCAAACTAAATCTGGTTAGTGATCAAAACAGTAAAGACGCTACCGTCTCATCTCAATATACTGCTCTTATAGTGGCTATATCAGGGCAGAATGTCGTGGCACCACCAGGGGCGAAGTAGACTCAACGGAATCTGTCTCTGTGCGAAGATCTTGCAGAATAGCGACCCCTTTTGGGAGAATATTTGCGGGGGCTCCATTGATCTCTGAGCGTGGGGGAGATCCGTGAATCGTAGGGTAGCTGGGTAGGCTAGTGTAAATTTTAGACCCTTTTGAAACAGAGCATTACAGACAGGTTGAAAGGCCTTGCGCCTACGTGTCACCTCCTGGAAGTAATCCGCAAAGAGAAGTAGTTTGCTGCCGTCCAATGTGAGTGACTTGGCATTCTTGAAGGATTTCAGTATGGCCAGTATATCAGCATAGTTCAAATAGCGCACTATGACTGGACGGGGGGTTTTGCGGTCGTTGGAGGGTGCTCCCAGGCGATGCGCCCTCTCAATAGTGCAGGGAGATGAAATGCCAAGGGCTTGGGGTATGCGGGAAGAGCACACCTCTGGGAGACGGCTAGCATTAAAAGATTCAGGAAGTCCTATGATCCGTAAGTTGTTCCTGTGGATCTATTTTCCAAATCGTCAATCTTATCCAGCAGATATTGTTGCGTTTGCTGGGATTGGCATCAATAGTGAAGGAAGACTGGACTTCTTCCTCAAGGTCAGAGAGTCTATGTTCCACCTCCATCAGCCTTTTGGCCTGGTCTCCCAGCTCCTTCTTGAGCTGAGAGATGCCCGCTGTCACAGCCCTCTCCACTGCTTCTGTGATAGTGGGGGAGAGGATGGAGGCCACTGCCTGAGCCATGAGGTGATATTGGCGGTCCATGGTTGATGAAGACAGAGGCATCGGGGATGGCGGGCTCACGCTGTCAGTGGCGGGAGCAGCGGCCTTATTACCAGCAGGGTGTGAGGGTGTGGGGAGCAGCGTTCGGATGCAGCTGAGGAGGGACACCGCCGGCTCCGTGGACGAGGTAACGGTCCATAGGAGCGGAGGAGGGAGTGAGTGACTCACCGGCGGCGTCTGTGTGGAAATCGGGTGTCAGCGCGCAGGGATGGATGGCTTTGTAAGCTGTTCGTGCCGGAGCCGCTGTGAATCACTCCTTCTCCATGCGGCGCCGGAACCGAAAGTCCGCTAACGACATTTTAAACTTACATATTCAGACTTGCATTGAATTGGCCTTAGGCTAGTGGATGGTGACATGCTCTGTTTTGTGCATGGTGTGTGGGATATGTTTCATAAGTGGTATGTTGGGTAATTCAAGCTTTTTGGCTGCATTACATAAAAACTTGTGGTAATTGGATGGTTTGGGTTTTTTGGTCAAACCATGAAAATATTAGTTATATCCCACGTGTAAGGTAAAATGTTTAATCATTAATTTCAATAAATGGCCATGGCCAATTATATTCAATGCAAGTTTCAAGGTCTCTTTATTTTCTTATATTATAAATGTTTTAATACAATTATTTAATTAATTATAATGTTCTGCCTATGGCACCATGAAAATGGAAGACAGGTCAAAATGTTCCTGGCTAACATATATGGGGCAATGGCATGACATTGGTAGATAGGATATCAAACAGGATTGGTCATTATCTACTGTTAGTTATTGGTCAATAAAATACTTACATTTGATTGGTCAAGAAGGAAAAAACAACGACCTTGGAGTAAGGAAATTGTCTATATAAAGAAGAAAATAACCGTTATTAAGACAGCGGGAGAAGAAGAAGAAGAGTTGTCCCTCCCTCCCTCCCTTGTATTTTCTTAATTTTAGGTTGTCACGGCCCTTTTTGTTTGTGGGATATGTTTCATAAGTGGTTTGTTGGGTAATTCAAGCTTTTTGGCTGGATTACATAAAAAGTTGTGGTAATTGGATGGTTTGGGTTTTTTGGCCAAACCATAAAAATATTAGTTATATCCCACGTGTAAAGTAAAATTTTTAATCATTAATTTCAATAAATGGCCGTGGCCAATTATATTCAATGCAAGTTTCAAGGTCTCTTTATTTTCTTATATTATAAATGTTTTAATACAATTATTTAAATAATTATAATGTTCTGCCTATGGCACCATTAGAAAACAGCAAAATATTTGCAAGTAATGCAATTTTTTTTCATATAATGTATACATATCATACATTTCTTAGAGATGCATAGAAATCAAAGGCCATCAATGAAGCCACTTCTTACCTAACTGTGCAAAATCAAAACCTGCATGTTGAAAGGGTGATCTAAGAGGGGGTATCAGCAAACCGCAGGGGGGAATTTAGAGGATCCTTATATAGGTCCAAATGAGACAAGAAAAGCACTGTAGTGAAATAGAGAATAATGATATATACAAACCCAATTCCAAAAAAGTTGGGACACTGTACAAATTGTGAGTAAAAACGGAACGGACTAATTTACAAATCTCATAAACTTATATTTTAATCACAATATAATATAGATAACATATCAAATGTTGAAAATGAGACATTTTGAAATGTCATGACAAATATTGGCTCATTTTGGATTTCATGAGAGCTACACATTCCAGAAAAGTTGGGACAGGTAGCAATAAGAGGCCGAAAAAGTGAAATGTACATATAAGGAACAGCTGGAGGACCAATTTGCAACTTATTAGGTCAATTGGCAACATGATTGGGTATAAAAAGAGCCTCTCAGAGTGGCAGTGTCTCTCAGAAGTCAAGATGGACAGAGGATCACCAAATCCCCCAATGCTGCGGGGAAAAATAGTGGAGCAATATCAGAAATGAGTTTCTCAGAGAATAATTGCAAAGAGTTTGAAGTTATCATCATCTACAATGCATAATATCATCCAAAGATTCAGAGAATCTGGAACAATCTCTGTGCAAAAGGATCAAGGCCGGAAAACCATACTGGATGCCCGTGATTTTCGAGCCCTTTCGACGGCACTGCATCACATACAGGAATGCTACTGTAATGGAAATCACAACATGGGCTCAGGAATATTTCCAGAAAACATTGTCGGTGAACACAATCCACTGTGCCATTTGCCGTTGCCAGCTAAATCTCTATAGGCCAAAAAAGAAGCCATATCTGAACATGATTCAAAAGCGCAGGCGTTTTCTCTGGGCCAAGGCTCATTTAAAATGGACTGTGGCAAAGTGGAAAACTGTTCTGTGGTCAGACGAATCAAAATTTTAGGTTCTTTTTGGAAAACTGGGATGTCATGTCATCCGGACTAAAGAGGACAAGGACAACCCAAGTTGTTATCAGTGCTCACTTCAGAAGACTGCATCTCTGATGGTATGGGGTTGCATGAGTGCGTGTGGCATGGACAGCTTACACATCTGGAAAGGCACCATCAATGCTGAAAGGTATATCCAAGTTCTAGAACAAATGCTCCCATCCAGACATCGTCTGGATTGGAAGACCTTGCATTTTCCAACATGACAATGCCAGACCACATACTGCATCAATTACAACATGATGGCTGCATAGAAGAAGGATCCGTGTACTGAAATGGCCAGCCTGCAGTGCAGATCTTTCACCCATAGAAAATATTTGGCGCATCATAAAAAAGAAGATGCGTCAAAGAAGACCTAAGACAGTTGAGCAACTAGAAACCTGTATTAGACAAGAATGGGACAACATTCCTATTCCTAAACTTGAGCAACTTGTCTCCTCAGTCCCCAGACGTTTGCAGACTGTTATAAAAAGAAGAGGGGATGCCACACAGTGGTAAACGTGGCCGTGTCAAAAACTTTTTTGAGATGTGTTGATGCCATGAAATTTAAAATCAACTTATTTTTCCCTTAAAATTATAAATTTTCTCAGTTTAAACATTTGATATGTCATCTATGTTGTATTCTGAATAAAATATTGAAATTTGGAACTTCCGCATGATTGCATTCTGTTTTTATTCACAATTTTTACAGTGTCCCAACTTTTTTGGAATCGGGTTTGTATAAAAATACATATCTCTAAAAATCTACAAAAACTAGGTATTTGGAACCTTCCTTTCCTTATTATTATTATTATTGTTGTTGTTAACCCACCGTAAGTAAACGATATACACCCAAAAATGGGAACGGGAGCAAAAGTTGAAAGAAGGATCAGTTAGTTAGTTAGAACACTAATACCTTAGGGTTGCTAGAGATGTAGCTTATAGCTTGTTATTGCTTGTTTGGTTCCTTTACAAAATACTCCTTAACTAACCCCTGAATGATTTATCCTTTGAATATTACTTAAAAAATCCTTTATAAATAAGTCTTGTTTTTTGCTTTGCTTCATGGCCACTTTTACCATTTAGAATTTACACTACAAACTGTAATGTTATTTTTTAAGATTTGCCTGAAACATCATAGTATAAATAAAGATGTCTGGTTTTCTTCAGGATGGATTAACATGTAAACGTGTTTAGCAAAATGAATTCAGTCCTTAAATATATTGCATTGGCCTTTAGTTCAGTTGTTCAGATATTCAGTAAATGCAAGTGTGAAGATGAAAGGCAAATGAATCATTAAAGTTCAGTAACTGAGTCTGTTTATGAGAACACGTTTTACAGCACTGATTATGATTGCAGATAAAGTGTATATGGTAATATCATTTTGGCTGTATTCTACTTTAATAACAACAATATTATAAATAAATTAAATCATCCAAAAGTGGAGGATATAACAAATGGAAAGATAAAGTTAATTTATGCTTAAAAGAGCAATAATAGCTCCAATTTTCTTTTTACATATGTGTTTTATGCTGCCACTATTTTTGCGTGCCTTGGTATGTTTCCTTGTTCACGTTCCTGTTTAGCCACTTGCCGACCGCATACTGTATATATACGGCAGCAGAGTGGCTTTCCCAGGCAAAACCACGTATGGGTACGTCATTTGCCTGGGAGGAGAAAGGGGGCAAGCGCGCGCTGCCGGTGGCACAGATTGCAGCCTGACACCCGCGATCGCTCCCCGCTGAGAGAGAAGGAGTAAAACACAGCCGACCGTCCTTCTCCCTGAAATGATCACAGAGCTCATGTGATCCTTCTATATAGGATCACATGTCTCTATGGTCATCTCAGAAGCCACCACAGTTAGAATCACTCCCCTAGGGTCACATTTAACCCCTTGATCACCTATACTGTTAACCCCTTCCCTGCCAGTGTTATTATGACAGTAACAGTGTATATTTTTAGCACTGATTGCAGTAGTAATGTCACTGGTACCCCCCAAGGTGTCAAAAAAGTCAGTTAGGGGTCCGATCTGTCCGTCACAATGTCGCAGTCTTGCAAGAAAAAAAATCGCAGATCGCCGCCATTACTAGTAAAAAAAAAAAAAACAATACAAATGACATAAATATTTTCCCTAGTTTGTAGACGGGATAACTTTTGAGCAAACCAATCAAAATACACTTACAGTAAGCCCCCGCTCCATCGCGGTTCAGTTTTTGCGGTCCCGGTAATTCGTGTTTTTTTTTGTAATGTTTTATTTTACTATATAAATCATTAAAAATGAAATATTTTTGTGTTTTCCATAGCTCTTGCTATGTCTCTTAGTATCTTTTATGTGTTTAAATGAGTTTCTATTGTTTTAAAAGTGTGTTTAAAGACCTTAAAATGCTTCTACACGTACAGTGACAGTAAACATGCCTACAATGCATTTTAATAGGGTTTTTCTATTTTGCGGAATTTCACTTTTCGCGGCTGGGTCCGGAACGTAACCCCCGCAATGGAGGGGGGTTTACTGTATTGCGATTTTTTTTTACCAAAAATATGTAGCAGAAAATAAATTGGCCTAAAATGTAAAAAAATTTTGATTTTTAAATTTTTTTTGGGAATGTTATATTTTTTTTGGGACTGTGAAAAATGTTGTTTTTGTTTCAAAATTGTCGCTCTTTTTTTTTTTTATAGCGCAAAAAATAAAAATCGCACAGGTGATCAAATACCACCAAAAGAAAGCTCTATTTGTGGGAAAAAAAGAATGTCAATTTTATTTGGGTACAGTGTCGCACAACCGCACAATTGTCTGTTAAAATAACGCAGTGCTGAATCGAGGGCGAATCCTTCCAGTCTTAAAGTGGTTAATTCTAGTTAGCACAGTTTCTAGCTAGACTCTCCCTGCTTCTTCATGATATACTGATATTTTTACTTTTCCACTGCAGAGAAAGGACTTAGACATTGTTTTCTTAGGCTCCATGTACACTGGGCTTAAAAAAAACGAAAGAAAAGAACGCCAGTTCCCTTGCCAGAAAATAAATCTCATATGGTTTTCATATCAGGGGTCTAAACAGAGAGAAAGACAGATCTTCTCCAATCCCTTTCTCTGCATCCTCAGCTGCACTGGACATTGAATTAATGGAAAGTGCTCTGTGTTGAGCGGCTTCCTGTTTATTCACAAACTAAAGCATAGTATATAATTTACTATGCCTCAGCTGAGAATGAACACAGGAGCGATAAGTACAGATCACTCAGTGTGTTCATTCATCCTGAAACATCCCCAGCATCAGTGGCTGGGAGAGGAGGGAAGCTAGCAGTACGGCAGGGGGGAGACAGGGGGCGCTAGGAAACAGGTGGAATCACAGGGTGATTAGGGTGTGCCCAGGCACATTTAACACACCCTGTGCGCACACATATGATTTACCTGCTTCTACAGGCAAAACACAAAACTCCTGTAGAAGCAGCGATTAAGCCAGTGTGCATGAACCCTTACACTTCAAAAGACAATTATGCTGCCTGTGGATTTTGTCAAGTCAGCAAGTGATCATACTACCTGGACACACTGGAGATTATTTTTGAAAGCTCTGTTTATTCAGCATTCCGCACTGGGGATGATTTACAAAAACCGGAGAGTGCAAAATCTGGTGCAGCTGTGCATGGTAACCAATCAGCGTCTAACTTCAGCTTGTTCAACTAAGCTTTGACAAAAACACCTGAAAGCTGATTGGCTTCTATACAGAGTTGCACAAGATTTGTCACTCTCCAGTATTAGTAAATCAACCCAATGGGTCTAGAAAGCATGTCATTGTATATATTGGCATTTAAAACAAAACAGTAAGAAGACAGATTTGTAAAATCTTCTACACACTCTGCTGTATCTGATGTGAAGTTGTATAAGTACGGGGCCCGGGACTCTCCATCAGACCCTGGTATCTGTGCTGGGAGTGCGCTGTGTGGCACATTCCCAGCACAAAGGGATATGCACAAATATACTCAGTCCAGTGGGGCGGCATATTTGCGTACGGTCAGCGTGAAAGGGGTTAAAAACTCCATACCAGAGCCTTAATTGGAACATGCAGTTTGACTGTCCATGTCACAGACAGGAATCCATATCCACTGGGGGAGTATACTGTTAGGAATTGCAGGACCATATCTGATGTGTGAAGATGCAGGTGTCACTGAGTCACCCAGAGTGCAATAGAGGCGCTGGATTACACAGAAATCTCTGGGGTCAAAGCGTTTGACAAGGCACTTTGGAGTCACTGGGTGGAATGCTCTGGGGTCACAGGATGACATAGGTCTGTAGAAACATACGAGTCATTGGAGTCAGAGGAAAGCTGGAGACCCAGAAGTCACAAGAGACAGATGTACTGTAGATGTTTACACAGAGGTCAGCTCAGAGCCTCTGGAGACATGTGCAAGGGCACAGGAGGCACTGGGGGGTCACAGAAGTGCACAGGGGTAACAGTAAATGAAAGCACAGGAATGCCAGGGTCACTGGAGTGCACAGGGATCACAGAGGACACTGGAGATACAGCAGTTCAGGTGTCAAAGGAGGCCTGGAAGTTCAGGTATCTCTGGAGGCACTGGGTTCAGGAACTTTGGAGACAGTGTTTCAGGTGTGCAGGGGTGCTGGAGTCATAAGAGTCAGGAGTATGGAGGAGGCTGAAGTGCACATAGGTCAAAATTCCTGGAAGCATGGGTATACAGGAATACTATGGGGCGGATTTAAGACTGGAGAGTGCAAAGTCTAGTGCAGTTGTGCATGGTAGCCAATCAGCTTCTAACTCCAGCCTGTTTAAAGTGGAGTTCCTCCCAAAAGGGGAAGCTCCGCTTATCTGTCTCCTCCTCTGGTACCACATTTGGCACCTTTCAGGGGGGAGGGGGGAGCAGGTACCTGTTTTTGACAGGTACCTGTCCCCACTTCCATCAGACCTCGCCACAGCGAGTTTCGTCTCAAGTTCGGCTCCCCTCCTTCTTTCCCGCCATTCAGAAAGTGCAGCACGCTTCGGGCCTGTGCAGTAGGGAATCAGCTGTTAAGCCGCAAGGCTTTCTCTTACAGGCTATGGCAGCAGCAGCACATGAGAGCCGTTGGAAACATCGGCTGGGGTGCCGACATCGCTGGATTCCAGGACAGGTAAGTGTCCTAATATTAACTGCTTCCGGACAGCCCACCATGTATTTACGTTGCTACTTTGATGTTAAATACCTGCTGCTATAACCCGGTATATTTTTAAACATCGGGCAGTCTGCTTTAACATAAAAGTAGTCCCAGCGGAGGATTTGCCACAGGATCACTTTTATGGGTGGCGGGAGTGGTCCCCCGCCCTCCCCGGTCATTTCCCTGCTTACTGGAGCTGTCGATAACAGGGAACACAATCTGGTCCCCTGTGCGGATGGGCATGAAATTGAGTGAGGGCAATATGGCCCCCACTCAACTCTATGCCCTTGGAGGACTAGAGCAACGTCAAACGTCACTTCCGCCCTCTGGCCTTAAAGGGTCCATTTTTTTTCTCTTTTATTACTGTGTTTATAATTTGTTATTAATGTGAGATCTGAGGTCTTTTTACCCCAGATCTCACATTAAAGAGGCCCTGTCCTGCTTATTTCTATTACAAGGGATGTTTACACCCCTTGTAATAGAAATAAAAGTGATATTTTTTTTTTTTAAAAGGGACAGTGCAAAAATAAAAAGTAAAATAAATAAGAAAACAAAAATCAAAATCGTCCTGTCCATCCGAGCTTGCACGCAGATGCGAACACATACGCAAGTTGCACCCATATATGTAAACAGTGTTTAAACCTCACGTAAGGTATCGCCACAATCATTAGACCAAGAACAAAAATTCCAGCACTAGATCTCGTCTGTAACTCTAAACTGGTAACCTATAGAAATTTTTAAGTACCAAAATCGGTCGCCATTCCACAAGAGTGCACAATTTTAAAGCCTTACATGTTAGGTATCAATTTTCTTCGCGTAACATTATGTTTCACATTACAGAAAATTATTGGGCTAACTCTACTGTTTTCTTATTTTAATTCAATATTTTTAATTCAAAAACGTGTATTTTTCCCAAAAAATTGCGTTTGTAAGACCGCTGTGCAAATACGGTGTGACATAAAGTGTTACAACAATCTCCATTTTATTCTCTAGGGTCTCTGGTAAAAAAAATAAAATAAAGTTTGGGGGTTCTAGGTAATTTTATAGCAAAAAATACTGATTTTAACTTGTAAACAACAAGTGTCAGAAATAGACCTGGTCCTTAAGCAGTTAAAAGTCAGCATCTACAGTATGTGTAGCTGCTGACTTTAAATTTTTCTGTGGGGGTGCCAGAGCACACTTTAATAAGACTTAGACAAAAAACTTGGAAACTGATTGGTTTCTATGCAGAGCTGCCCCAGATTTTGCACTCTCTAATTACCCCACTGGGTTCAGATTAAAGGTTTGGGGGGGGCATTCATTGCTCCACCTATACCTATGGGATTGTGACAGACCAATCAACAACAGAACAAGTTGGTATTATATGCTCATTTGCATATTTAAATCTGATTGGTTCTTTTTAATACAACTGTAATAACCGTTATTGCATTTTTTTTAAGCTTATCTAAGTAATAACTGCGTCAGCAGTTAATCTAACGGCGGGGACAGAAGAGGAAGGTTGTCCTGCTGTTCCTCCCTCCCTTGTATAGCCTTTGCTGAGGAGCTGCCGTTTTTACTTCATCCTTTGTGCCTGTCCTGAGCTCCAGAGGGCTGCTGATTCACCATTCGTGACAGACCCTGCTCTGCCTGTTCTTTCTCCGGTCACTGACCTTCTACGCTATGCAGTCCCTGCTCCAATCGGTCCTGGAGAGGGCGAGTTCCGCCGAGGGTGAAGCCTGGATCCGCCGCTGTCTCGCCATGCCAGACTGCCCTGTCCCTTCAGGTGGAGACTCACGATTTTTTGCGGCCCCCTCCTCCTCTGCTGAGTTCCATGGTGGACTTCCTCCTCTTCCTGTTAATCGGGTTGTGAGCCGCCACCTCCCTTCCTCTGCCCGCCCCTCCCGGTCTCCGCCTTCTGCCACAAACGAGGATCATCCTTTCCCTGTGCCTTTTACGCCCCCCCCCCCCCCGGCGACTGCGCAACACACAGCTCCGGCAGGGACAACAGGCCTAGAAGGAGGCCGAGAAGATTCGGTTCCCCATCGCCACCACGCAGCTCTGCTGCTTATAAAAAGGGCAGAAGCGGGCGTTCTATGGACAGACGTCATGTTATTAATAATGTGCATGCTGTGGATCCTCCTCCTGAGGTTTCTGTCTCCCCCTCCCCTATGTGCTCTGATTCTTTACAGGTTGCTGCTTTGGAGCCACCTTCTGGTGTAGATGAAGTACTACATGCCCAAGATTTGCCTGCAAATGTGTCAGCTCCTGTGCCAAGTGGTGAGTCTGACAATTTGCAAATGTTATTAGATTTGGCGAGGTCATTTAATGTTTTGGTAAATCAGGTTGTTAATGTACAAAAATTACCTGCTAATACTGTTGCACCTGTTTGGAGTGATCATGTCGGTGCTGTTTCTGATTTACCTTTATCTAATGTTACTTCTGTTGTTACTTCTGTACCTGTTCCCACTTTACAAGTGCCTCTACCGGTTTCCTCTTCCTCTATACCTGAGACCTGTTACAAGGAGGCTATGACGTGCGAACTTTCGCCGTTAGGCTACCATTTGAATTTAGTATTGAAAGAAAAATCTGGAAAGGAGAATTTGTGGATATATTACCTTTACTTCCTTCTTCTAAAGATAACAGGTTTGATAAAAAAGATACTGAAAAATCTGATGAGGAGGCGCAGAACACCGGCCAGATCTTTTAATAATTGGCTTTAAGGTTTCTGTTTATACGCCAGTGTGATGGGAGAAAAACATCCTGAGCGTTGTAGTGGTTTGTTTCAGCATGTTGAAATAATTCTAGAAGCCTATAAAAATTTTAACGGTCTAGCCTGGTTTTTTTATGACGAATCTTTTCATCAAAAACTTGCTATACATAAATCTATGCATTGGGGGACAAAGGATGTTGGGCTTTGGCTGAACCTTCTTTTACCTCAGCGTACTTTTGCAAAGCCAGTATCTGTTACCCCGTCTGCTCCTTTTAAAAAAGGTTTGTGTTTTAGCTTTAATGAAGGCCAATGCAAGTGGCCAGGCATGTGTAGATATAAACATGAGTGTTCTTTCTGCGCGGGCGCTCATTCTGCCTCGAGATGTTTTAAGAAGCTGGCTTCTCAGTCTTCCAATCCTCAGCCTGATATTTTTCGTAAAAGTGGTCACACCAGTGAAGGTAGCAGAAATGCAACCGTGGCTTCAATTATGGCCAAACCGACTGATAGCTCGCATACTATTTGATGGTTTCTCTGTGGGTTTTCTACTGCCTTCCTTTGCAGGTTCAGGATGTATAGTATATGATAATTTGAAGTCAGTGTCTAAAAATGAAGCTGTAGTTGCTGAAAAAATTTTAAAAGAGCTTCGTGATGGCAGAATTGCGGGCCCTTTTGTTGCGCCTCCATTTGTTGATTTTCGGGTTTCACCATTGGGAATTATTCCAAAAAAAGAACAAGGCTCTTTTCGTCTTATACACCACTTATCATTTCCGAAAGGCTTATCGTTAAATGACGAGTTGGATCGTGACATTTGTGCTGTTTCCTATGCTTCTTTTGACGATGCCTTGCGCATAATTCGCAATGTTGGCGACTCGGTCCTATTGGCTAAAGCTGATGTTAAATCGGCGTTTAGGCTACTTCCCATTCACCCTAGTGCCTACAATTCGTTGGGTTTTAGATTCGATGGTTTTTATTTCTACGACAAATGCCTCCCTATGGGCTGTTCTTTATCCTGCAAATATTTTGAGATGTTTTCTTCATTCTTGGAATGGGTGGTTTGTTATCGCACAAAGTCTCTCAATGTTGTTCATTATAAGACGACTTCCTCTTTGTAGGAAAGGCCGGCACTTCGGACTGTTTATCTCTTTTTTCAGAATTTGTTGTTGTATGTCGCCAATTTGGAGTTCCCTTAGCTCACGAAAAATCGTTTTTTTCCTACTAGGTGTTTAGAATTTCTAGGCATTACTATCGACACCGCTGCAATGGAGTTTCGTTTGCCTCCTGATAGGATTTGTAGGCTATATACTCTAATTGATTTTGTCTTGTCAAAAAAGAAAGTCACTTTGAGGACTTTGCAGTCAGTTATGGGTTTGTTGGCTTTCGCGTCTCGGGTTATTCCCATTGGAAGAATTTTTTCGAGACGTTTATATAAAGCTATTTCTGGTGTTTCATCCCCCTTTCATTTTGTTCGTCTCACCCGCAGTTTACGTGATGATTTGCTTGTATGGAAAAATTTTTTAAAAGATTATAATGGGTGTTGTTTATGGAGACAGCCTTTTTGCGCCTTGTCGGCCTTGGAATTGTATACCGATGCTTCAGGTTCCATTGGGTATGGGGCTTTCTGGCAAGGCCACTGGTCAGTAGGCTTATGGCCTGAATCTTGGAAGTTGTCCGGTTTGACTAAGAATATAGTTTTCTTGGAAATTTTTCCTTTATTGGTTTCCTTAGAGTTGTGGGGTTCTAATTTCCGTAACCGTAATTTGTTGTTTCATTCTGATAATATGGGTGTTGTCTATGCCATTAATTGTTTGACTTCAAAATCTTTGCCTGTCTTGGCTGTATTGCGGCACTTAGTTTTTATGTGTTTAGAACTGAATGTTTGGATTAAGGCGAAATATATACCGGGTAAGTCGAATTTAATCGCTGACTCTCTCTCTCGCCTACAGCTGGACCGGTTTCGGGAATTGGTTCCATATGCAGACATTCAGGGCAATTTATGCCCTCAGCATTTGTGGGATCTGCTTTGACTCCGGTGCAACAAGCAGTTCGTAATTCGTTGGCACCCTCCACGTGGGCACACTATTTAGCCGCGTGGCGTATGTGGGACTGTTATATAAATTCTCTGGGAAATAATCCAGAGATTTCTTTGGAGGACCTCGTTCTAGATTTTCTTAATTTTTTGATGTCTAAGGAATATTCTTATTCGCATATACAAAAAATGCTTAGTGGTGTTTCTTTTTTCTTTAAATTATCGGGTATGCCTTCATGTATGTCCTTCTTTCCGGTCCAACAAGCGTTGAAAGGATACAGAAGAAAATTTGTTAAACCGGATTCTAGGTTTCCCATATCTCCCTCCATACTGCTGACCATTTGCAAGGCTACGGATTCTGTTTGCTTTTCGCCATTTGAGGCATTACTATTTAAAGTGGCGTTTAGCCTTTGTTTTTTTGGCGCTTTTCGAATTTCTTAAGTATTGCCAAAGAATTCTTCTTGTATTTATGGTATCTTGTTCACGGACTTAAAGATTGGTCCTGATTTTGTACAGATTTATTTAAAACGCAGCAAGACAGATCAAATTGGACGTGGCCGCTGGATCACGCTTCGTCCTTTGCATGGTTCTTTGGTTTGCATTGTTTCTCTTCTGTCCGAGTATTTAAAGGTACGCCCTGCTGGCTCCTTGCTGCTTCTACATATGTCGGGTCTTCCTCTTACCATTTACCAATTTAATTTGGTTTTGAAACGTTGTTTAGCACATGCGAATCTTCAACATCTTCACATTACATCTCACTCCTTTCGTATAGGTGCTGCCACCGAAGCTGCATTATTAGGTTTCCCTGCTCCAATGATTAAACGTATTGGGAGGTGGGATTCGAACTGTTTTCGGAGTTATGTGAGACCTAATTTTGTCATTTAACTTGCAGGTTGTCGGAAACATATTTGGATTCTCGGTCATTCCTTCATATTCTGGGCCTCTCGTAGGGCAGCTCTGAGATGCTATGGTTCGAACCTTGGTCTGGATATGGATGAATTTCAAGTTTGGTGGTTGGGTAGGAGGGGCATGATGTGTGTGGATTTGAATGATTCTTTGCCATTTTTATTGTCTCATTGGCCATCCCCTTCTGTTATTATTTTGCATCTAGGCGGTAATGATATTGGGTCTCGTACGACTTTGGATATCATTTCTGCCCTTAGATTGCAATTTTTGAGACTACATTCGTTATTTCCACATTCGGTTTTAATTTTTTCGGAAATTGTCCCCAGACTCAGTTGACATTTAATTCCTGAGCTAAAATTTTGTAAGAATATCCGTAAACGTATTAATAGATCTTTAGAAAAAATTTTGCGTTTGATTAATGGTTTTTCGTACAGACACATTGACCTGGAGGGTTACTTACCTGGTTTCTATCGTCCAGACGATGTTCATTTATCGAATATTGCGTTGGATATTTTTAATTTGGGGCTTCAGAATAGTATTTAAATGGCCACGGTTAAATTGGTGGGGTGCCAGGCTCTTGTTGTTTGAGCCTGGCTGGTGGATATTGTAAGTTTATGTTAATTAACTTGAGCGGTTAATGCTGAGTTAATATAAATATAGTTTATTATATGTTATATATGTTATAAAATATATATATATTTATGTATAATATATATATACAAATTTTAATGGTTATATCAATAAAGGGCTGTGGCCAATTTTCAATCCATATTCTAAGTCTGGTCTCTTTTATTTATTTTTCTTATTTATATATTCGATATATGTTTTTTCTTCTGATTGGTTCTGTCTACAGTCCCATAAAGGTTTGGGGGGGCATTCATTGCTCCACCTATACCTATGGGATTGTGACAGACCAATCAACAACAGAACAAGTTGGTATTATATGCTCATTTGCATATTTAAATCTGATTGGTTCTTTTTAATACAACTGTAATAACGGTTATTGCATTTTTTTTAAGCTTATCTAAGTAATAACTGCGTCAGCAGTTAATCTAACGGCGGGGACAGAAGAGGAAGGTTGTCCCGCCCTCCCCACCCCTCTATTTACCCTATGTCACGGTCCTTTTTTGGATATCTTTGTACTTGATACTTCTTTGATATTTTAATGTCAACTTGAGTGGTTATAGCTGAGTTGATGATGTATATATTGTGGTTGTGGATATTGTAAGTTTATGTTAATTAACTTGAGCGGTTAATGCTGAGTTAATATAAATATAGTTTATTATATGTTATATATGTTATAAAATATATATATATTTATGTATAATATATATATACAAATTTTAATGGTTATATCAATAAAGGGCTGTGACCAATTTTCAATCCATATTCTAAGTCTGGTCTCTTTTATTTATTTTTCTTATTTATATATTCGATATATGTTTTTTCTTCTGATTGGTTCTGTCTACAGTCCCATAAAGGTTTGGGGGGGCATTCATTGCTCCACCTATACCTATGGGATTGTGACAGACCAATCAACAACAGAACAAGTTGGTATTATATGCTCATTTGCATATTTAAATCTGATTGGTTCTTTTTAATACAACTGTAATAACGGTTATTGCATTTTTTTTAAGCTTATCTAAGTAATAACTGCGTCAGCAGTTAATCTAACGGCGGGGACAGAAGAGGAAGGTTGTCCCGCCCTCCCCACCCCTCTATTTACCCTATGTCACGGTCCTTTTTTGGATATCTTTGTACTTGATACTTCTTTGATATTTTAATGTCAACTTGAGTGGTTATAGCTGAGTTGATGATGTATATATTGTGGTTGTGGATATTGTAAGTTTATGTTAATTAACTTGAGCGGTTAATGCTGAGTTAATATAAATATAGTTTATTATATGTTATATATGTTATAAAATATATATATATTTATGTATAATATATATATACAAATTTTAATGGTTATATCAATAAAGGGCCTTGGCCAATTTTCAATCCATATTCTAAGTCTGGTCTCTTTTATTTATTTTTCTTATTTATATATTAGATAGATGTTTTTTCTTCTGATTGGCTCTGTCTACAGTCCCATGGCTGCAGTGCTGGTGGAGTGTGTGTACACAGAGGAGAAGGCCCAGAACATGAACAAGTAAGAGGTGAGTGTGAGAGCGTATGCTGATAGGTGGGGAGAGAAGAGGGTAAAATAATAGAACTGCTGTTTCACCATTTACTGTTCAGTTACAAGTTGGGACAGGTGTTTTGCCCTGCCAGAGAGGTCTTTGCTTAGTGGCCGACCTTTGTAACTTACAGGACATAATGGACAGAAATGCAATGGTGCCGCAGGCAGAATAACAAAGCAAACATCTTATATTACTAATTATAAATAAAGACAAATTAACACTTGGACTTGCAATGGTATAATGGGCCTTGGCCATTTATTAAATATTTTATAATGACAACCAAAAATTATTTTAGCTCAGCCCAAAGGCTCGAACTAACCATATACATTCACATAAAATGTAGTCCAGTCAAAAAACTCAGACTACCCAGCTTTAAACCACTAAAAAACACCAACCCATACATTGAACAGAATAATAAAACAAATATACGGGAGGGAGGGAGGGACGAATTCTCTTGCTCCGCTCCCGGCAACTGATTTTTGTCAGTTGCTGCAGCAGTTTATATAGGCAATTTTTTTACCTCAAGATTTGAAATCATTACAAACTGTCCAATCCCTGAACTGTGTATCTTAGCCAATTAGTTTGTCATTTTAATTGACCAATCCTGACTTTTATTTAAACTACCAATCCTATTGCTTGACATACTAATTTAATTTTTTTTTTATCATGCCACGGCCCCATACATGCATGGCAGGTACCTTGACCCACCATGCATCTCAATCCTTTGGTAGGTAAAACAGGTCCTATATAAGTGTAGCCAAGTGCTGGCTGTGTTATTACTGTACCTTCATTCAGGGATACTCCTTTATGTGCTATACATGGAGCTCTTTCCCATTAGTCCCCAACATGGGACTAAGGGGAAAGATAATCACATCACTTCCTGAATGCAGAGGTCAAGTTATTCACTGATAGCACTGAATTGTGGGACATGTAGTCCAGTCACTTGGATTTACACTAGACTTAATACTGTTTGAAACTACAAGTTCCAAAGTGCTGAAAGACTAAAGAAGTTCTGGGCAGGCAGATAAATTGGACTGTCTTGGGTGGGCTTGTTCTCTTGGGACACATGCCTCAAAACTGCAAGAGCAGAAGGCTGTCACTCTGGGTGATGTTGGCAGGCACCGCTGCCTAGGCAGAGTTTGGGCTTCTCTCCCTGATGGATGCATCGCTGGGCCCAGGGTGGCTGTCGCGGTCAACACATCCACTGTATTGCTAATTGGGTTTATATCCTCTGCACAACCATGCAATCATCGCTGGATTCCTGGGACTACAGGTTGCCAGTCCTGCTTCACAGGACCCGTGTATGGGCAGGATTGGTGAGCAGGCAGAAGCCCATCTTTTCTATAGCACTAGCTAAAAACACTTTATGCAAACATCTTTACACCTGCCCAGATAGTGGGTCTTTGATGGGGAAAATACATCTATTACATTCAGCCTCATTGGCTTGCTATTACACAGCACCATCTCTGGGCCCCACTATAGCTAGCTGAAGATCAAGGATACCCACACTCCAAGGACCTCCTTTTTATCAAAGAGTGCTCATGAACTTGTGGCAGATTACAACCACCTTATAGATATACAACTGTTTATTAAAGGGGAACTCTTACACATACCTTATATGTTGTGTACTTCATATTTCTTGTGGCATCAGAGCCTAGAAGGAGTGGACTGACTAAAAGTCTTCTCTTCCCCCTTTTGTTTCTGGGGTCAAACATA